>NC_090720.1:0-608750 GCF_040954835.1 Lepisosteus oculatus | reverse complement strand
CCTGGCTCCTGCATGCTGACCATCCAGCAAGAGGCAGGAAACCACCAATGGGAAAATCCTTTTTCTTCTCTCCACCTGGATCAGGGATCTCCAGCACTGGTCCTGGAGAGTCCCAGTCCATAAAATTACTGGTTCCTAAAGATATGGAACAATTTCATTGTGATCATTTTTTAAATTAAGTAATTTAGGGAGATCATTTAGGACTGAAATCTAAGTACTCTTCCACCCTGAAAGGCCAGCCTTCCCTCAGCTGAACAGGTCTCTTGCTTGATGCATCAGTAGCTCAGCTGTGGCGAATCTCCAAGAACAGGTCACGTGGAAGAGGGACTGGAGAGCCCTGGTTCAGGGTCACCTAGAAGACTAAGTGGACTGGTGATCCCCCAGGACCAAGGGCTGGGGAGCCCTGATCTAGTACTTGAGTGCAGTACCAGCACAGTCTTGTGGGATTTGTTTTTTACTATCCTATTTTTTTAAAACAATACAACATTTAAACAAAATAAGAAGACTGCCGATATTTGGTCTCACTGACAAACACGGAACACACTGGGCTGCTCCAGGAGACCGGGGGTCGGGGTCAGGGGTCAGGGGTCGGGGGCGGCAGGAGACTCACGGGCGCTCTTCTCCCGCGTGGAGCTCTGCGAGGGGCGCCTCTGCGGCCGGCACAGCTCCGGACTCCGCAGCCCCGAGCCCAGGGAGGAGCCTGGAGAGGACGACTGGTAGGAGTCCCTGTCACTCTGGGTGGGGGGCGGGGGGAGGGACAAGGTAAGGGGGTGTGGGAGTGGGAGAGAAAGAGGGGGTACGGAGGTCCCCTCCGAGTCCACCGGGACAGGGCCTGCGCTTGTCCCGTCGCTGTCTCCTGAGCCGCCGTCCGCGTCCGCAGCCCCACCGGAGGAGCACACAGCCTCCGCCCGGCCCCCGGCGCGAGGACGGCCTTCCTCAACCGGGGAGGGGGAGCGCCCCCTGCTGGCCTCCACAGGGAGGCTGGGCAGCTCGATGAAGGTCAGCGTCTCCTGCTGGCACACGGCGATGTGGGGGTGGCGGGGGAACGGCCTGTCCTTCAGGCCCTCGCTCAGAGCCGGGGACTCGGGTGAGCTGGGTATCCACATGTCGGCACTCTCTCCTGGGTAGGGGAACGCTTGGAGGGGGGGCTGGAAGCCAGGGAGCGGAGGAAATCCATACCCAGGCAGCATAGCTTGAGGACACATGAGAGCTGCAGGGAGACGGACAGAGACAGAGGTGCGGGTGAGCAAAGGCACTGCGGGTGCTCCCTCCCGGAACACCACTGGGGGGCGCCCTGGCCTCTGGTTCGCCGCCTGCCAGGACACTGACTTCACTGTTGAGACAGAGGCCTCATGCGGCACCGACAGCCGACAGCTTCATACTTCACACAAGCAGATCTCCAGCCTGTGCTGCAGGGGCTGACTGAGAGAGAGGTCCTGCTCTCACTCATCTCCGACACGGACCCCCGCTCCTGCTCAAGCACTGCCCTTCCTGTTCTCCAGCGCCCTTTCCAGGGGCTCTGTTTTGGGTGTAGAGGAGGAGATGGGGGACTCTTGCTTTGTATGAAAACGCAATATAATATTTTCTAATACATAGTATTGATCGTGATGTAGTTTTCCCACAGAAAACTAACAATTCCAGCTTTCAAAAAAAAAAACGAGTTAAGAACTAAAGATTACTGCAGGGCAGGATAGTGTCCTCTCTGTAGTCTCTTTCCATCACCCCCATATCTGCAGTCCCAGGCCCTTGAGGTCTGTATCTTCCTGCTGTAATTACAAGCCACTGGAAAGACCTTGACAGCCCCTGTATTTACAGATGCTATCAGAAGCTGTAAAGTTATCCCACAGTCAAGCTCCGGAATAATGTCTGATACAGCGCAATATGTGCTGTAAGAAAAGTAATATTCATTAATAGAATTCACACAAAATCAGTGGACATCAATGCAGCCCTGGTCACGCACAAAGATCTCTTCCTATTGATGCACATGCTGCTACAGAGAGCTCCCAGCACAGCCCACCCCTCCTCCACAGGACTCCCGCAGACTCAACCCTGTTATTGCTCAAGTCAGCACTCGGCTGAACGTTTGTTCTCCTGACTCCTGATTCCATCGCTGGCTTTGATCTTTCCAAAACAAAACAGCGCACGGAGAAACGCCACCTCCCAGCTCGCGCCTCACATCTTTCCGCCTGACAGGAAGGCGCTCAGCATCCTGCAGGGAGGCTGGGATGGAAAACCTGTCAAGTCAAAAAACTTAACACCTGTCAATCACAAACAAAGACCAAAAACCCGTCCTCTTGTGTTACTGCTGCCCGAGGAGCAGACACTAACAACCGGGGTAGACATGATCTTTGACCCAGGACTTAACGAGTGGTTAAGGTGTCAGAGGTCAAGCGAGGCAGTCTTGTTTGCGCACAGCCCTGGCGCAGGGAACCCTGCTGACTTTTACATCTACTGGTGTCAAGTCTGTAGCAGTAACGCTCAGTGTGCTACACTTGTCTCCACACTGGACAGGCCTGCAGCAGGCTGTGGGCTCCGGTTCTGTGAACGCGTGTCGCTCCCCAGCTCTCTGAAGACGCCTGCTGCTTACACGAAGGGCATTGTGGGAAACACACTGTCCAGTGCACCTCCAGTCATGTACCACCACGCACACGGGCTCACGTTCAGAGACCACCGGGCCAGCTGAGAGGATCTGAGGACAGCAGAAGACACTGGGGGTCTCTCTCGCCTTTGTTCTTTGTTGTCCCAAAGTGCACAGTCTTTGAATCAAAAGATGCAACAAGCGCCAAACCACCTGCCCCCCCCCAGCTGCCTCGCCCCTGCTCAGACAGCAGGTCTGCACCACTGTAATCCTCCCCTAATCCTCCAGCTGCCTCATCTGTTCCCCACGCCAGCCTGTAATACCGCTAATCCTCCCCTCAGATTGCTTACTCTGTCTGTGCTGCTGCAGGAGCATGCACGCGCACACACTCACACACACACACGCACGCGCACGCACACACACACCCTCACACACGCGGACTCGGACTCACGCGCACACACACGCGCACACGGACGCACGCGCACACACCCTCACACGCACGCACACAATACACGCATGCACACACACGCGAGTACGATCTCCGGCCCTGCTGGCGCCCTGACGCACAACAACAGCGCACGAGTCCGCAGAGCACCGGAACGTGCCGAGCAGACAAGCTCGCCGATTGCTGGAGCGGTCTGGCCCCTCGGGGTGACAAAACACAGAGCCCAAGTCATGGGATTTCACAGAAGGAGCGGATTCTGGAATTGAGTGAAGAGGCATTCCGAAAGCCGGGCGCGGTGCGAGGGAGCCAGGCCAGGCGGCTGGGTGGCGCGGTCGAGAGTCGGGAGGTTCCTGAGGCAGACAGGCAATCAGGCTGCGTCCCAGCAGTCAGAGGGTCAGCTCAGGCGCGATGCTTTCCAGAACCAGAGCCTCCAGCCGGAACCACAGGGGCCTCAGCAGGACCACAGAGCTCCTCTGGGGGGGAGACTGGGGTGTGCAGAGCAAGTGAGGGCAACAACTCAGTCCGGACCCTGACAGTAGGCAGGGGTGCGTCCCGACTGATCTCACCCGTGTGCCAGCGCTGCCAGGATAGCATCAACACCAAGGGAGGCTCATTCCTCACGCCGATTTCGAAGACTCCTCGCTCTGACAGTGCGTCACCTTCCGTAGGTTTCGAAATGTATCCCAATTCTTTGATCTGCACTTTGGTTTACATCTTGTTGGATATTCTTCAAGGTCTGCGTTTAAAATAATTCAGTGTTGCATCAGCACACAAAGACATATAAACGCAGTGCTTGCTGGGAGCCCATGTTCATGGAAGGACTTGGGGAGGCCTTCGTCCACACAGACGACAGATGATGATGGTGGCAGTGGCAGTACATAAACTCATCCTGGCGCAGGTGGTATGCCAGGGTAAAACAGTAAAACACAGCTACATCCTGCTAAAAAGCAGATGCCATACACGAGAGCTTTAGAGCAGATCCTGGCAAACCATGGAAAATCAGCCCAGAAATAATGTCAGAAAGGAAAAGTAAAAATTCAGCGCAGCCATTCCTACTGCAGGGCTGCTGTAGAGGCTCCAGGCTGCTGCAGTGATGGATACAGAGCAGGTGAGGTGAGGCCACCAGCGTCTCATTCCAGAAACCCAGAACAACCACCTCCCATCGTCCCTTCTTCTTCACACACACAGAAAGGTGTGCGCCGCCACCGCTACCTGCCCCCACCGCAGACAAAGACCCCTTTATCCCAGCAGCTGGGCCTGGCCGCTCCAGCAAGCACAGAGGTGAGAGGGGCCGAACAGAGAGGGCTTTCATAGGCTCTTCGGAGGGAGGAGGACTCTGTCAGGTGGCCACATTGTCTGCGTGGCACAGTGCTGGACGCTGCAACCCAATCCCAAGCTGTGCTTTCCGCAGGAATCCCCTCGTCAGCGGCTGAGCGCACAGGAGACCGGCGGCCGCCGGCAGCTCCACAGTCTCCCCTGGGCTGCGCCTGCTGCTCTCGGACTAAAACCAACTGCTCTGAGCAGAGCCGTCCCCACCACGTGTGAATCAAACATCTGTGTCAACAGACAAGAACACACACTTCTTAAGAGGATGTGCACACAGCTCAGCGCGTTCATACTCACCCCCTGTGTCTGACATGACTTTGTTTGCGAACGTCTGGTATCTCTAGAGGTGGACCCGGGGATAGACACGAGGAGCGATGCTCGAGTTGGTTCTCTGGAATGCTCCAAGCACCACCAGGGCCAATCTTTCTTGTTAGACGTGAGTCTTGGAATTAAGAAAGGTCTCTCGTTGATCAACGAACCTGGTTTGTGCTCTGGAATGGTAGTTTCCAGAGCCTGGGCTTTCGGACACAGCTAATGTGCTGGAATGAAGGTGTGGGAGTTTGTAGTGACGGAACCACGGTACAGTCCAGCCGGAGGCCCGCCGGGCCTTCGTGCACGTCTCCAAGGTCCAGTCCCGCTCTGCTGCATCCCTGCCGCCCAGGGTGATCTCTGTTCCGGTTCGGAGCGTGTCCCTGCAGCGCTCGGAGTCTGCCTGCGAGTTAGGCCTGGACCTGCCGCGGGCTCTCGGGCAGGACTGTGGTTACTCAGAGGAGCGCAGGGAAGGAATCCCAGGTATGCGTGAGCAGGGAGACGCAGCCCCGGGCCGAAGGAGTCCAGCCGGGTCAGGGCCAGGCGGGGACGCCCCGCGCACGGCGGCTTCCTGGAGCGCAGTAAACAAACGCTCAGCCTCTCGGCTGGAAAAAGCGGATTTGAAATGGACTTTGCTCACAGCTGGATTCCATCCCAGCACTGACGCAGCAACAGCCCTGTAATTACAGCTGTCTGGGTGGTGTGATTCCAGGTCTGCGCACAGACGCGCCGAGCGGAGCTGCAGGTGCCCGGGACAGGGCTGGCAAAGCTGCTGGCCCAGCTCCTCGGGCGCTGTGACGCGGGCCGCTGCTCTCGGGCAAAACCCATCCCAACCCTGAACATCCAGTTTTCCCCCACATTTCCTTCAGCACAGCTGCCCTCCCGAATCTCACACTCCTGTCCCACTTCCGACACAGGGGTGATGAGAACTGGCACAAACACGAGCACCAGCAGGGAGAACGTCCCAGCACAGCATCTGCACTACAGCTGCTGCCTGTCTGGGCTGGAGAGCACACACAGACCCATCTCACGCAACTCATACAACACATAACACACACACCTCACACACAGACCCATCACACACACAGCCACATCACACTCATCACACACCTAAGGGTCCTGGAGCCTATGACTCTGTAACTGAACATCGAGCCCCTTGACAAGCACACAGCTCAACATCGAGGAGTTAAACACACTCACTCAGCCCCTGTCCTCAGGCTCGCTGCCCAGCAGGCTCCCATGGGCCCTCAGCAGCACAGGCCAACCAGATTCCTGCAGCCGGGGAGAGACTCTGTTGACCAGCAACACTTTCAACCGTTTCTGGCCTTTAAAGCAAGAGGCTTTCATCTCCGTGTCGGAGCATCTGTAGGAGAGAGGACACGGGTGGCAGTGTGCTGTGGCACGTCAGTCAACCTGCAGGAGGAGAGCAGCTGAGAACGGCAAGGCTGAGGTCAAGACTGAGAGGTGTTGACAAATTCAAGGGGGCAAACCAAGAGACTGCACGGTTTAGGCACAGGGCAAACAGCACAGACCGCAGTGAACACTCGCCAGTGGTCAACTTCCACAGGGAGGGGGCAAAGCTACGAGGCCTGGCGGTGAAGACAGGGTGCCCTCAGTGCACTCTGGGATGCTTGGCCACTGTTGGAGCTGCGACGTCAGATTCCTCGCTCTGGTGTGAACGCCGGAGCTCGGCCTGCCGCTGCGATTGTGCTAATTCACCTCCCGGTCTCGCTCTCTCAGAAGGAAGGACAGGTGCCTGCCTGCTCCTGCGTTTGCACCAAGCCTGCAAGAGCTGCGACTTTCACTCTTTTCCAAACGCTTCCACACAAGTAAAGACAAGCTCGCCTTCCACGCTTGTTAGGAAAGGCAATAGGAGAGAGACCACCCCCCCCCTCCTCTGATTCCGCCCTGGGGTTCGGAATCAGGTGTCCCTGGGTCACGCGGGTCATGGGAAGGAAAAACACCATGAGGGGACACTCCTGCTCAGCACTGCTGGATCCCAGGACAGAGTCCGGATAACACGCACTGAAACAGAGCTGCTTCACTTATTGAGCTAAAGCCTCTATCCATAGCAGCTGACATTCGCACCCGTTTCCACAGCTGGGTGTCCCACTGGAGCAGTTCAGGGGAAGAGCCGCGCTCAGGGGTACGACAGCAGCATCACAGCTGGGATTCGAACCCACAGCCTTCGGGATAGGGGCCCAGAGCCCTGGGCGCTGCGCCACACTGCTGCTGTAGCTGCAGAGACCAGGAGTTCCTGTCTGGGGCTGTATTGTCATTCACCATGGGCTACTCGAGGTCACCTCACGGTCGCCATCAGGACAGAGGACAGACACTCTTCCTCCTCCGAGAGCAGGTTCACAGCAGAGCGAGGAAGAGGCTGGTCTGGACCTACACTGCACCCTCCACCCAGGCCCCAGATCAATGCACTGTGCTAGAAACCCTTCCTAAGAGCTTGTTTTCAGTGACACAGCAAATCAATGAGAGATATTGACTCCTGTATAACATCCTATATTTACATCTGCAGGAAATGAAGGCCAGGCCACGGCAGGCCCCCCCAGCTGTCCTGGCATCGCTGTGGCGCGGATGCTCCGTCAGCACCGGGACCTGTTTTATGGCCGTGTCCTTCCTGCTGCCGTTGCAGACTGATTCCTCAGCTAGAAGCGGCCCAGCGAGCACGGGTGCCACTCTTCCAGCATGCTTGAGAGAATGGCCCGCAGTGTGACACTGAGCTGCAGGGCTCTGGTGCTCAGTAGCTCGCTGACCAAAGCACACCTTGTTTCTTCGTACCCAGGGCCACGGCCTCCTCCTCCCTCTCCACATGGCAGACCATCCTGCACTGTTCCAGAGGGGCCCTGTTCAGGACCTCCCAATTCAAGATTCAGCTCCTAAACGTCCTGCCCTGAAGCCCATCGGGACCCCGGACTAAGTCCCGGCAGTGTTAAACTAATCCTGGCCTCTCAAAGGCCCTCATGTCGGCTTCAACACCCAACTCCAGCATGCATCTCTCCCGGAGATTTCCCAAAGCCACGTTCCCTGCCTGCTTCAGCTCCCCCGGATCCGTGCCACCGCCCCGTAGTGGGGCGCCAGGGCACCCCAAAGCGGGACAGGCCCGAAGCCCGAAGCCCGAGCAGCCGCAGGCAGGACTGAGCCACACCTGAGCAGGTGTGCAGCACCGCCAGGTGATGGTTTATTACACATGGCTGGGGGGGCTCCTCTTTCTTAATTTCTTGACATTCCCCTTCATGCAGAGGGAGGGAGGGATTGGGATTATGTATTTGTATCTCGAGGGTATGTGTCTTTTAATTTAGAATACCTGAGCAGCAACAAAAAAGAGGCTGGGTTTTCTGAACAGGAATTTAAAGGGATTAACTCTCTGCAGCACAGCGGTTTGCGGCACAATTTGAAGAAAGGAATGGTTTGTGTTTTTAGGTTCTAAGTGCCCCTCTCTCACTTGTGCCGTGTGAGTCAGTAAACTGACTACATTTGGAGCATCGATAGCTCTTCAATTTAAGGGAAACAAACAACACTTCACTGGGGCATGCAAAACAAGCAGTAAACACTAACTTGTCATTTACTAGGACCTCGAAACATGAGAACAGTCTGAGTTCTTTCAGTAAGTGTTATAAACAATTATCAGAGAACAGATACTCCTGTTATTAACAGTCTAGGAATTACCTGTTGACCTACTACAGAATATAAAGAATGCATTAACTGAACTAGTACCCTTTATCTAAAGGGTTACCAGAACCACCTCAGATAGCTCTAGGTGTCAGGAGGTTTCCTGGGGGATGGGAGGCACCAGTACCGCATGTGCAGCAGTGTTGTGCTGGAATCAGGCTTGGGGTAGCTATAATGAACACCCCAGGACAAGACATCCTCTTCCTCATCCAGCTCGCCACCACTGACCCGTCTTCACATTCCAGTCCAGTAAGTGACGCCTGCAGTGGCCAGTGCTGATGTCACAGCTCAGAGCTCACTGTCCGCTCGAGAGAAGAACAGAGCTCTCCTGCGGGGACAGTCCTCCAGTGGCCACTTCAGCTCTACTGCTCCAAGCCCACCTCGCTGTCAGCCGGCGGACTTCGAGGACAGCTCCACAGAAAGACTTCAGTTTAGGCTGGGAGGCGCCGCTGTCCAGGAAATGAAGTAACACTCTGAGCTCTGTGTGCACGTGCTCCATCGGGGATACTGTGGGCACAGGCTGTAAAAACAACGGCGAGACAGACTGCCAAGACTGTGCCCTGCTGTACCGCGGTAGTTCTTTTATAAGGGGTGTGTGAGCCAGCTGCTCTGCTGCAGAGCCCCGGGGCTGCTCTCCAGGCAGGTGTGTGCGAGCAGGCAGGCCTGGAGGACCCAGGAGGGGCAGACACCGAGACGGGTCAGAGTCGGGTCGGGTCGGGTCGGCTCCGAGACGCAGCTCCAAGCAACCCGATCAGAACGGGCGGCCCGGGACAGCGGGACACCTGCAGGTCCAGCAAGCACCCTTACTGCGCCGGCTGCTTCTGCAGGACCTCCTGCACACTTCCACCATCCCACGCTCTCTCCACAGCCCAGCGCCCGTGTCCTCGCTTCTCCTCAGCTCACAGGCCGGGGCAGCAGCTCGGCGTCCAGCACCAGCACCCCTCTGTCTCCCCCCCGGTGGCCAGGTGAGGGGGCGACGCTCAGTAATGAGAAGCTGATGGCGGCGGGGCGCTCAGCAGCAGGTGTTCCTGCTGCTTCCTCTTGCTGGTATACGAGCCTGTCCTGGCTTGGGCAGCAGCTGCTCCAGGGCCTCGGAGGGGTGGATCACGCGGCAGCATATCCGTCCTAACATGTCATTAACTCGTAATGGGCCCGAAACGCCACTGTCCCCCCTCCTGCTCCAGATGGCTCGACTCTACCTGCGCCGCCCCGCCCCGCCCCCAGCTCCCACAGCACTGCCTGATTGGTCTGTCTCGGGCTCCTGGAAGGGTCTTGTACAACTGTGCACATGTGGACTGACGGGCCCTCAGCCTGGATCGTGACAGCAGCGCACCAGAACGCCACAGCGATCACTTGGCAGGGTGAAGAGACTCACAGGGGGTGTCAGTGAGAAATATCAGTCCAGTTCAGCTCAATAAATAAGGAATGACCTTGTTTTAAATGCAGAGCTGCTGGTACTGTACTGTTGTCCTCAACTTCAAAATTCTTCATTCTGGCAACATTTATTCTTGCACAGCTTTATGACTTTCTACACCCATACTGGCCAAATGAGTGCAGGGGAAGCTCTTTGAAAGCTCTTTGAAAGTGTGTACACCCCAGAGGTTGTGAGATTCAGGCCTATTTGAATGCAGAAGGCAGTCGGGCTCAGGGCCTGACAGCAGAAATCTGACCCCAGGAAATAAAGCCCAAACCACACAAACCACAGCACAGCCTTGAAACCCATTTACTGCCCAGAGCGCTATCAGTAAGATATCAGCATGGCAACATCCATCAGCCCCAGCCTGGCACAGAGCAGCAGGATGGGACCAATAAAGCAATCCATATCAAACAACAGCACTGTTCCTGCTCCGGCCTTCACCTGCACAGCCTTCAGGATATCTGCACACCCCCTGCTGCTCATTGCTTTATGAGAAAGAGGTGCAAACAATATTGTTACTACTAATAACAGGAGGCACTCCAGTACACAAACGGGAGTGAGGGTCTGGAACAAGCTGCCCAGCCATGTGGCTGAAACCGATATCCTGGCTTCTTTCAGGAAATGACTGGATATAATCTGGGATCAATTAGTTACTAGCAAACAGGTTAGACGGGCAATTAGGGTCTAATTGCTTGAACAAACGTACTTTGATACTATGAGTAGTGTCAGAATTATACTGCTACACCACCTGATGCTACGACAGGTCTTGCCATTGCCAGTAATCCTGCTGGAAGGACGCTATCCCTGCTCCATCTGAACGTACTTCTGCTCCACTACACCTACCACTACTACTGCTGTTTGGTTTGCTAACCAAACCAATAACTAATTCTTGTTCATTAGAGTAATAATCATGCTAATATTGGCATGTTTCTGAATAACTGTGTTAACTATAAGCTGGGGGTGGCCTGGACAGGCTGGTCAGGCACTCGAGCTCTGGAGACACCGTCTGCGCTGTAACTTTAGAGCCTCCTGTAGACCCCCCTCTCCCCGGGAGAGGTGCGGGGGATTAAGGGCTCAGGAGTGCGCTTGCCGCTGTCTTTGCCTAGTAACCACGTGGCACCCCTCGCTGAAACCTGCGAGGCAGAGGAGGAGCAGGGCTGGCAGGAAGTCAGCCGCTGTCCCGCGGGGGCTGTCAAGACCAGCTGACTGCGCCGCAGTGGAGAGTGACGAGCAACTCTGATGTCCACCCCCAGGGCGAGCTCCAGAACCCTCCATGGTCTCCTAACTGCTGACATCCCATAAAACCCTGGGACAGGCTACTTTGGAAGCTGTGCATCGCAAAACAAAGCAATAAACTTGCGCAAGTCTCTTATCTTCCCTTCCATAAGAGCAAGAGTCACAGCCTGTTGACACATTAACAGACCTGGCAGGTCACAGCTCCCAGAAGGTGTTGACGAACATAAACAGATCAACTACTTTTTGTCTGAGCACATTTGGATATCACATTAGAAAACTGGAGAGCAGTACAAATTCTGTACGGTGAGTCCCAGATCTCGCTGTACACCTTCTTCGAGACCTGAGCCAGAGCGAGTTACTACCCATTCGCAGAGCCAGCCCTCCCACTTTCCTGCCTTTTTCACGTGAGCAGAGCGACTCTCATCAGCAAAACTGACTGGCGGAAACACTACTGCAATAAACACACAGCGGCAGGTAGGACAAGAGGACCTGGCCCTGACCCGGGCAGGACAGCACACCTTTCCACGACAGGAGAAGACGAAACTGACAAAAGGACGACAATATCTGAAACGCTAATAGCAACAGCAGGACCAGACAGAGCCAGTTAAACTCAATACCCTCACGATACACTGTGCTCCCACTGTACCCCGTCTCAAATGACCCAGCTCCACGTCCCAGTCTGGCGGTTCTCCTTCTGGGCCACTAGACCGACCCCAGCAAGGAGCACTGCCTGAGCTGAGCCCCGACCCAGACTGCAGAGCGCAGGGTCCAGCCCTGGCACAGACACTTTCTTACCTCACTGAGAGCAGCTCCTTCCTCCCCGGACTGTAGCCATGCTGTCAGTACTACTCCAGGCACGCTGGGCTCCCGCTAGAGGTGGCACAGGGTCCATTGTAGTCCCGAGCGCCTCCTCTCCCCCAGTCTGCCCTGTTCAGTATCCCAGCAGGGAAGCAGGCTGCCCCTGCACAAACTTCCCTCCTGCGCTCTCCTCCTTTATCTTTCCACTCCGCTGGCTCCTAAGAACAGCAGGCAAACAGTACAGTTCCTCCCTCTGTCCCTGCTTCTCGGTGTGCAGCGCCTCTCTCTCCCTCTCCCTTGAAGGGTCAGGTATTGTTTGATCCGTAGCACCTGCCAGGAGCAGAGCGCTGAGCACTGAGGCTGGAGAGCGTTCACAAGCACAGCGCCGTGCACTCGCTGAGCACTGAGGCTAGAGAGCGTTCACAAACAGAGCTCCCTGCAGTCGCTGAGCACTGAGGCTGGAGAGGGTTCACAAGTAGAGCCGTGCACTCACTGAGCACTGGGGCTCCTCAGTCTCACAAGCACGGCGCTGCAGCCAGACTGTGTGCAGGGAGAGAGAGAGGAGGAGAGAGAGCGCGTGTGTTTGGAGAAGGCACGGAGCTGCTAGGACATGCCCAGCGGTCTCTCTCTGGAGCCGCCTGCGTTGTGAGAGCAGTAAAAACAGGTTAGGCCAGACTGGCTGTCAGGGAGCTCCACTGCTCCTTCCTCTGGAGCAGCAGGGCTGGACACCAGCGCTCCGGACAGAAGGATTTAAAGCACCTGTGCTGATTTTTTCACTGGAGGGTTAATTGTTTTCTCCTACTGGGATTAACCAGAACACTGTGCTCCTCCTTCCCTGCTGGTCTGCCCTCTCGGAGCCACCATGCTGGGGAGCTATCTGTCCTCTGACCGCTGGACAATAACAGAGAGGTCAGGAGCAGCCACACAACCACCAAACCACCAGGGCACGCCTGCAAGACAGAATCACAATGTCCAGCTACCTCCAGAGCAGCTTCCTGGGCGAGTGGGGCCACGTGGAGCAGGAGCAGGAGCAGGAGCCCCTCTGGGTGCCATGCCCAACACTTCCTGGCCTCCGCCCTCCTCCCCCGGGCCCCGGGCCCCCAGCAGGCTGGGGCCAGCTCCTTCAGGCGAAAAGACATAACAAATGTAAAAATGGGGGGGAAGAGAGAGAAAGAAAGTGCAACACCTGCCCCATTTTTAGGGCCACAGTGTCTCCCCCAAGTTTGCAGAGAGCACAGAGAAAGAGGCCCCACAGCCAGGACAAGAGCAGCAGAAAGCGAGGGATTGGGCCAGAGTGCCCACTCACCAGTGGGCTCCCCCCGGCGCAGGGGCTTGTCGTGGGCAAGTGCCAACGCACCACCTGACCCATCCTCCCCTGCAGCTCCTGCAGTTCTCTCAGAGAGGCCATAGGGGGCAGCGCTGGGCTGGACGAGCTGGGAGCCCCTGCGATCTGCGTGTCCCTTCCCCCGGCCTTCAAGGCAGACGTGCCACAGTCCATCTCCTGGTGCCCCTGGATCCGACTGTGGCATCAGAGACCCTGACTGCTGGGACTCATGGGAGCAGTGGGCTGATGGGGAATCGTGGGGTGCAGTCGTGGGAGTGGGGCTCCACAGTAGCTGTGGGACCGTATTCTAGGCCCAGAAGGCTGAGGGAGCTCAGGAGCGCGCGGGGGCACTGTCGCTGATAAATGGGAAGCCGGCAGCAGCAGTGACACGCAGGGGGGCAGAGGACCAGCACAGCCGCTCCTAGCGCCCGGTCCTCGGCTCACTGCCCAGCCTCACTCCCCGGCTGCAGGCAGACAAGTCCTGACTCATAGGCTCCCTGCTCCTGGAGAGCAGCAGAAAGAGCCGTCTTCTCCAGAAGAACTCCGGTTTCACATTCCTCAGCTTCTGAAACGCACGCAGGTGGAATGCAGAGCCTGACAGCTCCAGAACTCGGGGAGTGCAGCGTCTGTGGCTCCGGCACGACTGCTGCAGGTCACCGCAGGAGAACAGAGGTGTCTGGGCTCTGAGGAGCTTTCACACCATCATCATCATCGCGCTGGGCTGCTGTGTACACACACAGGCTCCGGTTCACTGTGCACGAATGCAGCAGGCACTTTCTGCTTTCGTACAGGCTACTGAAATAGTGTGTGGCTCACCAGTAATGAACTCAATCGGAACAGTACACTGGCACCCAGCATCCAGGTCAAGTCTTGTTTGCATTGGTACCCACGCTGCTGCCCTGCATTCTGCAGAGGAAGAGTGAGGCCACTGGCAGTGCCCTCCTGCCCACACAGGGGTACAGGGGCAGGAGAGGTGGGAACAGACCGGCCCAACTGCGGTGAACAGCAGGAAGACATTCCAGAAACAATAAACTACCAGCAGCTGAACAAGCACGCCGGGTCCAGATGAGTGACTCGTGTGGGGAGGTCAGACACCGGCAGCTATCAGGTCTATCCAGGGACCGTGGTACACCAGGGTAAAGAAAGCAGTACCTAGACTGTGTGAACCTAAGTCACCTAAGCAGAGCCATGCTCAAGGATACATGAGCTGTGCCCCTCCTTGGTTGTGAACTGGCAAACCACTCAGCTCCAGGCTTGGGGCCCTGACCCACCCTCGCCTCTGCACACCGCTGCTCATTCACAGCACAAGAGTGGCCAATCCAGGCATAAATCTGGGATCACAGGGATCCTGAGGGAACGTGCTGCACGCTGCCTCCCAGCCTGCCCTCCGGGATGAGGAATGGGGGGTGTGTGGGAGAGCATTTTTATAATAAGCACCAACACTGCAAATGAGTGTTTTCTTTCCTTCAGCATGGAACTAAAACGCAGAGAGAAGAGCTGCAAAGCCTTTTATTTAGCTAAGTCTCCCATCAGGTTTAATTCATCCTAGATGCGTTTATAGGAGCTGGCAAATTACAGAGCAGCGCGCAGCTCCAATTACCAGGAAAAGGCGTTAACCTGGCTGCCCGTGCCGGCTGCCTGTCGGCTGCCATCTCCGAAACTCCCTGGAAGGGGAAGGAGAGAGCTGCATGTTTTTGTTTTCATACGTCCATGGGAGGATTTGGATTTTGGTAAGAATTTTAAAAAAACGGGACGATTTCCAGCACAGAGGAGCTCATTAGACTCGTCACTCTTGCTGGGTTGTCTGAAACGTGACGATCAGGGGGTCCGTCCAGCCCCTTCCTGGAAGATCCCAGAGTTCTGGACTCTGATTGTTACTGTAAAGAACCTTTTCTCCTATTTTCGAATTTAACACATTAAATCATGACATCATTTGTATCATGACGTAAGCATAATATACTGTATAATGCAGACACTATAATTTTAGCAGCCTCTCTCTTCTAGAGCTCCCTGACCAGTTACAGACAGCTCTGCTTTTACCCGAGAATCCACTGTGCTTCCAGGTGGGTCAAGCTGGCGGAGAGGAGCTGTTTGGAATCACGCCCTGCTGCCCACCACCGAGGAGTCAGGTCATCGGGTCATCCATCCTTCACAGAACCGCCCAGTGAACACTGGCTCCCAAGCTCTCACTTTATTATGTAGAACAGCCAGCCATCCGGTTTCTAATCAATACTGGCCAGCAACAGGCACAAGGCAGGGTACGCCGTGGACGGGACACCAGTCCATCGCAGGGAACATAAGACACACACACTCATACTACGGCAATTTTCCCAGAATCCAATCAACATAAGCAGCATGTCTCATGTGCGCCGAGATCTCACAGGCCACAGACAGCGCTCTGGTTCAGCACTGGGGCCTCAGGCCTGTGTTCTTGTGTGACACAGAAAGGCCCTTGAACCCACAGCCACACTAGCAGGTGAGGGTCCAAGCTGGCTGTAATAGCCCTTGGCGCAGAGCAACCACGCTGTCGGACTGCTCTGCAACTCGCACAAGAACCTGGCCTCTCCTCCTGGTGGGGGAGTTAGAGTAGGGAATTGGACGAGACCTGGAGTCGGGATTCAGCCAAAACTGCAGCTACTGCTTCTGAACCCAAAGTCCACAGTGAAAATACCTCAAAAGGTTGGTTCTCAAGCCAATGACATCCCAGTCCAGGGCAGTAGTCAGGTGTCCGGCCCAGATCCGCGTCCCCGCTGGGGTTCTGGTGACCCAGAGGAGCAGCCCTGCACCGGCCCGTCAGCGGGTCACGGCGCCAGCACCCTTCCCGAGAGAAAGCAAGAGGTCTGAGCACCCCGGGTAGTGCATCATCAGACAGGTTTATTTCAAACTAACCACAGCGTTTAAACAGCCCACGCCAGCCCGCATCTCAAACACAAACGCGTGTATTTTACAACGAAGATAACATCATGCAGCACTCGGACTGCTGTGCTCCGAACCGAATACGCTTTGCGGTTTGGAGTTTCATGAACAGAAAGAAAAAGCGACGATATGGAAACAGCTCTCTACAGATAAGACATTTCAAGAAAGTCTGTTCACTTGCACACGTGTAACCTCCAGAGCACTCAAGCATCTCCGAGTTTGCAGTCTGTCTAGAAGGGGACTGCCCCAGTGAAAAGACAAAGCAGGCCATAGGTAGACTCAGTCTGGCGCCCCCTATCTTCAACAAGACCAGTCACCAGTTTCTGCAGAGTTTGAATTGGACCCCAAGTATAATCATCAGTCATTCCTCTGGGTAAGTTGCAACTTAGACAATCTGGTAAATGAACTCAAAATAGCTCATTTAAGACACAGGGGGGAATTTGCACCAAGACCTAGACTCTGAAGGAGGTGGTAGAGAAAACGAAAACATTGATATTCTCTGAAGACAGAAGAAGAAACGTCTCGTTGGTTTCTGCTGGGGCTCCTGCCTGATATAACACTGCCTTTACAGACACCAGGAGCTCATGCTGATAAAAACAGCTCTCGCCATGCTCACAAGAGAGCCAGAAATTAACCAGAGAGCACAAGTGCCCTCCTCCCTCAGACAGACAGCGGGCGCCCCAGCACGCAGCGCGGCCGTCTTCCCTGGTCGGTTCGGGGCTCCGAGGCGATCCCCAGCCCTCCTCCTCAGCTCACGCTGCTTGGAGACGCGTCGCTAGCTTCAGGGCAGGGAGGGAGAAGAGAAGCAAACGAAAGCCATAAAAAAACACAGGAGGCAAATTAGAACAAGACACACTAACAGCCCAGGCAGGTACAGGGATCGAGCCCAAATGCCTTCTGCTGAAGCTGTCTCCTTGATGACACTTCCTATCTGAGCCAAACACCCAACACAGCTGTCTTTTAGTTTTATAAGAATGAGCCTTCACAACATTCACAGACACACTGCACAGACACACAGTCACACTGACACACTGCACAGACACACAGTCACACTGACACACTGCACAGACACACAGTCACACTGACACACCACACGGACGCACAGACACATGGCACGGACACAGAACTGTCACAGCACGGACACACAGACACACGGCACAGACACACACCACAGACACAGAACTGTCACAGCACGGACACAGAACTGTCACACCACCGACACAGAACTGTCACACCACCGACACAGAACTGTCACACCACCGACACAGAACTGTCACACCACCGACACAGAACTGTCACACCACCGACACAGAACTGTCACACCACCGACACAGAACTGTCACAGCACAGACACACAGCACGGACACAGAACTGTCACAGCACAGACACAGAGACACACAGACACACCGCACGGACACAGAACTGTCACAGCACGGACACAGAACTGTCACAGCACAGACACACAGACACACAGACACACCGCACGGACACAGAACTGTCACAGCACGGACACAGAACTGTCACAGCACAGACACACAGACACACAGACACACAGACACACAGACACACAGACACACAGACACACAGACACACAGACACACCGCACGGACACAGAACTGTCACAGCACGGACACAGAACTGTCACAGCACGGACACACAGACACACAGACACACAGCACGGACACAGTATGGCACCAAACATCAGCATCAGCAACAGCTCCACTTCCCAGCTCGAACACTGCTGGTGTTTGAGATGCGTCTCCGGGGAAGCCCGCGGGTCCGGTGGCCAGCCGCAGGGACAGCGCTCTGGGCTGAGGCCTCAAGCCCTGGCCCACTCTCCGCGGCTGCACACCAGCGCTTCCTAATGTCGGAATCCAGCCTGGATCCCAGCGCCTGCCGGGAGACTGGAGGAGAGCGTCTGCGCATGAACCCGCAGCAGCAGCCTGGAGATGGACCCCCTCCTCCTGTCCCACTGAGGGCCCAGACAGCACACTGGGCAGAGCACACTCCAGCAGCGAGAGCCGGAGACAGACAGGGACAGGGACAGGGAGAGAGGGACAGACCGGGACGGTGCTCGGGCAGGCGGGAGGGCTCCGGCGGTGGCGCTGGGACGCTGGGAAGTCTGGCTGCTGCTGCTGCAGCGCGGCGCCGCGGGGGGCGGGACTGACCTGGGCTGGAGACGCAGCCGCGACTCACCATCAGGACCTCCTGGTTGTCGGCCAGCGCCTGCTTGGCCAGGTAGCGCTCCCTCCTCACCTGCAGCTCCAGGGACTCGGGCACGTCGGGCACCACCCCGTCGATGACGCGCAGGACGAAGAAGACCACGTGCTGCAGAGAGGGGAGGGGAGGTATGAAGGCACAGGAGGGACTGGAGGGATTCTGCTGGACTCTTCAAGTTCTCTCACGCCCAGAGACGGCCCACCCTGCCCCCACCTCGAAGACGATGATGAATCCCAGCCTGACAGCCAGCAGCTCCCAGTAGAACAGAGTGTAGCTCCCGTCACTGTCCCGGAAAGCCTTGTACCTGGGGACCGGAGGAGACAGGCGGAGAGTGACACTCTGGGCGCAGACTCAGCCATGTATTCAGCTATACAGCAGCTATGCAGAAGTGTAAGTGCGCCCCCTGCTGGAAGGATGTTAACTAGTTTTTACTTGTAACTGGGGGATTCTCGCACTGGGATCACTTCTTTGAAAACACAACCGTGCAGTGGTTTACAGTTCCCGGTCACGAGGCGGCCTGGAGGAGAGGCGTCGCACCTGCAGCCGGTGTGGTTGGCGTGCGTGTAGCTGGCTGGCGCCTCGGCCAGGGTGAAGTTGACGTAGCCGTGCAGGTCGCGGTCGAACCTGTACTGGTACAGCAGCCGGGGCAGGAAGTCGGAGGTGAAGGCGATCAGGAAGGCCTGTGGGCACAGAGGACCACACTGCCGGAGCTCGAGGACACAACGGGTCAAACTCACGTCTCTCTCTTTTTAAAAAAAGGTCATTTTGCATGACCTCCACACACCACATGCAATTCCCCCACGGAAAAATAAGACCCCAAGAAACCAGACCCCTCAACATTCTCTTTACTCCACATCCAGCCCCCAGAAGCCAGGACCCGGGCCCCTGCGCAGTCCTGGAATCGGGGTCCGGGCAGCTGAGCACCTGAGCTCTGCAACATGGGTTCTGGCTTCTGCGCTTGGTTTTCTGGTCTGCCTGGTCTCGACAACAGCGGATAAGAAACTGTTTGACTGCACCACTCCTGCTGCTGGGACTGGAGCACTGACCCGCTCCGGCCCACTCCGGCCCACTCTGACCTGCTCCGGCTCTCTCTGGCCCACTCTGGCCCGGCCCACTCCGACCCGCTCCGGCCCGCTCTGACCTGCTCCGGCCCACTCCGGCTCTCTCCGGCCCGCTCCGGCCCACTCCGGCCCGCGCTGCACTCACGTTGACGATGACGGAGAGCTGGGACAGCGCCTCCAGGATGTGGAACCAGACGCCGATGCTCTGGGCGCGCTCCGCCACGGGCCGGCGGTACTCGCACACGAACTTCTGCGCGTCCAGCCGGATCTCCACCCAGTTGTTGAGCAGCGCGAAGAGCGGCGCCAGGGGGAAGGCGGCCACGAAGATGGTAATGAAGCCGAACTGCAGGACTGCGGAGACGGCAATATGGCGCCTTTACCCAAGTCCCTCCCTTGCTCCCTCCACCAGTATTATTACACAGCGCCTTTCCAGAGTAAGACTGCCCTGCTCCCCAACTCTCCCTCCCGCACCCATTCACTCACCCTCAGTCAACCCTGGTTTTATATAGCGCCTTTCCACAAAGAGCTTCGCACAGACACTCCACCCACACCCACTCTGTAATCATGCCGCAGCTCGCTCTGAAGAAGTGCCAGGTCTTCTCCTGCACAGGGGAAGAGAGCCGGGGATCTCTCCCGTCCGCCTGGCACAGACCCCGGAGCTGCCAGCTCTCCGCGCCCCTCTGTGCTGCTCTCCCAGAGGGCTGGGACTGGTAGAGTACTAGTACCCCTAAGTGTGTCTGCTTGACTGAGCTTAATTAGACCCACATCAGAGAATTCTAAGGCCTTCAGCTCCTGGTGAAGCGCAGAGCCCTGCAGCTGTGGAGTTGTGATCGATTCCAGGCCTGCGCCACCTGTGCCAATGGCACGCACTGAGCACTAGCTCGTGGGGCGCACGTGGGGCGCACGTGGGGCTCACCCATCTCCAAGTACTCCTCAAACAGCCCCTCGCACTGCAGCAGCTCGTAGTCCTCTTCCCAGCGCTTGGGCTCCTGGGGGATCTGGGTCCCCCGGAGTGCCGCCAGCTCCCTCTTCTGCAGCCAGGACTTCACCTTCCTGGTGGGGAGAGAGGGGGTCAGGCCCGGGACAGCGCTCCCGTCCGGACTGAACACGCACCGTACCCCTTTCAGGAGGGACACCAGGGGGCGCCTCACCCTAGATCTGACTGAGCAGTGGGGGGCTGAGGAGCTGCCTGAGGGACCCCAGACACGCAGGCCGACGCTCGGCACCAGGGAAACGAACTTCACAAGCGGCTTTCCTCTCTTCCTCTCAAAGCCCAGCTGCTCCGTGCCCTTCCGCAAATGTCCGCTTGAATATGAGAGATATCCCCCCAGGCTCACCGCACACTGCTGCACGGCCGCCGGCGGGCTGCGGCGAGTCTTTATCCAAGTGAGGGATGAAGCCGGGCTCACCGGCTCCGAGATAAATGATGAGACACATGCAGGGAGGGCGGGGGCTCTCAGCTGGAAGGGAAGGGAAGCTCCCACCGGCATGCTCGGACTTACGGGATGAGGAACTCCTGGATGTTGCTGATGATCTGCTTCCCCACCATGATGATGAAGAGCTGCTCGGCAAGCTCGATGAGGCAGCCGCCCGGCCCGCACTGCCCTCGCACACACAGACAGAGGGGTTAGCAGCCCTGCGGGCAGCCCCGGCACCCCAGGACAACCAGACCCCGGCGGCGGAGCAGCGGAACACTCACGTCCTCGTTCCTCATCCCGAACAGCGTGCCGTAGTGCCCAGGGTACCCCACAAACCTGCAGGCAGGGAGCAAGAGCGTGTTTCAGCGCGCCACCGTCATCGCCCCCCTCTCCCGTCGCCGAGCGGAGCCGCTGGTCCCGCACCTGCCCTTGAAGAAGGCCACGTAGAACGGGGAGGAGTAGAAGTTGACGAACTGGAACACGAAGACCTTGAAGGTGAAGGCGTCCTCGTGCTGCGTCTGCGTGCGGTGCATCTCTGCGGGGCAGACACAGGCGCTCACTCACACACCGCGCGGCGCGGCGCGGCCCGCGGGCCCAGACTCGGGGCGGGCACGGCGCGGGGCGCGGACGGAGCCCTACCCCACTTGGTCAGCTGCTGCGCCAGCGCGGTGTAGAGCTGCCCCATCAGCAGGATCAGAGCCAGGTTCACCATGCTGCCGGAGATGTTGGCGATGTTGCCGGCCTGGCCGCGGAGACAGACAGGGTGAGCAAACAGGAGGGCTGAAAACACGCCGTGCCTCCCTCTCTCTCCGCAGCCTGGCGTCACCTCTGAGCAAGGCGGCAGTACCTGGGTCCGCAGCACGGCGCTCTCGGTGTGGTACATCATCATGCTGACGATGCCGCGGTACATGATCACCGTCACCAGGAAGATCATCACCACACACAGCTGGAAAGCACGAACACCTGTGAGTCGGGGCGACGCCCTCTCGCCCCACCCTGACCACGACCCCGGGGCCCCCTCTCACCATGATGATGATGACCATGGATCCCGTCAGGATCCGGGAGATCCGGTCTTTCTCCGGGAAGTAGGGCTCCTTCATTCCGGTCACCGGGTTCTGCTCCATCTTGGGCGCCGTGGCAGCGAACTCGGGGCGCGGGCGTTCCTGGAGAAACAGACACACTCTCAGGACCCGAGGCAGGGGGCACCCAGCTCAAGCCCGAGCAGGCGCTGCTACACGGCGGCCTGACCTCCACCTCGCGGAAGTCCGTGCAGTCCCAGTGGTGCGCCAGGGTGGCGCTCTTGCGCTTCCAGTACTCCAGGAAGGTCACCGCCCACAGTGACATGAAGACGCTGAAGACCACCGTTCCGGGGTGGTCGAACAGGTACCCCAGCTGCAGAGCAGGAAGCAGAATGAGAGGGAGGAGGAGGGAGAATGAGGCACAGAGGCACACTGATGCCCCTCTTCCAGAAATCAGCCGGAATAATAACGGACCAAGCATCCCACAATGCCCGGCTTACCTTGGCCATGGAGCAGATGTCGGAGATGTTCCAGGTGCTGCAGGTGTCACAGAGGGGGCACATGAGATAGCGCCCTCGGCTGGAGCAGATCTCCTCCCTTCCCGGGACGAAGGAGGGCAGGGGCATGTGGAGACAGAGACGCAGAGAGGTGTGTGCAGGCAGTGAGTCGCTGGAGATGAAGCTCCATTTCACCAGCGCGCACATTCGGGACAGAAATAATTATGCGATCTTCCCCACACCATGTTTCTTCACCACAGTACTAGACTGCAACTGGCAATAAAATAAAAAAACATTCACAGCGCTTTCTTTTGGTTGGAAAGTCTTCCAATTCAGATTTGTTAGGATGTTTAATACTTCTGATAAATGTACTGCCGTAAGGGCAGCACTGTCGCAGGAGCTACAATTGTTTCCCCACTTAACTGCGCCCAGGAAGTGAAATAAACAAAGTTCCACAAAGACAGAAAGCTGATCAGTGCTACTTCATCAATGCTATTGATTATTTATTGACGTGTTAATACAGATATCAGTCCGTTATTTCCTGCAGGAAGGTCTTTGATGAAAGCCACTGCCCGCACCCCCAGAGCTGCAGTCTGTTTCTTCGTTACTCTCGTCCCTGCAGCCGGGGGAGGATGAAGGACAGGCCGGCACAGCCTAGCTCTCTCCCACGCTCTCGCTGTCTCCGCATCCTCCCCCCACTATCCACTGCAGCGCTCGGGGGACGCCTGCTCAGGTTGCCGTGGAAACGCAGGACCGGGCGGAAGGCGGACGCGGGAGACTGGCGCAGCCACGGAGAGGCTCTGCTCCCGAGTCCCCCTAGCGGAGGATCGGAGCGCCCCGTCCCGGATCACGGCTCACCGCGGCTCCGGCGTGGGAAGCACAGGCTCCAGGGATCGCACTTACGCTGGGGTGTTGGTTCCCATGGTGACGATCCCCGAGATGAAGACCAGCGTGCCGGCCGCAGCAGCGGGGAGCAGCCAGGCCGTGTAGAACCCTGCAGCAGGAGGGAACAGCGCGTGAGCACGAGGGCGACTGCGCCCCGCCAGCGCCCCCCCTGCGCCCCGCCAGCGCCCTCCAGCGCCCCGACAGCGCCCCGCCTGCTCCCCGCCTGCGCCCCGCCAGCGCCCCGCCAGCGCCCTCCAGCGCCCCGCCAGCGCCCCGCCTGCTCCCCGCCAGCACCCCGCCTGCGCCCCGCCAGCGCCCCGCCAGCGCCCTCCAGCGCCCTGCCAGCGCCCCCCCTGCTCCCCGCCAGCGCCCCGCCTGCTCCCCGCCAGCGCCCCGCCAGCGCCCTCCAGCGCCCCGCCAGCGCCCCCCCTGCTCCCCGCCAGCGCCCCGCCTGCGCCCCGCCTGCTCCCCGCCTGCGCCCCGCCAGCGCCCCGCCAGCGCCCTCCAGCGCCCTGCCAGCGCCCCCCCTGCTCCCCGCCAGCACCCCGCCTGCGCCCCGCCAGCGCCCCGCCAGCGCCCTCCAGCGCCCTGCCAGCGCCCCCCCTGCTCCCCGCCAGCACCCCGCCTGCTCCCCGCCAGCGCCCCGCCAGCGCCCTCCAGCGCCCTGCCAGCGCCCCGCCAGCGCCCCCCCTGCTCCCCGCCAGCGCCCCGCCTGCTCCCCGCCAGCGCCCCGCCTGCGCCCCGCCAGCGCCCCGCCTGCTCCCCGCCTGCGCCCCGCCTGCGCCCCGAGCCTACCGAGCCAGGCGAAGTAGATGGCGATCTTCTCCCCGAAGTACTGGCGGATGTGGTCCACTGGCTGGTATTTGTACCACTTGGACCAGCGGGCCCAGTACTGGTACAGAACCTGCCGCGGGTTCAGCCGCTCCGGTGGCACCTCGTACTCGGGGAGCTCGAAGGACCCCTGCACAGAACCAACAGAACCGAGACACCGTGATCCGACAGCACAGCCCTGTCCCACACACAGCCCCCTGTCCCACACACAACACTGGGGCAAAGACCACTGTCCCACACACAGCCCTGTCCCTCACACAGCCCCCTGTCCCACACACAACACTGGGGCAAAGACCACTGTCCCACACACAGCCCCCTGTCCCACACACAACACTGGGGCAAAGACCACTGTCCCACACACAGCCCCCTGTCCCACACACAACACTGGGGCAAAGACCACTGTCCCACACACAGCCCTGTCCCACACACAGCCCCCTGTCCCACACACAACACTGGGGCAAAGACCACTGTCCCACACACAGCCCTGTCCCTCACACAGCCCCCTGTCCCACACACAACACTGGGGCAAAGACCACTGTCCCTCACACAGCCCCCTGTCCCACACACAACACTGGGGCAAAGACCACTGTCCCACACACAGCCCTGTCCCACACACAGCCCCCTGTCCCACACACAACACTGGGGCAAAGACCACTGTCCCTCACACAGCCCCCTGTCCCACACACAACACTGGGGCAAAGACCACTGTCCCACACACAGCCCCCTGTCCCACACACAACACTGGGGCAAAGACCACTGTCCCACAGTCCCACACACAGCCCTGTCCCACACACAGCCCCCTGTCCCACACACAACACTGGGGCAAAGACCACTGTCCCACACACAGCCCTGTCCCTCACACAGCCCCCTGTCCCACACACAACACTGGGGCAAAGACCACTGTCCCTCACACAGCCCCCTGTCCCACACACAACACTGGGGCAAAGACCACTGTCCCACACACAGCCCTGTCCCACACACAGCCCCCTGTCCCACACACAACACTGGGGCAAAGACCACTGTCCCTCACACAGCCCCCTGTCCCACACACAACACTGGGGCAAAGACCACTGTCCCACACACAGCCCCCTGTCCCACACACAACACTGGGGCAAAGACCACTGTCCCACACACAGCCCTGTCCCACACACAGCCCCCTGTCCCACACACAACACTGGGGCAAAGACCACTGTCCCACACACAGCCCTGTCCCTCACACAGCCCCCTGTCCCACACACAACACTGGGGCAAAGACCACTGTCCCTCACACAGCCCCCTGTCCCACACACAACACTGGGGCAAAGACCACTGTCCCACACACAGCCCTGTCCCTCACACAGCCCCCTGTCCCACACACAACACTGGGGCAAAGACCACTGTCCCACACACAGCCCTGTTCCTCACACAGCCCCCTGTCCCACACACAACACTGGGGCAAAGACCACTGTCCCACACACAGCCCTGTCCCTCACACAGCCCTGTCCCTCACACAACACTGGGGCAAAGACCACTGTCCCACACACAGCCCCCTGTCCCACACACAACACTGGGGCAAAGACCACTGTCCCACACACAGCCCCCTGTCCCACACACAGCCCCCTGTCCCACACACAACACTGGGGCAAAGACCACTGTCCCACACACAGCCCTGTCCCACACACAACACTGGGGCAAAGACCACTGTCCCACACACAGCCCTGTCCCACACACAGCCCCCTGTCCCACACACAACACTGGGGCAAAGACCACTGTCCCACACACAGCCCCCAAGCCCACCCCTCCCCCGCGCCTGCCCGCTCCAGGACGAGGAGGACGAGGAGGAGGAGGAGGAGCAGCCTCTCACCTCGTGCAGCGGGAAGGCGGCCGTGTACGCCCCCTCGCTGAGCAGCCGCTCCATCCCCACCTCCGCGCGCCGGCGCTTCCCGTAGGCAGTGCGCGCCAGGACCTCGGCCACCTGCGGGCGCCGCACAGAGAGCCGGAGAAGCGCGCGTTACTCAGGAGCGCGGGACGGCACCGCGAGCAGACACTAGCCCTAGCAGGCGGCCCGGCTCTCTCCGCGCGCAGCTACTCACGATCCGGTGCCGCTGGGTGCTGCTGAAGTAGGAGTCCCGGTCTTCCGAGCCCAGGAACCTGTGTGGACACAGACCCGGTGAGACTCGCACAGGCGGGCTGGTCCTTCGCCCGAGCCGAGCTCGGGGCTCCAGGGAGCCTCACGGGGTCTCAAACCACAGGGCAAAAGCGCCGCTATCAACCGGCTCCGACGATGATCAGTGACCTTCCCCACCCAGCACCCCCCCGTCTGAGCTCCCCCCTCAGGATCAATTCTGGAGCAGAACCACAACCCGGAGGGCCCGTTTGCCCGTGAGCTCACCGACTCATCTTGGACCTGCGGAAAGCGCAGGTGTAGTAGTCCACCGGCTTGCTGGGGACCGTCTCGGCCATGACGTTGGGGACACAGAGCTTCCTCAGGATCCGGTCGGAGGTGTTGTGGTCGGGGTTTGGCTGAGCCTGGGGATTAGAGCACAGTGCACCACAAGGGCTGGGCCACCAGGGGGCGCAACTCTTGAATTTGATTTGAGGAATTTATTGGCTAAAACCCCAAAGAACTGCCACAGTACTGGGGGGGCAGTAGATGGTCCATCTCATAACAGTCACTTATTTCTAGTGAAGGCTGGAGCACGCAGAAGTCTATCCCAGGAGCTCAGGGTTCAAGGCAGGACTGCACCAGGGAGGGTGACCTACAGCCCTGAGGCATTCCAGACTAACAGGGTATTGAAATTAAATCCCGATGAAGCAAGGCATTTAAAGATCCCAAAGAGGCAGAGTCAACAGATTTATTATCTACAGCCTTTTTCACCCTGTCTCCAGGTGTACCCAGACACAGGCTTGGGGTAGTGAGACACCAGCTCAACAGTGAAAAGACCAGCTGAAAGATTAACAGGGGGATATTTCTGCACAGCCGTGATGCAGTGACCATCACTGACCTGCAGGGGCGCTCTCAAACACAGCTCCTCTGCATAATACACCAGCACCTCCCAGGGGGCACTCAGCTTCAGGTAGTGGATGGTCTTCCTCTCGATTACCGTCTCCTCCTAGTGGAGAAAGTACAGAACAACATGGTGACCAGAGGAGGTGGGATATTGAGAAGGAGGGAGACAGAAGACACTGGGAGACAGAGGAACAGAGGGACACTGGGAGACTAGGAGACAGATGGACAGATGGACTGAGGGACATTGGGAGACTGAGGGGGACAGATCGGGACCGGGAGACTAGGAGACGATGGACTGAGGGACATTGGGAGACTGAGGGGGACTGAGGGGGACAGAGGGGGCCTGCTGGGGGTAAGAGAAGGCAGGCAAGCGCAGAGATGTCCTGTGGACATGTGAGCCGGGCCGGGCCGGGCCGGGCCGGGCGAGCTCGCCCGCGGGGCCTGACCGTCTCCAGCAGCAGGCCGCTGCTCTGCAGGTTCCGGACGAACTTGTCCCTCCAGCGCTGGTGCTGGGCGCGCTTGCGGTCAGCTCGCCCCTCCCCGTCCGCCTCCCGCTCTGGCGCCGCCCGCGCCAGGTCCTGGTAGCGCCCGCGCGCACGCCGCTTGCGCTGGGACGGGGTCTTCACCTCCCACACCAGCACGAAGTCTGGAACAGCCAGAGCGGGACAGCGGTCACCCCCTCCGCAGCCAGCGGCCTCTAAAACTGCCATGCAGCGCTCCCCAAAGACGGGTCCTCTCAGAGCTTCCAGGGGACCCCAGAAAGAAAGGGATACCTGCAGCCCCACTGAGGAACCCCACCACTCCTGCCTGCAGCATTTGTCGCAGTTTTAAGCGCCAGAGCTCAGGGGTTCGGGGGGCTGCCAGGTGCTGAAGAGCTGCGCCCCACCCTCCTCTGCTCCAGAGCAGAACTGGCCCAGACTGAAGAGCTAACTCATCTACCCCACTGGGCTGGGGCAGCAAGCCAGGGGTGACCCCAGTTTACTGTGAGCTGGGGCGTCGCTCTGACACTGGCAGTGTGACCCCAGTTTACTGTGAGGTGGAGCATCGCTGTGACGCTGACTGTCTGAGCCCTCATTAATGAAAGAGATCTGCTCCGGTCACCTATTTTGGTTTTCCCATCCTTGAAGTAGTTTCCCCTGGGATGTGGAGACTGGAGCCTCGGCCTCTCGCAGTGGATATAGATTGGATCATCATCATCGTCGTCATCGAGCTGAACACACACAGGACAGACAAGCTTCATCATGATCAGAAAGAAAATCTAAAAGCAAATACTGAAATCTGAAAAAAATGTCCACTGTGGAAAAGCACCTTATACTGAACACAAAAACAAATAAAAAACAAGACCTGTAAATATTCAGGGATGCAACAATTAATGGGCTATGGATTCTTGTTTTATGATGCTGACAAAAACGTTCCAAAACTACTAGAGTGGATCAGACTGCTGCGCACTGGGAGTGACTGACAGCACTGTAAACCCTGGAGTGGATCAGACCGCTGTGCACTGGGAGTCTGACAGACAGCACTGTAAACCCTGGAGTGGATCAGACTGCTGCGCACTGGGAGTGACTGACAGCACTGTAAACCCTGGAGTGGATCAGACTGCTGCGCACTGGGAGTCTGACTGACAGCACTGTAAACCCTGGAGTGGATCAGACTGCTGCGCACTGGGAGTCTGACTGACAGCACTGTAAACCGTGGAGTGGATCAGACCGCTGTGCACTGGGAGTCTGACTGACAGCACTGTAAACCCTGGAGTGGATCAGACTGCTACGCACTGGGAGTCTGACTGACAGCACTGTAAACCCTGGAGTGGATCAGACTGCTGCGCACTGGGAGTCTGACTGACAGCACTGTAAACCCTGGAGTGGATCAGACTGCTGCGCACTGGGAGTCTGACTGACAGCACTGTAAACCCTGGAGTGGATCAGACTGCTGTGCTCTGGGAGTCTGACAGACAGCACTGTAAACCCTGGAGTGGATCAGACTGCTGCGCACTGGGAGTCTGACTGACAGCACTGTAAACCCTGGAGTGGATCAGACCGCTGCGCACTGGGAGTCTGACAGACAGCACTGTAAATCCTGGAGTGGATCAGACTGCTGTGCACTGGGAGTCTGACAGACAGCACTGTAAACCCTGGAGTGGATCAGACCGCTGTGCACTGGGAGTCTGACTGACAGCACTGTAAACCCTGGAGTGGATCAGGCCGCTGCGCACTGGGAGTGAGACTGCACACCCTGCGTCATCTACAGCTCTGTCTTCAACCTGACCTGTCCTCTCAGCCCCAGGCACCACAGATCCCCTCCTTGCTGAACACTGACTGCAGCGAGTGCTCAAGAACAGGAAACCGCGATCCCTCGAGGGGTAACCTGTGCCCCGCACCTACACAGCACCCTGAACACGTTTCCCGGGGGCGCGGTGAGACCAGGGCACTCACGTATCTCGCTGGGACGAAGCCTCCGTTCTGGATGCTGCCATAGGAGTCCGTGCCGCGCAGATCCGTGACCGAATCCAAATCCACCAGAACCTCCGAGCTCTTCTTCCTCAGCATGGCGTCCCTGGGCTAGCCCGCACGACCCAGGCCCATCAGGCAACGAGAAGCCCCCGGCCCCCAGCTCCAGACCCAGAATAACACGCACGCGGGCAGGACCGATCCGACAGGAACGGAAAACCCTTCCTGCCGCGAAGGGATGGAACCTGAAGATGCCAACAGCAGCAGCTCAGCTCCTGCAGCACGGAGAGAGAGGGGGGAGGGGGAGCAGTCTGCAGCACAGCTCTGCCTTCAATCTGCCTCGCTGCACAACTACAGCTCCACTCCTCTGGGAGACTGCGCTACCGTAGTTCCTGGAGTACAGGGGAAGCACAGATTCTCTGCGGTAAAGACCTGGCTTGTACGGGGAAAGGCCCTACCAAAAGGAAAACGCACACCACCCTTTTCACATGGCCCCTGTCTTCATCCCTCCGTTCAAGGCCACCCCTTCCAGAGAATCTGCACGTGTTTCAGCGCTTCTCTCTGCGTCCATTTCCACAGGGGCGGCCAGTCCTGGTCTCACACGGCTGGTGTGTGCAGCAGTTCCAGGCCTATTCAGAGCAGGAGTGGCCGTCTCATTGATCCCATTACGCCAATGACGAGCGATTTCAGGTTAGGAGCCGAGTCAGAACAAAAACCCGTCAAGACTCCAAGAAGGCACGTCCCTGCCTCACCTGCAGATGAGCATCAGGGACCCACATGGAGGCAAACACAGTTTCCACCAGCACAAACCTGTGAGAATATCAATCAACACAGTTCCCAGCATAGCTACATAACATAACCTACTTCTTAACAACAACAACAACATCACTTTATTAACCCTTTACAATTTCTTGCATTAGGAATTATCTTTTCGCATACCCCAGCTTGCTCTCCACGAGACACACAGACAGGGAGAGAAGCCTGGGGTCAGAGCGCAGGGTCAGCCATTGTACGGCACCCCTGGAGCAGCTGGGGTTAAGGGCCTTGCTCAGGAGCCCAACAGAGTAGGATTCCTCTGCCGGCTGCGGGATTTGAACCGGCAACCTTCCAGCCACAGGCGCAGATCCTGAGCCAAAGAGCCACTGCACTGCTCCATGGTCTTGACCACAGTGGTGGTGTGGTGGGTTCAGGTTAAATCCTCTGAGATGTGAACTCCCAGGAACTTAAAGCTGCTGACCCTCTCCACTGCAGTCCCATTGATGTGAATAGGTGTGTAGTCCCCACCCCGATGTTTCCTATAGTCCACAATCATCTCCTTAGTCTTACTGATGTTCAGAGAGAGGTTGTTCTCCTGGCACCATACTGCCAGGGTTTCAACCTCCTCCCTGTGTGCAGACTCCTCACCATCTGTGATCAAGCCGATGAACGTTGTTGATGGAGTTTGAGTGATGCCTGGTGACACAGTCATGGGTAAATAAGGAGTAGAGGACAGGACTAAGCACACAGCCTTGGGGGGCTCCAGTGTTTAGAGTCAGGGTAGAGGATATGTTGGTGCCCATGAGGCAAGAGACAGAGAGAGAGGAGTTTCTCTGGCGTGTTTTACTGCTGCTTTAATGTTTGAATCGATTCCATTTCCAGATGTTTCTACACGACAGAAATTAACATGACAGCAGGGGGTCAAACAAAGTGTCTGCGTGGTGAGGAGCTTTGTCATTAAGGAAAGCACAAAGACAAGACCACCCTCAGCAACGCTTAAACAAAATTCCTTTTCCCCCCAAAACCATCTGAATGACGAACCAATACAAAACCCCCTTGTGAAAGCGTTATGTAAAAACACACCTCATCACCCGCGTCTAGCAGAGACCCTTGAGCAGCTGTACCAGCCGGATTCACAAGGGGGCAGCGTTTCACACTCCCAGTGCAGAGGAGAGGGCAGCCAGTGCTGCTGCACGAGGTCCTGGGGTTCAGGACTTCCGAGGCTACGTAACAGGTCAGCAGCACCCCTTAATCCCAGCTCACCCCCAATGCCTACCCAAGCGTCCATCACAAAATCAGGGCCGCTGCCCATCTCGGGCCCGCCAGTGCGGGCGCTCAGTGAGCACAGTCTGCCCACAGTCCTTCACTCCCGCCCGCTGCCGGGCTTGGGGCTCTGGGCCGCCAGGACGTCTCTGTGCCACAGGTGCTCTGCCAGGGCGTCGAGCAGAGGCGCCACCTCTGCCAGCCCCGCCACCCCGGGCGCCCCCGCGCCACCCGGGACGCGGAACACGGGCACGCCCCACGCCTGCTGGAACTCCCTCAGCTCCCGCTCCGTCACGTCCGTGTGCATGAAGAGGTCGAACCTGGGGCCGCGGTCAAGGAAACACAGGGCAGCTCGACATGGCTAGGAAAGCCCCAGCTCTCATCACCAGCACCCTGGCCACTCCCTCGCAGGACAGGGCTGCTGTCACGGTCGGCCGCAACGACATCACGAGCACCAAACAGTAACTATTTTAAAGTAATTGCTTATGGCGCACGACCTCTATTTAAATTAATTAATTTGGCCGTGTTTGACTTGCACGCACTGCACAGCGGGTGCACAGAATGGCGCTGTCCACCTGACCTGTCCAGACAAAGTAGGGTTGAAACAGTGGCGACCCCTAGTGGCTGAAAAGGGAAGTTCTGCTTCTAAAAAATATATACGGAACTTACTGCATGCAAGCCATTTAGCTGCTGGCCTTCATTTCAGCTTAAATCTAGGTTCCTTTATCACAGAACAGATATATACACAACCACAGACTTTGATTAGTGTGGAATCTTGTTTTCAGGCTTGTGCAGCGTAGATGAAGAACAGTGCAACATCTCGCTACAGTGTGACAGCTGCCGCAGAGAGGACAGCAGGTACCGAAACCACAGGGTCGGCGAGTGCTCATCGGCCTTCTCCTTCTCTCTCAGGATACTTGGTGCCCACCACCAGCCTGACCGTGCTGGCCGAGGGACTGGAGCTCCGCGTGAGGTGGCTGGACAGGTCATCGAAGGAGGTGCGGTCCGTGAAGGAGAAGAGGAGGAGGACAGCGTCCGCCTGCTCCGTACAGGCCTGGAGAGGGACAGAGACACCGGACAGGAGTGAGAGGACAGGACAGCGTCCGCCTGCTCCGTACAGGCCTGGAGAGGGACAGAGACACCGGACAGGAGTGAGAGGACAGGACAGCGTCCGCCTTCTCCGTACAGGCCTGGAGAGGGACAGAGACACCGGACAGGAGTGAGAGGACAGGACAGCGTCCGCCTGCTCTGTACAGGCCTGGAGAGGGACAGAGACACCGGACAGGAGTGGGTCAGGGTGGTGGCAGTAATGTCACATACCGGGAGCAGGTGGTCGAACCTGCGCAGGGTGTTCTCCCCACAGTCCCACAGCTGCAATCGGAAGAACAGGACCCTGCCGTTCTCTCTCAGCTTCACCGGCCAGAACACCACTGTCGTCTGCACCCCTGTGGAGGGCAGGGAGGGGCAAGACAAGTCACAGCTCACAACTCCGGGTCGAACGAAAACAGATAGGTGGGCCAGAGAAGCTGAAACTAAGTGCTGTTTTGTTTTTACTGCTTTTAAAGTCCTGATTGTGCACGTTATCTATCAGTCTGCTGCACCAGGGACAGAGCAGACTGAGTCACATCAGTGGTGTGGTACACTGGGACAGGCAACTCCAGTCCTCAAGGCTGACTGGTAATGCACCTGGCAATCTGAGTTACTGTTAAACTAACTGGCTCGAATAAGATCCGAATGGGAACCAAAAGCCCTTTGGCCCGGGCCCTCGAGAACTTGAGTTGTTCACCCCAGGTCCAGAGTTTTGTAAGGCGATTCTGTAAAGAGTTCAGTGCCCAGCTGTTCTGAAGGCCCGACGCCCAGCACTCACCTGTGGTCTCGTGGTGCATGCTGGGTACAGGCAGGCCGGCCAGCCTGGCCGCCAGGGCGGTCTTGCCCACTCCGCTCTTGCCCGAAAGGAAGATCTTGTAGCTCACGGTGTCGGCAGCCAGCAGGGGGCGCAGCACAGGGGCTTCCAGGAGCCCTGCGGGGGCACCGAGTGTTAAATGAGGCGCCGACCTCTGAACTCCATTCACTCATCCAGCACCTCCATTGTAAACACAGACCTGACACGAGCGCTGGGGCTTCAGCCTGATCCCCAGGACAGCCTGGCGTCTCCAGCTTCCGAACCGCACAACTCAGACTTGCCAGTTAGACTATCAACCTCGTCACTTTCACGGCAAGACAAGGACTTTTCTTAGGGCCTCCGACATCTGTCTGTCAGCCCAGGCCCTACACGAGACTTCGGAGCCCGGCTTTAAGTGTCAAGGTCTGGACCTAATGGAACAACTATCATCACCGTCAGCGAGTGAAGAGCTGGGGCTACCAGTGCCCAGCCAGTACCTCAGTCCAGGAGACGGTAAACCCACCGAGAACAGCTCTGTGCTTTGATTCGTTACTTCCTTTCTCTTTATCAGAGACACTTTTGACCGAACACGGCTGTTGCGCTGCGTACCGAACCGTTTCCTGACGTTTCTGCGCTGGATCCTGCTGAAGTGCTCCTTGCTGTCGGCGCAGCGATGCCAGTCCAGAACCACGAGCGAGCCGGGCACAGGGGTCGGGTCCATCTTCCGACCGGCCCAGGGGAAGAAACGCGGGTGCCTGTCGACAGCAACTGCGGGGCACTCAGGACCAACCGAGAGGGCAGCTCAAGACTAGGGACAGCTCGGCCATTAGCCCTCTGTAGCTGGTCCGCCACCTTCAACAGCGCTTCTGACCCGTCCTGGTCACCACAGCCCAGAGACACGCAGCCAACGGGCTCCTAACTGGCCCCACTCACGAGTTCACCTGGAACGATAACAACATGCCCCGTGTCCGAATGAATCATGTTTATCATGCGTTTCCGACTCAACAGAGTACTTACCTTTCATTTTATAAACTTTAAAACGAGAACAGGAAACTGCCGTATAACTTACTATCGCTTTCAGCAAGATTGAACTAGATTCTTTTTCTTTCTTAAACTCTAAAAGGTACCGAAATCGCGTTTGACTAAAAATAAAAACTCGTTCTCACCAACTTAGCAGCAAGGCGTCTGGGCGTGACGTCATATCTACGCGCCCGTCTCCAGCAGGCAACTCGGGGTTGCTATAGCAACCAGGTGGCCGTGTTTGGAGCCGTTTTACACCACTCAAAAAAGGGAGCAGTGTAAAACCGAAGTACACTATATATAGTATATGTGGCCTTTTTAGATATTTGTAGCTGTATCTTTGATTCCCCATTTACTCAAAAAGTTTCAAACCAATGCGACTTGTGATCAGTGACTGTGCTTATGCTTTCAAGCACTAGATCAAAATCTTAACCAAAGATTTAAATCTTATCCGTTATGCAAATCTCATGTAAGTGACGCGAAGATCTGTCATCAATTAATTCATTTATTTATTAATATACATTAAAACAATCATTTATTCACAACAAGTTAATTAAATATATAGTCAAGGGGTGGCGTGTCAGGTGACCAATTTCCGTAGGTCAAGGAAGAACCGTCACAGAAATCTTCCAGGTGTCTGCTGCTGTAAAACAGGAAAAAGAGTCGTGGCAGCTCATATCCAATTAAGTGTCACTGTTACATCTATGCACTCGGAGGAAGCAATGAAGTAAATAACCTTAAGACTGTCAAATTCATATAAATGTTCTCTTAAAAAGAGCATAATGCACTAGAAACACCTCGGTTAAGAATGTTGTGTACAATGATCACACCCCAACCCATTACAAAGTAGGATTAACTGGAATCAGTCCAGATAAAAGCATATTCCTAGTCCCGAAGAGAAGCTCCACACCAACTACAAGGAAACCCCAACAGAGGACAAGTAGAAACTATGGGGAACACCAACAACAGAAGGCACTTCTTTACACAAAGGGTGGTGTGTCCAGAACACACTACCCAGTCATGTTCTTAAACCCTGACCTCTTTCAAGCAAAAGCTGGATGAGATCCTGGGAAGAACTGGCTACCATGAAACAATCTGGATGAACTGAGTGGATTCCAGTGTAGCTGGAGTATCTGCACTCTTGATGTTCAAATTCCCAGTCCAGGGGTGCCCAACTTCCATCCCCAGAGCCCATGATGTTTCAGCCCACACCCTGGCTCAGCTGAAGAAACAGCAGCCCTCTCCAGAGAATCCACTCCAACAACAAGGAGGGGCAGGATCTGCCTCAGACCTCCCCCACTCTTTGTGCAGAGGTGCTCCAGTTTACAGTCCTAGCTGCCCTACCTCAGGCCTCTTCATCCAGGTCCTTCAGCAGGGAAACGGCTGTGATCCACTGCTCCTTGTCAGCACTGCAGACAGGCAGATTAAATCAGGACACCTCGATATTCCAAGGTCATTTACACAACATTCTCCGCACTGAGAGAACCGAGACCTCCTGGAGCCTCAGACTGTGGATAAACATGCTTCAGCTTGAGGCACAGTGTGTGAAAGCAGATTTTGATACTTTAAGGTCCTGAACTACGGGCGCCTGTCCGAACACGCCCGAGGAGACGCTGGGTGTGCGCGGCTTGACGGCGTGCAGTCACTGCCCACCTGCTCGGGGGCTGCAGGATGAGGGCGGTGGGGGTGCCCGTGTGGCTCCGGGCGATGTGCAGCAGGAAGGCCTCACCGGGCAGGCCCAGCGGCGCCACCTGCAGGCTCTCCGCCCTGACCCGACAGGGGTTTGCGTAGTCCAGGACTCGGAACCGCCCCTCCCTGCAGCAGGCCAGAGAGACACCCCGGTTCACAGCTGCCACGGCCCGTCTTCGCCTCGTAAAACCCAAAATACTGGGGGACGTGGGTGTGCCACATTCCTCCTTCACTAAGTCCCAGACGGGATAATGCGATATTGTGGAACACGACTGTGCTCCAATATGCCTTCTGGGGGCTCCCTCCACTTATACCCCCCCAAACCACCCAAACGACACCCCAGGTACTTACAAGGCATTGTTTTTTGGGTCTAACACAAGATCGCACAATACAACCCACAAGTGGCCCCAGGATTCGGCTCGCTATTGCGAGCAAGGGCAGTGTCCCGTCGGGACCGCCAGGGCTGAGCACCCCACACGTCACCGACGTGCTACAGGTTTTTAATGCGGCTCATGACTCTTTAAGAGCACAGGTCAGAGGTCAGAGGCCCCAGGTCTCGGCCAGGCGTACTCCCTGTGCGACAGCAGCAGCAGGTCGTTGAAGAGGTGCAGGTAGACGGCTCTCCGCGTGATACTGGCCGTCCCGGGACACTCCTGCACGGTCACCTCCTGCAGCTCCCCCTCCCGCACCAGCCAGCGCCCCCTGGTGATCAGGGGGACAGCCTGCGGGACACAGGGCAGAAAGCGAGCCCGCGCGATACTTCACTCACACTCGAAATGGCGCACGAGGCGCGATCGGCGTTTCAGCTCCCTCGGGCTCTGGAAGGCGCAGGGGCAGCAGGGAACCAGCCAGGAGCTGGACAATCCCAAAGGAAAAACAGGCCAATTCCGTTGCATCCGTACCTTGACCCTGCCGAAGTCCACGCGCGCCTCCAGGCGCACCAGCTCCTCGGTCTGCTTCATGCGGAGCACGCCGTCCTCGCAGCGCCCCGCGATCTGCAGGCACACGAGGGCGCGGCGTCAGGGCGGGGGGCTGAAGGGGCGCCCCTCGGCCGTCACCGGCAGGCCCCACGGGGGCATCAACCCCCCCCCCCACCTGGTGCACGGCCGCGATGGCCTCCTGCAGCGACGGGCTGGTCTCGGACCCGGGGGGGCTCAGCTTCCGGATGTTCTGGAAGACAGCGGGCGCGTTCATCCAGATTCACGTTTCCAGACCCGCAGAGCAGAAGCGCCCCCCTCTCCGCCCTCCGGACGCGTGGTGAAGGGTCAGACGTGCTCTGCGCCTCTGCAGGTCTCACAGTAGATACCGGGTTCGGGTTCGCTCCGGGCCCGTGCGGCCCGGCTGACCCACCTCCAGCAGGATGCGCAGCCGGGTGATCCTCTGGAAGGGCAGCACCAGGAAGGACTTCAGGCTCTGCCTCTGGCACACCGGGTCCTGCTCCAGTTTCCTCAGCGCCGCCACGAACCGCCCGTTCCCCTGCCTGCCACAGGACAGCCCGCGGGCGCCGGTCAGCGCGTTCCCAGGGTCCCCCCAAGACCCCCTCCCCCACGACCCCGCTGGAGCGGGCCTTGGCCGACCTCCATCCTCCAGCGGTCAGTTCAAGAAGTCACCCAGGGCCGAAGCCTAGGTGCTCCTGCCCTGACGGGGGAGGCCAGCGCCGGGAGCTCACCACAGCCGCTGGCACAGGGCCTCCTGGTACATCTGGTTGGTGACGTAGGGAATGTAGACGCGGCCCAGGGCATCGCGGTGCCGCAGCACGACGGCACTGAGGTCGGAGATCAGCACACTCTCCTCCAGCCTGGACTCGAGGTCCAGCAGCAGGCTGGTCAGGCAGAGGGACAGAGGGGTGAGCACAGGGACAGAGACAGGCGGTCAGGCAGAGGGACAGAGGGGTGAGCACAGGGACACGGACAGGCGGTCAGGCAGAGGGACAGAGGGGTGAGCACAGGGACACGGACAGGCGGTCAGGCAGAGGGACAGAGGGGTGAGCACAGGGACACGGACAGGCGGTCAGGCGGAGGGACAGAGGGGTGAGCACAGGGACAGAGACGGGCGGTCAGGCAGAGGGACAGAGGGGTGAGCAGAGGGACAGAGACAGGCGGGCAGGCAGAGGGACAGAGGGGTGAGCAGAGGGACAGAGGGGTGAGCACAGGGACACAGACAGGCGGTCAGGCAGAGGGACAGAGGGGTGAGCACAGGGACAGAGGGGTGAGCAGAGGGGCTCGGTCCGGCGGTGTCCAGGGTAGGCGTACCTGTGGCTGACCTCCCGGACCTGAGGCAGGTTGGAGAAGAGGCTGTGGTGCTCCAGGGAGCTCAGGGTCTGGCGCAGCGCCGGCGACTTCATGAAGTGATCAACCGCTACGGTCAAGCTCTTCTGGTAAGAGGCTTCCGAGGCGATCACCTCGAACATGGCCTGAAGCACAGAGACCCCACTGACCCAGGGGCCTGAAGCACAGAGACCCCACTGACCCAGGGGCCTGAAGCACAGAGACCCCACTGACACTGGGGCCTGAAGCACAGGTCCCCAGGACGGACACGCCAGCCCGTAACCCCTGTCCGGTCAGCTCACCTCCTGCTGCCGCCTCTGCGTGGGCGAGAGCGAGTCCAGCAGGCCGCTGTCCCGGACCCAGGGCAGCTCCTGCCAGAGGGAGAAGGGGCGCCCCCGGAGCGAGCGCGAGGGGCCCGGGGGGGAGAGGAGCCGGGCCAGTCCGCCGCCGGACCCGCGCAGCTCCTCCTGCACGCACTGCAGCCAGTAGTCCTGGTACAGCGGCACTGGGGGAGACGGGCGCCCCGGTCACTCCCACTCCGCCACACCGGCCCCCCTCCCCGCCCCGCACCCGGCGACACTCACACGCGTGGAGGTACCGCGACTCCTTCCGCGCGTCCTGGCTGACCGCCCTGCCAGAGAGAGAGAGCAGGTCAGTGGGGCGGCCGCTCACACACACACACACACACACACACACACACACACACCCTGCCGGGCCTCCTCTCTCACCCTGCGCCCCGCGGGGTCCAGCCCGGGTCCACAGCCACCGCCCTCAGGGCCGCGGCGATCCCTCCGGCAGACTCCCAGCAGGGCCCGGCAGGCCGGGGAGACGGGTCACCCGCCTGACCCGGCTCGTCCTGCCCACCCAGGGAGCGCGACTTCCCGCGCTGCAGGACCGCCCCCGGCCCCCCGGCCGCCTCCTCGCCCCCGGGGCAGGACGCGTGGCGACGGACCCCCCCCTGGGGCCGCGGCGAGCCGGGGGAGCGGCGCAGCTCGTAGAACAGGTCCATGGCGGTTCTGGGGAGCGGAACAAACAGGCGGTCGGGCCTGGTACCAGCTCCTCCCCGGCACGCGCTGACCAGGAACCCGCACAACATGATGACACGGTACGGAACCGAGCCCGGTGTCCCGTCAGCCCAGTATAGAGCGGCGCAAGAAATCCCGCAAAAGCAAACAACCGCGCTGCACGCACGAGATAACAGCACCCTCCCGCGTGGCCTGCTCTCCCCGCCGCGCGAACTCACCAGACGGGGGCCGGCAGATCTGCAGCCACAACGCCTCCCGCGCTCGACCGCGCAGAAGAAAACTTGAGGTCACGTGGTCCGACGACCTCTCGCGCGACCAGGATCGGAGAAAAATCGCCGCCACGCGCTGTCTCTCGAGACCGTGTTCGGGCTCGTGGGCTCGTGGGCTCGTGGGCTCTCCCCTCTCCCCTCCCGCTCCTGCTCTCCCTGAAGATCTCCGCTTACCTGTTCCTCCCTGCGCTGCTGGGTCAGGGACTGCAGCCCAGCCGAGCCCAGCACGCAATTGTTTAATTGAAGCACTTAATTAAAATGGATCAATTAAGTCATTCCCCTAATTGAGGACACCTTTAGACCCTGCAGGGCTGGAGCTGGGGAGCACAGTGTTTGTCAGCTGTCAGAACCGGGCCAGGGGCTGGGGCTGGGGCTGGACAGGGCTGGGCTGGGCTGGGCTGGGCTGGACAGGACAGGCCCTGAATGGTCAGCAGCTGTCCAGCTCCAGAACAGGTGCAGTAGCAGGAGTCCAGGCAGGTGTGTCTCCCACCTGCAGCGTGAGCCCAAGGGCCGTCGGGCTGCCCCCCGCAGGCAGGGCTGAACCAGGAGTGAGGGCTGGGTCTGTCTTCTCCTCCCTGCGGAGCACAGGGCTCGGCCACCGGTCTCCCCCGGGGAACTGCACCCCCACAACCCAGGGGCCCAGAGCCCTTCCCCACACCCCAGAAACACGGCACGCAGGACTCGGAACAAACCAGAGGACTTCCAGTTCGATTTCAATTTATTTTTTATTTTCAATGTTAAAAAAGGATCCCTGATCTCTTCTAAAAACCTCCAGCATGTCTGGGCCTGGCTTCTGAAACTCCAGCAGCGGCTCGGGCAGCAAGGCGGGGTGCAACGAGGGCCGAGTGGGGCGCAGGCTAAGAGCTCCAGGCCGCGGGCACTCCCAGATACCCCAGCGCCCAGCGCAGGGCCACGCCCGCGGCCCCCAGGCCCAGCACAGCCAGGCCAGCCTGCAGCACAGCCGCGGGGGGGCGGGAGAAGCGCGCGGGGCCCATGGTGGCCAGCAGGGCGGCGCCCACACTCAGGGTGAACGCCACGGACACCGCGGTGTTCAGCGCCACGATCTTGCCGAACTTGGCGAAGGGCGCGATGACGCAGAAGAACAGGGGCACCGTGGCGATCACCGTGGTGACGGCGCTGGAGATGATCGCCACGCCGACGTGATCGATCGCGGCCAGGGTCCTCCTCCGCCGCAGGGCGCCGGGGTCCTGCCGACAGACACAGACATCAGCCCCTGGGCAGCCCGCAGCCTCGCCCCAGTCCGCAGCTTCACACGCCGGAGCTACGCAGCAGCAACGCTGCATCGTGAATTAAAACTTGGGGGACCCGCCGCCGGACCCCAGCGTGGCCCTACCTGGCTGGGACTGGGGGGGACACTCTCCCCGGCCAGCAGGAAGCCCTCCACCAGGTGCAGGCAGTAATCCACAGAGGAGCCCACCAGGATGGACAGAGAGATGGCCTCCACGGCCCCCATCTCCCAGCCTGCCCAGTACATCGCCGCCACCACCAGGCACACCACGCCTGCGGGAAGGGCAAGAGAGAGGGAGACGCTGTAGAGAGAGGGCAGGAGAGAGGGAGACGCTGTAGAGAGAGAGAGGGAGACGCTGTAGGGAGAGGGCAGGAGAGAGGGAGACGCTGTAGAGAGAGAGAGGGAGACGCTTTAGAGAGAGGGCAGGAGAGAGGGAGACGCTGTAGTGAGAGAGGGGGAGACGCTGTAGAGAGAGGGCAGGAGAGAGGGAGACGCTGTAGTGAGAGAGGGGGAGACGCTGTAGAGAGAGGGCAGGAGAGAGGGAGACGCTGTAGAGAGAGAGAGGAAGACGCTGTAGAGAGAGGGCAGGAGAGAGGGAGACGCTGTAGTGAGAGAGAGGGAGACGCTGTAGAGAGAGAGAGGGAGACGCTTTAGGGAGAGGGCAGGAGAGAGGGAGACGCTGTAGAGAGAGAGGGAGACGCTGTAGTGAGAGGGAGACGCTGTAGTGAGAGGGCAGGAGAGAGGGAGACGCTGTAGTGAGAGGGAGACGCTGTAGGGAGAGGGCAGGAGAGAGGGAGACGCTGTAGAGAGAGAGAGGGAGACGCTGTAGTGAGAGGGCAGGAGAGAGGGAGACGCTGTAGTGAGAGAGAGGGAGACGCTGTAGAGAGAGAGAGGGAGACGCTTTAGGGAGAGGGCAGGAGAGAGGGAGACGCTGTAGAGAGAGAGGGAGACGCTGTAGTGAGAGGGAGACGCTGTAGTGAGAGGGCAGGAGAGAGGGAGACGCTGTAGTGAGAGGGAGACGCTGTAGGGAGAGGGCAGGAGAGAGGGAGACGCTGTAGAGAGAGAGAGGGAGACGCTGTAGTGAGAGGGCAGGAGAGAGGGAGACGCTGTAGAGAGAGGGCAGGAGAGAGGGAGACGCTGTAGAGAGAGGGCAGGAGAGAGGGAGACGCTGTAGTGAGAGAGAGGGAGACGCTGTAGAGAGAGGGCAGGAGAGAGGGAGACGCTGTAGTTAGAGGGCAGGAGAGAGGGAGACGCTGTAGAGAGAGAGAGGGAGACGCTGTAGAGAGAGAGGGAGACGCTGTAGAGAGAGGGCAGGAGAGAGGGAGACGCTGTAGAGAGAGAGAGGGAGACGCTGTAGTGAGAGAGGGGGAGACGCTGTAGAGAGAGAGAGTCTAAGAGTATTTTTATTTCATGCGCAGAAGAGGAAAAGCCGTTTGCTCAAGCGTGTTGAAGGCGTTGCCAGGCTCAGGTGCGTTCTCACCCAGGATGGTCAGCAGCACGGGCAGCAGCAGCCGCAGGTGGGCGGTGAAGACCGACACGGCCGCAATGCAGATCGCCAGGGACAGCAGCAGGCTGTAGAGGGCGCTCTGCACACCTGTTCAGACGAAGGTGTCAACAGATTCAAGTCAAGACCTCTGTGCTGTGCAAAGTGTTGAACGTTTCTTTACCAGTAGCTCGGGAAGAGTGGGGGGGGACCATAGTCAGGCCAACAGACAGAGAAGAAGAGAGAATTGGGGGAGTGTAACAAGGACAGAGAGAAGACAACTTGCCCAGGATCTCCATGAAGATCTGCTTCCAGTGCTCGCAGGTCTGGAACCCGCGGCGCAGAGCAGAGGACTGTGGGAGTGCGGACAGCTGCTCCTGCAGGAAGGACTCCCACTGGAGGAAGTCGGACAGGGTCTGGAAGGAGGACTTCCCCTTGTAGGTGGTCTGAGGGGACAGAGAGGAGATGAGACGTGGACGATCAGAGGACAGGGGGTTCCCCAATGATGACAGCGGGTGATTAAAATGATCAATTCAAACCTTTTCAGGATGAAGGCTGGGCTTGTCTCAACATACTTGGGCTCCAAATGGAAACCCAGCTAAATCTGAACAGAAACTCCATCAAGAGCTGGAGAAACTCACAGACTCAAAGGCCATGGACACCCAGCGCACAGCGCCGTCCTGCAGCCCCAGGGCACCGTGGGAGAGCTGGCCGGGCAGCAGGCTGGGCTGCGGGAGAGACTGGCACTCGGGGTGCAGCAGGGGCAGGAGGGAGGACAGGCTGCTGCCTGAGAGAGAGGGGAGGGGCGTTAACAGACACTGTGCATCGACGCCTCACTGGGCGAGGGCGCTGGAGGGCGTCGGTGTGCCCAGGGGCCGGTACCTGAGGGCAGGCACTGCGCTCCGCCAGGCTTCACCAGGTGGGAGTTACTGCCGATGGTCTTGCACAGCCTGCACAGGTGTCCGATCTCCCTGAAGAGGTCAAAGGTTGGGTCATAGATCACGCTGCCCTGTCAGGAGGAGGGGAGAGGCACTGTGACAGCGACAACACGGGCTGTTGGTCCTCCCCTGAGACCCGAGCCTGTGCCAGTACCTACCATGTCCCCAATGACGTGGTTACCGGTGTGGCGTGTGCGGTTCACTCCCAGGATCCCGAACACCACGAACACCATGGCCCCGGTGTCCACCAGGGGGCGCGCTGCGGGTCTGCCACACGCGCCGTTCTCACAGGGGTTGAAGCCGGAGGTGGCTGAGCCGACCGCCCCCTGCTGGTCTGGAAGCAGAGGTGCAAGAGGACGGTGTGAGGACAGCAGGAAGCTCGCGGGCTGGAGCGTCACTGGCTGAGACCCCTCAGCCCAGAGAGGCTCAGACAAGCGCCCCGCCCTGCGACTCCAGCCCGGGCCGCGCAGTTTGCAGGACCAGTCCAGCCCTCCTTCACGTTACTTCACTGGACGCACTGCTGGCTCGATGAGGTCGCCCTGCCCACAGGCTGAAGATGGAGCCCCATGCGTTCGTGCAGTGTGTGCTCCATTTTCTTCTGATTCTGGATCAATTCCGGGTCATTTTAAAACGTACATTATTTAAAAATCATTTAGTTCCCTTTTCCACCACTGCTGTCACTTTACCTGTGAGCAAACTGGAGGGACACACTGCCCCAGTCAGGCTCCCTGCGGGAACGCTGGGTTTGCACAGTAAAAAGTACCCCTGCGTCCAGCGAGAGGGGGGGGGGGCGGTTCTGCTGCAGGTCAGGAGCGCTCCGGCCACACCCACCTCTGTCGACCGGCGTGTAGAAAGATCCTTTGGTGGGTCCGTCCGGCCCCGAGCTCAGCACGCAGCCAGGGGGCGCCGCACACACGCGGCTGTGGAAGGGGCTGCGGCGCAGCTGGGCGAAGTACAGCTTCCTGTGGGTCAAGGAGCAGGCCGGTCAGCACTCCGGCCAGGCCAGGCCAGGCCAGGCCATGGGCAAGGCACAGCCCACTCCCCCACTCCCAAAAATAAAGAGCAGGTGAAGAGCTTGGCTTCCTCTCCCTGCAAGCCTACACACTCCTCCTCTCTCTCCCTCTCTCTCGCTCACCTGCTGTGCTGCTGCTCAGCCGAAGCCACATAGAAGCTGAACTCCGACCTCCAGCCCCTGCTGGGGTCGCAGGAGCGGGAGGTGATCATGCCGGCGGGGCGCGGCTGTCCGGCGGCGGCCACACACACGGTCAGCCGCGTGGTGAAGTTCCTGTGCGGACCGCCGAACGCCTGCAAGAGCAAGAGGCTCCCTGTCACTCTGCCCAGGCTGACCGGGAGATGCACAACACTCATCTGGACAGTGACGACCCCTCACGATTCTGTGACAGGGCTCTGCACAGGCTCCACGGATCGACCTTCTGCTCTGATGCTTCACTCAGGGTCTGTTTCACTATCGCATCGTGATTCGCGTGCTGCTCCGGAGGCTGTGACCCCACCTGGGGCTCAAGCAGGTGCGGCCCCGCGGCCAGACGCTCACCTGAAAGGACGGCACCTCCCCGTTCCCAGGGGTCAGTGGTTTCCAAGGCAACGGCACGCTGGCGTTCAGGGAGAAGTGGTAGAGGGGCGGCCCGGCGCCGGCCTGCAGCTTCGACACGTAGACGGTGAGCAGGAGACCTGCTGGGGGCGAGACGGCTGCTCAGGCGCACATGCGATCAGAGACTCTAATGTTTTGGTCACTGAGTGTTATCTCAAACAGCTCTACTGCATGTAAAAATAAAACAGTTACAATGAAGAAAAAACATTTCCAAAATGTTCCCTGATCTCCAGCAGAGGACCCCAGAGCAGGACTGACCTGTGGTGACGTCAGTCGTGCCTGGCGGACCTGGCTTGAACGTCTGAGAGCCCGCGGTGCCCTGGCACTGGCTCTGGCTGTGCCTCCCAGAATTCCCAGCACAGGGGCGGGCACTGCGAGGTAGGGAGTGGGGCTTTTCCAGGAACAGACCTGCCAGGGGAGAAAGGTGAAAGGTCAGAATGTCCAATCACATCTTCACACGACAGTACAGGCAGCTCAGCAGCACAGGCTTCTGGACAGAGAGGAAGATAATGCTTTGTGTCTCGTGTAACAAGTAAAAACAAAATATCTTGGTTCATAAAACTTATACTTTGTGGCACTTCAGTTACTTCAAGTTGCAAGGTCCACATTGCTGAGGTTTAAGGATGGTCTCTGCACCTCTTTGAACCTCTGAGCCTCTTTGAAAGGCTACCCCGCCCTTTCCCAGTTAGCCCCTCCCCCTGCCCGCCGGTCCAGCCCCACCCCATCCTGCCCCAGCTCACCTGAGCACATGTGGCAGGACAGGCCCTCCGCACTCAGGTTGCTGCGCAGGTCCAGAAGCGCCTGGATGTTGGTGTCGGGTCTGAAGAGCAGAGGAGCGCGGCTGGCAGGACGCAGCAGGGAGCAGAACCCGGCCGAGACCAGGAGCACCACCACGTACAGCCCTGAGAGAAACAGAACACACGTGAACCACCACGTACGGCCCTGAGAGAAACAGAACACACGTGAACCACTACGTACGGCCCTGAGAGAAACAGAACACACGTGAACCACCACATACAGCCCTGAGAGAAACAGAACACACGTGAACCACCACGTACGGCCCTGAGAGACACAGAACACACGTGAGCCACCACGTACGGCCCTGAGAGAAACAGGCGTGTACAGGTCAGCTGCAGGTCACTGTGGAAAGACCGGGACGGAGAGGGAGAAAGAGCAGAGGTGAGTGCGTGATTGAGGAGTGGATCTGGAAGCCATCTCCCAAGCTCTGGGCACAGCCCCCAGCCAGTCAGGGATCTCTCTCTCACCCACAATGACATGTCGCCATTCCACAGCGGGCTGTGCCACCCAGCTCCTCAGCACCTCCTGCAGTCGGGAGCTCACCAGACCCATTCCCGTAGGGCCTGAGGAAGGTGCGTCAGTCTCCGCAGCCAGGGAGAGGAGAGGGACATCGGTGTCGGGCTCACAGGGGCCTGGGGGAGAAGGGAGAGAGATTGGAAATAAAAAGTGAGAAACATAGACAAGGAGGGTTACAGAGAGTGAGGTGCAGAGGCCCCACCCTCCAGCCCACCTGACCCCGCCTCCAGGTAGCCTGGCCCCGCCTGTACAGAACTTCAGCCCTCCTGACCCCGCCTCCACAGAACTCCAGTTCTCCTGGCCCCGCCTCCACAGAACTCCAGCCCTCCTGGCCCCGCCTCCACAGAACTCCAGCCCTCCTGGCCCCGCCTCCACAGAACTCCAGGCTCACCTGGCTCTGCCACAGACAGCAGAGGGATGTCATCATCCAGGTAGGAGAGAGTGGTGTTGCCAGGCCCAGGGAGCCGGGTCTCACGCTGAGATTGACAGCTGGGAGACAGGAGAGGGGAGAGAGAGGGGAGAGAGAACACGACAGGGGTGAGGAAATTTACAAGTTACTAGTATTAACATTGTAAATCATCATAAAAAGTTACTTAACAGTTACAGATTGAATTCTAATTGCTTTTGCTGAATAAATTGCTGAATTTCATTGAGTCAAAGATTTGAATCTCTTCTGCTCTAATAAAGAGATGCTGTGCACATCGGGGGAGAGATGCACAGTCATGTTTCTCCACCAGAGGGAGCTGTCTCACCTGCTGCAGTTGTATTGAGTGGAGCCTGCGTGCTGTGTTAATCCGCAGGAAGTGCACTAAATTAGAATTACATGAATTACAAAACAGCATAAGGTGTTTAGCAAATAAGCAAATGAATTGATTCAATGAGGCCAGTTCAGAAGAATTACAAGAGCGGCCCTGCGGCTCTCTGGGAGCAGTGCAGAGATTAGAAGAGGGGCGTGGGGGGCGGCGCTCGTACCAGCGCAGACAGGCCGTCTCCCGGGGCGACAGCCACCGGCTCCACACGCACAGCGCGGCCGGCAGCATGAGCAGGACCCACAGCCAGCAGCAGCTCACGACCAGCGCCATGAAGAGCCCGAAGTCGTGGACCGCCGGGATCTGATCCGGGGGGAAGAGACGGACACAGCTGACCGGTATCGCTTTTCAACACCCCACATGTGGACAAACAGCACCCACCCCCGCAGAAACACCAGTGTCTCATCGGAAATCTGCACCCCAATTCTCCCTTCTCCTCCCTCTCTCCCCCTCTTCCCCTCTCCCTCTCTGTTTCTGTGTCCCTCACTCCCTCTCTCTCCCTCTCTGTCTCTCTGTGTCCCTCTGTCCCTCTGTGTCCCTCACTCCCTCTCTCTCCCTCTCTGTCTCTCTGTGTCCCTCTGTCCCTCTGTGTCCCTCTCTCCCTCTCCCTCTGTCTCTCTGTGTCCCTCTCTCCCTCTCCCTCTGTCCCTCTGTCCCTCTGTGTCCCTCTCTCCCTCTCCCTCTGTCCCTCTCTCCCTCTCCGTCCCTCTGTCCCTCTGTGTCCCTCTGTCCCTCTGTGTCCCTCTGTCCCGCCCCCTGGAGCCCGTACCTGTGAGAAGGTGTTGGCGGCGTAGGCGGCGGCCGTGGTGAAGGAGGTGAGGAATGTGGCCCTGCCGGCCGTCTGCACCGTGTGAACCATGCGCTGCCCAGGCTGGCGCAGGTGCCCGGCCTGCTGGAACGTGTTGATGAACACGAAGACGTCGTCCACCCCTGCGACCCGAACGAGGTGACAGTGAGCGTGATGCGCCAAGGCCACATCAGAGCCCACAGCAAGGAGAAATAAAGGGCTTACGCACAGCAGCAAGGTGCTCGTTTACTACAGCGAACCTGTATGAGCGACACTTAAGAGCAGAGTCTGCAAATGGAGCTGATGTCGGATTTATTACCCGTGATGCAGAAAGAGTATCAACACAGTGCTCGTGCCCCAGCACCACCTGAGCTCTGCGTGTTGTTAAATGCTTGTTAGACACAGGGTCTCGGCCAAGACCGGTCCGCTTGCACACGGGCTTCTGGAGACCCAGGAGATGGGCCAAGAGGGACCACCAGCTGCTACAGGTTCCCCCAGGCACGCGGGTGGGGCTCACCGATGCCGATGATGACAAATGCAGCCACTCCGTTCAGGATTCCCAGGTACCGCACCCCGAACCCCACATGGTACAGGAACAGCGCAACCAGGCAGCTCAGGCCTATACTGGCCAGGCCGAAGAAGGACAGGAACACTGTGGGCAACAGAGCGCTTCAGAAACACAGACAAGCTGCCTACCCACTCAACAAGCACTCAAGCAGAACATCTGCTCACACACCTGAGCAGGTACAGTATAATCACACCACACAACTGGGCAGGTACAGTATAATCACACCACACAACTGGGCAGGTACAGTATAATCACACCACACACCTGAGCAGGTACAGAATAAACACACCACACAACTGGGCAGGTACAGAATAAACACACCACACAACTGGGCAGGTACAGTATAATCACACCACACACCTGAGCAGGTACAGTATAAACACAACACACAACTGGGCAGGTACAGTATAATCACACACACACCTGAGCAGGTACAGAATAAACACAACACACAACTGGGCAGGTACAGTATTATCACACCACACACCTGAGCAGGTACAGAATAAACACACCACACACCTGAGCAGGTACAGTATAATCACACCACACACCTGAGCAGGTACAGAATAAACACAACACACAACTGGGCAGGTACAGTATAATCACACCACACACCTGAGCAGGTACAGAATAAACACAACACACAACTGGGCAGGTACAGTATAATCACACACACACCTGAGCAGGTACAGAATAAACACAACACACAACTGGGCAGGTACAGTATAATCACACCACACACCTGAGCAGGTACAGAATAAACACAACACACAACTGGGCAGGTACAGTATAATCACACCACACACCTGAGCAGGTACAGAATAAACACACCACACACCTGAGCAGGTACAGTATAATCACACCACACACCTGAGCAGGTACAGAATAAACACACCACACAACTGGGCAGGTACAGTATAATCACACCACACACCTGAGCAGGTACAGAATAAACACAACACACAACTGGGCAGGTACAGTATAATCACACACACACCTGAGCAGGTACAGAATAAACACACCACACAACTGGGCAGGTACAGTATAATCACACCACACTCCTGGACAGGTACAGTATAAATACACCTGTGATATCACAGTGACAAGGGGCAGGGCTGGACTGTTCCAGGGGCAGGGCAGGGGGCAGGTCTGGGCTGTGCCAGGGGCAGGGCAGGGGGCAGGTCTGGGCTGTGCCAGGGGCTGGTCTGGGCTGTGCCAGGGGCAGGGCAGGGGGCAGGTCTGGGCTGTGCCAGGGGCAGGGCAGGGGGCAGGTCTGGGCTGTGCCAGGGGCAGGTCTGGGCTGTTCCAGGGGCAGGGCAGGGGGCAGGTCTGGGCTGTGCCAGCCCACTCGGCGAAGGAGTGGCACCTGAGAAGGAGGTGAGGATGTAGACCAGCGCGGCGATGCAGGCCCCGCTCGCCAGCGCCAGCAGCATGTCTCTGTGGAAGGTGCGCCTCACCTCGTAGTCGAACAGGTCTGTGCCTCCGTACAGCACCTTCACCTGACTGAGAGACAGAGCGAGACAGAGACAGAAGCACAGGGAGGGTTAAGCATTACTGCTCCTTTAAAGCCACGCTGGGGGTGCGTATCCATACTCATCCATACCTGAACCCTAAAACTAAAGACATGTCAAGGCAGCGCCCCCCCGTGCCGGCCTGGCCAGCCCTGACCTGGTGGACTGCTGGGCCAGCATGTCAGCGTAGGTGATGACGAACTGGCGGAACCGGCGGCGCTGCTCGTCGGGCCGGTCCTGCAGGGAGAGGAAGGAGGGCAGGGGCGCCCCGAAGTGCAGCTCGCTGCGCAGGAGGGAGCTGCGCAGGGTCTCCGCCGTGAGACTCTCGTCCACATACCAGTAAAACTCCGGGTGAGTGATGGCCAGCCGCAGAGCTCCTGCCAACAGACAGGGGGAGCAGTGAGTACGGTGGGGACACAGAGAGAGAGACAGGACTGATACTGACAGCTGAGACACAGAGAGAGAGACAGGACCGAGCACTGACAGCTGAGACACAGAGAGAGAGACAGGACTGTACTGACAGCTGAGACAGAGAGGGAGACAAGACTGATACTGACAGCTGAGACACAGAGAGAGAGACAGGACTGAGCACTGACAGCTGAGACACAGAGAGAGAGAGACAGGACCGAGCACTGACAGCTGAGACATAGAGAGAGAGACAGGACTGAGCACTGACAGCTGAGACACAGAGAGAGAGACAGGACTGAGCACTGACAGCTGAGACACAGAGAGAGAGACAGTACCGCAGCACAGCACTGTAGGGGGTCTCCAGGGGCCCCCGGGGGCCCCCGGCTGGCTCTGCCTGCTGCTCACCCTGGATGTCGGCCAGGTCGGGCCCCATGCCGTCGTAGTAGATCCTGCCCCCGCGCGCGGTGGGGAAGAGGTAGGAGAGCAGCGAGCTGGGCGGGGAGCAGTACGAGAAGGGCCCCAGCGGGGGGTCTCTCAGGACCTCTGGGGGTTTCCAGCAGAACTGCCGGAACTGGGGGTGCTCCATCACGCGGCGCTCCACGGCGTGGATAGTCCGCAGTCGCTCCGGGGTGAAGATGTTGGGGTCCCCTTCCCCCTGCGCCACGAACACCAGCTCCATCCGCCAGTGCGCGTGGCTCTGCGTGTACGAGGGGATGACGAACTCCCCGTGCGGGTAGGCTTTGCGGGGTACCCTGGGGCGCACCCCATCTCCCTCCTCCTCACTCTGTCTGTCTCTCTGGGGGCGATCGGGGGCCAGAGCCTTCCTCTCCGAGCCGGAGCCTCCCTCTGCTTGGCCTGGGCAGGGTCCAGCTCTGGGTCCAGCTCTGGGTCCAGCTCTGTCTAAACGGACCAGTTTCCTCACCCCCTCTGACACTGGGAGAGTTCCTTTGACCCCACTGCAATTAACACTATCTCTACCCCCACTGAAGCCCGTCACACGCTGTCCACTCCCTGCTGGGGCACCTCTCCTGTCACTCAAAACCACTCTTCCCTCTGAGGCTCCTGAAGCTCCTGAGGATCCCCCTTCAGCTGCTCCTCCTCCACCTGACATCCCGCCCCCCTGCGCAGCCCCTCCCCTCTGCCTCTGCAGGTGCTGCAGCAGGAGGTCCCTGAGGGCCTGGGCGGTATAGCCGTCCACATCGCGCCTGCTGCGCCCCCAGGACCCCAGCTCCGCCTTGAGGGCCAGGGTGAGGGCGTCGAACCGCTCGGAGGAGGTGTGGCCACGCACTTCGAAGGCACTGTAGGACAGGTCGATGTCCAGGGGAGGGCATCGCAGGAACATGAAGGCGGAGAGAGCGCAGGGCAGCAGGACGCCCAGGGCTAGGACCAGGCAGCACGCCCACGGGCGCGTGTACACCCAGCCGACAGCCCCCCACACCCAGCGGCTGCTCCCCGCTGCTCTGGGGGGCACGGTCCCGGGGCTGCCCCCCTCCTCCTCCTCCCCCTCCACCCCCTCATCTTCCTCGTCTTCCTCCTCCTCCGGCCAGTCTGACTGCAACATCGAGGGGTCGTCTTCGGAGTCCATGGCCAGCCCTGCGACACAGCGAGACAGACATCAGCTGCGGCCCCCCCCCGGACGCAGAGAGGCTCCGGGGGGAAGGAGCTCTACAGCTGTGCCCGACTCCGCGGGGCAGAAAGCCTCATGCCGTGAAACAGGAAGTGAAGTCGTTCTGCCAAGCAGAGAGGGGGAGACAAGACCAGCAGCTAGCGGCTCCGGGTTCGAGATGCCACAGATGTGCTACTGACACATGCAGCTGCTCGGCCGTCAATCCCAATAACAGGCCCTTTCCTTGGGAGGACACGCACAGACGTCGCCCCCCCGGGACGGGGCACCTGTGCCCCGCCCTGCCCGGGACGAACCCACCCGTGAGGAGAGGGAGAGGTCAGCGTGTCCGACCCTGGCGCGCGGGCGAGCTCGCGCTCTCGCTCCGGTGATCTGAGGTGTCCTTGACAGACAATCAGGCTCGCCTCGAGATAAAGGCATGCCGTGCTCTATCTGCAGAGCGCGTGGGCTGCTCCCGAGAGCAACACTGAGCAACACTGAGCAACACTGAGCAACCCTCCGAAGGGCTGGGGAGCTGCCTCCTCCATCACAGGGCTGAGACCACTACGCCAGACGTGCATGAGCGCCGCACACGCCTCACACACTGCACACGCCGCACACGCCACACACACACTGCACATGCCGCACAGAATCTACTGAGCCCTGCTTCAGAGAGGGGAGCCTGGTGCTCGTGCACAGTGAGCCCTGCTGCTGAAGCTGATACCCCAGCTACTACCACCTACTAAACAGGCTAGCTGGGCCGAACGGTGCCCTCTGAACTGTAAGTGTTCTTACATTCTTAACTTCTAACATATATAGAAAACTGTATCTGGTATAGAGACTGGGGTACTGTAGGGCTGAGACACACATAACTCAATACAGCCTGTTATAGAGACTGGGGTACTGTAGGGCTGAGACACACATAACTCAATACAGCCTGTTATAGAGACTGGGGTACTGTAGGGCTGAGACACACATAACTCAATACAGCCTGTTATAGAGACTGGGGTACTGTTGGGCTGAGACACACATAACTCAATACAGCCTGTTATAGAGACTGTTAGACTGTTATAGAGATAGTTAATCATTTATTACTGAAATGATCCTCAGCACGCAGGTCATTTAAGCAAATCAGATTCAATTCATGAATGGCCTAGCCGTGACCCAGAGAGCCTCTGGCAGAGGCCTGTGCCCTCGCCCCCTGCCCGCGCCGGGACACAGACACACTCAGAGTTTAAGTGAATAATGACAGGCTGAGCAAGCAGTTTGCACAGGGGGTCAGGGGAGGAGCTCTCTCTGGGGGGGGGGGGGGGGGTGTACTGTTACCTTGACAACAGCCAGGGGTGGCTTGAAACGTCATTCTCCCCCACCCCCCCCCAAACATCCTCCGCTCAGCACCCTCATATAATATGTATTTCTGTCCCCTCTGCTGCCCCAGAAATTGAATTTTGTGCAAACTCACAGAGCGAGGTGGACAGTTTTTAAAGGAGCATTAATCTCAATTGAGCCCAGGCAGGAGAGCAGCCATGTAAGGCACAGGGGGGTCAGGGGGACGCACACAGAGCCAGGAGCAGAGAGAGGAGGACAGAGGGTTCGGGGACGGGAGAGAGGGGGAGAACATCAGCAGGCTCATGTGAGCTCTGATCTCCTGTCTGAGCTGCACCAATGAGTCTGAACACTGATCCCAGTGAATCTCCCACTGCCCGACAGCCAGATCCACTCCAGGCGTGACAGTTCAATACAGCCCCACACTGCCCCACACAGCTCCACACAACTCCACACAGCCCCACACAGCCCCACACTGCCCCACACAGCTCCACACAGCTCCACACAGCCCCACACAGCCCCACACTGCCCCACACAGCTCCACACAACTCCACACTGCCCCACACAGCCCCACACAGCCCCACACTGCCCCACACTGCCCCACACAGCCCCACACAGCTCCACACTGCCCCACACAGACCCACACAGCCCCACACAGCTCCACACAGCTCCATACAGCCCCACACAGCCCCACAATGCTCCACACAGCCCCACACAGACCCACACTGCCCCACACAACTCCACACAGCCCCACACAGCTCCACACTGATCCACACAGCCCCACACTGCCCCACACAGACCCACACAGACCCACACAGCCCCACACAGACCCACACAGCCCCACACTGTCCCACACTGCTCCGCAGTGTCCCACACAGCCCCACACTGATCCACACATCCCCACACAGCCCCACACTGATCCACACATCCCCACACAGCCCCACACAGCCCCACACTGATCCACACTGCCCCACACAGCCCCACACTGCCCCACACTGCCCCACACTGCCCCACACAGCCCCACACAGACCCACACAGTCCCACACTGCTCCGCAGTGTCCCACACAGCCCCACACTGATCCACACATCCCCACACAGCCCCACACTGATCCACACATCCCCACACAGCCCCACACAGCCCCACACTGATCCACACTGCCCCACACAGCCCCACACTGCCCCACACTGCCCCACACTGCCCCACACAGTCCCACACAGCCCCACACAGCCCCACACAGCTCCACACAGCCCCACACTGCTCCACACTGCTCCACACTGCTCCACACTGTCCCACACAGCCCCACACAGCCCCACACTGCCCCACACTGCCCCACACAGCCCCACACAGCCCCACACTGTCCCACACTGATCCACACAGCTCCACACAGCTCCACACAGCCCCACACTGCTCCACACTGCTCCACACTGTCCCACACAGCTCCACACAGCCCCACACTGCCCCACACTCCCCCACACAGCCCCACACAGCCCCACACTGTCCCACACTGATCCACACAGCTCCACACAGCCCCACACTGTCCCACACAGCTCCACACTGCTCCACACTGACCCACCCACACTGCCCAACACTGCCTCACACCTGGAGAGCCTCTGTCTGCTCCTCCGCCGCCTGTGCACACTGGAGCCAGGGCAATGCTGCTGAGAGGGACACACTGACCCCTCAGAGAGAGGGACACAGGGTGGACAGGGCGAGGGTGGAGGGTGGGTCCACCCTGTGTCCGGCACAGAGCAGTCCCCCTGCCAGCTCAGAGCCGCGCGGGCTGTGTGTTTACTCAGCCCCCAGGGACAGACAGGAAGAGCTGAGGATGGGACCGATAATCACAGCGGCGGAGGAATTCAAACCGGGGCTGTAATACAGAGCAAGAAGTCACCGGCGGCGCAGGACTGAGTCTGACAGCCGGCTAGTCCACGCTCTTCACGCGCGAGTCACTCAGCCCGCGACACCCCACTCCACGCCCCGTCCCCAGCGAGACCGGGGTGTCCTACCTGTGCAGGACGGGGCGCTCAGGTGCGCGGGAGCTGCCCGGCAGCGGGGTCCCGGACTCTCGAGCTCTGCCAGTCAGTCAGTCAGTCGGCGGCCCCCCCTCGCTCCTCGCTCCTCGGACCCCGGGTTTCTGCACCGGCTCAGCGGGGGTCCCGACTCCGGCGCAGCGCCGCTGTTGTCGAGGCGACGGACGTGCGCGGGCGCGTGTCTGGGCGGCCGGCTGCTCGGCGGCGCTTTGTTCGAGCGGCGCTCCGGACCGGCGCACAGGCTGGGGAGGGAGGCGGGGGGAGTCCGGCCTGGTGCGCCCACCCCGGGCTGCGGGGGGCGGATGCCGAGGGGGGGGCAACGGGCCCCGCCCTGACGACAGAAGTGGCTGTGGGGCGTGAGAAATGGCGTGGGACGGGTCGTACCAAAGAAACCAGGTGTCTGTGGTGACAGGAGAGAATGGCGACCCCCCTCCTCTCTTCAGTGGGTAGCGTTGGTACAGTCTAACCAGCCCTGACAGATCCGGGGCTCCCAGAGAGCGAGAGCGAGAGAAAGGAGAAATAAAGGGGAGACGGGGAAAAGCAGGAGAAGAGCGGAAAGATGAGAGACAGAGCACGGGGGAGGAGGGAGGGCGAACACAACGGAAGCACGTTTAATCAGCGGTCTGCGCGCTGATGGCGCCGCGGCTCTTCGGCACGTCAGCACCGGAGCTGTCCGCTCTCACCCGGGGCTCAAAGAGACCCGCACGGCCGCCGGGCCCAGCCCGTCTCCTGGGCTCCTGGGCGCCCGTCCCGGGGCAGGACAGCGGCTCCGGGCCGTGTGTGCGGGACGGTATCGGTGGGGCAGTCCCCTCTCTCTCTTTCTGTTTCTGTCTTCACTCCACGGGAGGTGAAAGCAGACCCTCAACAACTATCTGTAACACGTCTGCATCTAGAAGAAGTTCCCATCTTGAGTACATCCCCGTATCTAATTGTCAGGAGTCAGGGCGATACACACAAACAGAAACAGACGGTCCACACACAGACAGGTACAGAAATAGGCTGTGTACTGTGAAACTGCCAGAGGAACAGTATGTCACTGTGCCAGTGCGTCAGTGGAACAGTGTGTCACTGTGCCAGTGCGTCAGTGGAACAGCGTGTCACTGTGCCAGTGCGTCAGTGGAACAGTGTGTCACCGTGCCAGTGCGTCAGTGGAACAGTGTGTCACTGTGCCGGTGTGTCAGTGTGTCATTCTCTGCTTCACAAGAACTAAGGGACCAGGACCGAGAACCACACTGTGTACAAGAGCATCAGGATGCAAGAACACAAGATGGCAGGAGGCTGGAGGCCATGACTGCCTGTCACACCTCTCTCTCCCAGGATCACAGCTCTGGGAGCGACAGGCGTTATAACAGCACTAGCTCACTGTGGTGGCTTGTCACCTGATTTTCTAAAAGTCTAAAATTTACACCTTTTTAATCAGTTTTAAGCTCTGAAGCTTAAAACATTCAAATTCCGGGACAATATAAAATTCATAAATCAGAAATCCTCAAGTTGTAATGTGACACTATAGGTGCTGTTTTTAATGCTAGGATTAACACCGTACTCGCACAGTTTCAATCAGACGAGCCCGCGGGTCTCTGGCGGAGAGCATGTTCTGTCCCGGTCCGGCACGCCGCCCCTCATCCCGCGGTGTGCCCCCCCCCGGCAAGAGTCCCGCGCCTGGCCCGATCGATGAGCTGTCTCCAGTGCGCACAGCTTCACCGCCCTGTGCTGCGGAGTCAGGGAACAGCAGCATCGGACTCTTATATAGCACCTTGTTGGTCCGGCCTGCAGCGCCACTCGGTGGTCACATGCTGTAAATTCTTCTCACCTACTCATTCAAAATGAATCAAATTTCTCTCTGTCCCTCTCCCTCTTCCTCCTCCTCTCCCATCCCCCCTCCCCATCCTTTCCTCTCTCTCCTCTCCAGCTCCTGTCCCTGTGGGATGGGCACGCACAGATTGGCAAAGGCAGCCCCAGATGTGGGGATGAATGTTTAATGGCCATCTATGAATATTAACACTCTGCTCCACTGAAAGGTTAAGCCAGTCATCTCCCTAATGCAATCACTTAGGCTGCCTGTTAGCCCGAGTGTTTTAATCACCTGCCAGTGAGAGGGGAGAGGGGGGGAGATGAGGTGAGGAGGTTAAAACCTCAGGAGTCTCCCCCAGCAACACAGCCCTGCCTGCAGGCTTCAAATAGAGGGAAGTTAACTGCTTCATCTGATGTGGAAACCGGAGCAGGAGAATGCCTGAGGAAGCTCATCATCGGACAGTCACAGACGTCACATCAAGCACAGAACATCCTGGAGAGACGGGCTCTCTGCTCCTCAGGCTGTGAGAGAGGACCCTGGGCTGCAGCTCCTGCAGGACTGTGGGAGCTGTTCCGGTTCTGGCAGGAGTGGGAATTCTGGGACTAGATCCACTACTTAAGAGAAGAATTCTGGTCTAATCTCCCTCTCCTTTCCACCAGCCCCTCTCTCTCCTGTCATTCCTCCCCCCATGTCTCTAGTAAGAACAGCCCCAGCAGTAATACTGACAAACTCCGCTCCAATCAGTATATCAGGTCCAATAATTATTCTCCAATTATGGCCTCGGCGCCTCTCCTCCTGGCACAGCCGGGCAGCTGGTGGCTGGGCGATTGCAGTGCCTGAGGTGTGTCGTGTGCGCCAGCTGATTTCATCAGGAGTGTCTCTGCTTTCCGGATAAGAGCAGTCAGTTAAGTCAGGGGTCCCCTTGTCCTGGGGACCACGTTCCTGCAGGTTTTGCATCATTTTAATGACAGAAAATGAACACACTGCAGGTACAGTCTCCCACTGAGCCCACGTGATGATTCAGTACCACAGCGAAGCTGAAAAGACAAGTTGGAGTAATTCATCTTCACAAATAAAACACGGACTTAAAAAAGTTGTAATTACTAAGCAGAAAACTTGTGCAGTCGGCTCACCGCCCAACACCGCCCTCCCGTGGTAGCGGCGGAGTACTACAACCCCGCTGGATTCCTGCGCCGTCCGAAAGAAGGAAAGAGCGCTTTCTTCGAGTTTCTCAGCGTCCTCTGAGCTTTTCATAAATGAATCAGACAATGAAACACGCACACCTCAGTGATATTTGTGCAAGCAGCATTTTATTTTATGTGGCCATACAGAATTGCAGCACACTTGTGTGCAGGAATTTCAGACTGCATCTCCAGAGTACCAAGTGTCTCCTGGGTTTTGTTCCAGATTCAAAAATTAAGCTAATTATTTCTCAGTTAGACATTTGTAGGATTGTCTTGCCTTCTACAACAATCTATGTTTTTGAAATGTTCACTCACTTCAATAAAGGTGACGTTGACCTATACACCTCCTCAGGGTTTGTGAGAAGGATCATCTTTACAGGGTTCATGAAGTACAGTAACGAGACTCACTGAGCTACATCACTGAGAGCGCAGGTAGAGCACAGGGGGCGAGCCCCAACCCCTCTGGCTGTGTAGCAGAGTGTAAGCAGGAGCTCTTCTGCCTCTGCACAGGCCTCCTCGCAGCCCCACTGCAGCACTGCTGTGCGCCAGCAGAGGGCGCCGTCAGGACTCCTTCGCCCAGGGTTTTGAATTTGCTTGTCCCAAAAAAACCTTTAAGCACAATCTGCAGAATTCTGCTTTAACAAACATGTCTGTATGATGCATTGAGCCCCATCTTACCCGCTATGTGAAAAACTGTATGCAGAGTTACTCTATTCCACACATCTACTACAGATACCTGTCTAAATAGCATATAACAGAGCACTTGCAAGAATATATTATTATATTAATATAAAGTCCCATGCTACAGTGCATGCTAGTGTACAGAACTGTTCTATTTCAAAGCCCACTACAGCCTACAGCTCAGCGGTCAGCAGTCCAGCGCCCTCAGGGCTGCACTGTCACAGAGCTGCCGGTCACCCTCACGCCGAACCAGCCCTCCCAGTATTTGGTATCCTGGCCGCCGTGCTCAAAGGAGATGTAGCGCACACCAGGGCCGTAGTCTGTGAAAGTGTGGGTCACCTGGGAGGCAGACAGGAGAGAGGGGCACCCACTGAGACGCTGTGACTCCGAGTGGAGGTCAGACGGCAAGGCAAAGAGAAGGAGATAGAGTGTGCATGAATGTGTGTGTGTGTGTGTGTGTGCGGTGTAGCAGTGTGTGTGTCCAGTGTGGGTCTGTGTGAGGTGTAGCAGTGTGTGTGTCTGTGAACAGTGCAGCAGTGTGTGTGTGTGTGTGTGTGCGGTGTAGCTGTGTGTGTGTGTGTGCAGTGTAGCAGTGTGTGTGTGTTTGTGTGTGTGTGTGTGTGAGGTGTAGCAGTGTGTGTGTGTGTGTTTGTGTGTGTGTGCAGTGTAGCAGTGTGTGTGTGAGGTGTAGCAGTGTGTGTGTGTGTGTGTGTGTGTGTGTGTGAGGTGTAGCAGTGTGTGTGTGTGTGTGTGTCTGTGTGTGTGAGGTGTAGCAGTGTGTGTGTGTGTCTGTGTGTGTGAGGTGTAGCAGTGTGTGTGTGTGTCTGTGTGTGTGAGGTGTAGCAGTGTGTGTGTGTGTGTGTGGTGTAGCAGTGTGTGTGTGTGTGTGTGTGTGTGGTGTAGCAGTGTGTGTGTGTGTGTGTGTGTGTGTGTGTGTGTGTGTGTGTGTGTCTTCATGTGCACACTGTACCTTTTTCCAGGAGCAGTCGTCACAGTCGGGGTCAAGGGTCACTTCACTGGGTTTGAACTCGGCGATCACCTCATGATTCTCGTCCAGCAAACAGACGCTGAGCTCGTAAGTGCAGCCGCAGTCCGTCCGTCCCGAATACCTGCTCACACATCCCCACCGTTACTGACAGCATCACAGCAGCAGGAGGCTCGGGTTCATTATGGGGTGGTAAACAGACAGAGAGGTCAGAAACCAGCATTGATTACAGGCCACAGGCCGAACCCAGGCGCCAGTGTGCCAACCATCACAACGTGAGCAGGGAGCCTCACCAGTCTTCCACCTCGATGGCAGGCTGGGCGTCCAGCTCTTCAGGGCTGTACTCCTCTGCCAGCAGGTCCACCTCCTGCTTCTTCAGACACCGCCTGCAGGAGAGGCAGGGCCGTCACGTCTCTCTCCCCCTGCCCCCCGAGCCCCCCCCCCTTCCTCCCTCACTCACTCGAAGGAGGTGACGAAGAACGTCTTCACCGCCTCGTCACAGAAAGCGCTCCCACAGTCCCCAGGCATCTCCTCCACCCGCCACTCGTTGCCGCCGTTCTCCGTGATCTCCCAGAATTCCATCTGCCCTGAGAGAGACAGGAGCCGTGCGCAAGCTCACTGGTCAGGCTGGCAGAGCCCGAGAACAGGGCGAGACGCAGCCCCTGTCTCAGACCTCACTGCCTCACTGGTCAGGCTGGCAGAGCCCGAGAACAGGGCGAGACGCAGCCCCTGCCTCATCGCCTCACCGGTCAGTCTGGCAGAGCCCGAGAACAGGGCGAGACGCAGCCCCTGCCTCATCGCCTCACCGGTCAGTCTGGCAGAGCCCGAGAACAGGGCGAGACGCAGCCCCTGCCTCACCACCTCACTGCCTCACTGCCTCACTGGTCAGGCTGGCAGAGCCCGAGAACAGGGCGAGACGCAGCCCCTGCCTCACCACCTCACTGCCTCACTGACTCACTGGTCAGGCTGGCAGAGCCCGAGAACAGGGCGAGACGCAGCCCCTGTCTCAGACCTCACTGCAGGAGTTTGAAGCTCCAGTTCAACATTTTATTGCCATAACAACTAGTGGCACAGAATCAGGTTTGGTGAGCTCAAACAATTGAAGACAAACCATACAAATGTACAACATAAAGGTCAAAGAGTATTGTGAATTAACATCATGAGGCACCATGAAAGACTGATACTAAATAAATTGGAATGTGTAGTTGGAATTTATTGAGAAAGTAAAAGTAAATTATTTTTAAATTAGGAATTTGATATTTTAATATTGCTAAAATTACAACAAGAAAATTATCTGCAATGACAGCTCGATTACTGTTACATCAGAGTCGCAAGGTGGTGGTGAAACAGACCGACCACATCTAATTATGCAATTACTTAACGAGGTGCTGGGCTCTTACCTTCCCCACAGGGATTCTTCAGCAGGTTCCTCTTCTCCATTTCTCGGTCCCGAGCTCCTCCCTCACCGCTGCACACAGCTCACCCAGGGACAGCCGAATCTTCCTCCTGTCCAACACACACACTCAGCTTGCTAGGCCTCACACTGTGTCCAGGACCCGAACAAGTAGTCTCTCCAATATCAGTCCTGCTTCTCAAATGGTCTGCTTTTCTGGAGCGGAACAGAGACACCAGAGCCATGTTTGATCCAGCTCCCACACAGACATAACAAAGCACCTTTTTTTTTGTTATGTAGCTTTAAAAACTTAAAAGCAGATTGTCTCCTGGACATTCCTTACCGGCTTTGATGACTCACGCAGTTAACCTGCCTGTCTCTCTGTGAGCTGTGCTCAGCGCTCCTCTCTGCAGTCTACTGTGACTGGAGTTCTGCAGAGCTGCACTCGGATACTCTAGACCACACTGGCACTCAGCAAAATCAATCAACCGGTGGACGTTGTGCTGACTCACACGAGACGCTGGCTGGCTCCGATGCGCTCCGTCCCAGAGGGGGCCTCATGAAACCCCCCAGCACCATGCCCTCACGCTGCACTGCAGACACAGGCGTGGCCAGAGCCAGCCTCTCCCCCTCCTCGCCTGACAGCGCCGATCAGTCTCACGGTCTCCCTGCAGCTTGCAGCCGAATTCCACCCCCCTCCCTCTCTCCCTCCAGCTCAAACTGTTCACCCCACCCCCTCAGCTCTGCTGTTGTCCTCCTGCCGGACCAGAGCGCCCAGCCACACACACAACGACAATCCCGACACTCCTACACAAAGGCACACACTTCACCTGCTACACGACCTCCGGGCAGCTCCCATGCAAACGCATCCCAGCAGCAGGCGGGTTAGTTAGAGTGGTTCAGACAGCAGCTCCGCGTCAGGACATACAGCTGCAGCCCTGGTCAGTCATCTGACAGGAGAACAACACCCTCTGCATAACAAGGCTGCTGACGTGCGGTGCGGACAGGGCGAGTTCTTGTGTTAATTGGTATATTACCGAGGACTGCGAGAGCTGCTGTTGCTGCTGGTTCACGTTAATTGCGATGTCGATGTTAACGAAGGCGTGCCTGCGCCCAGCTGAGCTCCGGGGAGGGGCAGTGAAACTCGCGGCCCCGGTGTGACGCACAACCCTGCCGGACAGAGCGGACCGCGGACTCACCGCAGGGATGGTCATCGATTAGAGCGACGTCATCGAAACTCACGCTTTCGGTATAACAAAAATATATCGTTTTTTATTTTAAAATCGGTTCTTGAACTCTACTGCAGTGTTTTACAAGTGTAACGTGAAGGCGTGTCTTTAGAGAAAGCACCCAATTCTCCCTCTTCTGTATAAACCCCCGACTGGGACACGTGTGGTTCAAGGTGCTCCCGGGGTATTGGTTTCGCAATGACTGAGCGCTCAGGTCTCCTCGGAGTCGCCCGGTTTCTCTTTCCCCTTCACAGCGCGTCTCCTCCGCAGATGCCCGGACACACAGGCCGGAGGTCCCGTAGGCGCCGCCCCGGACAGAGAAGCCACAACATGGGACAGTCGCTCAGACCGCCCGCCGCCTCGGCTTCCTCCTCCGAGGACTTGGACACCGTAAGGAAAAATAAACACTGAAGTCGTTAGGACTAGAGATGTACGCCGGTTTGACTTGCTTTGAGCAACGCCATCTTATCTAGCATGTAGTCCCAGAGCTCCTCACCAGCTCCTTCAGCGCAGTGAAACTACAAACCGCGCTAGTGCTTTTTCACTCCGTGTACGTCAGATGTCTTATATTTCGCGGGTACTGAGCTGCTAAAGCAGTAAATAACGCAGGCACGAAGCCTAAGCGGACCATTTTGCTCGAGAGATGGTGGCGATAAATCGCCGGTGTAACAGTTAAGCACGACATTCTCTCAGCGGGAGAAATGTTGGTGTTGTGCGCCTTGCGCTGCGGTAAAACTGACTTGCTGCTTCATTAGAAGGAGAGTTAGGGGGACGCGCAGGCAGGACCGGAACCGGAAGTGACCGGCGCGCTGTTTGGCTTCCGCCCCCCGCAGGCCCGAGTGACGTGGACCGCCCTCCCCGTCCCCGTGCAGGAGGAGGTGCTGCTGCTCCTGCCGGCGCGCGAGGTGGTCTGCACGTGCCGGCGGGTGTGCCGGCTGTGGCGGGACCTGGTGGACAGCGCCTCCCTGTGGAAGAGGAGGTGCGCGCGGGAGGGGCTCCGGCCCCGCGACCCCGCCTGCCCGCCGGCTGACTGGAGGGTGTTCTACTTCCTGTGCCGCATGAGACGCAACCTGCTGAAGAATCCCCGGGCGGACGGTGAGGAGGGAGAGTCCCCCCGAGTAACCCCGAGACCAGCGCAGGCGCCCGGGCCACGACGGAGTCAACGACGTTTACAGATGCAACAACAAATCCCCTCTTTTCATCCTGTCCTCCTCTCCCCTCTCCAGACGAGTTCAGGGGCTGGACGCTGGTGTCCAACGGGGGAGACAAGTGGGCCATTGAGCCAGTGGGCACGCCTCTTCCCGACCCCGCGGTCCAGAAGTACTTCGTCACCTCGTACTAGTGAGTCCTGCCCCTCCCCTCGCCAGGAGGGGGCCTCTGTGCCTCCTGCTCTCGGCCATCGCCCCTGAAGCAGCACCCTGACTGTCTCTCTCTCTCTCTCAGCATGTGCCTGAAGTCCCAGCTCATCGACCTGGTGGAGGAGGGCTACCGGCCCGCCCTCCTGGACAAGGTGCAGCCCGATATCGTCGTCTCTGACTGGTGCGTGAGCTCCTCTGCCGCCGCCCCCCCTCCCCCCCCGTGCGCGCGGCCGCGCTGACACGCCCGTGTCTGTGTCCCAGGTACGCGCCGCGCTTCGACTGTGCCTGCGAGTACCACGTCTGCGTCCAGCTGCTGTCCCAGAGGAAGCAGGTCCTGCAGGAGTTCCGCCCTAAGCCCGTGCACTTCGAGCAGTGGAACGACATGCAGTGGCACCAGGTGAGAGGGGCGCCGTGGGCTCCGGGGCGCCGGGCCGCGGGGCGTCCGCGTCACGCCGTGTCTCTGCCCCCCAGATGAGGCACGTGTTCCGGCAGTATGGCCGCGGGGTGCGCTTCGTCAAGTTCACCCACGGGGGCAAGGACTGCCAGTTCTGGGCCGGCTGGTATGGCATCCGGGTCACCAACAGCCTCGTGGAGATCGACCCGGGAGCAGAGGAGCCCGCCCAGCCCCTGTGACCCAGCCCGGCCCGCTGGTCTCTCTCTCTCTCTCTCTCTCTCTCTCTCTCTCTCTCTCTCTCTCTCTCTCTCTCTCGACCCCAGCCCCCCCTCTGCTGCTCCCTCTCTCACTGGTCGCACAGTGAACATCTCTGATGGGGGCGCTGGTGTTGCCTGAACACACCTGTGTAGCCACCGTCTCTGAGAGCGCCCCCTGCTGGCTCGGCACACCCCCTTAATCGTTAACGGAGCCGCGTCAGACCCCAGCCTCTCCCTGCGCCTGGGTCGCCGAGCCTGCGAGGAAACGGAGAAGACCGATGCTCTCGCTCCCCTTGGAAGCCTGTTCCTCTGTTCGATTTCCCTGCCTGCTTTGTCTCTTCACAGAACACTGACACTGAAATTAATTCCTGTGCTCGAGTTTTTCCTGTTGCTCTGTGTAAAACTGTTCATACTCGGCTGCACTGGTGAGAATAGTGAGGACAGTGAGCTGAACACTCCAGATGTATACTGGTGACATAGACTGGCATGAACAGGACATTTTATATTCATTCTAACTTAAGGACACCTTAAACAGGTGTCACTGACAGCTACCATTACTGACAGTGCTCTGAACCTGGGGTGGATCAGATTAATGTGCACATACAGATGTACCCATAAAACCCACGATGGACCACACTGCCCTGGACTGGGAGTTTGAACTGCAGGTCCAGCGCTGGCGACCCGCCTGCACGCGAGTGTCCTGCCAGATATCCAGGTTGCTGCAGGACCCTCGCATCAGTCCTGCGTGCTCTCGGGGATCCCAGCCCTGACTCTGCACTTCTCCATGACACCCTTCCAGCCCCACTCCATAAGCATGCAGAGCTTCACTGACCTGCTGTTTTGCACGGGGAGGCAGTGGTAGATTTGGTTGAATGAAGTGGAGCTGGAATGGCTCCCAGCGGACACTGGCAGTTTTGGGATCGCCTGCTTTCACAACGAACCGCCCTCAGCACTGAGCACGGATATCTGGGAATACAGGCCTGCAGGGTTGGGGCGCCCCAGGAAGACACACTCCCTCTACGCCTGCAGACTCTCCTGAAGCCTGCAAATGAATGTAAAACTGTTTTAAAACACATTTGATTGCATAACTTCCTAAATCAATATATTCATTAAAACAAATGAAGGAAAGTGTTTTGCCTCTTCCATAATCTGTTTTTCTGCTGTGTCGGGGTGTCCAGTCTTCGTCCACAGTGACTTGAGGCTTGTAACTTGGCTCCTGGTGACAGTGTGGTCAGTATTGCACTGTGTCAGGGGTATGGGGTACAGTGTGGTCAGTATTGCACTCTGCCAGGGGTACAGTATGGCCTGTATTGCACTTTGCCAGGGGTACAGTGTGGTCAGTATTGCACTGTGTCAGGGGTACAAGGGTACAGTGTGGTCTGTATTGTACTGTGCCGGGGGTACAGTGTGGTCAGTATTGCACTGTGTCAGGGGTACAAGGGTACAGTGTGGTCTGTATTGTACTGTGCCGGGGGTACAGTGTGGTCAGTATTGCACTGTGTCAGGGGTACAAGGGTACAGTGTGGTCTGTATTGTACTGTGCCGGGGGTACAGTGTGGTCAGTATTGCACTGTGCTGGGGGTACAGTGTGGTCAGTATTGTACTGTTCAAGGGTACAATGCGCTCTGCACTGACATACACACACACTCTGCACTTGTTCTCCAGTGTGATGCCTGAGCCCACAGACTGTGGAAATTCGTCATTTCAAACCACAGCCGTCTCGCTTCTCTATTCCTCGCGTCTCCCACGGCCCAGACCCCCCCCCGTGTGTGGGTGGGGATATCGCTCTTTGGAAAAAGTGCACAGCAAGACTTTTCTTCTGCTCGCTGACCTGCGGTTTGTGCGGACTCGGGGGATTGAAGTTTCCCCACGCACACGCGTGTCACCTGACCCGTCTCAACTCAGTCAGCTGAGTCTCCGGCTCCGGGCAAGGAAGAGCGCTGTCCGCGGAGCGCCGAACCGGGTCAGGACTCGGGCGGGAGGCTGAACCCACAGCTGCTTCAGACACCGTGGGGTGAGTCACAGGAACTGGTACAGCAGACAGAACTGTCGGTTCGATCCAGACTGGGACAGGGGAAACTTCTGTCACGAAATTCTCTTCATTACAATACGATATTTGATTACACCTTGTCTGGGAAGTACCGTCATCATTACCGTCTCATCGCCCGCGACAGAGCGTGAACTGCTGGTTTCGGCCCGGTGCTGTCTGGTTCAAGACCGCACCGGACCGAAAGCGCATCTCAGAAAGACGAACCTCACCAGCACCACCAGCAGCAGCAGCGCGGTGGAACCGGGGCTGTAGCGATCAGGCTGAACGGTCAGTGTTTTCTTTAATCGATCAGTGGCGTCAGAGGCCGGAAGAGAAGCATTCCTGAGCCGGGAATATCCCGTGACGCCGGAGGACAGCCCGGTGCCCAGACCTGTTTTGAGATGTTTTGAGACGGGCAGGGCTCGCAGGTGGCAACGCACAACAGCGTGCCCTCCGCAGGCCTGCGCCGTCATTGGAGGCGAGCTGGCGCGTCCCTCCCTCCTCTGCCTCTGCCTCGGCCGTCCCTCCCCTGCTGCGGCCGGGGCTCCCTGCTCATTGCTCTGACGCGGGGCGATACTGTCAGCTGTGCCGCCACAGCACAACTGAGGGGAAGGAAGGAGAAGCGGAGAGCAGCGGGCGAGGCTGCTCGGGATTCGTGCGGACTGGCTCCGGTCTGTCCCGCCTGGGCCTCCAGCTGCCCCGGGTTCGGGCGCTCCACCGTTCTGCTGTTGTTGTTGTTTTCCAGAGGCCTCGCCTGCGCAAAGCATTCTGGTACCTGTAGTCTCTGACTGGGACATGACTAAAATGGCCGTTTTGGGCTTCGTAATGGAGACACTTAAAGAGGGGGAGGGAGTTGTGGGGCAGGATACATGCTCTTTATTCTTCCTGTTGCCCTCTGCAGAGTGTGTTTTCTAGGCGGTGTGGATCAGGGTTGAACGCGTTTGTGTGTGTCTGTGCTCCCCAGCTGCGGCGCCGGCGCGGAGCAATGCCTTCTGGGAGGGAGCAGGATGGGAACTTCTCCGTGTGGTGCCCCAACGGCTCGCAGTGGGTGTGGGAGGGGCTGCAGGAGTGTGCCCAGGACGCGCGGGACATGGCCAGCGTAGCGCTGGGGCTGCTGTCCATACTCTGCTTCATGACCTCATCCATTCCGTGAGTACAGCACCGCAACACTCCTGTACACAACACTCCTGTATACACCACAACACCCCTGTATTCACCACAACACTCCTGTACACACCACACCTATATACACCCAACACACCTGTACACACCACAACACCCCTGTATTTACCACAACACACCACTCCTGTACACACCACAACACCTATACACACCCAACAAACATGTATACACCACACCATTCCTGTATACACCACAAAAACCCTTATACACCTGTATACACTCTGCCACACCTGTATACACCACAGCACACCTGCAGACAGACCAGCCTGCCTGTATACTCACTGACATGCACACTGAAGTGTGACATCATTCCAGGAGGCTACAGGACTCTGATCTCCTGCCTTTTGCTCTGCCGGTGATGGGATCGCCTCTCTCCCACATGCAGGCAGTACGTCAGTTCCTGCCGCAGGGGTAACATGGACCAGGCCCTGTCTGTGTGGTTCCTGGTCTTCTGGCTGGCCGGAGACACCTGTAACCTCACTGGATCCTTCCTTGCGGACCAGCTCCCCCTGCAGGTCAGAGAGTGGGACTTGGGAGGGAGGGAGGAACAGGGACTGGGAGTCCAGCGTGAGACAGGAGGGACGGACAATCCCAGCGGTCCTAAACTAGATCCTGACTGTCCTGAGACACTCCTATCCCACAGTGCATTGCTGCCCCACAGACCACACTGTCTTCGTCTTTATCTGAGATTGAGAGGTGCTTTACTGGTGTAACGGTGGCAGTAATGAGAAAACAAGAACATGCATACATAAATGAATGCTTCCTTGACAAAAGCATGTTCTCTCCGTCTCCCTCAGACGTACACAGCTGTGTACTATGTGCTGGCTGACCTTCTCATGATTGGGATGTTCAACTACTACAAGTTCAAGAACAGGAGACATTCCAGTGAGTCTTTGTGTGCCCGCCTGCGTGCCTGTGTGTGAGCTGTCATCTTCCTCACCCTCTCTCTCCTCCTCTGCCTCAGATGGAGTGGTGCTGAATGCTGTGGGCGTGGCCTCTCTGGCTGGAGTCTCCGCCTCCCTGACGCTGTTCCTAGGGGCGGGGCCCAGTGTTGACGCCCCTCTGGGGGTCGGAGGTCGGGTCTTGTTGTCAGTCCCATCTGGCGATAGTGGAATAGAGGTATGTGGTGTGTGTGTGTGTGTGTGTATTGGTTATCTGGGAGCGATTGAGAGCTGTGCAGGGTGTGACAGCAGAAGAAACAACGTGTCTCTGTGTCCTTGGTCCAGCCCTTCCAGACAAAGGAGATCATCGGCTTTGTGATCGGCTCGATGTCCTCAGTGCTGTACCTCTGCTCCCGTCTGCCACAGATCTACACCAACGTGAGTCTCGCTGGGGTGCAGGGGTGTGCAGGGGAGGGAAAGCTGGGGTGTGGCAGTCTGTCTGGGGGGGTGTCGTGTGGGCTTGCTTGGGGAAAGGGAGGGAAAAATTGACTTGCACTCTTCCCCCATCCCTGTGTCTGCCCCCCCAACCCCAGTTCAAAAGGAAGTCGACAGAGGGCGTGTCGTACTTCCTGTTTGCGCTGGTGATCTTGGGGAACACGACGTACGGGCTGAGCGTGCTCCTCAAGAACCCCGACCACGGACACCGCGAGCTCAGCTACATCGTCCACCACCTGCCCTGGTTGATCGGCAGCCTGGGCACCCTGAGCCTGGACATCGTGGTATCCTTTACATCGGGGTCCCCCGCCCTGGTCCTGGGGAGCCCCAGCCCAGTTAGTCTCATAGGTCACGTTAAATCAGGGGTCTCCAGCCCTGGTCCTGGCCAGCCCAGTTAGTCTAATAGGTCACGTTAAGTCAGGGGTCTCCAGTCTGGTCCTGGGGAGCCCCAATACAGTTAGTCTGATAGCTCACCTGTGCTTAAAGATGCGCCACAGCTGTAAGATATTGTTGACTCAGACAGGGATCTGCTCAGTTAGGAGGCGTCAGATGAACGGCCCCCAGGAGCCGTGACTGCTTCTACACTCACCTGCAGTGCTGCTGGCGAGAGTGTTGATGCCTGGCTGCACTTCCCGTTTGCACTTTGTTAGCGCTCTTCTGCCCCAGCCGGTGGTTCGCTGTCCGGTACTCCTGTGTTTCCTGAACCCCGGGCCTCAGATCACCGTCCAGTTCCTGATGTACCGAGGACCGCGCAGCAGGAAGGGGGAGGAGAGCGAGGCCCTGATCTCCCCCTGAGGGCTGCCGCAGACACGCAGAGACCGGCCGAGACGAGCACCTCTCCTACCACAACCATTCCAGATTCAGCCGGCGTTCCAGGACACCGAACTCCGGGACCGTGGGGCGGGGGTGCCCCTTGCCGACGGGGGCAGATGGACCGGCCACACCCGGCCGGAGGGCAAGTTCCGATCCACGGTGCTGGACCGGGCTGCACACTCCTGGGTCAGGCCCTGAAGGAAAACCTCTAAATGACTGGACACCCCTGTGTCACAAAGTGCTGCACAATGTTTTTAAAATTCCAATGATATGCAACAAATATGGTGCTTGAAAAATGACGTGTTTTAAAATGGGAATAAATGATTTAAGGTTCTGACATCTGCTAAGAGCTTCTGTTCTGAACAGCGGGTGAGAGGTTGCTGTGTGGGATCGGGTGCGGCCGTGGAGCAGCTCCCCCTACTGCTCTCTGTGGGAATTACAGTTTGTGTGGTTGTGTCTCTGCTGTGTGTGTGGCTGGGCCCGTCACGATCCTCACTGCAGCAGCCTGCACAGTTCGTGGCTGTGCCGAGCCAGTGCCCCAGTGTGTCCTGCGCTGTTTTCTGGGATGGTTTCCCTCCCAGTGCGCACACCAGTGTGGAAGTATTGGCCTGCTGCGGCACATGACCTCCGGGTCGGGTCAGGGCGGTCTGGGCCAGGCCTGCCCCAGCTGTCTCAGCCTGTGGCCGGGAATAACCGTTCAGTCCATTCAGCTCTGAGGTCTGTCTGATATCGTTCCCTGTTAACCAGGACTGTAACTGGATACGTTTCTCATTGAAAATTTAAATTCTGGTCTATGCGAGCTAGCTGTTCTGTGACAATCTCACCTCTATTGGAACAAATATGAGCGTTGATATTTGACATGAGTGCAGGACGTCGAGGTTGGCTCCTGTAGACCTCAGTGGGTTTCATGAAATGGCACTGATGGACCAGCTCAGTGTGGGGCTCCTGTCTGGCACCAGAGGGCGCCGTCAGTCCACAGGCTATTTCCCCACTGTGGGCAGCAGTGACCCTCACAGGAACCGTCTCCTGCAATCGGGCTGAGTATCCCCCTGCCCTGTCACTCTGGGGATCAGCTTTCACAAGCCTGCAGGGCTCCCAGGAGCTGCTAGCATCTTTGCAAATGTTACTGGGATTTATAGACCCCTACCTGTTCCCAGACTGGGACAGTGCAGCGCAGTGCTGGACAGGGAAAAGTCTCACTCCTGACCAAACAAAACGTTCTCTCCAAAAGCAGCTGGAATCTAATTGTGCAGAAGCACAGCGAACAGAGAATCGCCTTGGTTTAATTAGCCCTTTGCTGCACTGGTTCCCACTGAGCTGCGTGTTCACCCCATCAGTCTTCACACTGCAGCAGCGGGACTGTGCTCCACTCCAGGGCTCGAGGAGAACGGCTCTGGCCGACATGTCGCCACGTCCCAGAACTCACAGCAGCACACAGGTTGTTGATTCTAGTGTTTAAACTTTATTGGTACACAGGTTTACAGAGCGTGGTGCCAGTGTGGTGAGTGTGAGCTCGTGGAGTCGCCCTGACCCTGACCTCTCCTCGGCTCGGGGGGGCTGTGACCACTCAGGCCGGGGGGTCCCGGTCCGTCCAGGTCTGTGTGGCGGCTGGCACGCAGCAAGGCTATCAAAGTGCGTTTGTTGTCCTGGGTGAAGGCAGTCTGGGGAGGGCGGAGGAGAGGGAGTAGAGTTTTGGGACTTGAGGGGGACTATCCCTCCCCAGGAGGCATTGTGTGGCTGTGAGTGTGCGGGAGCTCAAAGTCGGGGTGGCGGGGCGCAGTCTCAGGCTGAGGGGGCTCAGGTGCAGGCTCGGGGGGGTAGATGTTGAAGAGCGCCCCCTCCTGGCTGGGCTCACGGCTGCAGGACTGGCAGCTGCAGTGCAGGATTCTCTCCACCAGCTTGTCGACCCGCGGCGCCTCCGCGTTGCCGGGACACTCCAGGGTCACCTGACACAGAGGGCAAAGTTCAGGAAGGGGTCACGTATGTCATGCCACCTACACCCCCAAACAACACACGCAGCTGCAGGAGAGAACAGATGGTCTGTCTGTCTTCAGCTGAAACTGCTCTTCACACCCCCAGCAGCACGGGCAACAGCTGTGGGGGCGCTGAGCTGTGTGGAGGCAGGTGTGGGGTGACAGTGGGGTGTTGTGCTGTGTGGAGGCAGGTGTGGGGTGACAGTGGGGCGCTGAGCTGTGTGGAGGCAGGTGTGGGGTGACAGTGGGGCGCTGAGCTGTGTGGAGGCAGGTGTGGGGTGACAGTGGGGTGTTGTGCTGTGTGGAGGCAGGTGTGGGGTGACAGTGAGGCGCTGTGCTGTGTGGAGGCAGGTGGGTGACAGTGGGGCACTGTGCTGTGTGGAGGCAGGTGTGGGGTGACAGTGGGGTGTTGTGCTGTGTGGAGACAGGTGTGGGGTGACAGTGGGGTGTTGTGCTGTGTGGAGACAGGTGTGGGGTGACAGTGGGGTGTTGTGCTGTGTGGAGGCAGGTGTGGGGTGACAGTGGGGCGCTGTGCTGTGTGGAGACAGGTGTGGGGTGACAGTGGGGCGCTGTGCTGTGTGGAGGCAGGTGTGGGGTGACAGTGGGGCGTTGTGCTGTGTGGAGACAGGTGTGGGGTGACAGTGGGGCGCTGTGCTGTGTGGAGGCAGGTGTGGGGTGACAGTGGGGCGCTGTGCTGTGTGGAGGCAGGTGTGGGGTGACAGTGGGGCGCTGTGCTGTGTGGAGGCAGGTGTGGGGTGACAGTGGGGCGCTGTGCTGTGTGGAGGCAGGTGTGGGGTGACAGTGGGGTGCTGTGCTGTGTGGAGGCAGGTGTGGGGTGACAGTGGGGCGCTGTGCTGTGTGGAGGCAGGTGTGGGGTGACAGTGGGGCGCTGTGCTGTGTGGAGGCAGGTGCGCCGCTGATTCAGGTGACAGAATTGACACTCACCACCTCCCACAGCACCTGGGCGGGGGAGCAGGCGTCGCAGTGCACCAGGGACTCGGTGGACTGGGGGAAGGTGTTGGGCACGCTGTAGCTGAAACACTGGCCCAGGCAGGCCCTGGAACAGGACAACAGAAAAGCATTTCTATTCATGCCTAAGAGCCCTGACACAGCTGGGCAGAATCTCGCTCTCTGTAATGTCAAGACTGCTGGATTCCTCCACCACCCCCAACAAACACAGCAGACTGGAGCAACAGAGCTGCTGCAGAGCTCCTGGCTCAGGGTACGACAGCAGTGCAGGAGGGGAGCCCAGAGGTCTAGTGCCCTGACCACGGCCCACACAGAGCCTGCCACGCCAACGCAATCACTCAAAGTCTGCACAGTTCCTCTTGAAAGATTACTTCTCAAACTGCAGACAAGTGCAGAGTGTTACACACAGGCAGCACAAACAAACTACAGATACACAATGGGAAACACTGAGCTTGGAAAAGCTACTCAAGTCTTCTAGACATCCTGGGAGCAATAAGAAAAACAGAATGTTGGAATATATTGTTTAAAAAGTCAAATTAAATTGAGGGATGTTCTGTTAAAATTGTACTATGCACTACTAAGACTTCAATCAGAATATTGTGTCATTTCGGTCACCAAATTACGAAGATTATATCGCTGCTCTGGAATCAGTCCAGAGAAGAGCAACCAGGTAGCTAAATGGGCTCAAAGCAAAGTCGCGCTCTGACAGGCTGAAGGAACTGAATCTCTTCAGTCTTGAGCGGAGGCCACATGGCGACTGACACAAGTTATTGAAACCCCACACAGCTGGGGAGACTCATCTCGCCCGGTGATTCTGGAGCATGCTGTCGCTGTACTCGTACAAACTGTCTCATCTGGTGCTGACCGGTTCTGTATGGAGCGCGGCTGGCAGCCGCTGTGGCCCACGATCTGTGTGATGTTCTTGGCCTCGCACCACGCGCTCTTGTCAGGGAACAGGGCCAGCCTGTTGATGTGGGCGGGAGCTGCCAGGCACAGGGCGGGCAGCAGCCAGCCAATCACAGCGCAGCTCCACATGGTGCCAGGCCACGCCCCCTGGGGAGATAAGACCACAAAGAGGTCAGACTGCCCCCTACAGCTCACACTGCAAAGTGACACAGAAAACATGGTGGGTGAAACATTAGCAATTAAAAACAGATACCTAGATTGTGTTTAAGACACTTCATAGCAGGGACCTGAAGGTCCAGACATCTAGATTCCAGCAGAAACCCCATCCCCGGGATCTCAGTCCAGTGTTGTGCAATACACTCACAGTGTCAATGCAGAGACTGCAGCAGCCAGTAGGGGGCGCACTACAGAGAGGCGCTGAAGGGATTCAACAGGGTTAAAGACGAAAGGTCAAGGGTTTGAGAAATGTGGTGGCTGGCCTGGTGATTCTACACCTCTGGTCTGTCAAACTGTCTCAGATCTACAGATTGTGTATGAACACAAGACTGCAGCCCTGTCTCCCAGCCTCTGGTGAAAGAGTGAGGGTGAGGAAGAGTGAGTGTGCAGGAGTGCGAGGGTGAGAGGATGAGTGTGCAGGAGTGATAGAGTGAGTGTGCAGGAGTGCGAGGGTGAGAGGATGAGTGTGCAGGAGTGAGAGAGTAAGTGTGCAGGAGTGCGAGGGTGAGAGGATGAGTGTGCAGGAGTGAGAGAGTAAGTGTGCAGGAGTGCGAGGGTGAGAGGGAGGAAGAGTGAGTGTGCAGGAGTGTGAGGGTGAGAGAGAGGGTGAGAGGATGAGTGTGCAGGAGTGTGAGGGTGAGAGAGTGAGAGGGTGGGAGAGCTGGTGCTGTGATGCTGTCAAGTGAAGCGCTCCACGGCAGTGACGTCACGGTCAAGATGACCATGACGCAGGGATGAAGATGATGACGGAGGGGGAGCGAGCGGGCTCTGTACTGCCAGAGGTTCTGTCAGCTCTGTTGCCAAAGTAGAGGGAAGAGGTCCGGCCGTGTTTGCGGGTACAGAGGGACAGCACCGGTACTGGACAACCCGAAACCGAGCTTCGCAGCCGGAACCGCTGCAAGCGCGGAGAATTACCGTCCGCGCACGTCTGGAAGTGTTAACCCAACTCGAGAAAGACTTTTTGGAAACGTCCAATAAAAATGACTCTTGTTCCCTTCATCCCTTACCACAGTGGTCATTGTTGTTGTTTTCCAGGCGGGAGTTTTTCCCGAACGCCGCAGAAGCGGACCGCGTCCTGACCCGGTGCTAACGGTTCCGAGACGCCGAGCAGTCCGGGAACTACAGAGACGTCACCACTCGGGCTCCCAGAGCCGTGCTCAAGCGGGACACGGGGTTTTCTTCCAAACAAACACCGCACTAACTTCCAGTTACTCAGACACGTTAGGTGCTAACCGAAGGGCGCTGTTAGCTTGTGTTGACTGCAGCGTAACAAGTCCGCGTCGAGCGCAAATTTCTGTTTTCGTGTGAACACCGCTGTTCAGGAGGTCCGCTGTGTTTCTGCCGGAGAGACACAGAAAGACGAACATCTACAGACAGAGAAGGAGCTAAAAATCAGTCGCACGTACCGTGTTACCTCTCCTGCGGGCGGGGTGTCGGTCTGCAGGGGGAACGGGCTGACCCGGACCCGAACCGGACCCCGGAGTCCGGCTCGAAGCGTCAGTCTCTCCCGGTTCCGCGGGACAGAGGAGAACGGCGAGCCGGAGAGACGACAGCAGCGGAGGGAGAAACTCGGGTGAGCGGCCGGAGACTCCGCAGATCAGCAGTGAGAGCGGAGGAAAAGCGCTACATCGCCCCAGCGAGAGAGAGGGGAGGGCGTGTCCAGATCGCACCCGAGGCACTCCGTCTCTCTCCCTGTCAGTCCCTCTCGCTCTGCTGTCTTTAAGCCCCTCTTCCCCTCTTCCTCCTCCTCCTCCTCCGCGCTCTCTTTCTGGATGGTTCTCCCTTTTTAGAGGCGACACCCCGAGGCGCTGGGCAGGATCCCGCTGCGTTTGTGAAACTTGGAAAAAAGTTCGGAGTCTTTCTGGCAGGTCTGTGTGCCCGTTTAGAGAGGGAGAGAGCCCCGGGACTGGCGCCTGCAGCCCGAACCGACCGGCCTGACCCGGGAGAGCCCGAACGAGGTCAGAGCCAGCCTGCTCCAATTTGATGAACTTTGTTGTGAAAGGGGGTGAGGGGGTGCTATTATTATTATTATTATTATTATTATTATTATTATTATTATTATTATTATTATTATTGTTATTATTGGTACAGGAGTATGAGCAAACAGGCTCGGACAAGCAGACAGCATCGCAAACACTGAGTGCGTGATCTGTCAGTACAGGGCTCACACTGCTCAGGAATCTCACTCTCCCACTCTCCTCCTCTCTCCTCTCTCTCATCTCTCTCCCCTCTCCTCCCCACTCTCCCCTCTCTCTCCTCTCTCTCCCTGGTCTCTCCTCTCTCTCTCCTCTCTCTCCCTGGTCTCTCTCTCCTCTCTCTCCCCGGTCTCTCCTCTCTCTCCCTGGTCTCTCTCTCCTCTCTCTCCTCTCTCTCCCCTGGTCTCTCTCTCCTCTCTCTCCCCGGTCTCTCTCCTCTCTCTCCTCTCTCTCCCCTGGTCTCTCTCTCCTCTCTCCTCTCTCTCCCCTGGTCTCTCTCCTCTCTCTCCCCAGTCTCTCCTCTCTCTCTCCTCTCTCTCCCCGGTCTCTCCTCTCTCTCTCCTCTCTCTCCTCTCTCTCCCCTCTCTGCCAGTGCTGCAGGTGTGTTCCCTGGCTCCTGTCCAGCTCCGCCCTGCTCTTCTCCCGGCGCTCCAGCTCCCCGTGAGGGACAGGAGCGCTCAGGCAGGACGGGGGAGGCAGTCCTGAAGCCCCGGTGTCCAGGGTCCAGCGGAGCCCTGTTCTGCCGTGACGTCCATCGCCCTGCTGCGGGACACAGGGGTGTGCCGTGAGCGCGGGGGGGAGCCAGTCTCCCAGCTCCTGAAGGAGGGGCACCCGGATCACACTCTCCCCTTGCCCGGTTCCGACCAGTCCTCCGGGCCCCTCCACTCCCCTCGCTCTCCCGCCCGCGAGCTGCGCATGACCCAGAAATCACCTGTTAGCAATAAAGGGCTCAGCGCGAGCCCAGCGCTGGCATCCTCACCACATTCCAGGAATTCTGCTGCACAGGGGGCTGCACGCACACACACGCACACACACGCACACACGGCCTCGCGCTCGGAGGAGCTCACGCACACACACACTCACACTCACACACTCACACACACTCACACACACTCGCTTACTGGGGATTAAACTGCTGACAGCGGCTATGTGCTTCTCCAGCGCTGCCGGCAGTTAGAGGGTCCTGCTAATTGCCCACAATTCAACTCGAAGACCCTTGGTGTCCTCTGCACCCTGGCGCTGCGGGACGGGCGGGGTCTGAAGGCAGACATGAAGTCTACTGCACCCCCTCACTGCAGGTCTCCTGGGCAATGTGCCCGCCCTCAGTGCCCCCTGGTGCCCCAGCCCATCCTGCTCTCAGTATAGGGTTTGATTTAAGGCCCCACTTGCCCTCTGGCCTCCTGCAGTCTGTCACTCTGCCCCAGGGGGCAGATAGGGACCACAGCCCAGGGCCAGCAGTCAGACAGGGGGCAGATAGGGACCACAGCCCAGGGCCAGCAGTCAGACAGGGGGCAGATAGGGACCACAGCCCAGGGCCAGCAGTCAGACAGGGGGCAGATTAGGGCCAGCAGTCAGACAGGGGGCAGATAGGGACCACAGCCCAGGGCCAGCAGTCAGACAGGGGGCAGACAGGGACCACAGCCCAGGGCCAGCAGTCAGACAGGGGGCAGACAGGGACCACAGCCCAGGGCCAGCAGTCAGACAGGGGGCAGATAGGGACCACAGCCCAGGGCCAGCAGTCAGACAGGGGGCAGATTAGGGCCAGCAGTCAGACAGGGGGCAGATAGGGACCACAGCCCAGGGCCAGCAGTCAGACAGGGGGCAGATAGGGACCACAGCCCAGGGCCAGCAGTCAGACACGGGGCAGAAGACCTCATCGCAGAACTAGAGCAGGACTGTATTCGACAGCGCTCCCACAGACACCACACTGTGTGATGTGGTCAAGCACGTGCTGGTGTGTGCTGTTGTAGTGGGACTGAAGCTGTTGTATGATTGTGTGCAGTTGTGCTGCTGTGTGTGATGATAGTAGAGACCAGGGCTGCTTGAGCTCTGTCACTTCTCCAACATCACAGACGTTTCCTACAGCCATGCCTTTAATTAGTTGATAATAGTTAGGGTCGATTTAGCAATCAAAAGAGCTGTAATTTTGATAATTGTGCTCGCAGTAGAGTGCCCGTTTTTAAAGCACTGAAGTTCTGGTCTGAATCTTCTTGTCAGAAGAATGAGAACTTGTTGACTTTAACCTGACTCATACGAAATTACAATCACCAACAGAAATAAAATTCTCAAAGCATGACAAAACACATTTTATGTTTTTTATAAACTGATCCAGATTCCAAATAAAAAAACGGTTGAATCAAAAGCCTGGATGTGAAGCCCTGGGGCTGGAGCGGATCAGAGCACACAGAGCACAGCTGGATTCACTCTGGCAGGAACAGGGCTGGAGCGCATCAGGACAGCTGGACTTCTGCAACCCTGCCAGGAGACCAGTGGACACAGCCAACCAGACTGCCACAGAAGAGCTTCTTCATACTGAAGCAGAACCGATGAAGACCTCAGACAGACATGTCTACCCAAACACCTATCCCGCAGCTTTCACAGAGATATTCAGGAAAACTGCCAACAATAGAATTAAAGAGTGTAGATTAGGAGCTTAAATGGCTCAAAATCAATTTCCAGCAATATTTGTAACTGAAAGGAGTATCTATATAACAGACTGAGTGTTTCAAGGTTTATATTAATCCTCCTAGAGTCCAGTAGCTCTTTTCAGTCTGGCTACAGCCTAAATCAGGACTGCTAACAGGCGCGGGCAAACACTTTCATTCCTTAGCTGGCAAAGCTTCTACCTCACAAACGACAGGAACACTCCTCACCATTGAACCCTGCCCTGTCATTACTCACACGAGTGACACACACCTGTTATCAAGTCAGCTGTACGCAGAACTGACAGGGAGAAAACTGACAGACCTGACTGCATCTTCACGGTAAAGTGGCCCTGCTTAATGAAAGCAGACAGAGAAAACGAACCTGCTGGAAAAATGAGCTCCTCACAGGTGTTCATTGAGTGTGGATGAAGAGGCTGCAGTGAGTCGCTGTGCAGCAGCAGTGCTTGCTGCCGGAGCTGTGGTGATGAAACACACTGGTCTCCCTCACTCCTGCAGCTCCTTACTGATCCTACAGCAGCTTCAGCCACCAGGTCTGTCTGTCTGGACTGGGGCTGAGCACATTCCTGCAGGCAATGTGTATGTGGGGAGGCGACTGCACACATGTAGGAGTGTCAGTGAGGGGGACAGTGAGATGTCTGTAGATTTTATTTTACTTCTATTTTTTGTTTTGTTCTATGTTAATTTTATTATTTTTATTTGCTTTGGCAACACTGATTGTACCCATCGGTCATGCTAATAAAGCACCTTGAATTGAATTGAATTGAATTGAACTGAATGGAGTCAGAACCTGCATGTGCTCTGCACTGTGAGAAATTGGCCCCCGCGTGTCAGAGGGCTGACCGCTGGGCAGATCTGAGCCCACAGCGATCTCACTCTCCCCTAGGGGCTGCAGGTGGTGCTCCTGGCTCTGACTCCACAACAGCAGGGCTTCTACCCACATAGAGAGGGAGAGAGAGACGAGGGGGATGAGAGAGGAGGAAGGTGTCACACAGAGACAGGGAAAGAGAGAGAAGGAAGAGGGAGAATGAACCTTATAAATCTAATTGGCTTTTGGATCTTGTCGAGACAAAAGAAACACCAATTCTAACGAGTGGCAGGGCCTCACAGACAGAATGGAGAGAAGGGAGGAGAGGGAGCCGGAGAGAGTGAGACAGGGACAGGTACAGAGAGACCACAAACCTACAGCCATGGTTCACCCACACACTTTATTGTTAAATAATCCAGGAGAGGTGCTCTGCTCAGACACACAGTGCAGACAGGACACCCCGAGGAGAGTGGGGGACCAGCGGAGACCAAGAACAGCGCCTCCTTCAGTCCCTCGGCGGCATTGCGCTACTGCTCCTGAAAGAGAGAGAGAGACAGGGAGCACTGTCCCGTCAGACAAGGAGACAAGCACCCCTACTTTGCTTCCTGCACCCCTCAAGCCGAAACCCATCCCAGCTGCTTCACTGCGCACTTGCAGGCGGATGAGAGAGAGACGGAGAGGCGGGAGTCCCCACACGGACCTTGACGAAGCGGCCGTGCAGCAGGTAGGGAGCCTGGAAGTCGTGCTGGCAGTTGGAGTACGCCATTCCCAGCCCGGCCCCGGCGCCGAACGCAACGGGCCAGGTCCGCCCTGCAGTGGGGAGACACACATCCGCTCAGCGCCAGCACAAGGCCTCCGACCGACACCGGCAAGAGCCAGAGACGGGGGTAGAGAGGGATTTAGTACTCACGTTTGAAGAAGATGACTGAAAACACGATCCCCAGCCCGAGGCCGGCCCCTGGGGGAGGGAGGGGAGACAGAGTCAGAACCAGTGGAATAAAACCGCACCAGGCCCAGGCCGACAGCCTCTCGAGCACTCAGAGCCAGACCCCAACACCAGCCAGCCTGTGCTAATGAGCTGGAATGTGCAGAACGGGGGGGTGCACCATGACCTCTGACCCCCCGCAGTGGTAAACAGCACCTGCCAGGCAGACAGGGGCTCATTAACACCTCGAAACCCCGGCCGACCCCCACGAGACGGGGGGGCAGCCTAATTACCGCAGCACGTCCTGCTCAGCTCTGTCCCTCCGGCTTCAACAGCTGCTTCTCGAGCCGGAGACTGGTTACAGCACTGACCTGCTCTAAAACAACCGGCCGCTTACACACTGGGTGGACACACAGCGGTGTCACTTTTAAACGCCACCCAGAGCTTCCCAACTTTATTACTCTGGAAATCATTTTAATGGTGATTTGGAAACAACACCTCGAACATGATTAAACCTGTCCGTATACAACTTCCAAGATGAAGTCAAAGCCTGGAGCGGATCAGACTGCTGCGCACTGGGAGTCTGACTGACAGCACTGTAAACCCTGGAGCGGATCAGACTGCTGCGCACTGGGAGTCTGACTGACAGCACTGTAAACCCTGGAGTGGATCAGACTGCTGTGCTCTGGGAATCTGACTGACAGCACTGTAAACCCTGGAGTGGATCAGACTGCTGCGCACTGGGAGTCTGACAGACAGCACTGTAAACCCTGGAGTGGATCAGACTGCTGCGCACTGGGAGTCTGACTGACAGCACTGTAAACCCTGGAGTGGATCAGACTGCTGCGCACTGGGAGTCTGACAGACAGCACTGTAAACCCTGGAGTGGATCAGACTGCTGCGCACTGGGAGTCTGACAGACAGCACTGTAAACCCTGGAGTGGATCAGACCGCTGTGCACTGGGAGTCTGACTGACAGCACTGTAAACCCTGGAGTGGATCAGACTGCTGTGCTCTGGGAATCTGACTGACAGCACTGTAAACCCTGGAGTGGATCAGACTGCTGCGCACTGGGAGTCTGACAGACAGCACTGTAAACCCTGGAGTGGATCAGACTGCTGCGCACTGGGAGTCTGACTGACAGCACTGTAAACCCTGGAGTGGATCAGACTGCTGCGCACTGGGAGTCTGACAGACAGCACTGTAAACCCTGGAGTGGATCAGACTGCTGCGCACTGGGAGTCTGACAGACAGCACTGTAAACCCTGGAGTGGATCAGACTGCTGCGCACTGGGAGTCTGACTGACAGCACTGTAAACCCTGGAGTGGATCAGACTGCTGCGCACTGGGAGTCTGACAGACAGCACTGTAAACCCTGGAGTGGATCAGACCGCTGCGCACTGGGAGTCTGACAGACAGCACTGTAAACCCTGGAGTGGATCAGACCGCTGTGCACTGGGAGTCTGACTGACAGCACTGTAAACCCTGGAGTGGATCAGACTGCTGTGCTCTGGGAATCTGACTGACAGCACTGTAAACCCTGGAGTGGATCAGACTGCTGCGCACTGGGAGTCTGACAGACAGCACTGTAAACCCTGGAGTGGATCAGACTGCTGCGCACTGGGAGTCTGACTGACAGCACTGTAAACCCTGGAGTGGATCAGACTGCTGCGCACTGGGAGTCTGACTGACAGCACTGTAAACCCTGGGGAGGTTGAGCCTCTTTCTGTCCAGACTAAGTGTGATTTGTGTGCTGATCTAGTGCACCTCCCTTCCTCTAAATCCTACTAGAAATATCACAGAAGATCATTTAAATTTCCTCTAATTCAATTTAAACACAAATCCACTCTCTGTTTCTAATTTAGGATTAGAAACAGAGAGGTACAGAGAGAGGAGACGGATTGAGAAACTGTTCACGAGCAGCAGCTTCCAGAGCCCTGGAAAGCGAGAGAGAAACTGCAGCAGACAGAAGGTTTAGAAAGAGAGGTCTGTTACAGGGGAAAGGGAGGTGTGTTTATCTGCATCAACAGAGCCAAGCCCCACCCCACCCCGCACTGCCCAGACCCAAAGACAACAACAACTCATCTTCTCGCTCTCTCAGTTTTTTAATAATTAGGGAACAGAGTGGCCGACCAAGCCCTGCGCTGCCTGCCAAGTCCCTGCGCAGCTCTAATGGAGATTTATGCTGTGATAAACACCCTGCTGGCAGCCTGCCTCCCTGCTTCTCTCTCGTTCCGACGGTCATGCCCTCCTCCCCTCCCTGGTGTAGCGAGACCAGTATTCATTCATCCATTTTCTGTTTCTTCCAGTTCAAGGTCGCAGGGGAGCTGGAGTCTATCCCAGCAAGCACTGGGCACAAGGCAGGGGACACCCTGGGCAGGACACCAGTCCATCACAGCGCAGACACACACAGACACACACAGACCCTGGGCAGGACACCAGTCCATCACAGTGTAGACACACAGACACACACCCTGGGCAGGACACCAGTCCATCACAGTGTAGACACACAGACACACAGACACACAGACACACAGACACACAGACACACAGACACAACATGGCCAATTTTCCCAGACTGACGCACCAGGATGTCTTTGGACTATGGGAGGAAACTGAAGCATCTGGGGGAAACCCACAGGGATCATGCAAACTCCACACAGATAGCACCCCAGATCCAGGACCGCGTGGTGCCCCTGTCTGATGCCATAAACCCAGACTGAGGGTATCTAAACCAGTGTCCAGGCCCAAACCACTACAGCTTTTCAATCTACCCAGTGAAGACCACTTGTCTGTCTCCCCCTCACTGTCCCCTTGTCTCTGCCTCTTTACATGGTCTCTTTCCTGTCTCTGTGTGTCTTTCTCTCGTTGTTGTGTTTCAGTTTAGTCCTAAATTACTTTTCTTTCCGTCTCAACTCTCACAAATGTTTCCATCTGAGACACATAATATTTAGAATAAAAGTGGAAATCACTAAAAAGACACCCCAGCTTCGCTCTCTTATAATAATAATAATAATAATAATAATAATAATAAAAAACTTTTATATTTTATATAGCGCCTTTAAATGTGGCTTTTCAAAGCGCTTTACAGAATTACAACAACAATAAATAAGAAGAATACACCAGATAAAACACAGTTATATTACACAGAGGAGACTGTGGATGGGGGTACTAAGTATAGTAGGAGCAGAGGGGTAAAGGCTCTTCTAAAGAAGAAGGTTTTGAGTCTGGATTTGAAGGAGTTTAGAGAAGGTGACTCTCTGATATCCCTGGGGAGAGTTTCAGAGCCTGGGGCCAAAACAGGAGAAGGCTCTGTCACCCCTAGAGTGTAGACGGGCTTGGGGGACACTTAGGAGACCAGAATTGGAAGAGCGAAGGTTGCGAGGTGGGGAGTAGGGTGATAATAGTTCAGACAGGTACTGAGGTGCCCAGACATGCAGAGCCTTATAGGTGAGCATGAGGATTTTAAAGTCCACATGGAATTTGACAGGAAGCCAGTGCAAGGACTCCAGGATAGGAGTAATGTCATCACTTGCACTGGACCTGGTCAGGATTCTGGCTGCCGAATTGTGGACATACTGCAGTTTGTTCAGAGTAGAAGTAGTTTTAGATACCCCAGCGAGTAGGGCATTACAGTAGTCAGTTCGGGAAAACACAAATGCGCTCTTCATGTCTTTCTCTCCCTATACATTTCTACAGTGTCTCAGTATTGTTAATTCCCCAGACCCGGGATAATCTCACGCCGCCAAGGGCAGCTGACTCTTCTTCCCCAAGATGACCATTGCTCAGCTTTTTTAAGCACCCCCTAAAAAAAACACGCCGTCCCCCCTGCCCTGCTTCTGTCCGGCTCCGAGTGGAATGTGTTCGGGTCGGATGGCTTCGGTCTGGTTTCTCAGCTCACACAATCGTGGCCCGATCCACCGTGACCTCCCTCGTCCTCCCGGAGAACCTACCCAGGCCGCCTGGCGCAGGTCTCGGGCAACTCTCCTTTCCCTGCCCCCTGCCTTAACCCGCAAAACATAACCCAGGCCCGGTTCCGCTAGCTCATTGCCGCTCCGGTGCTTAATGAAAGAAATTCCGTTTCTATAGTTACCGAGTTTGACAGCGCTGTCCGCGAGGCAGCGGTCCCACTTCCTGCCCAGCTCTCCTTCAGACATCTTCCTCCGTGTGACCAAGTACCGCGAGAGTTGCGGCACCCCTTTAAGGTCAAAGCGGGTAGACGGCGTTCTCGCGATAATCTCATCAAGTTTAGGATTGAAGGAATTGAATTGAATTGGATCGAGGAAAGGGAATTTGTGATCCGTGAAGTTCATTGTTTTGAAATGTTTTTGTTTTGTATTGCTCGGTCCTAAGCTATTACAGAACGTACCCAAAATAATTAGTCGCTGCCTTACTAAAATGTATGTTTGAGTTGGTCACTTGCTGGTTTAATTATTCTCCCTTGCCACAATTAACAGTTAATTGCTTCTTCTTAATTGTGCTGCTGCTTAAAAGTTTAAACCCGTGGCTGTGAGGGTAGCAAAGCTATGAGAGCTGGGGAGTAGAGTTCTTGTGAGACGCGGAACAGAAAAGTCAAAATACAAGATAAACAGTTTTTGCAACAGGCACGACATCTTTGGGGCGGATCTGAAGTCGATAAAAACCCAGAATAACGCCGGAGACGTGCGCGCACGCACGCCGGAACCGCGGCCCTGTCCTTCATACCGGCGGCGGTGCCGGGACACCGGTGCGGCCAGCTCCCGAGTGGGAGTTCAGAGGAGGTGCGGGACCACGGAGTGGGCACAGCGTGGCGTGGAGTCGCCGGGCTCAATAATAACATAGAGAGGCGTGAAGGAACGTTACCACAGCCTGAACACCCTCTACCCCTGTCCTGTCATAACACCAGAGAGCCAGTCACACCGGTGCGAGTGTGAGTGCGCTCTGTGTAAGTGTCTGAGTGTATCTGAGGGAGAGTGAGTGTCTGAGTGGGTGTAAGTGATTGTGTGCGAGTGTGAGTGAGCGGGTGACGGATCGCCGCCCTGTGGTCACTCTTCCTGTGCTGGAGCCCCGGATCCTCTGCTTCCTTCACGCCAGCTCTGCCTGCCCCTCCTGTGGGCTCAGGGCTCGGTACAGACGGGCTCTGCTCGTCTTGCCACGAAGCCGGCAGACCTGAATTCAAGTTTTCAGTTTAATTTTTTTTATTTTCTTTTGAACCTGAAGAAAGCTCCTTCTGATAAAACTTTGTCTGTATTTTCTGTCTTTAGAACACGTTGCAGCTCTTAACTCTCTGAAGTGTCACAGTGCAGAACCTGGGACAGACCTTGAAGACTCTGGCTTTCCTCCTCTGTCCTATCACTACCTTTTATTTTCTTTCCTCTTTTGCCTTTGCTTATCTCTTCCAAATCTCTGGTTTCCCTTTTCCTAGTCATTTATTCCTGTTTTTATATTGTTGTTGGATTTGTTTAGGTCTTTCATGCCACGACAATTGTTCACATTCGTTCATTATTATATATGGTGCCACGTAATATTCTCTTTTCCCAGAAAAAACACTAAACACTGAACATAAAAGAGCCTGCCGGTGTCCCAGCAACAGGCCGGCGGCCCACTGAGTGTCTCTCTCTCTGCCGGACAGCGGGACGCCGTCTCAAGGAGCTCTTGCCCTGGGCACTGGACTTGTCTTCCTAAGTGACCCGCTGTCACAGACCTGCGCACGAGACTGGGGGTGATGGGACCTGCCTTCGTTTCCAAGTGTCACAAGAGGACCTTCCCAGGTGACTCGGCGCTCATCGGGTAGTTAACACCTCTCTGTGCTGTCCCTGCTGCGCTCCAGCTTCCAAGAGAGAGACAGTGTCATGTCAGCAGAACTGGAAACAACGTTTCGGCTGTGGTTTCAGCTGTCTTGGGTCTTTGCTTCTCTTCAGGAATAAACCTGAACTTGTTCCTTTGCAGCCTACGCCTGCTGACACAGCTCCCTACTTGAACTGTCAGCATAATGCCACATAAGGAAATATTTCACTTTTTCTCCAAACATAATTTGACTTGTATAGTTTGCATCATATACCCAATTATTCTTGTTCATACTATGATTCACGATAGCATAAATATAAATATGTGTTAAAAAATGTTCAAGTAAATGCTTAATTTTCTCTCTCTAGGCCATGAACACAGGCCGGCCGCCTCGCTCTCCACACCCCCTCTCTGTCCATACTTGGCAATGGCTCGGGTGCTGCTCGCTGATTGGCTGCCCCCGAGCCAGGGCGGCGTGACCCGGATATGCATGCCTGCCCCCCTCCCCCCTCCTCCCTGCAGTGTCTCCGGTACAGGAAGTGCTCTGGCTGACTGGGCTGGGCCGTGGGGCTCCGACTTGGACAAAAACAAAAATAGAAATAAAATAGTACATCGCAAGTCGCGGGGAAATAACATCTCCTTCCTACAGATTCTCCAGGCGTCGTGACCCCCCCGGATAATCCGAGAGCCGCCGAGATGGTAAGGCCGGAGCCGAGGGGGAGACTGGGTTCGGGGCGACTGAGACCTGTCCCGTTATAGGAAGTGTTGTCCTGCGGCGCTCGGCTCGGTTCTGGGTGCAGGGTCCCGGCCGCAGGACTGATAATAATGTCCAGGAGCAATGCTAGTGTCGGGAATAACGACAACAGAGGTGCGCGTCCGCAGTTGGACCTTATGGAGCTGCGGTGTTGAGGGGGCAGTCCGGCAGCCCCAGTGGCTAAAATAGCAACAGCTACGCAGTGTCGGGGATCCGGTAATACTCCACCGAGCAGCCCCTCCCCGCCGGCTGCTGGCCTCACCTGTATCAGGGGCTGTGCTGAGTGTCGGTGTGTGTTCGACACCGGGGGCAGTATGTCGCGTCCGTGAAGAGACAGAGACAGTGACTGACTGGCACTGCAATTGACTGCCTGCCTCCCTGGGACACTGCCTCACTGAGACACTGCCACACTGCCTGCCTCACTGAGACACTGCCACACTGATCCTGCCTCACTGAGACACTGCCACACTGACCCTGCCTCACTGAGACACTGCCTCACTGAGACACTGCCACACTGAGACACTGCCACACTGACCCTGCCTCACTGAGACACTGCCACACTGCCTGCCTCACTGAGACACTGCCACACTGACCCTGCCTCACTGAGACACTGCCACACTGCCTGCCTCACTGAGACACTGCCACACTGATCCTGCCTCACTGAGACACTGCCACACTGATCCTGCCTCACTGAGACACTGCCACACTGACCCTGCCTCACCGAGACACTGCCACACTGACCCTGCCTCACTGAGACACTGCCTCACTGAGACACTGCCACACTGACCCTGCCTCACTGAGACACTGCCACACTGACCCTGCCTCACTGAGACACTGCCACACTGACCCTGCCACACTGATCCTGCCTCACTGAGACACTGCCACACTGATCCTGCCTCACTGAGACACTGCCACACTGATCCTGCCTCACTGAGACACTGCCACACTGACCCTGCCTCACCGAGACACTGCCACACTGACCCTGCCTCACCGAGACACTGCCACACTGATCCTGCCTCACCGAGACACTGCCACACTGATCCTGCCTCACCGAGACACTGCCACATTGCCACACTCCCTGCCTCACTGGGACACTGCCACACTGAGACACTGCCACACTGATCCTGCCTCACTGAGACACTGCCACACTGATCCTGCCTCACTGAGACACTGCCACATTGCCACACTCCCTGCCTCACTGGGACACTGCCACACTGAGACACTGCCACACTGACCCTGCCTCACTGAGACACTGCCACACTGACCCTGCCTCACCGAGACACTGCCACACTGACCCTGCCTCACTGAGACACTGCCACACTGACCCTGCCTCACTGAGACACTGCCACACTGATCGTGCCTCACTGCCACACTGCCACACTGCCTGCCTCACTGAGACACTGCCACACTGACCCTGCCTCACTGAGACACTGCCACACTGACCCTGCCACACTGATCCTGCCTCACTGAGACACTGCCACACTGACCCTGCCTCACTGAGACACTGCCACATTGCCACACTCCCTGCCTCACTGGGACACTGCCACACTGACCCTGCCTCCCTGAGACACTGACACACTGCCTGCCTCACTGTGACAATGCCTCACTGAGACACTGCCACACTGATCCTGCCTCACTGTGACAATGCCTCACTGAGACACTGCCACACTGATCCTGCCTCACTGAGACACTGCCACACTGACCCTGCCTCACTGAGACACTGCCACATTGCCACACTCCCTGCCTCACTGGGACACTGCCACACTGACCCTGCCTCCCTGAGACACTGACACACTGCCTGCCTCACTGTGACAATGCCTCACTGAGACACTGCCTCACTGATCCTGCCTCACTGTGACAATGCCTCACTGAGACACTGCCACACTGATCCTGCCTCACTGTGACAATGCCTCACTGAGACACTGCCACACTGATCCTGCCTCACTGGGACACAGACACACTGCCCCTGTCTCCCTGAGACACAGACACACTGCCCCTGTCTCCCTGAGACACAGACACACTGCCCCTGTCTGCCTGAGACACTGACTGGCTCACTGAGACACTGGCACTGACTGGCTCTCTCTGGTTGAGTGACGCACCAACATGTTTTGTCCATTCTAAGTGCTACGAGCATTTCCTGTGCACTCTCCCTGTGTGTCTCAGCTGTTTGTTGTTTACACAAAGGGACTGCGATATGTCTGCTGCAGTAAAATGCAACACATAGCGTGCCATGGTCGATAAAATCTATAATACAGAACATGTCCTGTTCAATAAATTACTATAACAACCTGAGTGCATTAAGTAAATCTAAACCAGAGTTGAGAGCGCAGGTTCTCAAGGGGGGACACTTTTAATGTCCAGAGGGAAATAGCCAGGCTCGCTGCCCCCCTCCCCCTCTCCAGATGTTGACCTCTGGGGTCATCCAGATGTTGGCCGTGTTTAATCAGAAAAGGATCTGTTAGTAAACAGCATGTCTGTGATCTGTGCGAGTCTCTCTCCCACATGGAACCAGGAGCTCTTGAACTTCTGTCATAAAGACAAGAATCTGCCAGTTTCTTCTCTGCCTGAAGAAGTACGTTTTACTGTACAAAATGACCAAATTCTGATCATTTCCAGTAAAATGTCTTTAGCCCAGTCTAGTTAAGGTCTGGGGGATAGGACCATTCTGTTTGGATAGTGCAGTCTGGGATAGATGTCAAGACCAGTTCCCTGGGATCAGACTAGATGGGTTGAATAGTTTCTTTTTGTTTGTAACCTGTCTGAGTTTCTGTTTATATTCTTAAAAAGCGCTAATAGTCTGTATTACACTGTGCCGTTGGCTGGGATTAGAAGGAAACATCAGGCCGCCTGTCACTTGGATCAGTGTGGATCCAGATATATAATAAATAGGTAAAGTTCCTCAAGTTCTCTGTGAAACGGAGGCCTGGAATCCTGTGCGTGATTATTCAGAGATGCTGTGAGGATACAGGCTGTTCCAGCATGTGTGTGTTAAGGAGGAGTGACAGAGCTGTACCAGGCTTTCTGTAGTCTGTCTCACCTCAGCTGTGCCCCAGCACGGATACAATTTGCTTGTTCTTGATGTGTCATTTTTTTTGTGAGCCAGTTGATTCATCACAGAGCTCCTGTCCCTCTGTGGTGTGTGACTGGGGTTACAATTATTAGGCCGGCAGTACAGTGTTGTTGCTGATGCCAGTGGCCTGTCGGTGTGCAGTCCTAGTGTTTTCACAGTCTGGACAGTTCTGTGGTCTTGGCAGTGATGGGGATACAGCCCTGTCCCAGGCTCTCAGGGCTTCTGTGTGTCTGTCCACTGCAGAGTGACCAGCAGCTTGACTGTGCCCTGGACTTGATGAGGCGCCTGCCACCCCAGCAGATTGAGAAGAACCTGAGTGACCTCATTGACCTGGTGAGTGACCACTCTGATGGCCAGCCGTGGCAGCGGGCGCTCCCTGGCGTTGCTGTGGAAACAGGGTGTCTGCGCGGAGAGGGAGGCTCTGACGTGCGGTGTCTCTGTCTGTGAAGGGTGGGGCGAGGAAGCCATTCCTTGTGAACCCCCTTCAGACAGCTGGGAGTTTGCCTCCCCCCCTCTCTTTCCTTGTGACTTCTCACTCTTTGCAGTACCTTCTCACTGGCTAGGAGGTGCTCTCTCATTCTCCCAGCCTGTCTCACTCTGCCGTACCCTCATCTCCCTCTGACCCCGATTCCTGAGCGTGTGATCGCACAGGTGCTGGCTGCAGTCTGGCCCTGGAACTCGTTATTTGTCATTAACATGGCTGTCAGTCACTCTCTAAGCCTCAGCGATTTATCCCCGCCTTTCTCTCTCTCGGCCCAGGGCTGGGAGCTACACTGTCTGTCTCTCCCTGTCTCTCTCTCAGCCCGGGGCTGGGAGCCACACTGTCTGTCTCTCCCTGTCTCTCTCTCTCGGCCCAGTGCTGGGAGCCACACTGTCTGTCTCTCACTGTCTCTCTCTCGGCCCAGGGCTGGGAGCCACACTGTCTGTCTCTCCCTGTCTCTCTCTCTCGGCCCAGTGCTGGGAGCCACACTGTCTGTCTCTCACTGTCTCTCTCTCGGCCCAGGGCTGGGAGCTACACTGTCTGTCTCTCCCTGTCTCTCTCTCGGCCCAGTGCTGGGAGCCACACTGTCTGTCTCTCCCTGTCTCTCTCTCTCGGCCCAGGGCACACTGTCTGTCTCTCCCTGCCTGGACTCCCAGTGCACAGCTGCCTGACACTTTGAAGTGCTACCCTGCCAAGGGCTGATAAAACGTCCGTTCCCAGTTTTTGTTCTGTGGAAGAGCCTGCAGCTGGGGAGCCGGCTCGTGCCCAATCCCAGCGGCCAGTGCGGCTGTGTTCAGGCAGCGAGCCTCCTGCTTCCCGGGCTCTGCCCTCCTGCTCCCGGCCCGTCCCTCTCTCCGGCAGGGAAGAGGTTAACGGCGCCGTGCTGGGGGTGGCTGCCAGGTGTGCGGGGTCGTGTTTCCCGGCGACGGGGGAACAAGGCGGCCCTTGTGCCTGTCAGGGCGGGGGGGCGGCGGGAAGAGGGGTGGTTTCCCCGCGGCAGTGGGAAGCTGCTCTGCCCCCACCCTGTGCTCCCCACTCCCCTCTCCTCCCCACACTGTGCGGGTATTGTCTGGGCCCACACTGGGAAGCGTGGGGGGTGTCCTGTGTCATCAGGTCCTGTAACAGCAGCCCTGCTCCTCGCCGCCTCACTGCGCTCGAAGAAAGGGATACAAATTGCAAGGTAAGGGGAGAGCAGGAGGCAGGGCGAGGGAAAGGGTGCGTATAATTGAACTGCCGAGAAGGAAGAATGCGGCAGGGAGCAGAGGCCAGCTCCCCTCTCTCCCCTTTGTGCACTAGTGAGGACCTCCTCTCCCCCTCTCTCACCCTCACTCTCTCCCCCTCCCTCTTTCCCCCTCCCTCTCTCTCACCCTCACTCCCTCCCTCTCTCTCGCCCTCCCTCTCTCCCTCACTCCTTCTCTCTCTCTCTCACCCTCACTCCCTCCCTCTCTCTCTCTCACCCTCACTCCCTCCCTCTCTCCCTCACTCTCTCACCCTCCCTCTCACCCTCACTCTCTCCCTCTCTCTCCCCAGGTCCCCAGCCTGTGTGAGGATCTGCTGTCCTCGGTCGACCAGCCCCTGAAGATCGCGCGGGACAAGATCGTGGGGAAGGACTACCTGCTGTGCGACTACAACCGAGATGGCGACTCCTACAGGTCGCGCCCGGTGCTGTGTGGCCTCCGTCTGTCCTTTGTGTCCGTGTGCGTCTCCTCTTTTTCTGAAGCACCGTGTCTGTGTCTGGCTGTCCAGGTCTCCCTGGAGTAATAAATACGAGCCGCCGATCGATGATGGAGCTATGCCCTCCGCCCGGCTTCGCAAACTGGAGATTGAGGCCAACAATGCCTTTGACCAGTACAGGGACCTGTGAGTATCCACTGTGACCAGTAGATCGCTGTGTTGAAGAGCAGTCCTGGGATTGGTTCTTTGGGACGGGCTTTTCTTCGTGTGCATGTCTGTCCTGTTCTCTGATAGGTAATGTGAGGTGTGCGTGTCTCAGCGCTGGTCTCTGATAGGCACTTCGAGGGGGGCGTGTCTCAGCGCTGGTCTCTGATAGGCACTTCGAGGGGGGCGTGTCTCAGCGCTGGTCTCTGATAGGCACTTCGAGGGGGGCGTGTCTCAGCGCTGGTCTCTGATAGGCACTTTGAGGGGGGCGTGTCTCAGCACTGGTCTCTGATAGGCACTTCAAGGGGGGCGTGTCTCAGCGATTGTCTCTGATATGTCCTTTGAGGGGGCATTTCTCAGCGCTGGTCTCTGATAGGTACTTCGAGGTGTGTGTGGCTCAGTGCTGTTTTCTGATAGGTACTTCGAGGGGGGCGTGTCTTCAGTGTACCTGTGGGATCTGGACCACGGCTTTGCTGGAGTGATCCTGATCAAAAAAGCTGGAGACGGATCCAAGAAGATCAAGGGCTGCTGGGATTCCATCCATGTGGTGGAGGTGCAGGTGAGAGGGCGAGGGAGATGGGGAGGGAGAGATGGGAGAGGACAAGGGACAGAGGAAGGTGTTTCGAAGAGCTGGCGAGGAGCAGAGAGGCAGGAAGAGAGAGCAGAACGAAGTGTAGTTAACATTATTACCTGATTTCCACACTCTCAGGAAAAATCAAGCGGCCGCACTGCCCACTACAAACTAACCTCCACTGTGATGCTGTGGCTCCAGACGACAAAGACCGGTTCTGGCACCATGAACCTGGGAGGCAGCCTGACCAGACAGGTAATTCTCAGACTGGATGGGCTGGACTCGGACCAGGCCAGCAGCAGTCAGTGCCGGATGGGTCATTGTTCTAGCCAGACAGGCCCCACGCAGCTGACCGGTGACCCACTGCACTGACTGGTTTGAGGTCACCATTCGGAGCATTCCAAGTCACTTACTGTGTTTGTCTCCTCCTTTCTCTCAGATGGAGAAGGATGAGACAGTGAGCGAGTCGTCTCCACACATCGCCAACATCGGCCGCCTGGTGGAGGTGAGTGGAACTGCAGCCTTGGTCGGGCTGTCTGATTGGCTGAAACTGTCGTAGTGTGACAAGTTCAGAGCTGCCTATTGGTTGCCCTTCGGGAAATCATTTTTCCTCTCACCTGGTGCTGAGTGAATGGGAGACACTCAGTGTAGAGACACAGTAGCGGGATTTCCTCATGGGAATCGGGAGAAAAAAGGAATAAAAACCTCAACCGTCTCTCCCCTTGTCTTTGTCAGGATATGGAAAATAAGATCCGCTCCACTCTCAACGAGATCTACTTTGGGAAGACCAAGGACATCGTCAACGGGCTCAGGTACAAAAACACTCTCTGGGAACAGAGGCAGTCAGTGTGGGACTGGACTGGTCTGTAGACGCACAGCCAGTGTGGGACTGGACTGGACTGGTCTGTAGACGCACAGCCAGTGTGGGACTGGACTGGACTGGTCTGTAGACGCACAGTCAGTGTGGGACTGGACTGGACTGGTCTGTAGACGCACAGTCAGTGTGGGACTGGACTGGACTGGTCTGTAGACGCACAGTCAGTGTGGGACTGGACTGGACTGGTCTGTAGACGCACAGTCAGTGTGGGACTGGACTGGACTGGTCTGTAGACACAGCCAGTGTGGGACTGGACTGGACTGGTCTGTAGACGCACAGCCAGTGTGGGACTGGACTGGACTGGTCTGTAGACGCACAGCCAGTGTGGGACTGGACTGGACTGGTCTGTAGACGCACAGCCAGTGTGGGACTGGACTGGACTGGTCTGTAGACGCACAGCCAGTGTGGGACTGGACTGGACTGGTCTGTAGACGCACAGCCAGTGTGGGACTGGACTGGACTGGTCTGTAGACGCACAGCCAGTGTGGGACTGGACTGGACTGGTCTGTAGACACAGCCAGTGTGGGATTGGACTGGATGGGCCTGTAAACATGGGATTGGCTCTGCGGTGAATCTCGGGGTTCAGAGTGTGTCCCTGAGTCAGGGCCAGCCTGAGCTGGTTCTCCTCCCACTGATCTTGTTCTTACTCTGCTCCTCTTCATTTCTTTCTCCTCTCCCCTCTTCCTGACTCCATCCCTCCCCTCCTCCCTACCCCCTCTATCTGCCTTCCTGCCCCTCTCTCCCCCTGCTCTCCTCCTGCAACCCTCCCTCCTCTCCTGCTCTTCCTCTTTCCTCTCTCCCTCCAGATCTATTGACTCTTTGCCTGATAATCAAAAGTACAGGCAGCTCCAGAGGGAGCTGTCCCAGGTGCTGACCCAGCGCCAGATCTTCATTCAGCCCGATAACTAGGGCTCAGGTACAGCCTGCCCGTGTGGGAGTGACACTGTGTGTGTGTCTTACTGACCGGGCCTGAGACATGTGCAGGAGAACTGTTCGGCCTCTCAGTGCACAGAAGCCTAATCCAGCCCAGGTTTTCCAGCGTTGTCAAGCAGACTCGTGCCACAGCGTCCTGAACGTCTTCAAGATTGAAAGCGCCATCAATCAGGCTCCCGGTGTGAAGCATGGGCGTTATCCCTCCCCCACATCCGGTCAATTTCACTGCTCTGCACCACTGGAATGGCAGGGAAAACCTGGAGGTGACCATGCTGCTGTGGATTGGGAGTGGGATGTGTTCCCTGCTGTGTGCGTGTGTGTGTGTGTCACAGTGCATCCCTCACTCACAGCGCTGCAGCGCACCTGCTGGACACTAACTGGTAACCATGTGTGCCGGAGTGCTGCCAGCCTGACCTTCTGCGCACTAACAGCAGTCTGCCTGCAGGGTGCAGTGTCGCGCTGTCTCCTGAGCTCCCTTGCCTGGGCGCTGTGCAAGGGAGGGCAGGTCAGCAGCACACCAACAGTTTCTCGCCTCTCTCCTCTCCGCCCCCTGCAGGAGCGTTCAGACTCTGGCCGACAAGTCGAAGCAGGAGGCCCTGAAGAACGACCTGATGGAGGCGCTGAAACGCAAACAGCAGAGTTAGAGCCCGACGCTCCTGTTCCCCCGCCCTCTCCTCTCGCCACCTGTGTCTCCTCTCACTCCACCCCTCCCTCCCCGGCGCTGAGCACTCTCTTCATTAGGATAAAAGGCTTTCATTGTGTTCTTTGGTTTTCTTTTTTATGTTGTTGTCATCGATCGATCTCCTTTTCCCTGAAGCCATTTGACTTTGTTCTGTTACTGTTGCCACCGTTGTTGTCGCTGGGTTTCTCTCTGTTCGTGCTGGTCTGCCCGCAGGCTGCAGCAACAGGACTCGCAGTTTCCCTTCGGCTTGAGTTATCATTGCCACCTGTACTGTCACTAACCCTTCCTTCCCCTCCTGTATAAATTGTAAAAGCAACTCAGCAGAACCTTATGCTAATGACTCCATTGGATGAAAGTATTTTGTACAAAAAGGAGAGAAAAGTGATATGAATTTTTGGTGATGGTTCGTCTTGTCCTCAGTCTGTCTGTCGCGCTGTCTTCCTGTCGGACTGTCGGGGTGTGTGTCTGCCTGTCTCTCTGGGGACCCTGCGCCCCCCCGTCCCGCTGTCCCGGGCACCGCGTGGCGCTGATGTCTCGGCCTGGAGGCGTGTGCCCGGCACGGCCCGTCTCGGAGTCGCGGCCCGGCCCCCCCAGCAGGCGGACAGCGCCGGAATCGGCCGAGCCGCTGTGTGTGACCCTGGTCTCTGCCGAGTCCGGCCTCTCGTCTGCCTGACCAGGGCCGAGGTTTCTGTCTGCGAGATCTTCCTCTGTTACCTTGTTTTTCGTTTTGTAAAGCTTAGACTTGAGATGTTGACCTCGTGTGTTCGAGCCTCCAACACAACATCAATAAAGGACAAAGTGGTTTCTGGCCTCCGAGCTCTTTCCTTGGTGTCGGCTGTGTGTGACCGAGGGAGCGCAGACGCGACCCCCTCCTCTTCCTCTTCCTCTCCAGCCTTGCTCTCCCCTTCTTTCAGAGAGGGTTTGGAGTGCAAGAGGGAGCGTGTGTGTTTCAGCCCGTCGGCCCCCGGGGTCTGAGCTCAGGCTCTCCCCTCTGCTGTCCCCCGGCAGGCAGGTCGCCGGTCCTGGTGGCTGCGGAGAAGCGCGACCTCGTCGGTCATCGCGGTGCTGCCAGCCCACGGCCCGCTGGACTTGGGCATCCTGCTGGCTGAGCGATTCTGTCGCTCGATGATGGTCGCCTGGCCACCAGCTCACGCTCAACCAACTTGTTCTTTTCTTTTTTAACTCTCCTCTGACATGTGATTGACTCGGTATATAATTGGACGCAGTGTCTGCATGGTACTTTCCGCTCGGAGGCAGATGGGAAGTCCGTGCCAGTTTGGCCCTCGGGTCAGTGAGGGCTACCTGCTGTACTCGTGGCCGACTTCTGGTTGGTTCCTTTCGTGGGAAAGCTGGCTGGAGGGTTGTGGGTGCCCTCTAGTGGTTGGTGGTGAGTGCTGGATTGTTGTCTGAGGTGTTTTCCCAAAGCCTCGGTTTTGTTCCCCTTTTTGCACCGGGGTATTTAACTGAAACATCTGAGCCATACAGCCCTGAGTCTCAGGGGGTAGCAGCTGTCTTGTCTGGGGTTTGAGCCCACAGCTGTCCAGCTCTGAGTTCAGAGCCCTGATCGCTCTCTGCAGATCCCTGCTGCACCCCCTGCTAAAGCAAATGAAAACATTTCAATGTAGCTCGACTAGAATCTCATTTACTAGAACTGGCACCAGGAAGGGGCTGTCATTATTATTCAGAAGAGTCTGCTCGGTGGCTCAGTGGCGTGGAGGCAGTGAGAGCTCGCTGAAGAAGAGGGATTATCCGGATCTGGATGCAGAGACACGGTTTTCCTCCCGGCAGAGCAACCGGATAAGCCCAAGGGTGGGCTGGAGTGGTGGATACGGGGATTAGGGAAGCCGGGAACAGGCCGGTTAGAGGAGGGAGGGGTGGCAAGAGAAGGTAGACAGACACACACACACACCAGAGTGGGCTGTCAGTGTGCCAGTATTTCCACAGCCGCCCTGTTGGGGTGATCTCACCAGAACCCCCTGTTGGGATTAAAGGGGTCCCCCTACTGCTCCACTGCGGCAGGACGGCTCGGCTGCGGGTCCTTGCCTCTGACGTAACGGCACGCTTTCAAAGAGGATGGTGTCTTTTGTGAACTGCCTCTTCTCTTCGTTGTGGGTTGTGATTTGCATGAGCTGTGATGCCACACAGGAGCCACACACTTGCTCACAGCTCACATAGCAGAACAGGAGGCCGAGGACACGGCTGGCACGCACAGACTCCACCTCGCAGAGCACGCACACACACTCTTACCCAGCCCACACGCTCGCGAGGAGCCCGCAGACACAGCCACAGCCACACCAGAGAGAGGGGTCCGCTGCACGCAGGTTTCACGACTCCGTGAGGGGAAAGCTGCACAGACCTCGCCTGACCACCACACGGCCACTCCGAGACCTCGCCTGACCACCACACGGCCACTCCGAGACCTCGCCTGACCGCTGCGCCGGCCCCGGGCTGCTCGATGAACCGGCCGACCCCCTGATGGAAGGAGACGAACTCCTTCAGGCCCGAGGCGTGCGTCCGGCTGCGGGGGCACTGGGATGGAGGCGGGAGGGAACGAGTCGCTGCCCTGGCCGAGGGGCGCGGCGGGGGGGGGCAGCGGCTGGGTGGCCGCGGCTCTCTCCCTGATCGTCCTGCTGACGGTAGCGGGCAACACGCTGCTCATCCTGCTGATCTGCACGCAGCGCGCCCTGCGCAGCACCTCCAACTACTTCCTGGTGTCGCTCTTCATGTCCGACCTGATGGTGGGGCTGGCGGTCATGCCCCCGGCCATGCTGAACGCGCTGTGCGGCCGCTGGGTGCTGGCGCCGGGCCTCTGCTCCGTCTGGGTCTCCTTCGACGTCATGTGCTGCAGCGCCTCCATCCTGAACCTGTGCCTGATCAGCCTGGACCGGTACCTGCTCATCATCTGCCCGCTGCGCTACAAGCTCCGCATGACGCCCGGCCGTGCGCTGCTGCTCATCCTGGCCGCCTGGAGCCTGGCCGCGCTGGCCTCCTTCCTGCCCATCGAGATGGGCTGGCACGCCCTGGGCGCCCCCCCGCTGCCAGCGCCGGGGGAGTGCCGCCTGCGGGTCAGCCTGCCCTTCGCCCTGGTGGCCTCCTGCCTGACCTTCTTCCTGCCGTCCGCCGCCATCTCCTTCACCTACTGCCGCATCCTGCTGGCTGCCCGGCGCCAGGCGCGCCAGGTCGCCTCCCTGGCCACCGCCCTCGCGCTGGCCCCGCCCGCACAGGTGAGCGACAGCCCCGCCCCGCTGGGGGGGATGGGGGGGACGCTTTTTTTTACAATCCTCCAGGGAATCGGAGCTTCGGCAAGACTGGAGAAATCCAAAACAAAGAAACGCCAAGATCCACCAAGAACCGAGAGAGGGTGCAAGACGAGGCGGCGTGGGTCCGGTCTGCGGGGCGAAGGGAGAGGAGCTGCTCATCCTCATCCTCACGGCTCCCAGCAGAGCGAAGAGGACTGGAGCACAGAGCCACAGTGCCGTCAGCCTGCTGGGAGAAGTATTGTCTATTCCTCGTGTGTAAAGACGTGTGCATTGCTGCAAGGCACAGAGGAAATATTCTAGCGATTGAATGTTCCTTTATCACATTACTGATGGTCTGTTTTACACTGTGACCACTGTCTGCGGGCTGCGCCCTCTGGAGGGTTGGCATACGAGCGTGAGGAAGGTTACAAACGAGAGGGCACCCTGGGGCTCTGGGTGCAACTGAACCAGTGTGAACCCGTTCCCCTGGCAGGGGGGACTGGGCATCAGGGCTGCAGGGCATCGTGAGGGAAGGGGAGGGGTGAGAGGGAGAAGATCTCCACACCAGTGACAAAGAGGATGTTGAGTCAGAGTTGGAAGTGGTCTTCAGTGTGTCAGCGTGTGTTTCAATGCTCTGCCCAGGCTGGGCTCCTGTTTGTGTCACTGTGCCCAGGCTGGGCTCCGGTCTGTGTTGCTGTGTGTCTGTGTCACTGTGCCCAGGCTGGGCTCCGGTCTGTGTTGTTGTGTGTCTGTGTCACTGTGCCCGGGCTGGGCTCCTGTCTGTGTCACTGTGCCCAGGCTGGGATCTGGTCTGTGTTGCTGTGTGTCTGTGTCACTGTGCCCAGGCTGGGCTCCTGTCTGTGTCACTGTGCCCAGGCTGGGATCTGGTCTGTGTCACTGTGGCCAGGCTGGGCTCCTGTCTGTGTCACTGTGCCCAGGCTGGGCTCCGGTCTGTGTTGCTGTGTGTCTGTGTCACTGTGCCCAGGCTGGGCTCCGGTCTGTGTTGTTGTGTCTGTGTCACTGTGGCCAGGCTGGGCTCCTGTCTGTGTCACTGTGCCCAGGCTGGGATCTGGTCTGTGTCACTGTGGCCAGGCTGGGCTCCTGTCTGTGTCACTGTGCCCAGGCTGGACTCCTGTTTGTGTCAGTGGGAGTCGAGTGGCGCTGTGCCCAGGCTGGGCTGTACCCTGTCTGTGACACTGATTGCTGACCTCCTCTCTCACAGCACCCTCATCCCTCTCCACCATGTCCAGGGGGCTCCGGCGAGCGCAGGCTGGCTCACCGACACGGGCGCCGCGCCCTGAAGGCCAGTCTGACCCTGGGGGTCCTGCTGGGGCTGTTCTTTGTTGCCTGGCTGCCCTTCTTCATCTCCAACATGGCGCAGGTCAGAGGACCCCCGTCTCCTTTCACTCATCGCTCTCGCGCTCTGTCACTCACACATTCTGAGTCGTATTGATATGGCTGATGAATCACAGGTGAGCCAAAGCAAAAATATTTGCAATGTAGCAGTGTGCACAGTGGGCGTGTGGGAGTGTGTGTGTATAACATTGTGTGCGCAATGGCAGTGTGTGTGTGTGCAGTGTAGCAGAGTGTGTGTGTAGCAGTGTGCACAGTGGGCGTGTGGGAGTGTGTGTGTATAACATTGTGTGCGCAATGGCAGTGTGTGTGTGTAGCAGTGTGTGCAGTGTAGCAGAGTGTGTGTAACTGTGTGCACAGTGGGCGTGTGGGAGTGTGTATTTATAACATTGTGTGTGCAGTGTAGCAGAGTGTGTGTGTAACTGTGTGCACAGTGGGCATGTGGGAGTGTGTGTGTATAACATTGTGTGCGCAGTGGCAGTGTGTGTGTGCAGTGTAGCAGAGTGTGTGTGTAACTGTGTGCACAGTGGGCGTGTGTCTCCCTGGGCACACACAGCTCTTGCTCAATGGCACCTCAGTGCCAGATGGATCCTCACTCCTGTCAGCTCCCCAGTCTGCAGTGGCCGACGCGCACACCCCTCAGCCTGTCCTCCGGGCCTGTGCCGGCGCGCGTGGCAGTGAGTTCAGAGAAAAGTCTCATGGCAGAAGATACAAAATTACTTTTGTCTTTTAAATCTTCAAGTAATAAAACACTAGTATCAAGTCTGCTATCACCTTGTGTGGAGTTTGGAATAGTGAATAAAAATCGATAGTGTCAGTGGGGTTTGTGCTTTGTGTGTGTCTTGTGTATGATTCTCCTGGCTCACTGCAGGCGGCCTGTCAGTGTGACTTTTCCCCAGTGTCTCCTGTTTCTCTCTCTGGGCACCCAGTCCGTGTTACAGAGATGCAAACTCAGATTCTAGCAGGTTTATTGGCATGACCGATGAATAACAGTGTTGCTAAAGCAATAGCAAATGACAAACAGCAAGACATTTACATAAAACGTACTTGAGATGCTCAGTCTCTGTTCCTCGGGCTGTGACAAGATCACACACTGGGCTGCAGCTCTAGTGAGTTTCCTCCCCCAGTAGGATTGGAAGCTGTTCTGATTCTGGCAGGAGTGGGAATTCTGAGATTAGATTTATTTTAGCTACAGTATAATTGTTTGTGTGGTTGTGTTTCTTGCAGTGCAGCAGAAAGTGCATCTCCATTTTTACTTCTTCCTGCTGGCGGTGGGAGCACAGCCTGTTTCTGTGACCAGGCTGTGGTCACTGAGCCTGTCCTCCGTGTCCAGTTTCTGTGTGTGCGAGCGTCTCCTCTCTCTTCAGGTGCTGAGTGTGACTCTCTCCTCTCTCTCCAGGCGGTGTGTGAGTGTGACTCTCTCTCCTCTCTCTCCAGGCGGTGTGTGAGTGTGACTCTCTCTCCAGGCGGTGTGTGAGTGTGACTCTCTCTCCAGGCGGTGTGTGAGTGTGACTCTCTCTCCTCTCTCTCCAGGCGGTGTGTGAGTGTGTCCCCCCAGCTCTGTTTGACGTGCTGACCTGGCTGGGTTACTGTAACAGCACCATGAACCCCATCATCTACCCCCTCTTCATCCGGGACTTCAAGCGCGCTCTGGGCCGCTACCTGCCCTGCTGCCCGCCCTCCTGGACCCGCCGGCCCAGCCCCCTGTCCGTCTCCGTCCGCAACTCCCCCAGTGGCTACCGGGGCGACCCCCCGCTGCCCTCCCCCTCCCCCTCGCCCGCCTCCCTCACCTCTGACCCCACCGACCCCTCTGACCCCACCCACCACCCGCCCTGCAAGAGGGAGCCGCCGGCGACCGCCACCGACGCCGTCAACCTGTTCGACATGGAGCATGCTGGGAATGACAGCCTGCTGCCCTGCCAGGTCGGCCCCCTGAACGACTGAGCAGGCAGGAAGCGTGCGGACAGGAGAGAGGAGATGGGACGAGTGCGGGGAGGAGGAAACGCAGAGAGGGGAAGAGATGTCTGACTGCTCCCCGTGTCCGGACTCAGGCATCAGGCAGAGCATCACCCCTTCAGGCACTGATTTTATTTACAGAACTTCTGCTCTGGGACAGAACATTTGTAATTCCATGCAGTTTTGGATTAAACTACATCAATTCACAGCCCAGTCTTGTCTGCCTCGTGCCTCCGGTCTGTCTGTGTGCCACACGCGTCCTGCCGTCGGGCTTGACCTCTACCATAGCGTCCAGGGCGAGGTGGACAGCTGCCCGCTGGCCAGGGCACGGCCGGGGTGTCCCGTCTGGTCCCTGAGGGGTCAGCTGGAGCTGGGACCATGCCGCCTGTCTCTGTCCCGGCGCCCGGCCTGCTTAAACAAGGCCGTCACGAGAGGGGGCGGCAACACGGACACTCACGTTTCAGAACTGTGGGGGCGCTGCCGAAGAGGTAGGACCGCAGTATGTTGTGTTGTGCAGCACTCCCCACCCCCTCACCCCTCTGAGGGCACACCTCCCAGGAGCTGTGCTCAGGGCAGGGCTGAGCGCAGGGGGGTCAGGAGGCCACCGTGACACCCCTCTTCCTGTCATCCCCAGCTGGAGGGCACTGCTGCTCCCCGAGATCTTGTGTGGCATCGCCCCAAGTGGCCAGGACTGTTTGGTGGTCAGAGGGTAACCCCTGGGGTAACTGTGTGTAGCACTACAAACACCTCGGCCAAGCGCCCACACCTGGCTGGCAGTGCAGCTAGGAATTCTGTGTGATATTCAGAAGGTCAGTACTGTCCAGCATGTTCCAGCCCCCCCCTCCTGCCGCCATTCCCCTCAGTCTGTGGGGACGTGGTGGTTGTGACACCATCCTCCTCCTTTCTTTCTGCCTCACTGACAGAGGGCTCTTCCTGACCAGGTCCACCTCCTCCACCTAATCTGCATACAGACTCCACCCCCGCTCCACACACCACGCCCCCTGCTTCATCTCCAGGCTCTGTTCCTCCTTCATTAGCTCCACCCCCCAGAGCTGACTGGTCTGACTCGGGCTCCGGCTTCGGTTCTCTCTCCGTGGCAACAGACTCCTGGGGCATTGAAAGGACGTCGCCGAGACACGCCCCCTCCCTGGTTGGCACGCCCACCGCCACCAGGATGGTTTCAATCTGCCGCATGTAGTCCAGGTGACCTTTGACCTGAAGGATCATGAAAACAAGTTCTGAGCTTTGCTTCCTCAGGCTGTGCTTCTCGACTTTGGGTTTAAGGACATTTTTTTGATGTGCGGCGCATGTGTACAGTGATGCTGTGAATCATGTTTTCTCTGTAATCTCACCACAGATGACAAGTCCACATTCATCATGCGTCGGTCGTCCAGGTTGATGGGCTGGAGCCCAGCGACGGACAGCTGTGCCGACGAACTGCGATACACGAAGCTCAGGAGCCAGTCCCCCCTGAGACAAGACACACGGTCAGCACAAGACACCACATCCACGTCCGAATTCCAGCTCGCTTCGCGGTCCCTCCCCACACCTGCAGTAACCGTTGATGATCCTCCCAGACACAACCCTAGACAAGGCCTTCCACTGCCGCGCAGAGCCGTCCACCGGCGCCCCCAGCAGGACAACGTCCTCAATCACGCCCTCACAATCTGAGAGGCACATGGATGAAACAGGAAATCAGCAATGAGCAATAGTCTATCTGCTGCAGGTGTCTTTACCTCTGTCAGGTACGTTCCACTCACCTGTGTCGTTGGCCAGCTCCTGCAGGCAGAAGTAGATGACTCTGGCCCCCAGACTGAAGCCAATCAGGCTGACAGGACGCCTTCCCTGCTCACAGCCGGGCAAGACAAAGGGCACAGTTACAACCCACCAGTCTGAGGACCAAGTGTGAGTCAGTGTCGGGCATTGTGAGACACAGTGAGTCGGTGTGAGACGGAGTGTGACAGTTTGAGAGAGTGTGAGCTAGTGCGAGACAGTGCGAGACCGTGCGAGACCGTGCGAGACCGTGCGAGACCGTGCCTACCTGATGCCGGCTCCTCAGAACCTGTGCCAGCTGCTTTCCTACCTCGGCAGAGCGACTCAGACACACCCCCCAGGGGTTGTCAATCACACTGGCCACAGCCAGCAGGGAGGCGGGCCAGGTCAGCGCGGTCAGGATCCCTAGACAAGCAGGACAGCCGGACAGTAACTCATCACAGACACACGAGACAAACACTGACCGGTCCCGAGGCAACAGAACCCAGCGAAGGGGTTCATCAGCCAGGAAGCAGGAAGAGACACAGTGGAGAGACAGCGCCCCCTACCTGACAGCACGGTGTATTTGAGGGCCTCCTGGGCCACCATGCTGACCAGCCCGTCCAGCAGCGAGTCCAGCGCTGAGCCCAGCTCCAGCAGGTAGCGCGACTCCCAGCACAGGCAGTACTGCTCTCTGGACTGCCTCAGACTGGCCCACGGGGCCTGGAAGGAGCCTGTGATGAAGGGGTGTGGGGGCAGGACAGAGAGACAGAGGCTCAGCAAGCAGCTCCCTGCTGCGGACTCATGCGCCATTCATGAGGGCTCTGGGCTTCTCTCCAGAAAGCTGTGCATTCAAACAGCAACGACAACCACTCACTGCGTCTACGCTGCACTTACAGAAAGGAGATCCACTTCACCCCACTGAGGTGCAGGTCAGGGGAGGAGAAGGGAACGTCAGGGAAACCCAGACTGCAGGATTCAGCCAGGACTCTAGGGTTTAACGACCCTACTCTTACGAACAGCCAGTGGGTCTTGAATGACCGAGGAACAGGCCTGTATTCAGCATGTCACTTTGCTGCAGCTCAGAGAGTCTCTATCTTCCTGTCTGCAGGGATGAAGCCACACTGAATGGATGTACACAACACAAACACATGCGCACACACACACAATCACATCCCTGCTCACCTGATTCCAGAATTCCCAGACAAGGTCACCGGCCAACCGGACACGAAAAGCACAGTCAGCACACAGTCACACGAGCAGTACGCAGCACACACACCCCATCATAGTGTGTGTGTGTTACTGGCCAGTGCCAGCCTGCAGTGTTCTCTGCCCAGAATGTCAGTGTCTCGGGGTGAAAGTGTTTGTGGGTGCCAGTGTCTCGGGGTGCCAGGCCCTCACTGTATTTTCCTCGGCACAGCCAGCCTGTCACAGCGATGGTGAGGTGAAGGTGCTTCCCAGTGCTCAGCGGCCGGAACTCAAACTCCTCGATGGCTCCGACGCGCTTGTTCATCTTGTACCCTGAGGCGGGGCAGTAACCCAGGGAGACAGACCGTCACAGACACGGGGTCAAGAGGTCAAGGGGTCAAGGGGTCAAGGGGACAGGGCAGGAGAGAGAGGGAGAGGAGTTACCGCACAACCAGAGACCCTGAGGTGTGGCTCTCCAGCACAGGGACTGGCCGACAGCTGTGCCTCTCAGTCTCTAACCGCGGCAGTCGGTCGGCTCACCAGTCAGTCCGGCCCCGGCTGCGCCGAACAGGGAGGCCATGATGGCAATTCCAGCCACAGAGCCGAGAGCCGCCGCCCCTCCTGCGCCGATCACCGCACCGGCGCCCGCGGCCACCAGAGGGGCCGCCAGCCCGCCGGTCAGGCCTGCACACAGGGAGAGAGACACGTCTGTCGCACGTCCTGGGCAACAGGTCTGACCGCACCCGTGCACTCAGAGGCAGCGCAAGCCGAACTGACCAATCACGGTGCCCCCGCCCACAGTGGCCAGGCCAATCAGGAGGTAGCGCTTCAGCTTCCTGCCCCTCTCCTTCCTGCGCCGTCGGGACTCCTCCTCCCTGGGGGGCGGAGAGTTAGAGCAGTCAGAGCCTGCAGAGCCACAGAGCCCGCGGAGGCACCACAATCACAGACACACAGAGCTGTACTCACTGCTGCAGCCAGTCCTGAGAGCAGCAGGAGAAACACAGAGACACGAGTCACAGGCTGTTACACTGTGGTGCACTGTTACACACACACACACGACACACACTGTTACACACACACACGGCACACGACACACACAGTTACACACACAGGGCACACACGATACACACTGTTACACACACACACGGCACACACACGACACACACTGTTACACACACACACGGCACACGACACACACTGTTACACACACAGGGCACACACGACACACACAGTTACACACACAGGGCACACACGATACACACTGTTACACACACACACGGCACACACACGACACACACTGTTACACACACACACGGCACACGACACACACTGTTACACACACAGGGCACACACGACACACACAGTTACACACACAGGGCACACACGATACACACTGTTACACACACACACGGCACACACGACACACACAGTTACACACACAGGGCACACACGATACACACTGTTACACACACACACGGCACACACGACACACACAGTTACACACACACGGCACACACGATACACACTGTTACACACACACACGGCACACACGACACACACAGTTACACACACAGGGCACACACGATACACACTGTTACACACACACACGGCACACACGACACACACAGTTACACACACACGGCACACACGATACACACTGTTACACACACACACGGCACACACGATACACACTGTTACACACACACACGGCACACACGACACACACTGTTACACACACACGGCACACACCGCTCCACACTGTTACACACACCGCTACACACTGATAAACAATTTGACACACACACAGCTACCCAGTGAGATACATCTGTTAAGGCACTGATGCAGTGAACCCCAGGGGTGCCCAGGGGGTGTGTTAGGGTGAACCTGCTCCAGAGTCTCTCACTCACTCTGTCTCCTCCCCCCCCCTCCTCAGTCTCTCCCCCAGTGTCTCCTCAAAGTCCTCCAGCTCCCTGGGGGACACCCGCAGCAGGCAGGAGACATGGCGGATCAGGACACGGGCCCGGGCATCGTAGAACCCTGAGGAGGGACAGGAGCACTCAGGAGACCAGCAGAAAAACATAGAGGAGACACTGAGGTTCAGAGGCAGAGGTACTGAGGATCAGAGGCAGAGGCACTGAGGATCAGAGGCAGAGAGACACTTAAGAACAGAAGTAGAGGCACTGAGGATCAGAGGCAGAGGCACTGAGGATCAGAGGCAGAGGCAGAGGCAGGGAGACAGAGTGACAGTGACTGGTATCAACACTGGGTGCCTCCCTCTCCCCCTGCACAGAGGAGACGCTTTCCCTCACTGACAGCGCGTGCAGAGATGTGTGCTCACCGTCCCTCACAGAGAAAGACACCAGGTCCTGGAAGAGAGCAGGGTGCACAGCCCATTAAACAAGGCAGGGCTGACGTACCTCGTTAACTGGCTAACGGACTGACTGCCCCATGGGCAGCTCTCTCAGTGTACCTGTATGACAGGCTGAGCCCCGTGTCCCAGCCGCGGCTCCTTCTGCAGGACAGAGAGGAAGGTGTCCGTCCCCTCGAGCCCCAGGCCACCCAGGAACGCCTCCATCACTGGCAGGACGGTGTCGCACAAGCCCAGCCAGGACACCAGCGCCTGCACATACTGCTGCCGGAACAGCCTGAGCACGGCGAGAGGCAGGGGCAGTGAATCCCGGTAGGTCACTACAGCTCACTCTCTGTCCATCAGGGAACAAGCACAGCTCACTCTCTGTCCATCAGGGAACAAGCACAGCTCACTCTCTGTCCATCAGGGAACAAGCACACATCACTCTCTGTCCATCAGGGAACAAGCACAGCTCACTCTCTGTCCATCAGGGAACAAGCACAGCTCACTCTCTGTCCATCAGGGAACAAGCACACATCACTCTCTGTCCATCAGGGAACAAGCACACATCACTCTCTGTCCATCAGGGAACAAGCACAGCTCACTCTCTGTCCATCAGGGAACAAGCACAGCTCACTCTCTGTCCATCAGGGAACAAGCACACATCACTCTCTGTCCATCAGGGAACAAGCACAGCTCACTCTCTGTCCATCAGGGAACAAGCACAGCCCACTCTCTGTCCATCAGGGAACAAGCACAGCTCACTCTCTCTCCATCAGGGAACAAGCACAGCCCACTCTCTGTCCATCAGGGAACAAGCACACCTCACTCTCTGTCCATCAGGGAACAAGCACACCTCACTCTCTGTCCATCAGGGAACAAGCACAGCTCACTCTCTGTCCATCAGGGAACACGCACAGCTCACTCTCTGTCCATCAGGGAACAAGCACAGCTCACTCTCTCTCCATCAGGGAACACGCACACCTCACTCTCTGTCCATCAGGGAACAAGCATAGCTCACTCTCTGTCCATCAGGGAACAAGCACAGGTCACTCTCTGTCCATCAGGGAACAAGCACACCTCACTCTCTGTCCATCAGGGAACAAGCACAGCTCACTCTCTGTCCATCAGGGAACAAGCACAGCTCACTCTCTGTCCATCAGGGAACACGCACACCTCACTCTCTGTCCATCAGGGAACAAGCACAGGTCACTCTCTGTCCATCAGGGAACAAGCACGGGTCACTCTCTGTCTATCAGGGAACAAGCACAGCCCACTCTCTGTCCATCAGGGAACAAGCACAGCTCACTCTCTGTCCATCAGGGAACAAGCACAGGCTCCACAGAGACCCCCGGCCCTCTGGGCTCACCTGTGCTCAGACCCCGGGAACAGCTGGGCCAGTGACACCGCACACAGAGCCGCGTAGGCAAAGCGACCTGGTTCGCCGAGCAGCCGACCAATCACCGCCTCCGAACTGGGTGGGACCAGCCCCTCTGCTGGAGACACTCCTCCCACCCCACCAAGAGAGGAGTCTAGGCAGGGAGACAGACCGTCACAGAGACAGGGACAGGGGGACAGGAAGTTAGTGTCACATGAGAACAGTGCCTCTAGTTTTGAAACTTGCTGGTAACAAAGCCGGGCCTTGTGCCGAACTCCTGTCCTGCCGTGAGCCCAGCAGCACCGAGCAGCACCGAGCAGGACTCAGGGCAGCCCAGCGCATGCGCCGGCAGGGGGCGCCGCTTCATCGTAAAAATTAAAACTCACTGAGCTGCGTCGGCATGACAGACTAATTCCGCGTGTTGCCAAAGCAATTGCAATGAATTAGCAAAACATAGACATTAAAATGATGTTACTGAATGTAAGTGAGAGCGGCTGTCTCTCTCTGTCCTCTGTCCTCTCGCAGCGCCTGCCCCCGTCTGTCCAGCCCCGGAGAATTAAGGACGTCACACGACCGACTTCCAGATGGAAGAGCTCTCCTGCCGCTGTGCGGCGCAATGAAGTATGTATAAAAAACAGAACTGTGGAAACAGGGTGAATCGTCTGTACCTTGTAGTGCCTTCGCTTCTGTCGAGTCCGGCTCCTCGGCCTCCATTTATTGTCGGAGCGGCTGTATTTCCCGGCCGATCCCCGCCGCTCCGGACTCAGGGTAAAGTTCGGACAACTTTCTCCCAGGCTGTCAATCAGGCCGCCCGGCCCCGCCCCTCCCCGCTCGGCAGATAGGAGACTTGCGTGACGTCATTAAGAAGCGCGTCCCCGCTGGCTGGATGGTTGGTGTCCCTCTTGTGGCCATAGTCCTGCACTGCAGGCGGAAACTGCAGTGTCTAGCTCTCGCCGGCAGGTGGCAGGATGGCTCCATGACTTTCAAATAAAAAGGTTGCAGGTTATTTTCTTCAGATTATTTTCTCCCCTCCCTTCCCCCTGCCCGTACTACCTCATTGCAAAATAGATACGAGGGTGCCTGCAAGCAGGGATCTGGCTTTCAGATTCAGGGATCAGGAAGGATCAGGACAAAGGATCTGGGAAGCTGCATTAGGGGTTAATTCAACCTTCAGTACTGAGTGGGTGAGACGTGATCTGTGACACCCTGCCATAGCTCTCTGCATCGCCATCTGCAGGGGAGCTCTGAGTGTGGTGAGTCGCTCCCCTGTGACTGGACCGCAGAGACAGGAGCCCAGGGAGAGCCGCCGCCGTGCTCACAGAGCTCTGTGTGCAGGATGTGTGCTGATCTGCCTCCCTCTCGCATGCTTTCTTCTGCTAGATTCTGCTTCCTTGCCAGACACCTGACAAGAAGAAACAATTGTCATCTTTAAGGGGGAGTATAATTAGAAATCAGCTTCTTTCTTTCGCCCCTGAGCTCCCCCCAGCTCCCCTCCTTTTCTCTGCTCTCTGTCTCCTTCTCTCTCCTTTCAACCTGCCTGTGTGTCTGTCTGCGTGTGTGTCTGTGTGTCTGTGTGTCTCTCTGTGTGTGTGTGTGTGTGTGTGTGTGTGTGTGTCTCTGTGTGTCTGTGTCCATCTCTATGTGTGTGTCTCTGTGTGTGAGGAGCAGCAGTGCAGACTGAGAGAGGGAGGCTGCCTGGGTTTGTGCAGTTCAGATTAATCATTTAGCTCCTTATCTCTCCTGCGCAGAGTGGTCAGGGGGGAGAGAGAGAGATTGGAGTGAGAAAACCGAGCAATCAGATACCTGGCTGTTGTCAGAGGCAGCACCACAGCCTGGACACAGACACTGGACACGGGCAGACGTGGCTGACCAGAGAGGACAGGCTCAGTGACCACAGCCTGAACACAGGCAGACCTGGCTGCCCAGAGAGGACAGACTCAGTGACCACAGCCTGGACACAGACATTGGAGACCTCAGTGACCTTGGAGTGACCACAGCCTGGGCATGGAAACCAGAGATGCACTTTCTGCTGGACTGCAAGAAATACGTTTTATACAAACATTCTTCCCTAAGATCCAGCAGCCACATCACCCTGCAACTCACAGCTGGCAGCCCACTGGAGCTCAGCAGGTGTGAGCCTGGTCAGTACCTGGATGGGAGACTCCTGGGAAAAACTAAGGTTGCTGCTGGAAGAGGTGTTAGTGGGGCCAGCAGGGGGCGCTCACCCTGCGGTCCATGTGGGTCCTAATGCCCCAGTATAGTGACGGGGACAGTATACTGTAAACAGGCGCTGTTCTTTGGATGAGACATAAAACCAAGGTCCTGACTCTCTGTGGTTATTAAAAATCCCAGGGCGTCTCTCGGAAAGAGTAGGGGTGTAGCCCTGGTGTCCTGGCCAAATTTCCCTCTGGCCCTTACCAATCATGGCCTCCTAATAATCCCCCTCTATGAATTGGCTACATTACTCTGCTCTCCTCCCCACTGAGAGCTGATGTGTGGGGAGCGTTCTGGCGCACTATGGCTGCCGTCGCATCATCCAGGTGGATGCTGCACATGGGTGGTGGTGGAGGGGATCCCCATTACCTGTAAAGTGCTTTGAGTGGAGTGTCCAGAAAAGCGCTATATAAGTGTAAGCTATTATTATTATTATTATTATTATCAGATAACTAATCTAATCCCAGAATTTCCACACTTCCAACTGCAGGAGGGGTGAGGAGACTCAGCTGAGCTGCAGGCAAGTATGTGATCTCCTGTCACATCCCGAGGGACGCTGAGGCTGTCTTCCAGATGATAATATTGTGATATAGTTCTAAAGGCCATGGTGTTGCTGTAATTGATCAGCTGGTTGAGTGTGACTCTGTGAGGGACGCAGGCACACAGGCACACAGACGGGCACGACCCCTGGACAGGGCTGCTCTGCAGTCACTAGTGCTGCTGTATTTACTGTGCGTCACGGTGATTGAAGATCACACAGACAGTGAGGGAGGGACTGCCGCTCGGCCGTGGGGAATCTTAAATCTTTTACCAGAGCTGCCAGCTCTTCGTGCATAAAACTCCTGACCTCCGCTCTGTACTGCAGGATCACCAGGGGAGCAGCTTCTGAAACTCCTACTTATTATTTCACAAGCATGCGCTGGGAGACAAGAAAGAATCGTTCTCCGTGTTGAGTCAGGATAAGTCACCCCTGTAACGCTGGACATGACTCATGCTGTCATTCTGACCGAGAGTGGGAGAGCAGGCGCCGCTCTGCAGGACAGACGCTGAAACTGCAGCTGTGGTCTTAACACAGTGTGTTACTGTTCACTCTACCTCTGTCTACCTTACCATTAAGATACCAAATAAATTAGCATTTGTGTTACAATATCAAATGAATCAGCAAAAAGTTAAGTTTTAAAGTTACTTGTTTTGCCTTGTCATCCACCTATCTGTGATAAACACTTAGTCCAAAGCAGTCTGACCACAGTGAGCTGTGAGGGGCTCAGGTTGGGAGACAACTCAGACACACCTGTTCACCTAGGAGGTGCATAAACCTGGTAAACCCCTGTACAGAACATGCAACCTCCACACAGACATTAGCTTAGACTGGAATCAGGCCTGGGATGTAACAGCTGTGAAACGGCAGGGCCAAGAAACATTCCGACCAGGAGAAAACTCACACAGTCATGGGGAGAACATGCAAACTCCATACGGAAGGAACGCTAAGCTGGGAACCAGGACCCATGATCAGCACTAACTGCTACACCACCCTCTACAAATGTATCATGATAAGAACATGAACATGGGCAGTGCTTGAGAAAAGACCCACTCTGGAATACTGCATATAGAGTAACTTACAGAAGCAACAAGGCTTAGACGACGTTAGAGCCGAGCCCCAGCCCCCATCCCTCCCCCCAGTCCCCCCTCCTCCAAAAAGGTAATCAGACAATTTGTCCGTTGCCTGGTTACTAAACGCAGCTTCTATAAGCTGTTCCAGTCTTTTTTTTAGAAGAGCCAGACCACTCTTGTTTCAGTACTGAGCCCATTTGAGAGCGATCGCGGTCGCTAGGTTATAAATATTGTTCCCATTAACCTCTTCAAAGCTTCTGGAGCTCTGGGGGGGTGTTCACCTGCAAATTCAGAGCCCCCCCACTTCAGGACGGAGCAGAGTGCACCCCAATCTCAGAGCACCCCGCTTTAGGACAGAGCAGAGTGCACCCCGATCTCAGAGAACCCCACTTTAGGACAGAGCAGAGTGCACCCCGATCTCAGAGAACCCTACTTCAGGACAGAGCAGAGTGCACCCCAATCTCAGAGCAGCCCACTTCAGGACAGAGCAGAGTCACCCCGATCTCAGAGTACCTCTTCAGGACAGAGCAGTGCGCACCCCGATCTCAGAGTACCTCTTCAGGACAGAGCAGAGCGCACCCCGATCTCAGAGTACCTCTTCAGGACAGAGCAGTGCACACCCCGATCTCAGAGTACCTCTTCAGGACAGAGCAGAGCGCACCCCGATCTCAGAGTACCTCTTCAGGACAGAGCAGAGCGCACCCCGATCTCAGAGTACCTCTTCAGGACAGAGCAGAGCGCACCCCGATCTCAGAGTACCTCTTCAGGACAGAGCAGTGCACACCCCGATCTCTGGGAGGTGTGGGAGCTGTGGGCATGTGGGCTGGGCAGACGGTTCTGGTCCGGATGTGCTGTACAGGTGACACACAGCCCATGGACAGCACCAGTGCAGGGCTGCTCCCCACAGAGACAGCAAGAGCTGGGCGGCCGTGTGCTGGCTGTGCTCTCCTGTCCCCGTATTTAGACACATCGTGTTTTACAGGAATAGTCAGTCTGGAGGAAACAGAGGAGCTCCTGTCCTCAGGACCTCATGTCTCAGAGACTCATGGAGGGGCTGGAACCAGTAACACCCCCCCTGTCTGCCTGCTCAGCACAGCTCCGGGTCTTCACACGAGTGACACACAGCTCAGTCGCTCCAGTGATGATGAAGAGGAGGACAGCGATGCCCTGTGTGACACAGAGCTCAGTCTCCCCAGCAGGAAGATGATGATGATGAAGAGGAGGACAGCGATGCCCCCCGGAGCTCAGGCCTATTAGCAGACGCTGCCTCAGTTGCAGATCAAAGCTCTGGGGCTGCAGCCCTACTGTGTGTCTAATGGCCCCCTGTGCTCCAGCACTGAGCTAATAGGGGCAGGAGACCCAGTTACACTGGTGCTGTAACAGACCCTCTGTACTGGACACACACACAATACACTCACAGTGCATACGACACACACAGAAACACACTGCAGAGACCATAGAGACACATAGTACAGACACACACTACACACAGTACACACACACACACTGCAGCGCCCGCTCTCCCTACTCCTGTCTCTCGCTCCCTCTCTCCTCGCACACACAGCTCCTCCACCTGCAGGCTCTCTCCAGCTCCACACAGCGCCTCTCTGACCCGCCGTGCTTCTCCCGGCCGGTGCAGCGCTCCGGACCGCGGCTGACGGACACACAGACACGGCCGGAAGATCAAACATTTCGGGACCGCGGAGGGGGCTGGGATCCCGGTCCCGGAGGCAGAGCTGAGTTCAGGTCACCTCACTCCGAGCTCCCCGGACCGTTTTTCCCGGTGCAGCGCTGTCGCTCTAGGACTCTGGACTGCGGTTCTGTAAAGCAGGACCCAACTGTCCCAGTATACACATTCGCCGCTCATTGGATCCGAGCCGGGGAGCCCATAGCCGAGCCCACAGCCTGCTGCCTTGTTGGACCCGGAACGGGAGCAGCGGTGAGTCTCCAAGTTGCCTGGGGTGTCTGATTCTGCCCGTCTCCGGTCTAAGTGAGCTCATTAAGCGCATTAATAACCGCTCGGCCCGGGCCGACTTTCTTCGTGTGTTTCAAATCTCCGTTATCGATGAGCTTTTAAAACGCAGCGAAACAGAAAAGCGACCTAATTGAATTTAGGGACAGCGCGATCAATGAGCGCTCTGCGGGACCGGGACTGGAGGGCGGCCGAAGGAGACCGAGGAATCGATCGCTTCTATCGATCCGCTGATGAGCAGAAACAGAGCGAGAGAAACGGTGATCTTGGAACTATTATTATTCTTCTGAAAACTAGTAAAAGTAATGGTGTTTTTCTTTAAACTTGCATTCCTACGTAGCTTTTGAATCACGCTGAATTCACCTAATGAAAAAGTTCAGTAGTGCTCAATCGACAATTACTCTTATTTTCTAGCGACTGCTAGCAACCTTTCTATTTGTATCAGTTTGTCAGATCCCCGTCCATCTTCTGTCTTTGTCCATCTCTGATTCCTCTTCTTGTCCTCCTGTCTCAGTTTCCATCTCCCTGTCTCTCCTTCTGTGTGTACCTGTCTGTCTCTCCCTCGCTCCTGCTCTATGTGCCTGTCTGTCTCTATCTCTCTTCTGCTGTGTGTGCCCTTTTGCCTCTCTATCTCTCTTTCCTGCTGTCTGTCTGTCCAGGGCTTAATCTGTGGAGCAGGGCTGTGTTTTGGGGTCACCCCGTGTCATCTGGAGGTGTTGTTTCTGTCCCTGGCGGAGACCCAGTGCCTTCCTGACAGTGTCCCCCCTCTCTCCTCCTGTGCGCAGGAGTCGCCCCAGGAGACTTAGCTCAGCTTTGACAGGAAAATTAATTTGCAGGAGCAGGGACTCAGCTCTCTTCTGTAATTAGTCTTCCTGGGCTGTGCAGAGCTGGTATCTGGTATCTGCGAGGACTGGAGTGTTACAGACAAACAGCACACAGAACTGTACACCACAGAACCGATGTCCTGTCCGGTCCCAGAGTGTGCACAGAGAACCGATATGCCTATCCGATATGTGCACAGCGACAGTGGAGAGAGAGACAGTGGAGAGGAAGAGACAGTGGAGAGAGAGACAGTTGAGAGAGAGACAGCGGAGAGGGAGAGACAGTGGGGAGAGAGAGACAGTGGAGAGAGACAGTGAGGAGAGACAGCAGCTCGCACACCCGAGCTGTAGAGGACCATGTCCAGGAAGTGGAGTAAAATGTAGTTTTCTCATCCCCTCCCAGTGCTCCTACTACTGGGAGAGTTTCCAATCCACTGCCCCAGCACTGGGCGGCGGCTCTCTGTGCAGGACAGGGTGTCTGGGGGTACTGCGGGCTCATGTTGTGCTCGACTCACTGGGCTGGGCTCTCTGTGCAGGACAGGGTGTCTGGGGGTACTGCGGGCTCATGTTGTGCTCGACTCACTGGGCTGGGCTCTCTGTGCAGGACAGGGTGTCTGGGGGTACTGCGGGCTCATGTTGTGCTCGACTCACTGGGCTGGGCTCTCTGTGCAGGACAGGGTGTTTGGGGGTACTGCGGGCTCATGTTGTGCTCGACTCGCACCCCTGTCTCCTGTCTGCAGAGGATCAGCACAGGCTGCTCTGACTGGGCTGCACTGCAGTTTGTTCAGGGTTTCATGAACAAATAGTGAGACAAGCAGGAGCAATAATTAGCTCTGCGTGAGAGAGCTTGTTCAGAGCCAGCATGCATCTCCATCCAGCAGACACACTGAACACACACATACTGAACACTCCACACTAAACACACACTGAACTCTCAGCAGCCTGTCCTCCCAGGTCTGTGTGTGTCGCCCAGTTTCTATGGCCAGATTGTGGTCACAACTCTCTTTCCTCTCTCCTCTCTCTTCTCCCCTCTCTCTCTCCTCTCTCTCCAGACAGGGCAATGTGTGATGGGAGGGAGTGGGAGGACGGCGAGGGGGAGGTGGAGGGGGTTGAAGACCGGGTCCGGATGCTGCCGGCCCCCCCTGATTACTCGGTGGAAGGCCCTGGACTGCCCCTGGCCCGGCGGAGCCCGGGGGCCTGTGTGGCCTGGGGGGCAGGGCTGACGCTCTTCAACAGCCTGCTGTGTGTGGCCAGCCTGGCGCTGCTGCTGGCCGTCTTCGCCATGGTCCTGCTGCCCACCATCATCGTGGTCTACTTCGGCTTCCAGTGCCACTCTCGGGTGAGTGACCACACCCACCACGGCCCAGCACCTGGAGGGTCAGTGGGGCTCGAGATACAGATCCTCCCAGAATTCACCCACTGAGGTACCTGACTGGACTGGAGACACTGCTGTCCCTCTCCTCTCACACTGCCCCTGAATTCACACACTGACACACTCCTGACTGGACTGGAGACACTGCTGTCCCTCTCCTCTCACACTGCCCCTGAATTCACACACTGACACTCCTGACTGGACTGGAGACACTGCTAGAGACACTGCTGTCCCTCTCCTCTCACACTGCCCCTGAATTCACACACTGACACACTCCTGACTGGACTGGAGACATTGCTGTCCCTCTCCTCTCACACTGCCCCTGAATTCACACACTGACACACTCCTGACTGGACTGGAGACACTGCTAGAGACACTGCTGTCCCTCTCCTCTCACACTCCCCTGAATCCACACACTGACACTCCTGACTGGACTGGAGACACTGCTAGAGACACTGCTGTCCCTCTCCTCTCACACTGCCCCCGAATTCACACACTGACACTCCTGACTGGACTGGAGACACTGCTAGAGACACTGCTGTCCCTCTCCTCTCACACTGCCCCTGAATTCACACACTGAGGGGAGTCGGCCGGCGCTGGGATGAGGAAGCGTCTCTGGGCGGCGTGCTGGTCCAGCAGCAGGGCTCCATGGCAAACGATCCCGGTGCCCTGGCAGATCGTGGGGCCCGGGTTCGAGTGCTGGCCCAGTCTGGTGGCGTGAGGGAGTGTTACTGCAGACAGTTTCTGAGCTCCATCTGCCTGGGAGCGTCTCTGACAGCTCTGACAGCTGATTGACAGCTTGAGTGGCACAGCTGGGCGGGCAGGGGAGTCTGGGAAAGATAGACAGTCACAGTCTGGCACACACACAGTCACACACAAACACACAGACACATACACAGACACACACAGTCACACACTGCACCTACAGGCCTGAAACACACACACTCTGCACGCAGATGGAGGTTATGTCCCTCTCCTCCCTGTGCCAGAGCACTCAGTGATCTTGGCTCAGTGCTGCTCCTATGCTTGACAGCTCATTCATTAGCGTTTCCCTCTCTCTGCTCCTGTCACGTGTCTGCTGAGTGCTGAGAAACTGTCCCCCTGCCTCACTGCTCCTCTCTGCTGCCTCCTCTCCCCACAAGGTCCTGCACTCCAAGGCCTCCTACTGTCGCCACCTGCTGGACGACAACAGTTCCTCTGCACTCATCATCCTGGGCTTCGTGGTGATGTCGCCACTCATTGTGGTCGCCATGGCGATCTACTGCGGCCTGGCTCGCCGGCTCCGCCTCTTCCTGCTCTTCCAGCCCTGCTCACGTGCACAGTACCACGGGGGGGGGTGGCGCGGGTGCGAGGGGCAGGGGGGCTGCTGCTGCTGCTGGGGTGGGGAGAGGTTGAGCTCTGTCAAGGCCTGGGTCTGACCCTCACCGTGAGTCTCACCCTGTCTCACTCTCATTGTCTCCACACACTCTCACTGTCTCGCCATGTCTCACTTTACTGTGAGTCTCACCCTCTCAGTCTCAGTCTCTACACCCTGTCTCACTCTCACTGTGTCTTACACTGTCTCACTCTCACTGTCTCTACACCCTGTCTCACTCTCACTGTGAGTCTTACACTGTCTCACTCTCACTGTCTCTACACCCTGTCTCACTCTCACTGTGAGTCTTACACTGTCTCACTCTCACTGTCTCTACACCCTGTCTCACTCTCACTGTGAGTCTCACCCTGTCTCACTCTCATTGTCTCCACACACTCTCACTGTCTCGCCATGTCTCACTTTACTGTGAGTCTCACCCTCTCAGTCTCAGTCTCTACACCCTGTCTCACTCTCACTGTGAGTCTTACACTGTCTCACTCTCACTGTCTCTACACCCTGTCTCACTCTCACTGTGAGTCTTACACTGTCTCAGTCTCACTGTCTCTACACACTGTCTCACTCTCACTGTGAGTCTTACACTGTCTCACTCTCACTGTCTCTACACACTGTCTCATTCTCACTGTGAGTCTTACACTGTCTCACTCTCACTGCATATTTCACCCTATCTCAGTCTCACTGGACCTGTCACTGCATCGACTGTCACACTCTTTGCATGCCACCTCACTCCCTTGGCACACTGTGCCAGTTCTTCCCTCTCCCAGTGCACTCTATCTTACTCTCCCTATCTTAGCATCGACTCACTCACTCTTCCCATACTGTCTCACTCTCCATGACAAATGTCGGACCTTGTCTCACTCTCACTCTCTCAGCACAGACTGCCTCACTCTCTCTGTGTGCTCACAGTGAGATGGGATGCACAGAGCACTGATAAGCACAACTCTGAGCCCGGCGCAGTCCAGGCGTGTCCTAATGATGTAATCTATATCCTCTGTAACGTGACCCAGGTGTCCTATCAGTCCGTGTGTAGATTTCTACAGTGCTGCTAGTACTTCTGAACTGTGCTCTGTTGGAAGCTGTGATTAAAGAGGAACTCGTTGATCTCACGAGTGCTGTCTCAATTAATCAATTAATTCTATTCTTTCAATTCATTACAGTTTCGCCGAAGCACAGCAGCAGACAACAATTAACTGTGTCAGCAACTGAAACAGGTCATTAATACCAGCAGTGTAAAAGACAAGGGCTCCTACAGCTAGCAGCTCTGTCTGCAGATCAGACCCAAGGAGAGAATCGAACAGCAAACAATCACACAACCAACACAATACAACACAATACAAGCCTTCACACAACCAACCCAATACAAGTCTTCACACAACCAACACAATACAACCCAGTGCAGTTAACTCTCCCTCCCCTCCATCTCCTCTCCTCTCATCTCTCCTGAAGACGGTTTTCATGCTTAATGTGTAACATGAAGGGAATAATATGACTCTGTAATGAGGGCTGTACAGGTCACAGTATAGCTGTCTGGTTGTTGCTACCTGACTATAGTTTCAAAATATCCTTTCAGGCCATATGTCTGCGATTCATGTGTTTGCAGTGTGTAGTTTGTGCAGTGTGTGTAGTATTTTCAGTATGTGCAGTGTGTGTGTAGTGTGTGAAGTATGCGCAGTGTGTGTAGTTTGTGCAGTGTGTGTAGTGTGCAGTGTGCTTCCTGTCCTGAGGAGCTGTGTTAGTTCTAATGGATTGGTTACAATTCTGCAGATTGAAGTGCTGCTTCGCGCAATGTGTTATTCTCATTATGAGCTCGTTAACCAATTAACCAGGCCCTTTCACAGCAGCTGTGGGAAGTCTGTGTGTGAGTGAATCACTGTGCTCGGAGAACAGCACAAAACACACAGTGGAATGTACCCCACTGTGAAACACTTGGCTTCAAAATTACAGTTACAGATTTGTTTTTTGTTTTTCATGTCTGTCTTGCTCTTGAGTGGTGTTTCCGGGACGAGGAGTTGAGAATGTTTAGTTAAAACTGTTCCATCTGTCATACCGATGTGTGTGTTTTAGTTTTTTTTCCCTGTCCCACTCCAGAGATGTGACACTATTCAGTCACAGACACTCCACTGACCTGTTACCTTGGCAACCCATCACCTTGGGGGTCTCTATGGCAACCAGATGAAAGGGTATCGAAATTGTTATTTCAATGATTATGGTGGGCTGGTACCAGGGGACGAAAGAGGAAAAGTCAGACCTGTGTGGATGTGCTCTGACACACTAACTGCAGTCACAACACACTCGCAAAGCAGACACAATTCATGACCAGCAGACTAGAACCAGATGATCAACAGCTGGCGAAAGCAGACCTGGTCCAGCTGTCTCTCTGTGCTGGGACCCTGCGCCCTGAACAGAGCTCAGACAGGGGGACATCAGGGTGACCCTGTCATCTGCACCTCCCCGCCTGCCTCCAGCACAGCACAGCCACACCGTCTCAGCAGGCAACATCTCATTAACTGCTGGACAACTTAATTGGCTCATTAACAATTTAACACCAGACCCACGCATGTCAGACTGGCTATGCCGTATTCAGAGCTGTTGACCAGATAAAGAACAGACAGAATAGAGCGTGTTTCTTTTAATCAGTCTGGCTGTCCTGTCTCTCTGTCTGTGTGTGTGTCAGTGTGTCCTGTCTGTCTGTGTGTCAGTGGGTGGGTCTGAGTGTCCTGTCTGTCTGTGTGTCAGTGGGTCTTAGTGTTCTGTCTGTCTGTGTGTCAGTGTGTCCTGTCTGTGTGTGTCAGTGTGTCCTGTCTGCCTGAGTGTCCTGTCTGGGTGTGTGTCAGTGTGTCCTGTCTGTGTGTGTCAGTGTGTCCTGTCTGTCTGTGTGTGGGTGGGTCAGTGTGTCCTGTCTGTGTGTGTCAGTGTGTCCTGTCTGCCTGAGTGTCCTGTCTGGGTGTGTGTCAGTGTGTCCTGTCTGTGTGTGTCAGTGTGTCCTGTCTGTCTGTGTGTGTCAGTGTGTCCTGTCTGTCTGTGTGTGTCGGTGGGTCTGAGTGTCCTGTCTGTCTGTGTGTTGGAGAAGCAGGACAATGGCAGGATGTGCAGGGAGAAACTGCAGGATGGAAGGAAGGAGAGCTCTCTGTGGGCTGTTCCTTTCCCATAAACTCGTAGCGGTGGGACAGGCCTGGAAACAGCACAAGGTCAGGCACTTTCAGACCCTGGGGAAAACTGCTCTCTGAAGCTTTTCCAGACTCCAACTCTGAACTTCTGAAACTTTCTGCATCAAAGCCCAACGCCATGGAATTCCGGAGATAAAATTTGAAAGAGACATCTTCACAGCTGATGGTGCAGTTGTAACTGGAGGTGACCCTCAGAGTCCAGCCTAGCTCTGCACATTGTCTGTCAGTGCTCTGTGTGCTGTGTGTCAGTGCCCTGTGTGCTGTATGTGTGCTGTATCTATGCTCTGTGTCTGTGTGTCAGTGCCCTGTGTCTGTATCAGTGCTCTGAGTCAGTGTCTTTGCTCTGTGTCTGTATCAGTGCTCTGTATCTGTGTGTCAGTACCCTGTGTCTGTATCAGTGCCCTGTGTCTGTGTGTCAGTGCCCTGTGTGCTGTATGTGTGCTGTATCTATGCTCTGTGTCTGTGTGTCAGTGCCCTGTGTCTGTATCAGTGCTCTGAGTCAGTGTCTTTGCTCTGTGTCTGTATCAGTGCTCTGTATCTGTGTGTCAGTACCCTGTGTCTGTATCAGTGCCCTGTGTGCTGTATGTGTGCTGTATCTATGCTCTGTGTCTGTGTGTCAGTGCCCTGTGTCTGTATCAGTGCCCTGAGTCAGTGTCTTTGCTCTGTGTCTGTATCAGTGCTCTGTATCTGTGAGTCAGTACCCTGTGTCTGTGTCAGTGCCCAGTGTCTGTATCAGTATCCTGTGTCTGTGTCCCAGGACCCTGTGTCTGTATCAGTGCCCTGTGTCTGTGTCAGTGCTCTGTCTGTATCAGTGCTCTGTATCTGTGTGTCAGTACCCTGTGTCTGTGTCAGTGCCCAGTGTCTGTATCAGTATCCTGTGTCTGTGTGTCAGTACCCTGTGTCTGTATCAGTGCCCTGTGTTTGTGTCAGTGCTCTGTCTGTATCAGTGCTCTGTGTCTGTGTGTCAGTGTCCTGTGTCTGAGTCAGTGTCATTGCTCTGTATCTGTGTGTCAGTACCCTGTGTCTGTGTCAGTACCCTGTGTCTGTGTCAGTGCCCTGTGTCTGTATCAGTGCCCTGCTGAAGCAGGTGGTAAGCCAGGGAGAGGCTCCTCCACATGTTGACAAGGACGTTACTTGTTAATGTGCTCATTATCAGCACTTTGCCATCATTGCCTCTGGCTAGCATGTTAATCCTTATTATAAAAATCACTGAGGAAACAAATTGAGATACGAAAGAGATTCAATTTGCATAATTATGGCCTCTCCTTGTGCAAGCTCAGTGCAGTGAGCAGCGCAGAGAGCTGGGAGAGAGCTCTTATTCCTGCTTGATTGCAGACTCCTATACTCCCCTCTCGGTATTTCCTCTTCATTTCACTGTAAACTCTGGCAACACCTGGAAACAGCTGCCAGAGCGGGGCTCTGTGTCCACGTGTCCTCTCTCCCGCCCCTGACCGTCCTGTCCCTTCTCCGCCTCGCAGCGTCTGGACCCTTGACCTGCGTGGGTCCTGAAATCGTGCCAGCGGAGCCGGGGGGGGGTTTCCTGGAAATGCTGAACAAACAAGAAGGAAGAGCCGAGCCCGGCAGCTCTCAGCCCCTGCGGGCCTGTTCTGCTCTTTAATCTCTCCAGCCCCCGCCAGCCCACTCGGGCCCAGACCTGCTGTCCTGGCGAGAGTCCTGAGACACCCCTTCGTGCCGCGCCAGGGCAGCACCCGAGGGGTCGTGGGAGACACGTCCACCCTGGACCCCTGCTCCTCTCTGCGTGGCAGCGGAGTCTTGTCACGGCCAGCCAGTGGAGACGAGCTGTGGACAGGGTCTCCCAGCCCGCCAGCGCTCTCTGTGCTTCTCTGGTTGAAAATGACTGTTATTGAATTCACCTCCTTTCTCTTCCTCTTGCTCACCCCCATCTCTCCACTGCATTTATCACAACAATCAGCAGCTTTTAGCCACCTCTCCATCTCCCCCTCTCAGCTCTGCACATTATCATTTTTCTGTGCAATTTCCCATTAGCGAAAGCCTCTCAATCTCTCGTCCCCTCTCTCTCCCCTGTCTTTCCCTCTCCTCCTGTCTCTCTCTCTCCCTCCCTCCCCTCTCTCCCCTCTCTCTCCCCCCCCCTCACTCTCTCCCTCTCCCCCTCTCTCTCTCCCCTCTCTCACTCTGTCCCTCTCCCCTCCCTCTCTCTCTCTCCCTCTCTCCCTCTCTCTCTCTGATTGCTATCATTACCTTCCTGGCTGTCTCTCTCCCTCAGCCCCATTCCCGCCTCCCTCTCTCTCCCTCTCCGCTGTGTCATTTTCTCTGTCTGATTGAAGAGCAGTTTTCTGCAGAACTCTTGTATCATTCTCTCTCTTTCAATTTACACCTCATCAGACCCCTCGTCCCAGCCGCGCGCTCTGTGTGCTCTTAATCAAATCCTGCTGCCTCTCCCTGCTCTCCCTCCTCTCAGCCCCTCTGCCTAATGAAATGAATGCACACATGGATACTCCCTTCAGCTTCTCTCCTGCTCTCTACTCCGATTCACATTCAACCAGCTTCATTGGCACGGTTGCCAAAACAGTGATAATTACTAAGACATTTTCAACAAAATCATATTATTTTTATAGAGGCTGATCCTCGGCTGTGACAGGAGACTCTGGGCTGCAGCTCCAGTGGTTTTCTTGCCCCAGCAGGATTGGAAACTGTTCTGATTCTGAGAGGAGTGGGAATTCTGGGTTTTAATTTGCTATTTGAGGGAAGAATGTTTGTCTATTCCCAGAATATTTCTCACAGTGCAGTAGAAAGTGATTTATTTGGTCAGTCTGTGGTCACTGAGCCTGTCTTCTCTGGGCAGCCAGGTCTGCCTGTGTCCAGTGTCTGTGTCCAGGCTGTGGTCTCTGAGCCTGTCTTCTCCGGACAGCCAGTTTTCAAGAAACATTCTGGGATTTTGAATGATCACGGAGAGTCAGGACCTCAGTTTTACATCTCTTCCGAAGGGCAGTCCCTTCTTACACTGTAGTGTCCGCATCACTGTACTGGGGAATTAGGACCCACACAGACCGCAGGGTGAGCGCCCCCTGCTGGCCCCACTAACACCTCCTCCAGCAGCAGCCTTAGTTTGTCCCAGGAGGTCTCCCAACCCGGGTCTGACCAGGCTCACACCTGCTGAGCTTCAGTGGGCTGCCAGCTGTGAGTTGGAGGATGATATGGCTGCTGGGAAAAGAAATCTTCATTGAGCTTGAACCCGGCTTATTTTTAGGTCAATTTCATTAAAGGAGTTTAATTTCAATAATTATATCAATGTTGTTATGAAACAGACGACAGCAGTCCTAATGACTTCAGCATCAGTTTTGCTGGATAGGCTGCAACAATACGAGTGATCACCAGGGGGCGCTTGAAACATGGAACACGGGGTTAGGCAGCCCTACAGCCTACTCGCTTTATGTTTGACTAGAGATCTGTATCGACCGTGTGTTTTTAATGTGACCTGTTTAGAGTGTTTAGTTTACATGCAGAGAACTAAACTCCTAGCAGACACACTTTAAACGCAAGGTGTCCTGACAAAACATCAAATGCAATTCTAACAAGAATCAAACTGAAATAATGAGATAATAATGTCCAGCACCAGGTGTAGATGTCAATGCAAGAGCCCCACAGCTGGTAAAACCTGGAGTGGATCAGACTGCAGTGCACTGGGAGCCTGTTTAACAATGCTGTAAAACCTGGAGTGGATCAGACTGCAGTGCACTGGGAGCCTGTTTAACAATGCTGTAAAACCTGGAGTGGATCAGACTGGAGTGGAATCCAGTCTTGGACACACCCATGAGCTGTGATATCAGTCCTCTGGAACGTGTGGCAGGGTGTGTCCGGTGGCCTGTGAGGTCACAGGGAATGTGTGCCGTGGGCGGGGATCTGGAGCCCGTCCCACGTGCCCCTTCACCTCCTGGTCCATGGCTTCCCCTGGCTCTCGGCACCGCGGGGCTCCAGAGTCAAAGCTGTGATTGTTCCCAAAGGACAAGAGCATCTCTCAGCCCTTGCGATGACATCAGGCTTCGGAAAGTACAACAGCAGCAGGAATCAGAACCAGGACCGGCCCACTCCCTGCCCCAGCTGCACCACAGCCACAGCGGCTGCAGCATCTCTCCTCTGGCCAGTCCTCCTGCTATTACTAATACAGCTGCTGTTATTGCTGCTGTTTCTCATACTGCTGCTTTCTACTGCTGTTCCTGCTCCAGTGCGCTGTTCAGAGACCCTGGCTCTGTCCTCAATGAGACTCACAACTGCTGGGACACAGAGCATGACACCCTGGCTCACCCCTCCTTCCTCTCCCCTCTCCCCCGCATTGCTCTGTCCTACTGGGGGGCATCAGCCGACACCCACAACACTGGGGCTGATGGTGCTAGAGGAGAGACCTGTCTGCCCAGAGGGGACAGGCTCAGAGACCACGTTCCCCAGAATAACAGATCAAATCCCAGAATTCCCACTGCTGCCAGAGCAGTCTCCAGTCCTGCCAGGGGAGGAAACTCACGAGCGCTGCAGCCCGGTGTGTGATGTGAGTTTGAAGGGGGTGAGACTGGAAGAGTGAAAGACAGAGGAGAGCTGTGTAAAAACAGACCCAGAAATCACTCAACCCCCCCTCCGCTCCACCCCCGAACCCAGTCGTTAGCACCAGCCCAGCTCGTTAGGGAGCAGGGGTCGTTAACAGCTGCTGTCAACGCAGCTCCTCACTGCACTCCTCCCACATCTGGAAACACCTGGAGAGGCTGGCAGCAGCTGGAAGAGCTTCCCGAGATCCTCCCTCTGGCCGCCTCCCAGCCCCGGCACTGTCTCCTGCTGGGAGCACCAGCTCCGGAAAATCCTTTGGAATATGCCTGTGCGGCGGCGTTCCAGCACATAAACAGGGAAACAACAACATCCTTCTTGAACAGCAGGAAGAGCGCAAATCCCGTGGACCGGAGCCTCCGCCCCTGACCGCCTGACCGCTCCGTGGAGCCCTGCGGGAGCACCCTCTGGGTGGAGCTCGCACGTCCCCCTGTGCCACCTGCAGTCTCCTGCCTGTGAGGGTGAGGTTCTCTATGCAGCCCCTGCTGGCCGGGGGGCACCTGGCCATGGAGGCAAACGGCTTCTCTCACGCCTGGCGATCTGACGGCGGTGAGCACACTCCGGTAGCACAGTGCTCATGCTGTGGGAGAGTACTCTGCGTGTGCGTGCTCTCTGCCCATCGGGCCGGCCGTGCCAGGGCGGAGCTCTCGGGGCACGTTGCCATAGCGACGGAATGCCTTTCCCAGGCTGGCAGCCAATCAAACAGCAAGGGAAAGGAATGCAGGCTGACCCCTCCCTCCCCCACCTGGCGATCGAGCCGATACTGAACGCGCCCGTCGCGCCGCCAGACGCACACACGCATGCCAGCGGCCCCGCGCCAGGGCCTCGCGGTTTCCTGACACAGGCGGCACGAATTCCCCTGCTGCTACTCAGCTCCGGCTTTGTCCCGCGCCCTGAACACGGAGCACCGGTCACCTGCCCCGCGGCCCTCCAGAGCTCCTACACCATCAGCTGGTCTCCCCCAGCCCCCCTTTCCCCGAGCCCAGAACCCCAAAGGGGCAGCTTAACCCCCGGGTATCTGGAATTCTGACAGAGTCAGCGCCCAGAGACGGGCATGACGTGCAGTGAGCCGGGGCAGTGTGTGTGGGTGTCTCTGTGTGTCTGTGGGTGTGTGTGAGTGTCTGTGGGTGTGTGTGAGTGTCTGTGGGTGTCTGTGGGTGTCCGTGGGTGGCTGGTGTGTGTCTCTGTGGGTGGCTGGAGTGTGTCTCTGTGTGTCTCTGCTGGAGTGTGTCTCTGTCTCTGTGTCTCTGTGTCTGTGGGTGTCCGAGGTGTGTCTGGGGTGTGTCCGTGGGTGGCTGGAGTGTGTCTCTGTGGGTGTCTGGGGTGTGTCTGTGGGTGTCCGAGGTGTGTCTGTGGGTGTCCGAGGTGTGTCTGGGGTGTGTCCGTGGGTGGCTGGAGTGTGTCTCTGTGGGTGTCTGGGGTGTGTCTGTGGGTGTCCGAGGTGTGTCTGTGGGTGTCCGAGGTGTGTCTGGGGTGTGTCCGTGGGTGGCTGGAGTGTGTCTCTGTGGGTGTCTGTGGGTGCCCTTGAGTGGGCTCAAGCAGTGTGGCCAGGTGACCCACAGCTGCTTGCTGTGGCAGTGCGCCAGGACTGGGGCTGTGGCTGGAGCGCCTGACCCGGGATGTGAGCTGCCCGCTGACCCGCTGACCCGCTGACCCGCTCCGATTCCCGACCCGCTCCGCACTTCTTCCACCCCCTCACTTCCCACTGGTTTGGAAATTGAGCAGGAATTTCTGTGCAGAGGGAGCAAGAGAAAGAGAGAGCTCGGATGAGGGGAGCAGCCGGTGACGTCACTGAGCCGGGCTGCACCTGGCCCGTCCGCGGGGGGGGCGCTGTCCCGGGACAGTGTGGGGGTCACTGGCGGTGTCGCTCTGCGGGGGGTTATTATTGATGAGGCTGTAGTCTGGGGAGGATGAAAGTCCAGCTGTTGGTCAGCTGCGTCCAAAACAGATTGAGACTGCTCTGACACACACAGCAAACAGCACACAACGCACACTGACACACAGCACACACAGCACTGTTCATACTGACACACAACACAGAACACACACAGCACTGTTCACACTGACACACAATACACACACTGACACACAACACACACAGCACAACACAGCACAACACACACTGACGCAGAGCACACAACACACTCAGCACTGTTCACACTGACACAGCTCACTGAGAGAGCAGCCATGCCTGTTTCTGTAACACAGCTGAGAGGGGCCATGACAAAAACCTGAGAGCAGGCAGGAGGGAGAGAGAGAGAGGAATGAGTTTTCTCAGAAGAATCCTGACAATGTGGCTGATAATGTAAACAGCAGGAGGAGGAGTGCAGCTCTCCCTGGAGAGAGAGGGGACAGGGAGACCCAGAGCCTCGTCCAGGTGACTGGCAGGATCAGCCCAGCACAGCGGTCCTCTGAGCTCACAAACAGGCTGGGCTGCTTCCCACACACTGCACACACACTGCAAACACACCTCACTGCACACACACACACTGCACACACACTGCACACACACCTCACTGCACACCCTGCACACACACACGATACACACACACTGCACACACTGCACACACACCGCACACACATACACCAACACACAATGCACACCCACCGACACACACTCCACCCCACAGCGACACACACTGCACACACACACCCCTCACACACACCACACACACACTGCACACACTGCACACACATGACACACACATACCTCACACACCTCACACACACTGCACACACTACACACACACACAACTCACACACAGACTGCACACACATACACCAACACACAATGCACACCCACCGACACACACTACACCACACACCCCACTCCACAGTGACACACACTGACACATTGCACGACACACTCTGTTGGAAAAACTATAAAACAGGTCAGAGAGCAAAACTTAAAGAGCAAAACCAGACAGAATCCCCCCACAGCAGCCCCCAGGTGTGTTCCTGAAGGAAGGGCATCATTGCCTCTGCGTCACGGAGATTCCTGCCGCCACTGTCTCTCCTGGAGACTTCCTGCCGCCCCTGTCTCTCCTGGAGACTTCCTGCCGCCCCTGTCTCTCCTGGAGACTTCCTGCCGCCCCTGTCTCTCCTGGAGGGACAGCTGGGGGCTGTGCAGCAGAGTCCTCTTGACATTCGGTTACAATAGAGGCGATTCAGAGTCTCTCTCGGCGCCCTGTCCTCTGGCGACAGGCCACAGTGACTCAAGTGCTTCCTTTAAAAACATATTTTAAGCACTTTTACATCTAAAAGAAGTTACAAAAAGTCATTGCTGTTGTGAGCACATGTCCACATTGTCTGACTGTCAAGAGCTAATCCTTATGGAATGTTTCCTCACAATTAGTCCTGCACACTGACAGCAATTAACACACACTGTCTCACTGACACACTCAGTCTGCATGCAGTACACCACACACCTGCACCACTCTCTGATTGACTCACTGCACATACACTGTGCATGCTCTGAAACACACACACACACAGACACACAAACTATGCATACTCTGAAACACACATACTCTGCGCATGCTCTGAAACACACACACACACTGCGCATGCTCTGAAACACACACACACTCTGTGTGTATGCTCCGAAACACACAGTGTGCGTACTCTGAAACATACACACACACTGTGCGTGCTCTGAGACACACACACAGACACACAAACTATGCATACTCTGAAACACACACACTCTGCGCATGCTCTGAAACACACACACACTCTGTGTGTATGCTCCGAAACACACAGTGTGCGTGCTCTGAAACATACACACACACTGTGCGTGCTCTGAAACACACACACACTGAATGTGCTCTGAAACACACACACACTGTGCGTGCTCTGAAACACACACACACTGTATGTGCTCTGAAACATACACACACTGTGCATGCTCTGAAACACACACACACTCTGTGTGCGCTCACTTTCTGTACATTACACAGATCACTCTCTCTCTCTGCTCTCTGGGCTGCTGTGATTCAGATTGTGTCATGGAATATTACACTGTAGTTCCACTGCTCCAAACTTTTAATAAGTCTCTCATCCCTCTCATTCTCCATCCCTCTCTCTCGCTCTTCCATATGGATGGGGGAGCCACATCACGGAAACCTGTGGAACAATGCCGAAACACCATGACATCATCCACACACGCTGACTGAAGGCTCCATCGCCATGACAACATCGGCCCCCCGACTGACAGCACCATTGACACAGCGAGGCTGAGCCTGACACTGAGGACTGCGAGACGCCCGCGAGGCACCCATCCGCGGCCTGTCGGAACAGGTCCTGTCCCTGAGAGACTGTGGGCTTAGAGGAGACAGGTCTGCTGAACTAACTCGGCAGAGCTCCAGGAACAAGCAGCAGGACTGATGGACGCAGAGCACAGGATACCTGTGGGTTTTCAGAAGGCATTAAGTTCGTCTCAAATCAGTTCTCAGACTGCAGGCACTAGCATTCAAGGAGATGCACGTACTTGAAATAAGACCCAGTAAGTGCAGGAAACACAGGTACAGATAAGGGTGAGAGCTCTGACTGGGGTGATGGTGTTATAGCAGCACAGGGAACTGCAATAGAACATCAGTGACCTACATTCTGGGCAGCTAGTAAACTAGTAAACTAAAGAGGATTAGAAAACACTGCAGGAGCTGCAAGGGAACTTCATGAGGATTGAGAGAGAATTCGAGACTAGGCCCACACTTGGCAGATGACATTGAATGTAAACAAGTTCACAAACCAGCAGAAACAAACTGCAGGGCCAAAGGCAAGATGGGAAACACTGAGCCTGAAGAAGCTAGTTCTGAAAAAGACAGGTGTTCAGGTTGCCACATCGTGTGTTCTGTATCTCCCGGAGACGCAGGGAGGCAGTGCCCTGACAGGCACGCACGGGAAATCGCGCGATGTTTTGGTAAAGTTGTACAATTGTAGAAAATTGTTCCCAGAACTGTGGCTGAAGCCCTGATGCCCTGGTTTCTATCAGACGGGGGCTGCGTGAGGCTCTGGGATTAATTAGCTACTCCAGACAAGCAGGCCAGATGGACGGATCAGCTCCTGTGACTGTTCCCCTCTGCCGTCGCTGTGCTTTTCCACTCCCAGGAACGCTGGCCGTTCTTACACTCTGATGAACAATATGCCTCCCCCCCCACACACACACACACACTGCTGAAGACACACACACACACACTGCTGAAGGCACACACACACACACTGCTGAAGGCACACACATTGCTGCACACACACACACACACTGCTGAAGGCACACACATTGCTGCACACACACACACTGCTGTATGCACACACATTGGTGGACACACACTGCTGCACTCACACACACTGTGCACCGTGTGTACACACATACACTGCTATACACACACTGCTGTACACACACTGCTCCATGCACACACATTGGTGCACACAGACAGCTGCACTCACACACTCTGTACACACATTGCTGCACACACACACACTGCTGTACACACACATTGCTGCACACACGCTCTGCTGTACACACACTGCTGCACTCACACACACTGTGCTGAAGGTGTGTGCTGTACACACACACTGATATACACTGTATTTTGCTCTCTGTGTTGTCCTGCTCGCACCACACCTATCCTGCGGTCTGGGGCGGCTGGGCGGCCTCTTGCCCACAGCTGTCCGCTCTGCTACCGGCTCGCCTCCTCTACAGTCCCGCTGCAGCGCAGTCTCGGCCCGGGAACTCCGAGGGTTTTAAGACCTGCGCCTTCGCCTAAGTCTTGAAGTGACAGATCAACCCTCGCCTCCCACTCCCCCGCTCCTCGCTTCCAGAGGAAGAGAGAGAGTGAGAGCGGCGCCGCCACTTGCCTTATTAGTCCTGCTCACCGGCGGGCAGACCCAGCGGCCCGGGGCCCCGGAGCGAACCGCGCGCCAGACAGGCTCACGTGTGACTGGCGGGCTCGGATCCAGGCGGTGACGCCCGACCCCCGGCCGTGCCCTCCTGAGACAGAGACAGGGAGGAGCAGAGCAGCGACGCGGCGCTCCGGGAGCTCACTTGTTGCGCGCTGGAGGGAACGGGAGCTGGGCGAAGCCGCGGCGCACTCTGAGTCAGGACAGACCCGGGACAGACCCGGGACAGAGCCCGGCAGGTGCCGCAGACTGCCCGTCCCCGGTAAAGTGGGACTTTCCGCGAGCGCCGCCCGGGAATGTGAAAGCGGACACGCTGGACCACAGCCTGCCGGACACAGGAGCCCCGAGCCACCGCTGGACCTGTCTCACTCTCCCGGAAGCGCTCGTGTGAGAATCCGCCTTTCTCCTCTCATTCACGGACGATGATGCCCCGGAGCCCCCCGGCCCGCGCGCTGCTGGCCTGGGTCTGCGCGAGCCTCTGTCTGCGGCCGGCGACCCCCCAGGGCGCCGGGGCACCTGAGACAGGTGAGTCGGGGGGCGGGGCGGGGACGTCACCTGCGGTCCTGCTGCGAGCGATCCGTCCGGTCCATCGAGGTGGCTAGAGAATCACCGCGGAGTGACAAGAACACGCTGTGTTGAAACTGTGGGAAACTGTTCATTCAAACATTCGTTTTCTCGATCCCTGAGCGTGCTGGAGGGCAGGAGTGTCGCGTTGTTTGACGCCGCGGCCTGTACACGTGCGAGGGTGTCCTCTTATGGCCAGGGCGCTACAGCTCTGAAGACGGGAGCTGCTGCAGCTGCTGGGGGGGCCAGGGCTGGCCTGTCCCGTGGGCAGCTGTGGGCAGCTGTGGGCAGCCGCGGCTCGCTCCAGTCTCTGGCGCCTGGCTGTTCACGCTGGTGCCCAGCCCTGTCACGGTCCGGCTGCAGCTCCGCTGATAAAGAGCAGCGTGAGCGGACTGTGGCGTCTGGGCGGCAGGGGTCCAGACTGTGACGGGGGGGTTCTGATTCATCTGGATGATAGATACTTGTCCTGGACTGTACAGATTTAGAGCTGCGTGAGCAGGCTGTGGGGTTGGACTTCCAAGGGCTGTGCGAATCCAGAGCACTGCGGTAGAAATGTCGAATGTGTGTATTTCACAGGAGAAACCTGAAGTTCGAATCTAGAACTCCGTGCTGGAACTGAGGGAGTAAACTTCAGAGATTCAGGATTATGCCAGAGGTCTCTGGAGCTCACAGGTGACAGGGCGTCCGAACACTGCTGTCCAGTGTTGGAGCTGACCTGCGCGTGCTGGGTCTGGGAGCTGGTTGTCAGTGAGTTAGACTTGAGTGAACTTTCAACCCTGTTGTCAATGCTTAGCTGGGTAAACCAAGTAATAATAATTAATGTGCAGAGAGAAAGTTACTAATTAACAGCGAGGCTGTGCTGTACAGCACTATACTAGGTGCAGTGTTAAGCATTTCTGCCTCACTGCGCTGGAACCCTGTTCTGGACCTGGGGTGCTGTCTGTGTGGAGTTTGCATGTCCCCCCCCAGGTTGTCGTGGGTTTCCCCCAGGTGTGTGCCCTGTGATGGACTGGTGTCCTGTCCAGGGTGTGTGAATGTGTGTGTCAGTGTGTGCCCTGTGATGGACTGGTGTCCTGTCCAGGGGGTGTGTGTGTGTGCCCTGTGATGGACTGGTGTCCTGTCCAGGGTGTGTGTGTGTGTGTGTCAGTGTGTGCCCTGTGATGGACTGGTGTCCTGTCCAGGGTGTGTGTGTGTCTGTGTGTGCCCTGTGATGGACTGGTGTCCTGTCCAGGGTGTGTGTGTGTGTGTGTGTGTGTGTGTGTGTGTGTGTGTGTGTGTGTGTGTGTGTGCCCTGTGATGGACTGGTGCCCTGTGATGGACTGGTATCCTGTCCAGGGTGCGTGTGTGTGCCCTGTGATGGACTGGTGTCCTGTCCAGGGTGTGTGCCCTGTGATGGACTGGTGTCCTGTCCAGGGTGTGTGAATGTGTGTGTGTGCCCTGTGATGGACTGGTGTCCTGTCCAGGGTGTACCCTGACTTGTCCTCACTGTTTGCCAGAATGGGCTCTGGCTCCTCGTGACCCTGAACAGGATGAAGCTGCTGGAAGATGGAAGTACTGTACCCACCCAGCTGTATTGTACTGGTGTGAAAGGTACTCCGGGGTGCTGCATTGGACTGGACTACAGTGAAACGTATTATGTAGCCCTGCACTTCAATATTCTTTGCTGTGGGGTTTATTCAGTACTGTAGAGCTTTGTGTTCTACTGCATTGTTGTAAAGAGCTCTATTCAGTATTTCTGTACTGACCTTTACTGTGTCACCCCTTTGGTGTCATGATAGTGAATTGTATTGAGCAACACTTACTCCTCACAGTGCTGTATTGTGTTGTATTACAAGGCGCCGTGGGCACGTCTCTGGGGCCAGCCCCAGCACGTCTGCGGCGCTCTGTGTGTGTGCACAGCAGAAGAGTGCTTTCTGGGCGCAGCCGGAGAGCTTTGCTCTTCACATAGAGAAACACAGTTCTGCTCCCCCTGAGGCTGAGACCCCTGTGTTCGCCTGGAGCCTCTGCTTCCAGCTCCTGTTCTCTTCCTCTCCGCGCGGATCCGAGACACCCTCGGGAACACTGTTCGGCTTCAGGCGCTTGGGGGCACCAGGTCCAGGGAACCCCAGGGCAGCCCTAGTGGACAGGGGTGTCCCCAGGCAGGAAATGGGCACCCCAGTACTCCAGGCTGGAGCTGTGTTAGTGTAGTGCCTGAGGACGGCAGAGCAGAGCCGGAGAATCGCTGTCCTCTCTCTCAGCTCCGACTGCTCCTCGCTCGCTCTCAAACGCTCAGACGCCACTCCCTGCCTCGCTCCCCGCCGCAGTGCTGCTGGAGTCAGTCTCGCTGCATCCGACTCGTAAATCCCGGCTTTTGGAGGTGTTTCAGATTCACAGTTTTTGTGTAAACGTTTAATAGTTTGGTGGAGCCAAATTTCCAGGGTGGGACAGAGATGGAAAAGCTGAGTGAAAACTCTGAGAGCCGCCTGTGTCAGGCCTCCATCCTGCCTGTGTACCGACAGCCTTCTCTTCAGGATTAGCATGAAGAGGGCAGAACTGGAATCAAGGGGGGTTGTGTTTAAACGAATCCAGGTCTGCAGTTCTTTGTTAGGACCTCAGTCACAAACCTGCCTACGGATGTCAAGAAGGACAGTGCTGCTCAGGGTCAGATCCTGTCCGCGCAGACAGGTCAGGGGGGCTGAATACCTTCACTTTTGGACAGAGGAGATTAGGAAGGGGCTCCTGTCTATTGTTTACAATCCGTTTCCCCTGGTGAGGGCTGGGCAGGCCCGGGCCCGTCCCGGATCTCGTCAAGAGGCACCATAGAAGAGCTTTAAATCCTGTAAAAGCCAGCCCAGAGGACTGACTGGGACAGCAGTGAAGCTCAAGTGGAAACAGAAGGGAGAAAAACAGGAGGCACTCCTTTACACTAAGGGTTGTGGGGGTGTGGAACAGCCAGGTTTTTGAGGGCCACACTGTTGACAGGCTACTAGTCTGCTGTTGTGAACTTCTTGCCTCACAGCCTCTGTGTCTCTGCCTCCCGTCTCTCTCTCAGTTGCGGGATGCTGCGAGGGAGACCTCCTGTTCCTGGTGGACTCGTCCGGCAGCGTCACCTCCTACGAGTATTCCCGGATCCTGAGCTTCCTGGGCGACCTGCTGGCCCCGTTCTCGCTCGGCCCGGACGAGGTGCAGGTGGGCGTGCTGCAGGTGGGCACCAGCCCGCGGCTGGAGTTCGGCTTCGGGCGGCACCAGAGCCAGGCCGCCCTGCAGGAGGCGCTGCGGGCGCTGCAGCAGCTGCAGGGCGACACCAACACGGGCGCGGCCCTGGCGCTGGCCCGCGAGCGTCTGCTGCAGCCCGGGCCCGGCGGCGCGCGGCCGGGCGTGCCCAAGGTGCTGGTGTGGCTGACGGACGGCGTGATGACCGGCTCCGTGCTGCAGCCCATGGCCGGGCTGCGGCAGGGGGGCGTGGCCGTGCTGGCCGTCTCCACGGGCTACGGGAACCTGCAGGAGCTGCAGAAGGTCGTGACCCCACCCGAGGAGCGGCACCTGCACTTCGTGGACATCGACTCCCTGGGGATCATCACCGCCGACCTCCGGGACGCCATCGTCGGTGAGCCCACCGGACTGGACTGGACTGAGGAAGCGAGAGGGGAGAGGGGGGAAGTCTCTGAAACCAGAGAAGGGACTATTAATAAAGGGAATCTCCCCCACCGGCCCCACAGTGTGAGACTGGGGTATTTATAGAGGGAGTCTCTCACTGTGGGATAGAGTATCACACTGACTCACGCGCCGAGACGCTGAGACACAGGACGGACTGAGACACTGAGACAGCCTCTAGGTGCTTGCAGAGACCAAGCACAGAAACCTAATTCGCGCAGGAAAATGGAAGCACAGTCCTGCCCTCTTGTGTACCCAGTGTGTCATTGCAGCTGGCCCGAGTGACCATAGACTGCATTTCAAGGTGCCGTGTATCCAAACTCCAATCCACAATACTTTATTCAGCCCTGGGTGCGATCGAGCAGCAGGCCTGCAACGCGTCACAAGTAAAACTAGATTACTAATGAAAAAATATAATCATGAATAAAAACAGCAAATGGGTCAAGAAAGTGATAGGAAGTAACAGTGTGTAGTATATCAGAAGGCACGCTTGTACAGTACAGAGGACTGTCCAACTGACCTCACACTGATGAAACGTCTTCACTTTCACTGTCTGCAAGCCTGCTGGTCGCCTAGACCCTCTGAGCATCCTGTGAGCACCCTGTGAGCACCCTGTGTGCACCCTGTGAGCACCCTGTGAGCACCCTGTGAGCACCCTGTGAGCTCTCTTTGTGCACCCTGTGTGCACCCTGTGAGCTCTCTTTGTGCACCCTGTGAGCACCCTGTGAGCTCTCTGTGAGCACCCTGTGAGCGCAGCGGGTGCCTCCAGCTCTCTCCCTGCCTCAGTCCCCTCATGCCTCCTCTCCCCCCTCAGAGCTCATCCGTGTGCAGCGGTTCCGGGTCCGAGAGGTGACGTCGCGGGGGGCCCTGCTGCAGTGGCACCCAGTGCTGACTAAGGACACTGGACATTACGAGATCGAGGTGGGGCCAGTGGGGGGGCCGCCGGATCGGAACCGGAGGCTGACCCACTCGGGAGACACCACGTCCGCTCACCTGACCGGACTGCAGCCCGACACCTGGTACACTGCCACCCTGACGCCCGAGAGCAACGAGCTGTTCTACCGGCCCCGGAGTGTGACCTTCACTACGCTGCCTGGTGAGAGACAGGGGCTCCTATAGACCAGTGTGTCCAGTCTGTCCCCATCACCGCGCTGCCCTGTAGAGCAGCGTGTCCAGTCTGTCCCCATCACCGCGCTGCCCTGTAGAGCAGTGTGTCCAGTCTGTCCCCATCACCGCGCTGCCCTGTAGACCAGCGTGTCCAGTCTGTCCCCATCACCGCGCTGCCCTGTAGAGCAGCGTGTCCAGTCTGTCCCCATCACCGCGCTGCCCTGTAGAGCAGCGTGTCCAGTCTGTCCCCATCACCGCGCTGCCCTGTAGAGGAGTGTGTCCAGTCTGTCCCCATCACCGCGCTGCCCTGTAGACCAGCGTGTCCAGTCTGTCCCCATCACCGCGCTGCCCTGTAGAGCAGTGTGTCCAGTCTGTCCCCATCACCGCGCTGCCCTGTAGAGGAGTGTGTCCAGTCTGTCCCCATCACTGCGCTGCCCTGTAGAGCAGCGTGTCCAGTCTGAAACCCATCACCGCGCTGCCCTGTAGAGCAGTGTGTCCAGTCTGTCCCCATCACCACACTGCCCTGTAGACCAGCGTGTCCAGTCTGTCCCCATCACCGGGCTGCCCTGTAGAGCAGTGTGTCCAGTCTGTCCCCATCACCACACTGCCCTGTAGACCAGCGTGTCCAGTCTGTCCCCATCACCGGGCTGCCCTGTAGACCAGCGTGTCCAGTCTGTCCCCATCACCGGGCTGCCCTGTAGACCAGTGTGTCCAGTCTGTCCCCATCACCGCGCTGCCCTGTAGAGCAGCGTGTCCAGTCTGTCCCCATCACCGCGCTGCCCTGTAGGGCAGCGTGTCCAGTCTGTCCCCATCACCGGGATGCCCTGTAGACCAGTGTGTCCAGTCTGTCCCCATCACCGCGCTGCCCTGTAGAGCAGCGTGTCCAGTCTGTCCCCATCACCGCGCTGCCCTGTAGACCAGTGTGTCCAGTCTGTCCCCATCACCGGGATGCCCTGTAGACCAGTGTGTCCAGTCTGTCCCCATCACCACACTGCCCTGTAGACCAGCGTGTCCAGTCTGTCCCCATCACCGGGATGCCCTGTAGACCAGTGTGTCCAGTCTGTCCCCATCACCACACTGCCCTGTAGACCAGTGTGTCCAGTCTGTCCCCATCACCGCGCTGCCCAGCGAGAGACAGGGCCTCGTACTCCTCCCCTCTGCCTTCAGTCCTGACATGTCCGCCTGTCTTCTGCTCTCTAATCTGTCTTCCCCCCTGTCCCCTCAGAGGAGCTCAGTCCAGCGCAGGTGCTGATCTCCGACTCCAGCGCCCACAGTCTGCGCGTGAGCTGGGGCCCGCTCCAGCCGGACTCGGTGCAGGAGTATCTGATCCAGTTCGGCGCCCTGCCCGCGGACCGGGCCCAGACTGTCACGGTCAGCAGGCTGCAGAACTCCACCGTCCTGCACGGCCTGCAGCCGGACACCAGCTACCTGGTGACAGTGAGCGCGCGCTACCAGTCTGGCCAGGAGAGGGCGATGTCTGTCAAGGCCTGCACGCAGGAAGGTACGCCTGAGAGCTGAGAGGAGGAATGGAGTTTGTCTCCTTCAAGGTCAAAATCATCTTTCTGATCCCCTGTCTCCTCCTACGGCTTTCTGTTTCGCTCTGCTCTCTCTCCCTGGCTGTTTCTGACCTTCACTCGCCCTCCCCCTCACTCTGAGCTGTCTCTCTCTCTCCCAGTGCTGCCAGCGCTGTCTGACCTGCAGCTGACCCCAGCCGGGGGGGACTCGGTGCGTGTGTCATGGCGGGAGGGCAAGGGGGTTGTCCAAGGCTACTGGTTGAGCTGGACAGGTGAATCACCCTCCGGACCCAAAACCTCACGCTACCTACCTCCCGACTCCCTCTCCACCCTGCTGACGGGCCTGCCCCCCATCACCCGTGTCTGTGTCTCACCTGTGTACAGGACAGCCCGCGGGGAGGGGCTCTGCTGCACTGCACACCTGGACTGAGGTAAAGTACACTCTTCACACACCTGGACTGAGGGACAAATACACACACTTCACACACCTGGACTGAGGGACAAATACACACACTTCACACACCTGGTCTGTGGGACAAAAACACACCTTTCACACACCTGGACAGAGGGACAAATACACACACTTCACACACCTGGACTGAGGGACAAATACACACACTTCACACACTTGGACTGAGGTACAAATACACACTCTTCACACACCTGGACAGAGGGACAAATACACACACTTCACACACCTGGACAGAGGGACAAATACACACACTTCACACACCTGGACAGAGGGACAAATACACACACTTCACACACCTGGACTGTAGGACAAAAACACACACTTCACACACCTGGTCTGTGGGACAAAAACACACCTTTCACACACCTAGACAGAGGGACAAATACACACACTTCACACATCTGGACTGTGGGACAAAAACACACACTTCACACACCTGGACTGTGGGACAAAAACACACTTCACACACCTGGACTGGGACAAAAACGAACAATTCACACACCTGGACTGAGGGACAAATACACACACTTCACACACTTGGACTGAGGTACAAATACACACACTTCACACACCTGGACTGAGGGACATATACATACACGTTTCATATATACTGGGACATATACAGTTAATTATTTTATAAAATAAACAATTCAAGAAAATAATCCTGTTAAATCTTTCTCTTTTAGACTCTGTGTGTGCCCTGGGATTATGGAGATGCTCAGTGAGCACAAATTAGAGAAGGAGGGAGGGAAGAGATGGGAGGGGGGAGACCTTGGACACTGCGATTCCACCTGCCACCACCAGGGGGTGGTGCTCCTCACTTCTCTGGCCCTGCAGCTGTACTAACACTGACCTATCGAACACACTGCGGCCCACTCTTCTTTTGCTTTCTCCCCCTCTTTGCTATCTCTGATGCCCACAGGCTTTCACACAGTAAGTGACTTTGTGGGCATCTGCTTTTCGTCGTGTCAAGCACTCAGACGGACACTGGATGAACTGAGCACTTTAGAGTGTGGGCGCCTGCCGCCCCCTGCAGGATGAAGCTGGAACTGGGACTCTCCTCTCAGACCTGCCCACCAGCAGGAACCGGCTGTCTGTCCTGACCCAGACTGCAGTGACTAGGGTGCCTGTGAGAGAGAGTTGCCTTTCTATTGCACTTCCAGTCTTTGAAGCATGATCCCCAGTGGCCCAGGAACCAGGCTCTGTGTTATGAAGGGCCCTCACCCTACAGTCAGAGCTCTGCCATTATGCAGACAGAGAGGGGACAGGTGTCCCAGAACAAAGCCACACAGCTGGGACACTGGCCTTGTCAAGCTGAGGCACAAACACAGCCTTGATCATGAGAGGGGCATTTCTCCTCTAAAGACCTGTGTGCAATACTAATTTTTGACCACCAGTCAGTATACTGTAATTGAAGGCTACAATAATAGCATAGAAGAACAGTCCTGTTATAACAGGAGCTACAGTCCCAGTACAGCAGGACAGTCCTGTTACACTAGGAGCTACAGTCCCAGTACAGTAGACCAGTCCTGTTACAACAGGAGCTACAGTCCCAGAACAGTAGGACTGCCCCCGAGAGTCTTCACTGTTATGTAAGACTATCACATAACCCTTTATTTGGCCCCACAGATGGCCTGTGTTGTAGATGGGTGGGAAGAGGGTTGTTAGAAGCCATCAGGGAGTTTTGAACCTGTTGCCCAGTTGGCCTGCCTGGCCAGTTCGGTTTAGACTTTACTGCAGCTGGACAGTCCCTCGTGGTGCCGATGAGTCACTGTGGATCTGTCGGGTCGTCCTGTGGCTCCAGGTCTGGGTCTGGGTCTGGTAGCTGTAGCAGCATCTGTAGTGACATATTCCCCTCTCTAGAGATTCCCAATCTCTTCTGGCTTTCAGTCCAGTTTTTAGCAGCTTAATTGAGTCAATTATCAACTAAATGAAATTGCACTAATTATCACTTACAGTCCTTAACTACTAAACGTTGAAGACAAAGGGAACGCAGGAATGCAGAAAGACGTTTGTAAAAAAATTCTGTCCTTATTATGTAATTCTAGTGGGATTCCAAACTGTTAAAGGGATTATTTGGGAACCCAAACCCCCAACAGACAGCGAGACACTATTACACACAGCTCCAGAATATACAGTACAGTCATAGGTGTTAGTGGAAGGTAGAGCCACAATGGCCGCCACAAGGACACAGTTTCCTGGTTTACTAAACAGAATTTCTGCCCTCTTGTGTCTATTTGGCTATACACACTAACAGAATAAAGCACAAACCAAGCTTGGCCATTTTGTATTAACAAAAAATAAATAAATAAATATATAAAATAAATGACTAATATTTTTTCTTCAAAGAATATTTTAATTTGATCATTTTGTTCTGTACAGTATATGTCTGTGTAAAGTTATTAAAGTGAATCAGCCCATGCTATGTGGAGTCAGTGTTGTTACTGATGATGGAGCAGCTGTGTTTGTCCTTACTGGGCCACCATACAGCCCTCTCCTCCCTTACCAGCTTCTCTGACAGAACCCCTTACCCCTCCCACGTTCCTCCCCGCCACCCGCCAGTGTCAGTCCCTGGCTGCAGTGTGTCCTCCTCGGAGCCAGGGGGCGCTGTGCTGTCAGCCTGTTGCTGTGCGGCAGCGAGCAGGGCAAGCCTGTGGCTCCTGAGGGCGTCTTCGTTCCCATGGCTGCGCAGCAATTCGTTGTTCTTGCGCGCCTCATAGTGGAACTGGGGACCTTTCAGAGCGTACCTGAACACAGACACACACATGTTCAGAGCGTACCTGAACACACACACACACACGTCCAGAGCGTACCTGAGAGACACACACACTCGGAGCAGCGGTCGTTAAGGGTCACACAGTGCTCGCCGACTCTCACCAGTGCCTCTGCGGCCCCCGCAGTCTCTCCAGCTCCCGCTGTCTCTGCAGCTGCAGTAGCAGGTCCTCCTCCACACGGAGGCGCTGCAGCCTCAGACGGCAGAGCTCCTCCTGGTAGGGGGAGGGGGGGTCGCCCAGGAGCCTGAGGGAGAGGGGGGAGCGGAGTCAGAGCGATATCAGTCAGCACCGAACCAGCGCCCCCCAGTGGCGAGCACCTGTACCTTTCCGACAGCTCCAGGCACCGCGGGAAGGAGGGCAGTGAGGGGGGGGCCAGGCTGTAGGGTGTCCAGGGCCCTGGCCTGCCCCGGCGAGGGGGGGGCGCCGGCAGGGCCCGGGGGTGTGCGGAGCTGGGCCTCCAGGGGGGGCGGGCGGCAGCCGGGGGCGGGGAGCGACACGGGGAGGGCGGGCGAGACCGGGGGGGGCGCAGTGAGGGCACCCCAATCAGGTGTGGGGGGGCCAACAAGGCCTCGAAGTCCACAGGCCTGGAGAGCATGGCAAGAGGGGACTCCCCTGAGCTAATGGTCCCTGTGACCCCCAGAATGCCCAGCCCCGGGTACGAGGCACTCAGGGGAACCCCCAGTCTGTGTGAAGGGGTCAGAAACCAGGCGTCCCTGGAGGTGGAGACAGAGGTGGGGGTCTGGCTCCCCAAGTCCCGCTGCAGCTCCTCCACCTCCCTCTTTAGCTCCCACAGGCTGCTCTCCAGCTCTGCCAGGCTGGGGCTCCCCCTGCTGGCCGGAGGCTGCACTGCAACACAGAGAGCAGAGCGGGCGAGTCAGCCGTGCGGGGCCGCGGGAGGACACTCTGCACGCGGACGGACGGGGGGGCGCTCACCCAGAGGGCCGTGCGGGCTGGCCGCGGCGGGCGCCTGCAGCCGCTCGCGCACGCTCAGGTGACGCGTGGTGCTTGTTCTCTCAGAGCTGCTCCTGTGGCCACTGGTTCTTGCGCTGCATCAGGACACAGGCAGGCACAGAGAATGTCACACACTGGACACACTCACACAAACTGGAATGTTACAGAACCCTAAACAGACAATACAAACTAGCCGAATATTTGACCAAGATAAGAAACAGCAAAAAGAAACAGACCCTGACGAAGTACAGGCTCAGTGACCACAGCCTGGACACAGGCAGACCTGGCTGCCCAGAGAGGACAGGAAAGACAGACAGAGACGCACGGGCAGAGAGCTACCACGAGGAACGTTCTTTAGTCGCAAAATAAAAGCGTTTCAGGCTTCGCCAGTAGTTTGAACACAGATACTGTTCCGACCACAAGACCGACAGCGAGAAAGAGTCCTTAGCGACCGGCCGTGTCTCCGCTGCCCCCGGCTCCCTGCCTTGGCCCCGGCTCCTGCCCCCTGCCCCCTGCTCCTGCCCCCAGCCGAGTGCGGGCAGTGGTTTACCCGAAAAGGGCTCTGTGGCCCCACAACACAAGCTCCCCGCCGGACCCGGGCTCCGCCATCTCTCTCCGGCTGTTCGCCTCCTTAGCAACCCCGGCACGCCCCCCTGCGCCCGGACCCACCCAGCGCGGCCCACCCGACACGTGCAGGAAACGGCGCCTGGCAGACGCGTGTCCACCTCCACGCTACAATAACAGGAGTGAGGCACCCATTCCAGGCCGACCCGCGGCTCGCAGGAAAGCTGAGATCCTGTGGTGACAGTGGGAATGTGACCGGCAGCTGAAGTTCCGGAAGTGTTGCGAGAGTGAAGTGTTATTCAAGAAAATAAAATCGCAATCATGTTTGACCTTGTGCGGCCACCGTCCGCCAGACGCAGTCGGAGGTGGGTGTGATTGACGGCGTGACCTTCAGCGGTGCACAACCAATAGGAGACGCGCCAGCGCTGCAAGAGCCAATCGGGAGAGAGAGCTTCTGCGAGGGGCGGTTCCGCTTTCTTCGGGCCGCGCCTGCGCACAGGGCTGCGGGGTCACACGCGTGCTGCCGGCTGCAGTGGATCTTCCTGCCGTCTCTGCGAGCCGAACCGGACTGCGCCTCGACCGATTCGACCAGCATGTCGTGGCTGTTCGGCCTGAACAAAGGGCAGCCCAGCCCGCCCCCGGATCTCCCGGCTCCCCCTCCTCCGCCGGCTGGGGGCTCGGGAGGCAGCGGTGGGGATAAACCCAAGGACAAATGGAGCAACTTCGACCCGACCGGGCTGGAACGGGCGGCCCAGGCGGCCCGGGAGCTCGACAAATCCCGTGAGTGTCCAGAGGCTACCCCCGGCGCCGCTGGGCCCGGCTGCGAACCAGCAGGCCGGTGCTGCATGACAGATGAATGAATGGGAGAGCCGTGAATGGGTACAGTTTCTGGCTGTGGGCTGTCTCTCTTTGTGGTGCCCAGTGTGCGGAACTGGGAGTGTGTGCTGGGCGCAGTCCACTAGTCAGTGGTCAGTGTCACACTGGCAGGTTGAAGGTACAAGGGTCGTCCGGGTCATGTTGTGTTAGTCCTCCTCCGCTCCAGTGGGATCACGTCGCTGTCCAGGGTATCAGCCCTCTCTTATAGGGGCGTCAGTGTGTCACATGGCCAGGTCAGCGTGAGCAATCGCGTGTCTGTGAGACTGAATCAGTTGCCCACCAGCTATCAGGTGCTAGGTCTTGAGCTAGGTCTTAGCAGCTGCAGGGTTCTTATTAAGGTGTTTTGCTGAAAGCAGTGTATTTACTGGCGTGGGTCAGGTGGACTGGACAGGGAGTCTGAGTGAGAGCAGTGTAATTACTGGAGTGGATCAGGTGGACTGGACAGGGAGTCTGAGTGAGAGCAGTGTAATTACTGGAGTGGATCAGGTGGACTGGACAGAGTCTGAGTGAGAGCAGTGTAATTACTGTAGTGGGTCAGGTGGACTGGACAGAGTCTGAGTGAGAGCAGTGTATTTACTGGAGTGGGTCAGGTGGACTGGACAGAGTCTGAGTGAGAGCAGTGTATTTACTGGAGTGGATCAGGTGGACTGGACAGAGTCTGAGTGAGAGCAGTGTATTTACTGGAGTGGATCAGGTGGACTGGACAGAGTCTGAGTGAGAGCAGTGTAATTACTGGAGTGGATCAGGTGGACTGGACAGGGAGTCTGAGTGAGAGCAGTGTAATTACTGGAGTGGGTCAGGTGGACTGGACAGGGAGTCTGAGTGAGAGCAGTGTATTTACTGGAGTGGATCAGGTGGACTGGACAGGGAGTCTGAGTGAGAGCAGTGTATTTACTGGAGTGGATCAGGTGGACTGGACAGGGAGTCTGAGTGAGAGCAGTGTAATTACTGGAGTGGGTCAGGTGGACTGGACAGGGAGTCTGAGTGAGAGCAGTGTATTTACTGGAGTGGATCAGGTGGACTGGACAGGGAGTCTGAGTGAGAGCAGTGTAATTACTGGAGTGGGTCAGGTGGACTGGACAGGGAGTCTGAGTGAGAGCAGTGTATTAACTGGAGTGGATCAGGTGGACTGGACAGAGTCTGAGTGAGAGCAGTGTAATTACTGGAGTGGATCAGGTGGACTGGACAGGGAGTCTGAGTGAGAGCAGTGTAATTACTGGAGTGGATCAGGTGGACTGGACAGGGAGTCTGAGTGAGAGCAGTGTAATTACTGGAGTGGATCAGGTGGACTGGACAGGGAGTCTGAGTGAGAGCAGTGTATTTACTGGAGTGGATCAGGTGGACTGGACAGGGAGTCTGAGTGAGAGCAGTGTAATTACTGGAGTGGATCAGGTGGACTGGACAGGGAGTCTGAGTGAGAGCAGTGTAATTACTGGAGTGGATCAGGTGGACTGGACAGAGTCTGAGTGAGAGCAGTGTAATTACTGGAGTGGATCAGGTGGACTGGACAGGGAGTCTGAGTGAGAGCAGTGTAATTACTGGAGTGGATCAGGTGGACTGGACAGGGAGTCTGAGTGAGAGCAGTGTAATTACTGGAGTGGATCAGGTGGACTGGACAGAGTCTGAGTGAGAGCAGTGTAATTACTGGAGTGGGTCAGGTGGACTGGACAGATTCTGAGTGAGAGCAGTGTAATTACTGGAGTGGATCAGGTGGACTGGACAGAGTCTGAGTGAGAGCAGTGTAATTACTGGAGTGGATCAGGTGGACTGGACAGGGAGTCTGAGTGAGAGCAGTGTAATTACTGGAGTGGATCAGGTGGACTGGACAGGGAGTCTGAGTGAGAACAGTGTAATTACTGGAGAGGATCAGGTGGACTGGACAGGGAGTCTGAGTGAGAGCCGTGTAATTACTGGAGTGGATCAGGTGGACTGGACAGGGAGTCTGAGTGAGAGCAGTGTAATTACTGGAGTGGATCAGGTGGACTGGACTGGGAGTCTGAGTGAGAGCAGTGTAATTACTGGAGTGGATCAGGTGGACTGGACAGGGAGTCTGAGTGAGGGCAGTGTAATTACTGGAGTGGATCAGGTGGACTGGACAGAGTCTGAGTGAGAGCAGTGTAATTACTGGAGTGGATCAGGTGGACTGGACAGGGAGTCTGAGTGAGAGCAGTGTAATTACTGGAGTGGATCAGGTGGACTGGACAGGGAGTCTGAGTGAGGGCAGTGTAATTACTGAAGTGGGTCAGGTGGACAGGACAGGGAGTCTGAGTGAGAATGCTGTAAAACCCGGAGTGGATCAGCCTGGCGTGCTGACTGGCACTGTGCCGTGTGTGTCACTCTGCAGGCCATGCGAAGGAGGCTCTGGAGATGGCGCGCATGCAGGAGCAGACGCTGCAGATGGAGCACCAGGGCAAGATGAAGGTCAGTCTGTCTGCAGGTTAAAGTCCCGGTGCCGCGTGGGGCCTGAATCGACTGACCGACTGACCTCCTTTCTCCTCGTGCGCGTCAGGAGTACGAGGCAGCGCTGGAGCAGCTGAAGACGGACCAGATCCGTGTCCAGGCAGAGGAGAGGCGGAAGACCCTGGGGGAGGAGACCAAGCAGCACCAGGCGGTGAGGGGGGGCGGGGCTGCAGGTGCGAGGAAGGCCAGGGAGAGCGGCCATGTGCTTGTGCTCATCTCCCACTCTCTCTCCCCAGAGAGCGCAGTACCAGGACAAGCTGGCGCGACAGAGGTACGAGGACCAGCTGAGACAGCAGGTGAGATGTCCCGGGACCGAGGGCCCAGGGGAGATAGTGGCTGTGGTGAAAGTTCAGGCTCGGAGGCTGGCTCACTGTCCCTTTGCCTGTTTGTAATCTCATAGCAACTGCTCAACGAGGAGAACCTGCGCAAGCAGGAGGAGTCCGTCCAGAAGCAGGAAGCCATGAGGAAAGGTAGGGCCTGCAGGCACTGCCTGTCCTCCTGTCCACCTGTCTGTCATCTCTCCAGCCTGAGTGTCATTTGTCCTTCAGTGAGCGCTGTCTCTCTGAGTGACGGTGTGTGTGTGTGAGCGCTGTCTCTCTGAGTGATGGTGTGTGTGTGTGTGTGAGCGCTGTCTCTCTGAGTGATGGTGTGTGTGTGTGTGTGAGCTCTGTCTCTCTGAGTGACTGTGTGTGTGTGTGTGTGAGCTCTGTCTCTCTGAGTGACGGTGTGTGTGTGTGTGTGTGTGAGCGCTGTCTCTCTGAGTGACGGTGTGTGTGTGTGTGTGAGCTCTGTCTCTCTGAGTGACGGTGTGTGTGTGTGTGTGTGAGCTCTGTCTCTCTGAGTGACGGTGTGTGTGTGTGTGTGTGAGCTCTGTCTCTCTGAGTGACGGTGTGTGTGTGTGTGAGCGCTGTCTCTCTGAGTGACGGTGTGTGTGTGTGAGCGCTGTCTCTCTGAGTGACGGTGTGTGTGTGTGAGCACTGTCTCTCTGAGTGACGGTGTGTGTGTGTGAGCGAGCGCTGTCTCTCTGAGTGACGGTGTGTGTGTGTGTGTGTGTGAGCTCTGTCTCTCTGAGTGACGGTGTGTGTGTGTGAGCGCTGTCTCTCTGAGTGACAGTGTGTGTGTGTGTGAGCGCTGTCTCTCTGAGTGACTGTGTGTGTGTGTGAGCGCTGTCTCTCTGAGTGACGGTGTGTGTGTGTGAGCGCTGTCTCTCTGAGTGACGGTGTGTGTGAGCGAGCGCTGTCTCTCTGAGTGACGGTGTGTGTGTGTGAGCTCTGTCTCTCTGAGTGATGGTGTGTGTGTGTGTGTGAGCTCTGTCTCTCTGAGTGACGGTGTGTGTGTGTGTGTGTGTGTGTGAGCGCTGTCTCTCTGAGTGACTGTGTGTGTGTGTGTGAGAGAGCTCTGTCTCTCTGAGTGACAGTGTGTGTGTGTGTGAGCACTGTCTCTCTGAGTGACGGTGTCCGTGCGCAGCCACGATCGAGCACGAGATGGAACTGCGGCACAAGAACGAGATGCTGAGGGTCGAGGCCGAGGCCAGGTCCCGAGCCAAGGTGGAGCGAGAGAATGCTGACATCATCCGCGAGCAGATCCGGCTGAAGGCGGCCGAGCACAGACAGACTGTCCTGGAGTCCATTCGGTGAGGGGATGGGAGGGGGACAGAACGCATTGCTTTCATTCGTATGAAAGTGTGTCTTTGGTTTCTAACTATGAACGTGTGAGAGCTCTGATCGTTGTTTCTCCTGCGCCTGTACCGCCGTCTCCCTGTGCTGTTTTGCTGTCATGGCTGCTGGTGCCAGTGGCTCGCTGTCAGTAACTGGGAACCCTGTCTGTCATCCAGGACGGCAGGGGCTGTGTTCGGAGAGGGGTTCCGCGCCTTCGTGTCGGACTGGGACAAGGTCACGGCCACGGTGAGAGCGCGCCCCGAAGCGCACGACCGCCGCCAGCCTCTCGCCTCTGTCTGACCCCCTGTCCCTGTCCCCCAGGTGGCAGGGCTGACCCTCCTGGCCGTGGGGGTGTACTCTGCGCGGAACGCCACCGCCGTGGCAGGGCGCTATATTGAGGCGCGGCTGGGCAGGCCGTCGCTGGTCAGGGAGACGTCCAGGATCACAGTGGCGGAGACCCTGAAGCACCCCATCAAGGTCAGGGCGGTCAGCGAGCCCGTGTCTGTGGAGCCGCGCGCCGGACCGACACTGACCCCTCTCTCCCTCTCAGGTCGGGAAGCGTCTGACCAGCAAGCCCCAGGACGCCCTGGAAGGCGTGGTGCTCAGCGTGAGTATGACACGGGCCTCCGGCGCCGCTGTCTCCCTGGCCACTGGGCTCTGCAGCGTCCAGTCCTGACCGTCTGTCGTGCTTCTGCCCCCGCAGCCAGCCCTGGAGGAGCGCGTGCGGGACATCGCCATAGCGACGCGCAACACGCGGCAGAACCGCGGCCTGTACCGGAATATCCTGATGTACGGCCCGCCTGGTACCGGCAAGACGCTGTTCGCCAAGGTGGGTCAGAACCGGGCTTGTGGCAGGCGTGGAGACTTGTGATGTGGGGCTGAGCTGTAGACATGCCTTTCCATGCCTCACAGCTCACAGCGCACGGTCACCGGCGTCGGCAGGCTCCGGAACAGTTCTCTCTGACCAGTAGCAGGGCCCGGAGCTGCTCGGTCAGGGGATGAGTAGTGACAAGCTCCCAGCAGTAGAGGAGAAGGGCTTGGCAGACCTCTAACCCTGCTGGGATGTGAGGCGCCTGCAGCGCAGTCCTTGCCGAATCCGCTGTCCTCCTGTGCGGACGCGCTTGGTAATCCAGTACCTTTGTGTAGTGCAGAACAGGGGGGCTGTTGTGTGGCTGTGGGTCTGAGAGTCTCACCTGTCTGTCTTCTTCACAGAAATTGGCAGTGCATTCTGGGATGGACTACGCCATCATGACAGGGGGGGACGTGGCGCCGATGGGCCGCGATGGCGTTACTGCCATGCACAAGGTGTTTGACTGGGCCAACACCAGCCGGAGAGGGTACGGCACATCATGAAGCAATCCCACTCTCCCTGTCTCCCACTCCTCCCTTTCCCCTCTGACTCTCTCCTGTTGCCCACAGTCTCCTGCTGTTCGTAGATGAAGCTGATGCATTCCTCCGCAAGAGGGCCACAGTGAGTCCTCTCTTCCTCCTGCGTGCTTCTGTGACTGCGGGTCTGTCTGTAGTTGTGGTGTGCTTATAGAAGTGTGTCTGTAGTTGTGGTGTGCTTATAGAAGTGTGTCTGTAGTTGTGGTGTGCTTATAGAAGTTTGTGTGTTTCTCTGACCTGCATGTCTGTCTGTAGTTGTGTGCTTATAGAAGTGTGTGTCTTGTGTTTCAGGAGAAGATCAGTGAAGATCTCAGGGCCACTCTCAACGCCTTCCTGTACCGAACTGGAGAGCAGAGCAAAAAGTGAGCCCGCCCCCCCCCCCGCATCTGCGAGCGTGCTCATCTGCCCGTCTGCGTGTGTACGCGTGTGTGCATATGTGTGTGCTTGTCTGCGTTTGTACACGTTGTGCGTGCCCTGTTCAGAACGCTTTCCCCTTCCCCTGTGTGCAGGTTCATGCTGGTGTTGGCCAGCAACCAGCCGGAGCAGTTCGACTGGGCGATCAACGACCGGATCGACGAGATCGTGAACTTCGCGCTGCCGGGGCTGGAGGAGAGGGAGCGCCTGGTCAGGCTCTACTTCGACAGATACGTCCTGGAGCCGGCCACGCAGGGCAAGCAGTGAGTGCCGTCCCGGAGAGACCCTGCCCACCGTTAAATCACCACATTCTCAACCTGGAACAGTCCACTGCAAGCATCTAAATAAGTGATTTGTTAAATTAAGTAATATAAAGATTGTTTTTAGGACTAAAAGCCCTTCCTTTAACTGAACAGACTTGTTGCTTGGTTCAACAGCTTACAGGTGTGATCAATAAGACTGACTGGATTGGGTCTGTCTGTCATCAGCTGGTCAGTCTCAGAATCCCAGCCGGAAAGCTTTCTTATCTCATCTCTGGTACTAAATGTGCCTTCATTGCTTATTATTATTATTACTGTGCACATGCCCACTGTACGTGCCAGGCTTCTTTGTGCACCAGCTGCCACGGTTTGGCCCTCTGGGGGCTCTTGGTGAACGCCAGTGGCCCTCTCTGACATCGTGTTCACTCCCCTGCAGGCGTCTGAAGCTGGCGCAGTTCGACTACGGCAGGAAGTGCTCTGAGATCGCCCGGCTGACGGGGGGCATGTCTGGCAGGGAGATCTCCAAGCTGGGCGTGGCCTGGCAGGTAGGCAGCGCGGCCTTCGCTGGGACCCAGTCCTGTTTGCTGACGCAGTCTCGCTTGCAGGAGGTGTTCAAGCCCATCTCCTCCTCTGTCTCCCCCAGGCTGCAGCCTACTCCTCAATGGACGGCGTTCTGACTGAGGCCATGATCGACACGCGGGTGGTGGATGCTATCCGGCAGCACCAGCAGAAGATGGACTGGTTGAGACGGGAACATGCTGAGGGAGAGGGCAAGCCGGGGATAACCCCACCACCCCCGGAGGGCACCCCAGTCTGACGAAGGGAGAAGGGGGTCGCCGAGGGGCTTGGGGCTGTAAGGGTGTGGGATGGGGCGTCTGATTAAACACAGCTGTCAAACGTCAGTGACTGCGGTGTGCAGATTAATCCTGAGAGCAGTTTCTCCTGGAGTTTCTCACTTCAGGGCTCTGCCAGGCAGGGGCGACAGGGGTCTCCCTCACATCCGTGCGTTAATTGGTTAATTAGCCCTGGTGCTGAAGATCACTTACCTTGATTAAGGACTGGCGGTGGAATGGAAGAGGCCAGCTCTCTGGTCACAGGGCTGGGAGTCGGAATGGAGGACCGGGGAGACAGAGCAGCAGCACAGTGACCAGAAGTCAGGGGGCAGAGATGGGTGGCGGGGTAATGCTGGTGTCCCCAGTAATGGTGCTGATCAGGACGGGCACCAGCGGCCCAGAGCTTGCATCCATGCTCCTTCGATACCTGGTAAAGCACAGCATGAGCAGGACCTGACAACCATGCTGATCTGACCCAACACACTAATCTCCCAGGCCAGGACAGGAGCTGGTGCTGGTGCTGTTGCTAAATCAGAGGCGTAGACTCAAATTCACTGTTGTGCTTTTTTGCACGTTTAATAAAACACAAACATAATTTCATCTCCACAACAGCAATATCTGCATGGGGGTTGGGGGAGAGGAGGGGCTGGTAGGCAGGTCAGTCACCCCCACCCCAGCTGTTACCGTACAGGTTCTGTTTGAGACGCAAGCGCACAGGCCCGTAGCTCTAATATGGGAAGGGTGTGATTCTGGTTCGGGTGTGGGCAGGGAGATCCTTCAAGCAGAAAGGGGTCGGGGGATGGTCTGGCTGGCCCTCACCCAGGGCTTGGGTGGCAGTCTAGGGTCCTGCGCTTGCAGTGTGCCACAGTCAGTCTCTCAGACTGGGGTTCAGCAGGCAGTTCTCTCTAGATTCAGGGGCCTACTCCCCCATAAACCATATAGACTCCCCACTGTTCGGAGGGAGGCTCAGAAATGTGTGGCCTGGCTTGGTGTGCTTCAATTTTAAACCTAAGTCTCAGACACTGCAAGAGCTCCTCAATTGCTGTCCTAAGAACAAAAACAAGGTGTCTTCAAAAATACAATATGTTCACCTTGAGCCCTGAAAATGGCCCACTTACTGTGAAATAACCTTCACATTGCATATTTCAATCTGTGCCATAGAAACTACAAACAGAAGCAATATTGCTCTCCATGTTAAATATGCTTTTGTTCACAGTCTTCCACAGAAAGGCGTGCTGCCTCCAGTCTGCACTCTGAGCTCTTAATGGCATAATGACACTCAGTTGCTGATTTCAAGAGTAGAATAAACCCTGCTAGACTGTGACCCACCTTCCCTCCCTCCCTTTCAGCAGAAACAGCACCAGCTGGAACACAGCTGTACCGGGCGTATGTGTGCGAAGGGGTTCCTGTGGAAGCAGCTGTCTGGGGGAAGGCTGATAGCTGCAGTACTATTCAGGGAGCATATATGAATGATGAACATGGTTGCACAGGAATTGAAGTTTTGAAACCTGCTGGACTGTTGCTGTCCGGGGATGGACATTGTTGTACGGGGATATAAAGGAGCATATGAATGCACAGTGAACAGCGCTGTATAGGGATTTTTGGTGAATCTACAGTGAAGAAGGGTGTAAAGGTGCACGTTATTGTGCAGGCTGGTTTAGAACACTACTGCCCTCTGCTGGACCACAATGTAATAACAAGAGACTGAGAACAAAAATTGGTGGGGCTTTCGTGCTTATTTAATTGTGCTTTCCAGCAATCTGGGACGGACAGTATAGTTATTATAAACAAAAACCAAATGATAAAGAGTAATGCAGAGCTACAGAAAAACCTGATTACTTGCATCTTCCTCCTAAAGAATAATTACTCAGAGACCTGTAAACCATGATTAATTGGGAGCAAATCCCCCTCAAGGTGGAGAAGATACCAGACCGTGTTGCCCTGATTCTTGACAGTGAGAGGGAGGGGTTGTGGGTTGTGTGTTCTGGGCTGATCTAATTCAGACAGGTGGGGGTTAACTGAGGCAAAACAGCGAGACCCTCCCCTGACCCCTCACCCCAGCACAGGGCACAAAGAGAGTACGGTGAGGTCAGAGGGCATGACTAGATCAGAGAGTACATTTAAGGTCAGAGAAGGCAAGGTCACATCTGTACACAATTACACACAAGCACTCCACAAACGGCCACCAGTCCCTGGTTCTAAAGTCAACCAATGAATTAATTAATGAATTAAGTCACAATCAGTGTACCGTTACATCAGTTACACAAAAAATAACCACAGCTCACTCTATACTTGTTACCCGCTGTTTCGGCTTTTCTGGGAGGAACGGTATTCTTGTCACAGATGTGCTGGGACTGCGGTCACGTGTGAGGTGAACAGACCCCCTCCCCGTCTCGCATGCTTCCCCCCACCCCTGTCTGTCTGGCCATCCCTGTCTGCTTCTTCATTCATGCCCTTCAGCTGCTGCTGCTCGTCCCTTCTCCCAGTGTCCTGTCGGCTCTCCTCAGTCTTTCACCACCTGGGGCAGCTCAGAAGAAGTTATCCATAGACGTTGCCCCATAGCGGAGCCCCACTCAGCACCCTGACTGCTCTCCCTGCCCTGAGCCCAGTTCCTCCCGCAACACCACCCACCCACAAACCCACTCTACCTCCCTTTTCAGCTTCTGGTCTGTGTTTAAATATAAATGACTCTTGCAAATCCTGTAAAGGAAAAAGTGGACAATCTGCCTCCGTCGCTCAGGGGTATCGGAGAGAGCGATGGAGGCAGGGCGGGGAGGGGGAGTTCGAGTCCCTGTGGCTCAGAGGTGCCGGGGGCTGGGGTGCCCATTGTGGTAGAGCTTCTGCTTGATGTGCACCATGTTCCCACTGGAGTCCTCAAACTGGCGCAGCTGTGTCCGCCGGCGGAAATCCCGCAGGTTACAGAACTTCGGGAGCCAGGCCCATGAGGAGGAGTCTGGCAGGGTGAGAAACGGAGGAGAATGAGAAGGTGCAGCTGAACAGGACAGTGGTGCAGGAAGGAGAGAAAGACGGGAGGATGTGACATGGAGCAGTGAAGACTTGGTATGGCTCCCTTTTCTGGTACAGATCCCCAGAGCTTGGCTCAGCCCCAGCCTTGCTGTCCGCAGGCGCACTCCTCGCTCTGCTCAGCTGAGTGCTGTGTTCCCAGGATGTTGCTTTATATAGCTCAGAAAATCAGGTGTCTGAGCCCTTCAGAACTGTGTCACTATGGCCTACATTCTCCTGCCGCGGCTCCTCTCCCTCCAGATTACCTGCCGTCTGGCCTTCTCTCCCCCTGTTTACCAACGACATCCTGAGCTCGATTCCTTCACACGGGGACACTGCTTGACTGAGAGAATCGGTGTAACAAGACATGGTCTTATTTATAAGACATTTTCCTTGTCTTTACAATTTCTGTGAAGATAGCATTTTAATTTTCTTTAAAAGAAGGAATGATGATGCATTTGAAAGCTGCCAAAGACAGGCGATGACTTCCCAGGACCTGTGGAGTGAGGTGGGTGCTGGCGGCTGCTGCACAGGGGGAGGAGGGAAGAGCCCTGTTGTCACTGTGCTGATATACGACACACAGACACACAGACACACAGACAGGTCCTCCGCTTGCTTTGGCAGGGCCAGGCGGATGGAGCAGTAAATCACAGCTGCCCAGTGTGCTGAAAGCAGCTGTCTGCGCCTGCGATGGATGTGGGCTCGCAGCAGCTGCTCCATTGACTGTTGCTTTTCTCTTTGCTATTTATAGCTCCCACTGGGAGAGGAGGGACAGGCAGTGGCAAATTTATAACTCCTTGCCCCCCCACCCCCAGCTTCTCTTCTTCCACTAGGCATGGGCCAGGATCTGTGCGATTACAGATACCCTCACCTCCAGCCTGATAAACTAGTCCATTGATAAGCTTGTTTCCTAGGCCATCACTACAGGACTGGACTGCAGTGAACACTCACAATGTGAAATACCTAATGGATGCTTTATCTTTAGTTTATGTGTCCACCTGCCCTGTGGCAGTGGAAGAAATACTGCAGTCTAGACTAAAGTAAGGGTATTGTGCTGCCCATGCTGTGGTACCATGACTTGGGTGGAAAGTGCAGCTGATGACCACTGTGACGAGCCATCTGAACCTCCTGGCAATGTGCTGACAGCCTTGTCTGAGCTGCTGGGAAGAGCATATTCAGCACTTAACAGTTCGAAGTCTACAGCACTCATGTTGGATACAGGTGCTAAACAAACAGAAGCACAGACTATCCTCTGAGCAGGTGACAGGTGGCTGGGCCATAGCAACAGCCTGCCAATAACAGGGGTTTCAGGACTCTGCCCATCCGACCTGCACTCTGGAGCCATGCTGGAGGGTGTGAGTGTGAAAGAGCTACACCCAGACACTGGGGAGCTGAGGAAAGAGAACCGGGGGGCGGCAGCAAGTGGCGTGCCTATCTGTGTGTGTCCCTGTGTCTGATGCAGCTCCAGCAAAAGTGTGTGTGCCTGGCTGTGGAGGGCCCCTGGCGAGACAGCAGCACAGAAACACTGCTGCAGAAACTGCTCACGCCTCTGCTCCATCTGAACCAAAATACATTTTCAAACCAGACAGTTATTTGTTCTGGATAGTTTATATCATTGCAATTCTGCTGTGGATACTTGAGTACAGTGTGTTGACCGCAGCGTTATAAATACTGCATCTACTCTCAGGCACACTTCAGTACTAATGTTACGTCACAGCAATTAACTGATTCATCCCAAGAGAAAGTAAATCAGGGGCTAGAAAGCAGAGGGCCTAATGGTTTAATAAATCAAGTAAGACAAACGTATAAAGAAAGAATGCACTCAATAAAATTATCGAAAAGAACAGGAGTCAGTAAAAGAAAAGGAATGCAATGAACTGTTAGTGCCGGTTAAAGATGACATTGCACCGGCCGAGAGGGACGAATATTGCAAGCAGAGCTAAATTAAGTAATTAAAGCTTTTTCCAGTATTGCACCAGTAACAGATTGTAAAGTATTTCAGAGACGACAGTGGAAACACTGCCACTGAAAGGGAAATGGCTGATGTATTAAACTAATAACCCACTAACTAATAATGGAAGAAATTCATTTCTTGCCCTTGAGATATCAGAGTGTGATTGTATTACTACAGTTGTACTTAAGGAATTATTCACACACCGTTAACAGAATTCTTCAAATAGTCTCTCAGGCCAGGAGTAGTAGTTCCACTGTCAGGAAAAGTGCTAATACAGTTCAAAGCCACAATAAGGTCAACAAAACCAAACCAAGTGACCAACACAGACCAACAAGCTACATGCAAAGTTATGGAAATGATAATTAGATCTAAACTAGAGAACCACTTGTATGACAGCAGGTTAGTCAGGTTAGTCAGCTGTTAGTCAGCAGGAAGTTAGAAGAGACAGGTCTGCTGAACTAACTCGGCAGAGCTCCAGGAACAAGCAGCAGGACTGATGGACACAGAGCACAGGATACCTGTGGGTTTTCAGAAGGCATTAAGTTCGTCTCAAATCAGTTCTCAGACTGCAGGCACTAGCATTCAAGGAGATGCACGTACTTGAAATAAGACCCAGTAAGTGCAGGAAACACAGGTACAGATAAGGGTGAGAGCTCTGACTGGGGTGATGGTGTTATAGCAGCACAGGGAGCTAACAAGTGCAATGAGACGCTTGTCTTAATTGTACATATGAGATCCGGAAGCACTGAGTTTGAAAAACCTACTCCTGAAAAAGAATGAGGTGTTTATGACGATGCATCATTTGAATCCTTTAGGCACTGGGGGAAACAATAACAAGTCAAACAGAATATGCTTAAAAATAGTTAAAATATGTATTTAAAAATTTAAGAATTTTAAATTTCAAATCAAGGGATGTTTTGTTAGAATTGTAGTTGTACCCTGTTTAGAAAATTGTGCACCATTTTGGTCACCACATTACAAAAAGGGCATTGCTACTGTAGAATCAGTTCCGATTTCTGGTAGGCTAAAAAACTGAATCTCTTCAGTCTTTAACAGAAACAAATATGAGGGGCCCTGATACAAGTATTTAGAATCTAAAAAAGGCATGGTCAGTCATCCCCGAATCCGCAGTGCCAGACAGGAGGGAACCACGGGGACGTGAATTTAATCCTGTGTGGGCAGGGTGGAGAATGTGCCGCGCGCCCCAGGTCTCACCATAGCGCCGGCTCGCCCTCCAGGCCCTCACAGCGCAGTGCAGAGCCCCGTCCAGCCACACCAGCAGCCAGCTGATGCAGAAGCCCAGCAGCAGCCCCAGCATCAAGTCCATCTCCTGCTTCGTCACGCTGTCGCTCACAAAGTAGTTCTCCGAGGAGTCGACCAGGGACTGGTCCCCGTCGTAGGGAATCACATAGTGCACGTGGTGCCTGGCCACAGCGCAGGGACACGGGGACGAGAGGACGCAGGGCGAAGGACAGCAAGGAAGAGAAAACAGAGAGGAAGGTGGAGAAGTGGAAAAAGGAAGAAGTCACGTGGAAGTAGAGAGGGATAAAAAGGGAGAGAAAGTGAGAGGCAAAGATAATATTAGAAGAGGACAAAACCAGAGAGGAACAAAAGTCAGGGGGAGAAAAGGGGAGGGAGAGAAAATAGAGAAAAGGGGTAGTGGGGAAGAGAAAAAAGGAAAAATGTTTTTTTAAACAAAAATAATCTTTTTCAAAAATAATTATAATTTTCAACAAATAATTTGCTGCAACAAAAGTATGGACATTTACACTGCAGCACATGAAAGTATGACTGCAGACTTGAATTCTAGGAATGAGAAGAGGGAGAGGAATCCTGCCACAGCAAACCAGCTTCCTCTGCCTACTTCCCTGTCCTTTTCCTACAACCCTCCCTTCTCTCTCCCCCTCAGCCCCTTTCTCTCCCCCTCAGCCCCTTTCTCTCCCCCTCAGCCCCTCCCTTCTCCCTCCCTCAGCCCCTCCTTTCTCTCCCACTCAGTCCCTTCCTTTTCCCTCCCTCAGACCCTCCCTTCTCTCTCCCTCAGCACCTCCCTTCTCTCCCCCTAAGCCCCTCCCTTCTTTCTCCCTCAGACCCTCCCTTCTCTCCCCCTAAGCCCCTCCCTTCTCTCTCCCTCAGCACCTCCTTTTCTCCCCCTAAGCCCCTCCCTTCTCTCTCCCTCAGACCCTCCCTTCGCTCCCCCTAAGCCCCTCCCATTCTCTCCCTCAGACCCTCCCTTCTCTCCCCTAAGCCCCTCCCTTCTCTCTCCCTCAGCACCTCCCTTCTCTCCCCCTAAGCCCCTCCCTTCTCTCTCCCTCAGACCCACCGTTCTCTCTCCCTCAGCCCCTCTTTTCTCTCCCCCTCAGCCCCTTAGCCCCTCCCTTCTCTCTCCCTCAGCCCTTTCCCATGCAATGTCAGGAGTACAGCTGCCTTGGGGGACACAGGAATTAAATGCACTCTAATTACACATACCTGCAATGCTAGTAAATGTCAGGGTCGTCATAATGGCCATTTTAAAAACTGTTTAAGCCTGTGTTTATTTAATTTAACTTTCAGGCCATTTGTCCTATACTGTTGGGCAATTATGCCCAATTAGTGCAATAAACGCCACTTTGTTAAGAGATGGAGAGAGACACAGAAGTCTGGGGTGTGGAAATGCACTCTAGTGCTCTGTCACCATGTATAAAAAGAGTTTTGGTTTCCAGCCTGGTTGTGACCTCTACATACAATGTGCATTTTCCAAATAGACCTCCACCTTCATAATTACTCTTCATCTGACTGCAGATACACTTTACATAAGGAATAGTGTAATACATTCAGACTAATTTTCTACTGGATATAAACTAAATTAAACATCTAGTAGTACTATTAAAAGAAATTGCAGATAGTTCTGGGCCATTCACACATGAAAGACTGAGACACTCTAGGGTACAGCTGTGCCTGACAGCCCCAGGCCCTGGACCAGGGGCACTGTGAGGCCCTGACCTGCCCCCTCTGGGGTACAGCTGTGCCTGACAGCCCCAGGCCCTGGACCAGGGGCACTGTGAGGCCCTGACCTGCCCCCTCTGGGGTACAGCTGTGCCTGACACTGCCCTGCCCCCTCTGGGGTACAGCTGTAGCTGACATTCCCAGGCCCTGGACCAGCGGCACTGTGAGGCCCTGCCCTGCCCCCTCTGGGGTACAGCTGTGCCTGACAGCCCCAGGCCCTGGACCAGCGGCACTGTGAGGCCCTTCCCTGCCCTGCCCTGCCCTGCCCCTGCCCCTGGAAGATTCCACCTGGTTATCACAGATAAATCACTAGTCAACTCAGCATAACAAAATAAAGCACTACATAAGATATCATGTTATCTGTATAAAGGACATATTTACAGAGCTGTGAAATGTCAAGAAAAAACAGAATTACACATTGACCTATCATCTTCAAATCCCTGTATATATAACCTTCACATACTTCCAAGGCAACAGCAGCAAGTCAGTGTGGTCCCCAGCATGAGACGCCTCTCGGACCTTTGCTGCTCTCTCACTATGGAGAGTGAGTGGGGGGCTAGAGAAGGGGAGGGGGTACCCCAGCAGGCAGGCTGGAGAACAAGGGAGCTGAGTTCTAAAATGATGCAGCAGGACGGATTGCACTCAGACTCATTAATTGTCTTTTTAGCGAATATATCTCCATGATAATTCCTTAACTACTGGCTTTTTTTAGTTCATCTTACAACAATTTCTCCATCTGCATAGTACCTTACTCCATTAAGTTTAACTCTTAATAAAATCTGCTTAATATTTGATATATTGCCTGCAACAGAATATTATACATACTGTACCCACGTGACTCCTGAAGACAAGCATAATTCAGAGGTATATGTTAATAACGTTTCAACAAATCACATGATCAGCATTACTCATGACACAGCCAGTACTCTCCTTCAGCTCATATATACAGCATATATATGTGTATACAGTCAACGCCACAGCAGTACGACCTGTCTCACTGAAGCAGCTTCAGTTGCGTTTTGCCCTTATGAGCACAGTTAATTCTCCCTATAAAGAACAACACGCCCCGAAGAGCATTGACTGTATACCCAGACATACATGCATTTCAACTGTGCACATGTGTCTGAAAATTCATAAACAGGATGCGAGTCTGTGCATATATGTACTGTATATACTGCTACTACACAAACACATTCCATTTGTATTGAACACATGCGCAATAACATATGCCTCGGGTATATTTCCCATATACCCTTGTATGCTCATGCACATGTATGTGAAGAGGGATACATGCATGCATACAGCAGGGTAGGCACGATGCCTGCACCTGCTCAGTAACACAATGGGCTCCAGGTTCCATGTCTCTGCCAGAATCTGGCTTGTCTGTCACTGTATATACAATGTATACATAATACATATGTATATCATTTCTTCAATGTGTGCTCAAGCACCCACACGCGTGTCGACACACAGCACCCCTGCGTCCATCCACATCACCTCAGCCCCACAGCACATCTGCCGGAGCGACAGAGCCTGTCAGGGCACTGTGAGCAGGAGCTGTGAGCGCGGCGATGTGCAGCAAGAGGGCCTCCCGGTCCTGGCCTCTGTCCGGCGTGGCAGGACCAGCCCTGTGGTCAGTGGGATGTGTCAGGGCAGGACCGGCCCTGTGCTCAGCGGAAGGTGTCAGGGGCAGGACCAGCCCTGTGGTCAGCGGAAGGTGTCAGGGGCAGGACCAGCCCTGTGGTCAGCGGAAGGTGTCAGGGGCAGGACCAGCCCTGTGGTCAGCGGAAGGTGTCAGGGGCAGGACCGGCCCTGTGGTAAGTGGGATGTGCCAGGGGCAGGACCAGCCCTGTGGTCAGTGGAAGGTGTCAGGGGCAGGACCAGCCCTGTGGTCAGCGGAAGGTGTCAGGGGCAGGACCAGCCCTGTGGTCAGTGGGATGTGCCTGGGGCAGGACCGGCCCTGTGGTCAGTGGAAGGTGTCAGGGGCAGGACCAGCCCTGTGGTCAGCGGAAGGTGTCAGGGCAGGACCGGCCCTGTGGTCAGTGGGATGTGCCAGGGGCAGGACCAGCCCTGTGGTCAGTGGAAGGTGTCAGGGCAGGACCGGCCCTGTGGTCAGTGGGATGTGCCTGGGGCAGGACCGGCCCTGTGGTCAGTGGAAGGTGTCAGGACCAGCCCTGTGGTCAGTGGGATGTGCCTGGGGCAGGACCGGCCCTGTGGTCAGTGGGATGTGCCTGGGGCAGGACCGGCCCTGTGGTCAGTGGAAGGTGTCAGGACCAGCCCTGTGGTCAGTGGGATGTGCCTGGGGCAGGACCGGCCCTGTGGTAAGTGGAAGGTGTCAGGACCAGCCCTGTGGATAGTGGGATGTGTCAGGGCAGAGCTGCTCTCTCTCTCACACACACACAGAGTAAGTGACAATCCCTGCAAGTCCCAGCGCAGCAAGAGGCTCCGCACGGACCCTCGGAACAAGCCCTCTGCACTGTCCGTGTCCAGCTGTCAGTCACGCTCCGCACACGCCAGCACCTTCACGCACACACCTCGTACGCAGGAATGTATTCGAGTCATGCAGAGAGCCCAAGGAGATTTCTGTCGCCGCAAAGACATTGACTACAAGCACCGAACTAGCGTCCAGTTGTTAATAGCGAGAGCACTGCCCTGGAGACCCCTCGTGCGTGCGCGCGCGCGCGTGCGCGCCCTCCCTGACACAAATACCCAAGCCAAAGGCACACAATAGAGCCCGTCGGCAGCGATCAGCGACAGAAATCTTCCCAGATACAAGATGCACTCATGGAGGAAATTATAAATGTTAAATAATAAAGAGAAAGATGGTACATTAGCGTTGATTCGTTCTTGTTGGCTTTTGCTTTGTATTTTTACCTTCCACAGTTGCAATGACAGACGCGATCCTCCCCTCTTAAATGCGGTAAGATATAATTGTGAAAACGGTCCAGTAGTGCATTCATGTCCATTAAGCACGCTATTGCCTGTAAGAGCCGACAACCAAGGCATCGGGTCAACTCTGGATGGTGGAATAAAACAGTGACTCTAGTAATAAGTGCTAGATAATCTGGGGGGCACTTAAAAAAAACTGTCTCAAAAATGATATTAAAAGAGAAACACTTCAGTCCCTTTTACACGTTTACTGCATGCAATCTTGCAACGGTTATGCCGTGTTGCAGTTTTTGCCGTCTCAAAAAAGAAAGTGTTCACATATTGCATTTACTTACAAACAACTGCAATGAGGTGATCGGAAAAGAATCCTCTTACCATAACAATAGAAGCCCCAAGAATCATAAAGATCATGGTGTTACAGCTCACATGCATCAAAACTCCCAAACCGACTGTCTCTCGCTCCCCCTCTCCTACTCAGCGGATCCGGCAATACGTGGAGAAGAAAGTCTGCGGAAAGGAGCGACATTCATGGAGGCTCCGATACCGTCTCCTACAGAATCTCCCTCCCAGCCCCCCTGGGCTCGCAGGCTCGGGGAACGCTCCTGGGCGACATAAAGTTTGGGTCCCCGCTGCCTCTCTCCGTCCCCTCCGGGGTCTGATGCGGCGGTTCGCGCTTCCTGCAGGCTTGGCTCCCGACAGAGCAGAAATCCCTGTGTCTCTGTTACTGCTGTGATTCTTATTTACTCTATCGCACCCAGGCACCATTCAGAAGAGACCAGCGCAGGACAGCCGAGTCGCCCGCAGCAGAGAGCGCCGAAGGGTTTATTTATTGTCCTGTAAATGCGTGTTCGAGCTCCGCTCCTGTGTCCCGGGGTCCTGCGGCGGAGACCACATTGATTCCCGAGCCCGAGCGACGGGAGGCGGGGAAGGATTCGTTCTTCCTCAGCCCCCTCGATCTTAGGCAGCGGCGGCAGCACCGACAGAGAGAGAGAGAAAATCTCACAGTCCCATCGTCTTCCATCAGTGAGGAGAAAACATCTTCCTTGTCATCTCTGTAGATTTCATGATAACCGCCCGAAACCCCGCGTGTGACGCCCGAAACGGTGGATTTCTTCTTTTAAGGGTAAAAAACACACAAACGAACGCGGTCACCCCCTCCTCTAAGATAAACGTGATCCGGTGAGCCGAGCTCTCTCTCCCCTCTCCCCCTCTTCCTCCCTGTGTGACATTGCAGCTCACATCAGTATTCTGCACCAGTCTGCTGGGCTGGGCTGCGCTCCGTGCGTGCGGACGGGCGCCTCCTCGCTCACAGGGAGAGGAGCCGGGCAGCGCTGCTGGGGAGCCCGCCGCCCCCCGACAAGCAAGCCTGGCACCGTCCCCAGTGGCAGCCCGGTACTCACCAGCCCGGACCCCCTCGCCGCGCAAACACCCCCTAGCAAGCCGGCCTCTTCCCCTGCAGAAAACAGGCGCTTCTCGGCCCCTGATTAAAACCCATTCCCCCAGGAAAGGTTACAGCCCAGCCCGCTCGCCTGGCTGTCTAACACTGCTAGCAACACCGCGGGCATGAGTGGGTCACGACTTATTGCTGCGCAGGGGGAGGCCGGGTCTGTGCAGCGGACTGGACTGGGCTCGGTGACCTGGAGTCACCCCTGGTTCCGGCAGCGCCGCCCTGGTGTCCAGACCGGCCACTCGCCCCGGCCTCAACACAAGCCACCGCCTCATTCGTTGCTCTCATTACACTTCGGGGCTGTTAAATAAGAACAACGCTGCATCGGTGTAACTGTAGGACAGGGACCACAACAACATCACAAACCCCAGCCCTACGTTCGTGCCCCCCGCCGGACGGGCCGGGTCAGGGTCGGTACCGGGCTGGGACAGCCGCGCTCCGGCGCGCTTGGGACACATTAACAAGAAAATGTGTCCCAAGCACAGCCGGCCGCTGACTTTTCTCGATAAGACATCGCCGATGGAAGCTTACACGGATTCAGTCTGACCAACCCGAGGACATTGAGGGGAAGCGCATTTAAATCCGGGAACAGTAGGCACGTCTTTACACCAAGGGTGGTGGGAGTGCGGAACAAGCTGCCCAGCCCTGTAGCTGCAGCCGGTTCCCGGTTTCCATCAGACAGCGGCCGGCTGAGGTCGTGGGTCAGTGAGCTTTTCACAGACTGAAGACCGGGCCTTATTATTAATTATGATTATTAGGCAGAAGGTGTGTCGTGACGGACATTCTGTAGGAATACTCTGTAGGGTTGCAGAACCCCGCAACAGGGACATTTAATCTTTTTCTTCGTTTTGAAAGCGAGATTTTACTCGAGATTAAACCACCTTTGACAGAATCTCGCTCTTCCAAACGGATGTGATTCCGGTCTGTCTTAGCCATGCTTCCTAAGCGCTTTTAGAAGCCACCTTTAAAGGTGCTATATAAAATAAAGATTACTATTAACCGGTTTATCTCGCCTTCTGTGGAAATACAGGAGCATTTGAAACAAGTGAATAAATAACCCTACCTTCTTAAAAGCAGCGGTACGGAGACACTTACTGCCGTTAATCGCCCTGAGCGGGAACACCGGAGACTCGAGGCCGAACTGACCGTTAATTTCAAACTCGACCGCTCCGAACGCGCGAGCCGACTCTACCCTCACCTCACGTGACAGCCTCGACGTCACGGCGCCCCCGGCGTGGGCGGGGCCAGTCGCTGCTGTCCGGTCCTGTGGCGTCACGACCCGTGCTGTCGCACTGACCGGGTGCGGCTGAAGCCGCGACCCCCAGGGCATGAGAAGGCTGTGCAGGAAGAGCTTACTCTGCTGAGGCTTCCCTCCTCTCCCAGGGCTGTGCGCTCCTGTCCCAGCTCTGTCCACTGCCCTCCCTAGCTCAGGCCACAGTCTGGCAGTCAAGGCGATTAGCTCGATAAGCAAACGAACAGAGTGAAATGAAACTCGGTGGGCCTGGAGGAGCAGAGCTGCTGCCCCAGTCCTGTACCCGAGGTGTACCCCTCAACCTCCTCTCCACTGAAGACACTGGGGTCCCCTGCCTGCATCGGGACACATTACAGCGGAGCCCAGCAAGCACCGTGTCGGCACAGCGGAGATTCACGTCCCGGGTCCCAGCCGATACTGCTCCGAGCACGCAGCCAGGTCCGCTGCCACCTCCTCCAGGGGCAAGAGCTGCTCTGATCAGAGATCCTCCTGAACAAGCTCAGGGGATCCCAGGGCTTGTCTTGGGGTCCCCCCACCGCCTGGCCTTACACCCCACCTAAGCTGGTTACCCAACCCTTAATCGAAAGGGTTGATTACAAGGGGATTACTTGATTACATGTTATTTATGTTACAGTATGTTATTACATGTTACTGTTATTGCTATTGTGTAACTGTCTATTGTCTTATCTTCTGTCCCATTTATATACTGCACCTGAGTGACTAATGAGAAACACTTTTCATTATACTATGCACCTGTGTAAGTTTAATGACAAAGTTGAATTGAAACAAATTGTCACCAGCCAACAACACAGGGAAAAATGAAGGGCAGAGGTGTTTTTAAAAGTGAGAAAACTAACGCCTCACGGCCTCAGTTTCCTCTAACCCCAGCCTGCAGCTCCATCTCGAGCCTCTGCACACACAAAAACCCAGAGCCCAGCTTTGCTGAAGATATTTATTCCTCCAAGTATTTACAGACTCATTCATACAGGCACTCCCAACGCATATACTGTCTCCTGGAACCAGAGAGGTTTAAGTGTTTAATTCATAATTTAGAAAAATTGTTTCATTCCTCAACAGGCAGTCAAGACTCTCAGTCTGTAGTCACAAAACATAATAATTAGAAATAATAATAAGCACGTAACTAATGAGATTTAAGCATGAGGTTTTCAAAGGTTGTTCTCTACTCTACGCCCACTCATTCCTAACCTGAGCACACCCAACAGCCCCCCACACTCGCCAACATCCAAACGTCTTCGAATCTCTCTGCTTTCAACTAAAAAATCCATTAAAAAAATGTACAAGTGAAACAAAAAAAAAAACAAAATTAAATTTCACTTCCTCGACTGCCTCGAGAAGTCAGGGCGTCCCGGTGGGAACCTCACCCTGCGGGCGCGGCGCGGCGAGCGAGCGGACAAGGCCCGGACCGCCCCAGCCTGCGGCTCCGGCCCCGGCCAGGAGGGGGCGCCGTTTCTCGTGCAGAGCTGGGGTTAAGGCAGGGGGTGCTGCGCCCCGGGGGAAGGGAGGGGCTGTGCATTGTGGGCCGCCCGCCCGGGCGGGTCAGGGCGGGCGTGTGTGGTGCTGTCCGGCGCGCTGGCGGCCCCGTGAAGTCTCTCGTGTGAACCGTGTTGTGCCGTGGGCTGTGCGCTGTGCACCGGGGGGCCCGGGGGGGCCGACGGAGTGGTCTCGGGGCCGCGGTGTGCGCGGCGGGGCCAGTGCGCGCGGACGGCGTCAGTAGAAGCACACGGTGTGCAGGAAGGGCCGGCTGCTCTTCTCCTCAAACTCCTGCAGCAGCTCGTCCATCTCGTTCTCCATGTCGTCGGTGTGCTGGATCTGAGGGGAGGGCGAGAGGGCGGGGCTCGGTCACACACGCGGGTCACACACGCGGGTCACACACGCGGGTCACACACGCGGGTCACACACGCGGGTCACACACGCGGGTCACACACGCGGGCCTCGCCTCCGCCCAAAATCCGCAACACTAACCCCAACCCCATGCCAGCAAACGCCAACGGAGATTTCAGAACTGTTTGGGGAAGGATTTAGAAAACCTGGCTGGAGTTGTTTTCTCCTCTTACCCAGAAAGCCTGCACTACCGGAGTCGGTGCCACGGCAGGTACTCACACACTGGCAGAGCTCGCAGATGAGGAAGGCGCCCAGCGTGGCCTCCTCGTGGTTGTCCTGGATGTCGACATTGATCACGTGGACCGGCTGGAACGTCTCCTGCTCCCGGGAGTTCAGGTCTGACACGAGGGGACAGAGACAGACAAGATCAGAGACCGCAGGAGACAAACCTTCCGCCCCTCTCCTCCTTCTCGTCCTCCCTCAGTCTTCTTACCTTCCAGCACCTGGTCGTACACTCTCTCCTCGCAGGTGATAACCAGGTCGAACTGGTCCTTGCAGTTCTGGAACCGCTCGGGCCGGGCCTTGATGCGCTTGTTGCGGTCCAGCATGTGCAGAATGCCGTTCTGAGTGTATCTGCGGTTCGTTTGGGTCAAGGAAGCAACTGCAGTCCAACACAAACTTGACACAGACTCCCACTCTTGAGAAGCAGCAGCACACAAACATTGTCTGGCTAAAACGTTTTTCACACTCCTGTCCCCTCCCTGCACAGTGCCAACTCTACTCAAGGCAGAGCAACTCATTTCTTAATTGATCCCTCATTAACACACACTACAGCCCCTACGTTCTACCAAAACTGTACTATCAAGAAATCAAAACGCAACAACTGCATATTTACTGTACTCGCACTGCCTCAGTCTAAAATCCCCTATTTGCAAACACTGGAGAGGAAGGTCGAGGTCATTGTCCCAGACTACACGGGTATCCAAAGGGCTCTGCCACAAGGCAACTGTCCCACCAGGATGTAACATCTGCTCCAGGTTTGGGACAACTCTGCCACCCCACTGTAGGATGCAGGGATGCCCCCAGCGTTCCAGCGAGGAGCTCCTGGGAATCCCTAGCCCAACTGCCGAAAGGACAATACCAGCAGAGCAAAGCCCAGCACTCCCACTAGAGCAGTACCAGCCTGGTACCAGCCCAGCAGAGCACGGGACAGCACTCTCTGCCTGGAACCTGATCAATAAGCCAGTAAAACAGGGACGGTCTCATTCACTACATCTGCACCCGCTTCAGGTTTCTGAGGTTTAGGCGGCTGCTGGCAACAACCTTCGGTGCCGCAGAAGAGAAACACACCACCAAGGAAAAAAAACAGCTGACAAACGTGCAGCCCTGGAGAGAACCAGGCTTCAGGATTTACAGACATCCTCAAACAGGGACTCCAAGTTCACACCGAACTGGGTTTCTACAGTAACTGACTTTCTTAACAAAGGTGCTCCTTGACCTTAATTTGCTGCGGCAGGCACCGCTGCCCTATTACAAAGGCTGAGCGGACATTTGCCATCAGCCTCGATTCCTTCCACTACAAGCTGCCCCTGCAGGGGGGACAGAACCGTGTGCGTGTGCACCTACTCCTCTCTCAGGGAACGGCAGTCTGAACCCAGTGGGGGCGCCCGGTCTGACACCCATCAAACCACAGTGCCGCCTCCGGGGAATCTCAGACATACGCTGCTGGAAAAGTTATATTAGCTCGATAATCCATGCAGGTAACCAGTGAGAGCACCGAGGAAGACTGGAGCCAGAGGACCCAGCCCGACCCGGTGTGCACAAACAGCTGGCCAGAGACAGTGCGGTGTCCAGGAACCCGCAGTCGCCCCTGCATGACAAATGAGCCCCACTGGTGACTAGGGGCCCCACAGCCAGATGCCTGCCTCCATGTTAGGTTTACACCAGCGCTTTATCCTCAGAAGGAAAACTGGAGATCACAAAGCAATTAACCTGCCGTGTGCTGGTTTGGAGAATTCACACAACCCCACACATTGCTGACTTTTGGCCTGCAAGCTGTTTTTCTTAATTTAATTAAATAAATGCGGAGGGTGGCAGGAAGTGCTGTGGTGTTAGCAGTGGGGCTCCCTGCGTCAAGCCCCACCCCTGAGCTCCTGCCACAGTGAAAGCCATGGGAACCACCGCCAGCCATCCAGTGTGGGCACTTACAGCTGTTACTATCCAAACACTATCCTTCTAGGATAAACTGAAAGTGATAAAAATTACTCGCTGCAGTGGAAACAAATGTTTTTCACAAACATGTTGGCTGTGGCTGATGTAACAGTCATACCGTGCCCCCCGCCCAACACACACACACTTCAGTCCCTCAGTTCGTCATGTGCCACCCTCTCCCTCCCCTCCATGTACCAATAAACACCAAGACCACCAGGTACAGCTCTGGAAAATTTTATTCTCTGGACGTCATTTTAACATTTCAGAGCTTCAACAGTCTGAGTGTGTGTCCCCCACCCCCCCACCACCATCTACCTGTGGGCTACCGTCACACTGCGGTCAGACATGCTAGTCTTGTAGGGCCTTCATCCTTCCTGCAGCGACCATCCAACAGCCAATGAGCAGAGAGCATCTCGGGGAAAATGGGGATAAACGACTTGGCCACACCTCTTACCCTGAACACACTGCACTGTTCAGATGAGCCTGCACACCACTCATGCTAAACTGCATCTCCTCACAGCTCACATGCCTACAAAGTTAATGTAACCTAAATGTTACTCCAGTAATTCAAAGACTCTGTGTTCAGCAAGAGTAGGGGTACCAACCCCAGGGCCCTGGCTAAACTCCACGCTGGACTTGTGCAATAGGGGCTCTCTAACGCTCAGCCTGAACCCCCTTGGTGCAGCAGCTCCTCACTCCTCCCCCTGACCTGCTGTGGACTGGGATGCTGGTGCAGAATTCCAGAGGTGGATGAAGTGGCTCCCTTCCTACATGTGTTCCAGAGCCTTACTTGATAACGAACCATACTATACACATGTAAGGCACAGCTATACTTTAACAACTGCACAGTGAAAACTAAGGCCACAGGCCGATGGAACTGAACAGAAGCACAACAGCAGCGCACACCAGAAGGTATCCACAGGACACCTCCCAGCAGAGACTATATTAGGCGTGTACCACTGTCGCCATGGAAACGTGCTCCTGCTGGTGCCACCTGCACCAAATTCGCTGCTCCACAGCACCAGGATTCACAATGCAGTTGTTCATGAAGATTGCTGGCCTCTTAACCACCCCATTCACATTCCTACCAGGAGCAGCCCCAGGCACCTGCCCACTGCCGATCGTGCCCGGCAAAACCGCTCGATAAGAAAGAAGTATAAAAGTGTGTCAGTACTGGCCTTGCTCGATCCACCTTCTGTTCGGCAGCACTATCTCTCTGCAGCTTCTCAGGCTGGCTTGGTCAGGGGAAGAGATCCGCAGCAAATCCGCACATTTTCACATTCAAATACTTTAAAAAAATCTCAGAAGAGTTAACACCGATCGCACCCTGAACACTGGGATCCAGCACCGTGCACCCAAAGGCTCCAGACCCGATACAGAGCGATGCTAACACTGTGCTTGTAAATATACACACGCTCCTACAGTATGTGCTTTGAAAGCTGGACTGACGGCGTGTAGCATAAAAGTTTGATATAGCAGCTCCTACTCTAAATTGCTCTGGGCTACAGCCAGGCTGAAAACATATTTTCATCACTGGCTTTGTCTCTCAGCTTCATTCTGTCAGACCAAACGGATCATCCAGGAAACCACTACGCAAAAACCTGGAAGTTTAAATACCAGAGTTCTGGAAATGCTTGAAAGTGCAAGTGTAAGTTACACCAGGGTGCCCAGTACGGGCAACTGGGGGCAGTGAAAGATACATTTGTAACAACTGGCACACTCTGGAGAAATTAAAAAAAACTCAGCTCTCTCCTGAGAATAACAAAGCTGTCACAGGATTGCACCACAGAAAGAGGCAGGCTTGCTTCTTCCTCCTCCAAGGCAAGGTCAGGCTGAAGGCTGCAGTTTAAGGCAGTGGACAGCTGGCCACACACACCAGTCAAGAGACGAGTTAGTTTGACCCTGCTGACGACATGCTGCCTCGTTAGTAAGCCTGCTCAGTACGAGAGGACCCGCTGGTTCAGACTTCGGGTGCCTGTGCTAGGCGGAGAAGCCAATAGTGCACAGCTGCAGTCTGTGGGATCAAGACTGCCCCCCGAGAAGAGTTCAGCCATCCCACTACATCCAAATACTCACCCCCAGCTCAGTGGACTTCCTGCCCTGTCTGTACAGCCCACCCAAAACCAGCTGGAAGAGAGCTGTCTGTGCAAAACCATCACTGGGGCATTTCACAGAGCTAAAAATTCAGGCTTGCTCATTTACACTGCCCTCCCAGTCCTGCACAGAGCTAGACAAGAGATTCCTGCTCACTGTTAACTGCTGTCTCATGGGCAAACAGCAGCCAGATGGTGCCCCTTGAGAAAACGTCTGACAGCTAAGGAAAGCGGAGTGACCTGGTGATTCACTGCTCGCTGGAAGGGCAGCGACCCACGCTGAAACACTGAAGAACGGCTGGAGACCGTCAGCACCTGCTGCCAAGTTTCCATTCACAAGTCCACAGATTCAAACGGAGCTCTAATGAGCTCAGTAACATCTTATTTCATGTGTAACGTTTCATGTCCTACAGCTTGCATCTTGGAAGGCCACAAGGTCTTCTGGCTCTTTGTCCAGAGGAGGTCTGAGCGACTTTCCAAACTCAGCTGCTCAAATGGGACAAGTTGACGCTCACCGAGACGCCCAGTGGTTTTAAAGCTCCCTACAAAGCTGGTTTGACCGTCTCTCTCCAGGATGGAGCCTCTGTTCTGGTTACCTTGCACTTACAAGGGAACTCTTCCTGTATCTGGAACAGTGGCCACTGACCCCGATGTACCCAAACATAGAGGGGAAAATCCAGGGCCTCCAGTCTAACTGCAAGAATTATCTGGGTCCATTTCAACTGTTTCCAGGTTTACAGGGGCAGAAAGAGCTCAGCTGCAGCTTGGTTTGCCTCTGTAAACACAGGAAGAAAAGAGGAAGACAAACCAAAGCGCAGGAGCAGACAGTTCCAGGGAATGTCTGTCTAGCACTGTTCCGACTCTGAGGACGCAGACTAGCGAGGGCATTTTTTTTTTTTTTTTTTTACAGGAGGCCAGCAGCTGTGAAACATGTTACTGCTCCTGGAAAGCTCCCATCATCTCCCCCACAGGGGTCCCAGCACTTGTCACACAAACACAAGACACGCAAGCAGCAGCCCTGAGACACAGGCACACACAGCCCAGGCTCAACCCCCTCCTGTACAGGCTCCCCCAGGCCAGGAGGGAGAGCTTCTGGCATCACTGCACACACTCTCCAGCAGCCCATCTCCTGTCAATATCACTACAACGAAGCTCCAACCCCCCCTCAAGCCTGGGCTCCTGCTGCAAGCGCCAGTACACTCACCACACAGAGAGGAGGATAGCAGATAGTGATGAAGCCAGCTCTCAGATGGGGATTATTAGGAGGCCATGGCTGATAAAGGCCAGGGAGAATATGGGCCGCAACACCAGGGTAACACACCCCTATTCAGTCAGGACCTCTCTTTTATGTCTCATCTGAAAGATGGCTCCTCTTTCCCCCCCCCCCACAGTATAGTGTCCTCCCTCTCTGTAGTGGGATATTAGGACCCACACGGACTGTGGGGTGAGCGCCCCCTCCTGTTCCCGCTTACACCTCTTCCAGCAGCAGCCTTAGCTTAGACAGGATGTCTCCCTTTCAACTACTGGCATCCAGGTGCACACATTCAGCTTCAGTGGGTTGCCAGAAATATAGAAATGAACAAGTAATGTTTAATTCCACTCTGAAAAGTAGGAAAAAGGTTTCTGTTGTTGAGCCTTCTTCAGGTGCACTGGTTACTCAGGCTGGGATAACAAAACCCAAAGACCCCAGGCCCTACAAGAACTGAGTACAAGACCCCTGAACTACAGCGACTCGGAGGTATGCTGAGGAACTGACAGGCCAGACCGAAGGGGGACAGAGACCTACAATGTGACGGTGTCAAAAACAAACAGGCACAGGCTGTAAACGCAAATGACCTGAACCACACTGCCGTGACGACGCTGTAGGTCTGTCTGGCTCCTGTGTTGCTATATTACCTTCTATTCATACCGTCTGCCTTATCAGAGGAGCAACACGGACACAGAACCCAGGGAAAAGCTGAACGCCAGCAGCCTCTAACCAAGAGCAAAATCCCTGCAACCCTAACTTCTGTGACCCCAGGAGGGGTCATTAACTCGGTCGGGGCGACACCACGAGGCAGTGGTGGGGTCCGAGCCAGTACGCAGGACCACAATATTAACAAGCTCCTTTGTTATAACTGACCTCCCCTGCAAATCAGGATCGCAGCACTGAAAATACAATTTACTTCTTTAAGACAAAGAATCCCCCCCCTCGCTTTCCGAGGCTAATAAAAACCAGCTCGTGTGTTAGCTCACGTTAGCCGCAGGCTGGCGACCTACTTCGGCGCACATTCTCACGGACGACTGCTCAGCAGCAGGGAGCGTCGGCTCTGAAGCGCTCTGTCCGTCACGGGGGGAGGGGAGGAGGCGCTGCGCGGCAAGAGCGCACTGGCGCACCAGGAATAGCGCGCTGCAGCGGGAGGGAAGGTGGGGGGGCGGCACAGACCCCGCACAGCCACGCAGCTCCAGCAAGCGCTTGTCCGCCCACCAGCCCTGAGTCACAAGGCAGAGCGCTGCGTGCGCCACAGCACAATACCAGAAGGCCGAGCGCCCACAGGTCCACGCGCCTCTCTGTGGGCCTCGAGAAACAGCCCTGCAGGGGCCGACAGGGAGCCGAGACTCCTCAACGGGGCTGCAGATCCAGAAAAAACAGCCACTCTGACCAATTAAATCCATAACTGCATCCATTACGTCTTTCAAAGCTCAGTCTGACTCAGAAGAACACCCTGCAGCTCTCTTAGGCCACAGGAGTATTACAGCGGTACCAGCTCAGCAGCGCAGAATCAGATAACTTTTCCACGTGAAAACTGACTGACGATTTCTGATTTTGCAGCACTTCCACCATTCTGATTTTTACCATAATCACTCCTCTAGGCGTCGGGCTGAAGGGGATTGCTTACATCAAGGAAGCCATCAGCCCTTTGAGCCCACCTGCCTTCAGTGGTGCTGTGCTTCTCTCACAGAAACCCCACTGGGCCCAGTGCGAGGGGACAGACCTGTACCGACACCAGCCCAGCGTGACCTAGATCAGAGCCCTTACATAACTGCACCATGCTGAACATTAGCTACTACTCTATTCTACGGCTCAGTTACTGCTGTAGACAGGACCACACATCTTCTTGGGCAAAACAAAAACACCAGCTTACTGTCTGTAAACAGGGGCTTTTGGGTGTATGTAAACTTGGCACTTATGTTTAACAGATACAAGAGGAATGGCATGTGCTGGCTCAAAATGGATTGACACTCATTCGCATGTACAGACTACACACCCATCCACGTGACAGACCACACACACACACCCCTTCCCTTTCCCAGCCCAGGTCCCAGTCACTGCCCAGTCTGCCTGAGTTGTGATGTCATATGGTCACTGCTTTGGATCTGAGCTCACAGCTACAAGAGTCTGTTTCTTTCCTCCTGTTCCTCTTTAAACAGCTGAGCAGTTCCCCTGAAGCGCAGAGCCTTACCCTGCAGATACACACAATTCAGACAGCGCTACAAAACACAGGAGAGAGAAATGGAGGAGGAGGAGGGAGAGTGAGTGTGGCCTTCCTCCTCTCCAGCACAGTCACTGTGTGTCTGTGAGGGGGGTGGAGGGGGGGGATACAGTTCCTTGTCTTTGCGGACGAGGTCGTTGTACATCTGCTCGTATGTGGTCTTGAAGTCGTAGACATTGGGCTTGTCCGGTGCCGGGCCTGGCAGCTTCACGTGCGTGCCGGTCCCGAACGAGCGCACGTCGAAGCCACGCTTACTGGAACAGAGAGAGAGGAAAGGTCAGTCGGCAAAGTGCATCTCGAGAAGCCCACTCCTCTAGGACAGAGCCGCTGTCTGCAGCGCCCCCCTGGAATCACCAGCACCCCACCGGCCCGCTGCCTCAATCCCCACACGGCCCCGCGAGCTCGCATGCAGGCCCCCCGGGACATCGCGCGCCTCCGCGGTGCGACGGACATCGACGACGAACGCCAGAATCCCCGAGGAGAGCCATTCACGGTTCACAGACGAGATGACAAACAAGTGCAAGTAAACTGCGACCATGGTTCACGAGCCTTGGAGAACTGGATTCGCTCCTTTACAGAAGGGCTGAGCTCTTCCACAGGATGTCTGCACAAACCCTACAGCAGCACGACAAGGAAGGGGCTTCACAGAACACACGCCTCTATGGGACGCTGACCGACTGTGGTTTAAAAGCTGGCTGAATGTCAAACTTCAGCTCCCAACCCATAACAAACATCCTGAGTTTTAAAGGAAAAAAAAGACTAACTTCAGTAAGTCAGTCTGAAGGGAGCATTATGGAGGAGCGAAAAGATTAACGTATACATGGCTCGTTTCCGACAGTGAATCACTGCAATGCTCCAAACTGCACCACTGTTAATGAAAGCCTTTAACAGGAAGCAAGCAAAGCAGGCTGTCGTGACTGACCTAATTCCACAACAGATGCTCACTGCTGTGAGCAGCTCACTGTGGCCTGTTCCTGCTATAACCCAGCCATCGGCCCCCTGGCCTGTAGAGCTCACAGAGCTGTGCACGGCAGCTTCTCCAGCGCCAATGGGGTCACGCGGCACCCCAGAACAGAAAGGTCATACTGCTGGATCCTGGCAACACCACACCCCCAGCCCCCAACAAAGGCCCTCCGACTCAAACTGCTCAGCAACTGTGCCGACTTGCCAAACAGGAGCTCATCGTGCCATAAACCGCCAGTGCACGCAGCACCAATACAGAGCGCAGGCCACCGGCTCTCCCCAGCCGGGCACTGAAGCAGACACTGACATCATAGCACCTGCAGGGGCTGAAAAACACTCAGCTAACAAACCAGCCAGAATGAAGTCAGGAATTTTCTCTCCTGTAACCCTGGCACATCAGCGATGACATCGCTGTTCTCCAACCCCAGGAGGGGGGTCGGAGGGCTGGGGAAAGCCCCCACCACACGGGAACTGAAACTGACAACGCCAGGCAGAACTAAGAAGGCCGGGGAACAAGCTGTCCAGTCATGAGACGAGAGCTGAATCAGTGAAGGGAACAGGGCATCCTGAGGGACTGGACTCCCATGGACACCAACTGCACACTCAGGGAAGACTTATTTCGCACACCTGCTGTTAAAGAGCCTTTAAACACCCACCAAGTCTCCAGTTACCTCCCACCTCCACTGAGTGCCAGGGCTGCAGGTAAACATCGTGAACACTAAATCACGCCGTCTCTGCCAGTGTAAGCATTCCTGATGTTACTTCCTGTACCATTTTCATTGTTAATGCTAAACCTGTTCTTAAATATTTACCTGAAAGCCCATTGTGACAAGCATGTTATTTCTCTTTTATCAGGTTCGTGTAACAATATTAGGGACAGCTCTTCAGAAACCTTCGACAAGACAGAGGTTTCTTCCTAAGCAGCTCCTGAAACCTGTGCACACTCAGCTCAACCTACACACCTGCTGAAACTGCCAAAGCACACGTATGTGAAAGGAGCTCAAGATAAAGAGACTTTTGGTTCCCATCAAAATCATTCTTGAAACAGAAGAGCTCCGTCTGAAGAATTTAGTCCAGAGTCTCCTGGTCCTCGTGTCACATTCTGTTTTCTACTTTAAAGGCATACTCAAACATTGCTGCAGACAAACAATATCTTTTAAGGTCTTAAAATAGGATTCTTCTCAATATCTAAGTGCTTCTTCAAAAATTACATTTCACAGTTCTGTGAAGTAAGAAGTAATGTTTGCATGGTCCCGTAATGGTCTTCTGAAGCCCATAACGCATCTATACCAACTCCTGACATCCCCCCAGGCGACTCATGGAAACCCTCCTCTGCCAGCTGTGTGATGCAACACAGCACTCCAGTCCAGTCCACTCGTTCTCTGGGCCTCGCCTGTCCATGAACAGGACACTAAGAGAGGCTCTAGTGTGTTTCAGCAGTTCACCTCAACATTAGCCAGATTATATTTTTTGGGAGGGTTTAACAAACATCTTTAGAAGCCACCTGACAGCAATTTGGGTATTTAAACATTTCCTGCTTCCTGCACATTTCTTGAGGAAAGAACTATTCTGTGGAATGTCAGAACTGTGCAGAGAACACAGAGATATGAGAGCTAATGAAAGATTAGCTTTGAATTAAAACAGTAGCTGCACGACTGAAAGAAAAAGAAACGTTACAATAAGTGCCTCTGACATTTATAATGTTCACAAATTGTAGCTTATATTCGAAATGTCAGGTGTCTAAAACCCACCAGCCACAACAGACATTGGAGTAGCTGATCGTAAGTTACCAATTCCCCTGCATTTAAAGAGGCTTCACAGACATGTTGAGCTCAGGGGCACAGCAGAAATCTCCAAGAGCAGCACGGGGCTCCACTTGCATGGTCTCAGCCCCAGTCAGCTGACTCAAGCGCCAGCAGGCATCCAGACGAGCAGGGCAGCGCGGTCCTCCGACACCAGGCAAGGAGCAGGGCTTCCACACGCACGCTGTTCCTGTAGGACCTGGGATCAGCAGGGACGCTGCGCGCACGCAGGAGTCCCTGGGAAAACAGACCCTTCCCAGAAGGGTACCGAGCACCCCTTCACAAGTGTTAGTGTACCAGCCCAGGACAACAACTGCTCACAGGCAGGGTCAGGCCACTAACAGCACCCCTCTCTCACAGCGTGTGCCTGCTCCACTGGACACAGGGGACACCAGGCAGTCAAACCCCTGGGAGGCACGACAGAGGCAGCCAAGCACTCCTCCACAGTCAGCGTTGAACCACAGACCACAGGATGCAGGTGGGAGTTCAGATCCAAGAACAGGAAGCACCCCTTTACACGAAGGGCAGGAGGGGTTTGGAACAGTTTGCTGAAAGCAAAGGCCTCTCGAGGACTTCAAGTAAAAAAAACTGCAGGTGGGAAACATGGGGTAGTGACGCCATTTAATAAATCACAAATGACGTCGACAGAACCCCCAGAGAAAAAGGCAGTCCAACCGTGACACAGCAGGGTGGACCAGGATACACCCCCGAGCCGGGTCTGTTCGGGGGCTGTCTGAAGCCGGGGTCCCCCAGCCCGAGCCACACAGCGGCTCCCCGGCTCTCAGCCCTGTACCGGGTCACCCCTCCGGGCGCCACGACACCAAACACCCCCGCTCACCGCTCGGTCAAGGAGCGACCCCAGGACAGCCCGAAACACGTCCAGACAGGCGCGGGGAGCGGACGGACTCGCTGCTCGCCGAAACCGATCCCCGGGGCAGGCCCGGCCCGCTCCCTCTCGGGCCGGAGGAACCCCAGGCCGCAGCCGAGACTACACCCGCGCCTCACCCCGAGGGCAGGGCCCAGCCGCGGCGGAGCGAGCCGGGGCGGGGCGGAACCTGTCGGAGCGGGTCGGAACCGGTACCTCAGGATGTTGTGCGCCTCCATGCTGCGGTTCTGGTTGCTCGAGCACACCACCGCCACGCGCAGCGGGTGACTCGGCATCGCTGTCCAGTCGAGCGACACTACCGAAGTAACTAAAAGCAAGTAACGTAAAGTAAAAAAAAACGGAAGAACTTTAAAATAGCTAGGCTGGAGTCAGACACAACAAACAGATACGACGTGCTTCTACCGGCTAAACCAACTAACACTCGGTGTTTGAACACAGAGTTATCCTCCAGAACCCTCTTCTCCCTCAGCTCGCTCTCAAAATGGCGTCTCTACGACACGGCGGGCGGGTCTATGGCCGGAGAGCCGACCAATCCCGTGGCGAGCCGCTCTCACCCCGCCCCCTTCCCTCACGTGATAAGAGCGTGACGTCCGCAACTGCCCGGAAGCTGATTCGTCACGGAGCTCTTCCGGAATGCGGCGTTTGCTGTTGATCCCTCCAATATCCAGTAGGGGGAGACAGCGGCTCCAGACCTCGGCCGAGTACGCAGCTGTAGTCTCCAGTTTCCTGCTGACGGCGATTCCAATACGTACAGCGTTCAGAATCACATGTATACGAATACCCCACACTGACCATGGGCACAACACAAGAAACAGCATTTAATTGTGTTATTTGGTAGATGTTCATTTTTCTGAATTGATTTCCCTGATTTCTGGGATGTGTGTTCTGGTTCCCTGTCTTCCCGGTCCGTGAAGCTATGGGCTCAGTTCTGCTGACCCAGGGGTCCACTGGTTTGGTGGGGAAGAACCTGCTCTGAGCCTCAGCACATACGCCCAGGGCACATCCCTGTCATGGCCACGAGTTTAAAACTCCCTGCCGGGCGCTCTCCTCCGAGACTCTGTGGGGTCAGCAGCCCACGCCAACCCCACTCCCACGCCCACGCGTGTCTGCACCGGGCACAGGAGAACAGAACGGTCCAAACGACCCCATTCGACCCGTTCAGTTAGTAAGCTTTTAGTTGTGAGCAACATAGAGGTCCCAGAATCTTCCCTGTTTCCTGGAAGGAGCCGGGCTCAGCTTAAACACCACCCCTGGCTGGCTTGTTCCACACCCCCGCACCCCTCGTGTACAGAGCGGAGTTCAGTTGCAATTCTACACGAATGAGGCGTTGAAAGGGAACTGAGTGCTGGCTGTGAATCACTTTTTTAAAAGAGCCGCCGGTGAAATAAGAGGAAACAGCACCAGAGTCTCTCCAGCAGCAGGGTCCCACTTTATTGACTGTGAAGGTGGAGATTCAGGTACAGAAATATAACAGGCGCTTGCGTCACGGCCTGATCTACATGTACACTATACAATATACCATATACAATATATAGCTCTATATCTGTCTCTACAGGTATATACAGAGGTGCTGGCAGGGTTAATCACGAGTTCAGTCTGCCCTTATGGGCTGAGCTGGGAAGAGAGGAGACACAGCAGTCCTGCAGCTCACGTGCTCCTTACTTCACACGGACACACAAACACAAACACGGCCTCACTAATACGCACACAGCACTCTCAAATTCACAGACCTACAATTCCTACTACAACAGGAGCCAGCCCGTCCACAGAGCCAGTCTCTGTTGCTGCAGCAGAGCTACAGGAGCCAGGCCCCACAAAGGCAATAGAGACTATAGCAGTGATATTATCAAACTTCAAGCCCCCATGGAACACTGATTCGCACAGCCCTGATACGGGGAATTTGCTCTAGAAGCCTGTCTCTGTAGGAGTAACACAGCTCATGACCCAGACTACAGGAGCCAGGCTCTGGACAGGGGTCAACACAAGAAGCACAGAGGGGGTGGGGCATGGGGGTCTGGTCTGTAAAAGTGCTCTCTGGGCCTCACTGGAGCAGTTCTCCTCACTGGACCAGCTCTCCACACTGGGCCAGCTCTCCTCACTGGGCCACACTGGACCAGCTCTCCACACTGGGCCAGCTCTCCTCACTGGGCCACACTGGACCAGTTCTCCTCTCTGGGCCACACTGGGTCACGGCTTCACTGTTACCCAGCCCAGCTAATTCTGATTCTGTTTGGCAGCTTTGACAAACCAGACCCTGATGACTTTGAGCTGATTCTGTACAGCAATTCTAACTGTCTGGCTGTTCACTTATCTATTTATCAGTTTATGTCTTAGATTTATAACTGAATCTATTGATTCTATATCTACTTATCTGTCTAAATACAGTACTTTCAACTATCTACTTATGTCCATAGGTGTTTAACTACACTGTGAAATGCTACCTACCCACATCAACAATGACTCTCTCAATATTCCCTGCCAGTTTCTGTGAGACGCACAAACCTTCTGACACACTCAGACTCAGAAAGACACTCAGACACACTGAGACACACTAAGAAGGTCACTGTCCCTTTTCAGTCAATGGATTGAAGAGCTGCTTGTATCAGAGATGTGCACAGGACAGGGGTCCTGGGACAGCCCGGCACCAGGGGGCACAGACTCAGTTAGACTGCTCTGAACTGTTTGCAATTCTGGAAATAAGGCCTCTTGAAGACTCCCACTCAGTTAACTAGAAGAAGGGCTAGTTAATGGGGATATCAGTTTGGTTGTGACTGGAAGTCCAGCAGGACCAGGGCTGTGGAGCAGAGAGGAGACAGTCAGCACAGCCCCTCCCGGCTGTGTGGACCTGTTCTGGGTCCTCAGGTGCAGGTTTGCTTTCTCCGCCCCTGGCAGTAAGTTTCCAGGGGAATAAATCTGTTCTCTCCCTCTGCATTACTCCTGGACTCCCTCCGTCTCCCGGTGTCTCCTGCTGTCTCCTGGTGTCTCCAGTGTCTCCCGCCGTCTCCTGCTGTCTCCCGGTGTCTCCCGCCGTCTCCTGCCATCTCCTGCTGTCTCCCGGTGTCTCCAGTGTCTCCCGCCGTCTCCTGCTGTCTCCTGCTGTCTCCTGGTGTCTCCAGTGTCTCCCGCCGTCTCCTGCTGTCTCCCGGTGTCTCCCGCCGTCTCCTGCTGTCTCCCGCCGTCTCCCAGTGTCTCCCAGAGCTGTTCCAACAAGCCCTGCCCCGCTGTCCCAGGGTGAAGGAGCCGAGCAAGTGGCAGTGTCTCAGAGTGTGTGCGGGGCTGTCCGTGTGTCAGTGCGTCAGGGTGTCAGTGGATCAGTGCGTCTGGCTGTCAGTGTGTCAGTGTGTCAGGGTGTCAGTGCGTCAGGGTGTGTCAGTGCGTCAGGGTGTCAGTGCGTCAGGGTGTCAGTGCGTCAGGGTGTGTCAGTGCGTCAGTGCGTCAGGGTGTGTCAGTGCGCCTGGGCGCGGGGGTGTGTGCTGGCGGGGTTCATGAGGTTCTCGGTGATGTAGGCGACCAGCAGGCAGATGATGACCAGCATCACGCAGATCGCCCCGCCCACCGCAGTCATGGCGATCACGATGTCCTGCATGCCGGACGGCAGCAGGGTGAAGTCCAGGCAGTCGGGGGGCCCGGCGGGGGGGCCCAGCGCCTGCAGGCACACGTGGTAGCGCACGCCCTCGTGCGCCTCGGTCAGCAGGTAGTCGCGGCAGCTGGCGCCCAGCCGCACGCGATCGCACTGGAACTGCGTGTAGGAGCCGTTCCAGGAGCAGCTCAGCAGGAAGCCCCCCCGCCGGCGCCCCTCGGACCCCGGGCCGCCCCACTGCACCAGCACGCTGCCGTTGCTCAGCACGTTGGCCACCAGCCCCCCGGGCCCCTGGGACCGGTAGGCACGGCACTCCCGCTCCCGGCACCGGAACCTGCGCTCGGGCTGCCGGAAGCACAGCCGCCCCCCCCCGGCCGCGCCCGGCCCCGCGCCGCTCACCTGGTAGGCACACACCGGGGCCGCGCTGCCCTCGCCCAGCGGCCTGGCGCTGTGGCTGCTGTCGGCGTGCCTCGGCTCCGGGGGCTCGGGGGGGACGAGCCAGGCTGGGCTAGCTGCCCCGCCGGCGCCGGGTCCGAGGCGGCCCCGCTCCCGAGGGGCCTCTCCTTCCTCTTCTAGCGATGATGCTGGCGATGACGACAGCACCGCGTCGCCCCCCGGTTTCGAGAGCGCGGTGGGGGGTGCGCCCGCGTCCTTCCAGCGGGGCCCCGGCGCTCCGCTTCCCCGGCACAGGCCGAGCACCGAGACCCAGGCCAGCAGTGCGGCCGGCAGCGCGCCCGGCATGGCGCCGGTCCGAGCGCAGCGCCTTCAGCGGGCAGACGGGGGCTCCGGCCTGGGGTTCATGCGGTTCCCGAGCGCGCGTCCCGGCTCCGGCTCTCACCTGCAGGAAGAGCAGAGGCAGCGCCTTCAGACAGCCAGTCATCGCCGCGACCCGCCTGCTGCAGGCACTACAACAACAACAGCGATGGCAGTAAAGCGCTGTCTTACGGTGTCGGAGAGGTGCACTCCCGTCCCGCCGTTATTTTTGGAGTCGCTCTGGGTGATGGAGCGTGCCCGCCGCCGCGCGCGGTCGTGGGAGGAGTGTGACAGCGCGAGCGTGTCCGTGTTTCGAGTCCCCGAGGAGTCAATGACATGAATCACGTCTCCTCCTCACAGCCGCCGTCTCGTCTCCCTCTTTCTCTCCCTTACAAATCCAGCAAGCTTTATTGGCACGCTGAATTTCAGTGTCGGCACAGCGATGCCATTTTGCATCTAGAACAGCGACGTGAAGTTATTATTGAGACGCTCACTCTCTGTTCCCTGGGCCTGGACAGGAGGTCACATACTGGACTGCAGCTCTATTGAGTTATTGTAGAGAGGATTGTTTGTCTGATCCCAGAGTGTTTCTCACAGTGCAGTAGGAGGGGCATCTCTGTCTCTTTCTCCCCGCTGGCAGTGGGAGCACAGCCTGTCCTCTCTGGACAGCCAGCTCTACCTGTGTCCAGTGTCTGTGTCCAGGCTGTGGTCACTGAGCCTGTCCTCTTTGGACAGCCAGGTCTGCCTGTGTCCAGGCTGTGGTCACTTAACCTGTCCTCTCTGGACAGCCAGGTCTGCCTGTGTCCAGGCTGTGGTACCGAGCCTGTCCTCTCTGGACAGCCAGCTCTACCTGTGTCCAGTGTCTGTGTCCAGGCTGTGGTCACCGAGCCTGTCCCCTCTGGGCAGCCAGGTCTGCCTATGTCCAGTGTCTGTGTCCAGGCTGTGGTCACTGAGCCTGTCCTCTCTGGGCAGCCAGGTCTGCCTGTGTCCAGGCTGTGGTCACTGAGCTGAAAGACCTGCACGCTGAAAGTGCTTGGGTCAGAAGTCCAGAAGCGCCGTGAGAAACAGGACAGAGGGTGGGAAGGGCACCAGTGAGTGCTGGAGATTGTGGGCTGAGCTGAAACAAAATCTCGGGGTCCCCCACAGGATGTGGGTTCAGAACCACTGCAGTTCAGAATCGTGACACAGTGTGGACATGGAGTACATACCCTGGGCAACTCATTTATACACACACCACACGTCACTGAGAGAACAGGCAATCGGCCAGTGGTTAGATCCCACAAGCCAAGACCACCTCCAGTCTCACAGAAGCGGAAGTCCTGCTGGAGAGCTGTACAGTGGCCTCTCCCGTCTACATCACCCAGACCCACCCACCGGAGCCTTCTGCTACAAAGCCTTTATTGCAAGTGTACACAAAGATCGTGTGTAGAGCTCTATTAAAACATACGCATCTCAGTAAAGCAAAATATTACACAGGAGAGAAGAGTCTCTCCCTGCCATTGGACATACCCCGCGACACACAGACACACTCTCTTATACACTGACACCCTGTGATACACTGACACGCTTTCTTACACACAGACACACTCTCTTACACCCTGCCACACTGTCTTACACACTGACACACTCCCTTAAACACTGACATGCCCTGCGACACACTGACGCACTCTCTTACACCCTGACACCCTGTGATACACTGACACACTCTCTTACACCCTGACACCCTGTGATACACTGACACGCTTTCTTACACACAGACACACTCTCTTACACACTGACATGCCCCACGACACACTGACACGCTCTCTTGCACACTGGCACGCTCTCTTGCACACTGGCACGCTCTCTTGCACACTGCCAGGCCCTGTGCCGTGGTGAGGAGGCTGTGCCTGAGAGCCACTCGGCCTGAATGAAAGGACACAGCTGCTCAGACCGCTTGCCTGCCCATTCCACAGACTCTGCACGCTGGCTGGGAATGTGGATAACAGACACGGATTCTTCAGGATACAGCCTTCCAGAACTCCTCATGGCCCAGCCCCCCCCCCCGACCAGCCCCCTGACCCTCTCTGGGGTCGGTCTGCGGAGGGGCCTCCTGCAGAACCAGCACACCACTCCAATCGCACCAGGACAGAAACCGCAGGGCAGCAGACAAGAGAATCCTACCATGGATAACCAGGGAAACAGTCACGCACATGGTAATCAGAACTATAATAATAATGGCTACATCGTGTTCACATTATTTTGAAACCAGTTTAGGTCTCGATCCAACAGTCTAGAAGACAGAGTGCACACCCCAGCGCCCCTCTTGGTACTTGAGAACAGGGGGTTCGAGTCCCTCGACTGCTCTTCCTCAACACCGGGGTGAACGCGTCGCCCAAAATTCCCACTCCTGATCTCGGACACCGCGGGGCTCCCCATCTGAGCTCCTCATAGGGTGGCAGACTGCGTGTCTCCAGTCCTCAGCTGACACCCGAGAGCACGGCTCGCCTGAGCTAGAGCACGCAGCCCCGACAGACAGCGCCCCCTACAGGTGAAGGCGAGGGAGCAGCAGTGAGCGCTGTGGGCCGGTCTGAGGGGCTCGGAATCCGAACAGGCTGAACCGTTTCTCCTCTGGCAGGATCAGCACTGAGGCCGGGTTCACCGGTAGTCCGTGTGGGCGGCCCGGCTCAGCGTACAGGTCCGCCAGGGCCCACCTGTCCCACGCATCCTGTCCAGCGTCTTGCACACGACTGTCAGCAGCCGCTGTCCAGCAGGGCGCAGAAAGGGGCCCCGCAGCAGCAGAGAGACCCCCATTCGCAGGGAGCGAGGAAGTGAAGGAGCTGTCAGAGCCGGGGTCGAGCAGAGGCAGTGAGGGGGACAAAGAGATGGGGGGTCGGAGAGACGGGGGGGTCAGAGCTGAGGCATCTCCAGGGATCAGTACTCTTCCTCCTTCTCATCCTCCTCTTCAGGCAGGCCCTCCTGATCCCCACCGCCCCCCTGCAGACAGAGACGTGGTCAGGAGGACGATGGGTGAAGCGCTGATCGGCAGGCGAGGGAGACGGGCTGGTACGTACGTTCTCGGGGTACCCTCCAGGGGACTGCACATGGGCGCCCAGGCCTGCAGCAGTGCTGGGAGGGGCCTGAGGGCAGAGAGAGAGACTGTGAGGAGCAGACAGACAGTCAGAGGGACGACAGGAGCAACACAGCGCAGCCAGCGTACCTGTCCGGGGGGGCGGGCTCTCTGCTCTGGTCCCTCCCCTCCAGGAAGGGGGTGGGCAGGCCACGCCTCCTCCTGCTCATCCTCGCCGTTATCGTTTGGGTCCTCAGCTGCATCGCCGTCATCATCAGGCATCTGCCAGGACAGCCTGCAGTCAGAATCAGGACCCTGTCCCATGAACCCACAGTCCTACATCTGTAGGGCCACAGACCAGGACCCGAAAGGACAGGAGCCGGTAAAAGACAAGGAGTGTAATGAACCGTAAGTGCAGGTTAAAGACGACATTGCACCGGCCGAGAGGGACGAATATTGCAAGCAGAGCTAAGTTAAGTAATTAAAGCTTTTTCCAGTATTGCACCAGTAACAGATTGTAAAGTATTTCAGAGACGACAGTGGAAACACTGCCACTGAAAGGGAAATGGCTGATGTATTAAACTAATAGCCCACTAACTAATAACGGAAGAAATTCATTTCTTGCCCTTGAGATATCAGAGTGTGATTGTATTACTACAGTTGTACTTAAGGAATTATTCACACACCGTTAACAGAACTCTTCAAATAGTCTCTCAGGCCAGGAGTAGTAGTTCCACTGTCAGGAAAAGTGCTAATACAGTTCAAAGCCACAATAAGGTCAACAAAACCAAACCAAGTGACCAACACAGACCAACAAGCTACATGCAAAGTTATGGAAATGATAATTAGATCTAAACTAGAGAACCACTTGTATGACAGCAGGTTAGTCAGCTGTTAGTCAGCAGGAAGTTAGAGGAGACAGGTCTGCTGAACTAACTCGGCAGAGCTCCAGGAACAAGCAGCAGGACTGATGGACACAGAGCACAGGATACCTGTGGGTTTTCAGAAGGCATTAAGTTCGTCTCAAATCAGTTCTCAGACTGCAGGCACTAGCATTCAAGGAGATGCACACCCTTGAAATAAGACCCAGTAAGTGCAGGAAACACAGGATACAGATAAAGATGAGAGTTCAGACTGGGGTTGTGGAGATCTGGAACAAGCTGTCCAGCCATCCGATGTCTTATCTGCTTTCATGAAATAGCATGATGAGGTCCTTCTATCAGGACAGGAGGCACTACTTTACACAGAGGGTGGTGGGAGTGTGGAACAAGCTGCCCAGCTGTGTTGCTGAAGCCGATACCCTGGCTTCTCTCAGGAAACAGCTGGATGAGATCCGGGGGTCAGTGATGTGAACCACTGGCCTCCTCTTGCCTCTAACCCGTGTTCTTGTGTTGCTGCTCACCATGGGCTCCTGAGCCACGACTCCCTGGCCCTGTGGCAGGCCCTCCTCCTCCACAGCAGCATCTACAGGGACACAGGCAGACAGCAGGAGGCGCTGTGACAGGGAACGACACTCACAGGTCGAGACAGAAAGCATGGCTAGAGTGATCAGAGGGAAGGGGTTATGAAGATTTGGGCACTGCTGGATTGTAGCAAATTACACTGATCTAAACTGGACTACACTGTACCGTGGATTCAAATCTGGGCTTTGATGCTACAGTTGTACCTTTGATCAAGGTACTCAACCCAAATTGCATCAGCTTCATAAATGGGTCCGCGGCTCATCATATTAAAAGAGAATTGGTCCTTGACTGACGTATCTAGTTGAATAAAGGGGCCAAATGAAGAAAAACTTACCGATCTCCAGGTCTAACTCCTCTCTCCCACCTCCCTCATCCTTCTTCTCATTGGTCGTCTCAGGCACCGCCTCTTCTAGCTCATTGGCTGCAGCCTCCTGTTGGTGTTCAAACCTCGGGTTGTGATTGGTCCTCATGGGCTCTTGGTCCTGCCTCAGGTTGGAATTCATGTGGATGCTGTTCCAGCTGCAGGTGATACACAAGCACTGATCGACACGGTGACCCCCTGACCCCCTGATCGACACAGGGACAGTCAAACCATCACTCACAAACGGAAAAACAGAATGACCCTCAAAAAGGACCGAGAGACTTACTGCAGCACATTACTGACCAACACAAAATCAGACTACAGATAAGTGCTCCTCTCGCGTGAGCCGACAGCTCGTAGGACCTTGACACTTCATTCCTGCAGTCTTCCTCTTCCTCATCTCTCAATCGTCCTCTTCTTCCTCTCCACCCCCTCTCTAGATACACGTGACGCAGATGGAAAGGAGCACAGGATCCCCACTCTACCTCTCCAGCTGGCCAACACCCTGCCTCTTCAACTTGGGCCCAGTCGGCTCGGCCCGCTGGTTTCCTGTGGGTCTGCTGGCCGGAGCTCTTTGGAGCCTCAGTTCCAGCTGTCTGGCAGCCACAGGCGCCACCTGCCAGAGAAAATCAGTTGTGGACGGACGCCCATCTCATGATCTCATGATCTCATGTGCTGTGAGGCAAGAGAGGCAGGAATACAGAGGAGGGGCAGCAGGGAGGAGATGTCAGTGTTACCAGTCAGAGGAGACAGAGTGAGAGAACTGAACTGAGCAGGGTCTGTACGAACAGGGAGAGAGAGATGGAGAGACAGTGTGAGCTGAGCGAGAGGCAGGGTCTGTACAAACAGGGAGAGACAGTGAAGGAAAGAGGTGAGCAGCCCTGTCATCCGAAGCCATTAAATTGGTGCATTCCAGCCGATGATGAACTGACTGAGCTTGTTTAGGGTTTGAATGAAAACTTCCAGAACCGGCGCTGTCCATGTCTGAGCTAAATGCTGGGGAGAGAGAGAGAGTGCAGGAGAGACGGGCGAGTTTCGGATCAGTACCATATTCCGGTTCTGGATTTCGCTGACTCCACCTTCTTTTTTCACATCTGTGTTCAGATCCCGTCTTGGCTCCACCCCAGCAGGAGCCTGCTGGCCAATCACAGCCTTGCCTTCAGAGCCTGGAGGTGCGGCCGAACCCTTGGCCCCGCCCACACCAGGGGCGTGGCTGGGAGGGAACGTCTCTCTGGAAACCTGAGAACACAGATGGCAGCCAATAGGAACTAACAAGACACGAAGGGCATGTGGTCTTGGAAAATGATATTCATAATGCCAGTGACCGTGACAGTGTTGTGGCAAATATCTGTTACACCATGGAGAGAAAGAGGGAGCTAACTTATTTAAATTCTTTCAATATAAAAAGAGTTCAAAATGTTCAAATAATGGAGTGTTGGTTAGGACCTCTGTGAATTAATTATTGCAATATTGTTAATGATGGCCAGTGTATCCACCGAGGTCAAGACGCAGTGACTCTGTACCTTCTGGATGACGGGCAGCGGCTGCTCCACCCCAGGACGCTGGGGCTGCCCTCTGAAGCTGAGCTGGGGAAGGAGGCCGGGGTCCTTCAGTCCAGGCACCTTCTGCAGTGCCTGCTTGAGCTGCTGGAACTCGGCCACCTGGGTCTGAGGGAAGGAGACAGGCACGTCAAGGGGCAGCCCGTGGTGTGGACCCCACTGTGGCTCAGTCACACAGACGGTGACAAGCACACACGCACAGCCCTGCGCAGTGGGCGAGCAGGCGAGCGGGCCCCTGGGCCTTTCCCGGCTCTGCAGCCCTACCTGAGCGCTCAGCAGCTGCTCACTGATCTCCTGCCGAGCCCGTCTCAGCAAGTTCCCCTCCTCCTTCAGCTTCACCACGGTGGCTGCGAGAGATGGGTAGGCAAAACACAGCCCGCTAGCTCAGACCCGTGCCGCCCCAGCGGCGCGCAGGGCGGGCAGGGCGGGCAGCGGGGGCAGAGCACTGACCCTGCAGGGAGCTGATGTGCGCCTCGCTCTCCGTGCGCAGCTGCGCCTCCCGGTGGCGGCAGTCCTCCAGTGCGCGGCGCTGCGCCAGCTGCTGCTGCCCCTGCTCCGCCTGCAGAGTCCGGAACTGCTGCCGCACCTCAGCCAGCTGGGTCTGAAAAGCAGGCAGCTTCAGGCACGCCGCAGCGCCACCAGCACGCAGCTTCAGGCACCCCGCAGCGCCACCAGCACGCAGCTTCAGGCACCCCGCAGCGCCACCAGCACGCAGCTTCAGGCACGCCGCAGCGCCACCAGCACGCAGCTTCAGGCACGCCGCAGCGCCACCAGCACGCAGCTTCAGGCACCCCGCAGCGCCACCAGCACGCAGCTTCAGGCACCCCGCAGCGCCACCAGCACGCAGCTTCAGGCACGCCGCAGCGCTACCAGCACGCAGCTTCAGGCACCCCGCAGCGCCACCAGCACGCAGCTTCAGGCACCCCGCAGCGCCACCAGCACGCAGCTTCAGGCACGCTGCAGCGCTACCAGCACGCAGCTTCAGGCACGCCGCAGCGCTACCAGCAGGCAGCTTCAGGCACCCCGCAGCGCTACCAGCACGCAGCTTCAGGCACGCCGCAGCGCTACCAGCACGCAGCTTCAGGCATGCCGCAGCGCTACCAGCACGCAGCCAGTTCTCCTCACCGCCCGGCTGCTGCCTTTACACCCACGACTCCTCGCGGGGGCACGGGGGCACGGGGGGCACGGGGGGCATTACCTTCAGGATGCTGAGCTGGGAGCTCAGGGCGCTGTGTCTGTTCATGGCATCCTGCTGCTCGGACAGCGAGAGAGAAGAAGAGCTCGTTAAACACCTCTTTACAGCTCGTCAAACATCTATATCCACTCATTTAGCTCATGCCCTTAAATAACACGTTTTTTTATTTTTTATTTTTGTAGATCTTCAACCTTTAGGATCCAACATTTGCTTTGACAGGGACGTCCGGTCTTGCTGCTCTTACTCACCTTCTCCTTGTTCAGGGATTCCTGGGCCTCCAGCTTGTAGACCAGGAAATCTGCAAGCAGGCAGGGAGACAGAGAAAAGACTAACAGAGCTGAAGAGAGAAACACACAGACACAGCAGGAAGGTGCTGAGATGAGACTGTGAGAGACAGACAGACAGGGAGGAGAGGCAGACAGACAGACAGACAGACAGGGAGGGAGGACAGACAGACAGGGAGAAGAGGCAGACAGACAGACAGACAGGGAGGAGAGACAGACAGGGAGGAGACGCAGACAGACAGACAGGGAGGAGAAAGAACCCACCTTCCTTGGTTTTTTTGTGCTCCACTCTCTCCTTCTGCAGTGACCTCTCCAGGCGCGAGCGATGTTCATACACCACTGAGACACAGAGGGACACTGCTCAGTGGTCAAGCTCAGGCAACACTCTTCATGCAATCCACACTAAGAAAGTACGCCTGAGGCAGAAGACAGATCTGCTCTACAAGCAGCCAGACCCAGAGTCTGCAGACAGAAGGCTGGGAAACGGAGGAATGGATGGGAACATCACTTCCTGTAAGTGTTGCGCAGGCAACAAGACAAGAACACTCACAGCAGAGCTGCCTGCTCTCACCCTGCAGCTGCGCAGACAGCAACATACAAGAACACTCGCAGCAGAGCTGCCTGCTCTCACCCTGCAGCTGCGCAGACAGCAACATACAAGAACACTCGCAGCAGAGCTGCCTGCTCTCACCCTGCAGCTGCGCAGACAGCAACATACAAGAACACTCACAGCAGAGCTGCCTGCTCTCACCCTGCAGCTGCGCAGAGAGCAACAAGACAAGAACACTCACAGCAGAGCTGCCTGCTCTCACCCTGCAGCTGCGCAGACAGCAACATACAAGAACACTCACAGCAGAGCTGCCTGCTCTCACCCTGCAGCTGCGCAGAGAGCAACAAGACAAGAACACTCACAGCAGAGCTCCCTGCTCTCACCCTGCAGCTGCGCAGACAGCAACATACAAGAACACTCACAGCAGAGCTGCCTGCTCTCACCCTGCAGCTGCGCAGACAGTGCCTCCTGCTGCTGGCGGTGTCTGGCAGTCTGCACCTCCAGCGAGCGCGTCGTGTGCCTCAGGTGGCTGTACAGCAGGGCGCCCGCACACACGGCCCCCAGCGCCAGCAGGCACAGGGCCAGCTGCAGCGCCCCCTTCGGGCGCCGCCCGCACAGCGCTCCCATGGTGCTCCAGGGGGCTAGTCAGCTCCACGCGACACTGACCCCCGCATGCCCGCTCTCTGCAGCTGACCACACGTGAGTCCACACCTGGCGAAGAGAAGAGCATTCCTCCTTACCACCTAATTCACAGGAAAGGACCCAGAACCTGGCGCTGTGCTCTATCCTGCGGTGGGACAGCTGGCGCTGTGCTCTATCCTGCTCTGGGACAGCTGGCGCTGTGCTCTAACCTGCGCTGGGACAGCTTCTGGCCGAGTGAAGAAATAACCTGATTAGTCCAAATAAAAAGGACCCTGAGTCCCATGAACCCACAACCTTGCAATTGAACTGCAAAATCCGAAGAACTAGAAAGAAGTTGCAACCTCGACAGATGCAGCGCGTACAGCCTCAGGACCTTCGCCCTCACATCAGTATCAGCACGAAGCAGGACAGACGGACACAGACACGGGCGTTACCAGTCCGTAAACTCTTCACCCCTTCGTCGCACTGTCGATAATCTGAATTTACACTACTCGGCTAAGCAGCGTCCAGCCGAACCCCTGTACTTTCCCTTCTGCGTTCAGGACCGGTGCCGGGGCTCGGATCCCCGTTAGGCGTTCAGGACCGGTGCCGGGGCTCGGCTCCTCGCTGGGCGATCAGGACCGGTACCGGGGCTCGGGGGTCCGGTTGTTGTGAAGTTCGGGCAGGAGGCGTGTCTGAGAGCCTCGAGGGCACAGGAAGCTCTGTGCGCGAGGGGCAGGAAACCGCCTCACGGCTATCCCGCTGCCCGCGAGCGGGTCGCACTTTGCTGGTTTTTACTGGTGTCCTGGGACATTCGGACTCTGGGCTGAGTGGGAGAACAACCGCTGCCATCGCTTTTATTTTTACACTCCACAAGGACGCGTCTGTGCCTTTAAAAGAAACTCAATACCGCTTTGGACTGGAGCCGCCGTGGACTCGAGAGCCCGCCCCTCTCCCCTCCTTCTCAGCCTCACCATTGGCTACCAGGCCCATCGCTCGCAGTGACTGACAGCCCATGTGGCACTGGCGATTGGACAGACGCTCGACTGACCCCGCCCCTCACACGCCGTACGGCCGTGATCAAAGAAAGTTCTGCAGCGAAACATGAGTAACGGGGTGTGTAACTAATGTGCCGTTTATACTGAAACAGAATGACAGGAAGATGTGGAAAACCTCCGTAACTATTACTACATTCAGTAGCAACAACTGCAAAGACTATATTTCATTTAAATATAATATTCATTTATATTTTCATGTTAGTAACACTGTAAATACTCCCGAACAGTGATATTCGTTGTCTCCTCACAGGCCTGACCCCGCCGCTCATGTGAGTCCCAGTTTCCATCCGGCAGAGCTCTGCTGGCTGAACTCTGGCTGAACTATTTCCTACACCGAAAATCAGACCTGAGTGCAGACAGCAGTTCCTGCTCTCGGCTGAAAGGAGGGCACAGAAGTGGTAATGAATGAATTAAGAGCTGAGCTGGGAAACTGCAACAGTGAGAGGACAGTTTTGGAGTTCAGTTCAGTTCAGGCAGAGTTCCTGGACTATGAGGACACAGCCAGGTTACACAAGCTGCTGATTAGCCAGATAATTAATTATTGGGAGCTCTCTAACGAGGGTAAAGGGCTGACTGAGGACTTCTGTGTAATGAGGCTCTGGAGAGGGGCTGCGCAGAGGCATGGCAGGAAGGTATCTCCTCATCGATCGAGTTAATTATCTGGCCGGTTAGTTGCGATAATGAGGCTGGCAGGCACAACCTGGGACTCCACGCACAGCAACAAGAACTGTCGTCGGGACAGAGCTTTTTTCATCCAAGACTGACATAACATTTACAAAAACAAAATGATAATTACATAAATTACAGTCCTTTAGTGAAAGGAGAAAATCACAAGAACCATTCCGAATGAAAGGAGCCATTTGGCCTGTCTTATCCATTTGCTGTTGAGAAGCTTATTGACCCCTGGATCACATCCAGCTGTTCCCGAAAGAAGCCAGGGTATTGGGCAGCTTGTTCCAGACCCCCACCACCCTTAGGGTAAAGGATTCCTACTTTTCTCTCCCCTGTAGTTTAACTGCTCGTTCTGGAGAAGCCTGCCGGGTGGAATGGGAGTCTGACACCAGTGTCAGGTCTCCTCCTCTGCGGAGGAAAAGGCTCAGTGCCTGCTGCCCATCAGTGTAGGACGATCCCCTCAGCCCCATCTGGATGGATGCCAGAGCAGCAATAACTTTTGTTTAACATGGTGACCAAAATTCTACAAAATAATCTAAATGGGACCATTACTTGTGCATTGTGCAATTTTCACATACAGTAAGACCCTTGATTGTTGGCGTTGTCACGGCTTCAAGACTAGGGAGCTACTTGCTGTAGGTCCACGTCTGGCCCCCGGTTGGCGCACAGCTCTCCTCCCTGCCTACGGAAGGATCCTCTCCAGCTCCTCCTGAGACACTTCGACCTGCAGACCTGTCTCTGACAGACACCGGCTCTTCAAACCTCAGTGTCAGTGGGAAACGTGCCCGAGCGCAGGACGCAACACTGTGTATGTGAGAGACATCCCCAACACTCCTGGTGCACAGGATGCGACAATGGGAAGACAGACCCACTGAGTCCAGGCTGGAGTGAAAACCTGGGGAACAGCCACGCCCCAGGAGCAGGAGTGAATGTCAGTGATGTTCAGATATCCCCAATCCTGGAGGACACTGTGCTGGGTTTATTCCAGCTGGGCTCTGCATCTCCAGGGCTGAACTGATCTGCCCGCTGGTTTAGTCCTGTGTTTACCTTCTTCGCTTGGTCTGAAGCATGCAGAATAGTGCACAGCCTCTCCTCAGACTGCTGGCTGGGCGCTGTGTCTGGTGGGAGCTCTCAGTAGCTGATCTGTTGAAGAAGAACAGACACAGGTGGGAATAACACTCTATCAGACACACCCTTCTTTCTTTCTGCAAGGGTCCAGGGGAGTACACTTCAGGCAGCACATCTGGAGAAGGGTTGTTCTGAAAATCTGAAACTTCTGAAAGAGCTGAAACAGGTTTACAAATAAGGCTCTTTCTGTTACTCCATGATCAGGCTTGGGAACTGCTGCTGTAGATCGTTGTACAATCACAGGCACAGCAGCTCGTCCTGCCTGTGTGTCTGCTGGTGTCCCAGTTTGGCCCAGTAATGATCTACTTTCCAGTAAACCTGCAGATACGCTGGCCCTCTGGGACCAGGATCTGGGAGGAGTTGTAGTGTCCAGTGCTGTACCCTGTGCTGGATCCTGGCGGGCACGTTGTTGGACTCACTCTGATGGCAGGACGTTGCCATGGGAGCAGTGCCCCGCAGGTGGGTGTCCCTGTGCCTGCCCAGGTGAGAGAGCAATGAGCTGGTTGCCGGGGAACTGATGTGGGGATGAAATGGGGCATAAGGAGGTGACATATCAGCAGTGAGGGGCAGTTCAGTCAGACACACAGAGCCAGAGCACTGTAGTGACACAGGCAGCCTGGCAGGGGACAGGCACGCGTGCAGGAGCCTCTGAACGCAGACGGGATCCACTGCCCGGGCTGGACCGGACCCAGAAACCCGGGCTGGGCTGTTCTCTCCAGCGGCTGTTGTCCCGGCTCACGGCTGAGTGAAGCTCTGGGAGTGTAGGGACAGCCCTCCGCCGCTGTGCCAGAGGCCCCAGGATGGCACAGGTCCTGCCGGTCGATGCCATCCTGTTCGGGGTGCTGGTCCTGTCGGGCATTGTGGGGAACGTACTGGTCATCTGTGCGGTGAGAAGGCATTTCACTCTGTTTCCCTAACCTTGACTTCATCATGCTACTGTTTCTGCACCTTCACCATTTTCATAGTGCACTACCTATTTGTACTGTGCCGTTCCCTGTTTGTGCTGTACCCTTTGTGTGCAGTCTTTGTGCCAGCTCTTCAATGCCTCGGTGTGTTTTTATACTACTTGTCTCTAACTTCGCTCCCCCTGCTCCTCTCTCCCCCGCTCTCCTGCTCCACTCTCCTTCTCTCTCTCCCCTCTCCCCTCTCTGTCTCCTCTCCCCTCTCCTCCTCTCTCTGTCTCCTGACGGCTGTTCCTTTCTTCCCCCCCGCCTTGCCCCAGGTGGTTCAGTCGGTCCTGCAGAGCTCCTTGCTCAGGATTCCTCCCTCCGACCTGATCCTGGCCAACCTGTCGCTGGCCAACCTGCTGACCTCCTTCTTCCGCACCGTCCCCATCTTCGTCTCGGACCTGGGGCTGGAGGTGTCGCTGGCGCCGGGCTGGTGCCGGCTCTTCATGTTCCTGTGGGTGTGGTGGCGGGCCGTGGGGTGCTGGGCCACGCTGGGGCTGAGCCTGTTCCACTGGGCCATGCTGCGGCGCCACTCCTTCATGTCCGGCCTGCAGGCGCACCGGGCCGAGCTGCGGCGCGTGTGCGTGGCCCTGGCGCTGGTGTGGGCGCTCAACTTCGCCTACTCCCTCCCGGCGCTCGTGTACTCCACCCACTCGCGCGGCAACACCACTGTGGAGCTCATGGTGATCAGCTGCACCACACGCCCCCTGCTGGGCTGCGTCTGGGAGTTCCCCTCCGAGGTCCAGGGCATCGCCTTCGCCACCGCCTCGCTGGTGGTGAACGAGCTGGTGCCCCTGGTGCTCATGGTGGGCACCAACCTGGCGTCGCTCTGTGTGCTGCGGCGCCACATCCACACGGTGGCCGGGGCCAACGTGGAGCTGCAGGGCCACATGGCCTCGGAGCGCAGGGCCAGCCACGTCATCCTGGTGCTGGTAACGCTGTTCGTCACCTGCTGGGGGCTGCAGGTCACCGCCGTGACCCACTACAACTACAACCGTGGGCGCCAGGCCGAGACCCTGCTCACCGTTTCGCACTTCGCGGCCTCCGTCTTCGTGGGCTTCAGCCCCCTGGTGGTGGCCCTGGGGCACAGCAAGCTGCGGGGGAGGCTGCGGCGCATGCTCAGGCTGCACTGCGGCAGGAGGGAGGGGCCAGGGGGAGAGGACGTGGGGGACAGGGAAAGAGACAGAGAAGCAGCGACCAAGACTTCTACCACCTCGAGGCCCTGCTGAGCCAAGAGCTGAGCCAGCTGGTCCTGAGACTCACTGGCCCGAGCCACACCGACACCAGCCAGCCTCAGGACAGCACTGCTAGAGCACCACGACTCAGACTCAACCACGTCACAGCACAATACACACAACTCACAACCAGCCTCAGGACAGCACTGCTAGAGCACCACGACTCAGACTCAACCACGTCACAGCACAGATCAAACAGCAATATTTCACACACTGGGACACACACACACAAGCACAACATAAACTGGAATGCTACAGAACCCTAAACAGACAATACACACTAGCCAAATATCTGACCAAATGGAAACAGACCCTGATGAAATACAGGCTCAGTGACCACAGGCTGGACACGGAAACTGGACACAGGCAGAGCTGGCTGCCCAGAGAGGACAGGCTGTGCTCCCACCGCCAATGGGGAGAAACAGAGACAGAGACACACTTTGTGCTGCACTGTGGAAAATACTCTTGGTTTAGACAACAATTCCTCCGTAAATTGACAAACCTAATTCCAGAATTCCCGCACCTGCCAGAATTAGAACAGCTCTCAATCCTACTGGGAGACCTCAGTTGAACTGGCAGCCGAGTATATCTCCTGTCACATCCTAAGGAACAGTGAGCCTGTCTCTCAATAATGTTCTATGTGTTGTATGTTGTATGTTAACGTTATGATGTGTTTGTATTGTAAATGTCTGTACATGTTGTGTTGATTGTATCTGCTTTGGCAGAACCGTAATTCATCGTCATGCCAATGGAGCTGCTTGAATTAAATTGAGAAAGGAGGGAGGAGCCAGTAAGAGGAATTCACCATATTATTGTTGCAATTGTTTGTTAAAGTCTTGTTAATCGTTATTGCCTTGACAAAACTGTTATCAGTGGTCGTGCTAATAAAGTTCTTTGAATTTGAAATTGTTTTAAGCATGAGCACGTGTCTCTGTGTGCATAAGTACAGCTATGGATGTGTGAGTATCTTTGTGTAAGTATAACTCAGTATGTGTCTGTGAGTGTTGTGTAGGTGTGTGTTATGTATTTAATTCCAATGTATTTCTGGGCAGTTTTATCACAAACCATAAATAAGTAAAGTAATTCAGTTACGTCAGACGTGACGAGAGCAAGGGAAAACGGGAGAAAGAAATTAGAGCAAAAGTATATTTAATGTGTACTACCAGTAAGTACTCCGATTACTTTTTAAAAAAATCGAATTAAAAAGGCAAATTTCGGTACCGCAGAGTACGGTTTGGACCTCGGAGGATACCTTACTACGAAACCGGAAGCCGGAAGCCGGAAGCGCTGGTGTTGCGGAGGTACTGGTTGAAAATAAACACGCGTCAGTCTCTACACAACACTAGGACGCGACACAGGGGCTCGATTGGTGTCGTCAGTATCGTCTTTACAATCATCCACTTTTAGGAGCGCTGTTGGAGACATAAACAGAGCTATTGTTGTCAAGTTATGCGAGCTGTTCTGACGGGGCTGGACAAGGTACACTGTTACTGGCATCGTTATTTTTATTAATTATAATAATAATAATTGCTTACACGTATGTAGCGCTTTTCTGGACACTCCACTCAAAGCGCTTTACAGGCAATGGGGATCCCCTCCACACCCCCAGTGTGCAGCCCCACCTGGATGATTTTTATTGCTGTCTTATTTTTCACCTACTCTGACTCATTACTCAAGTGATATAGCGCCTAACACAATATCGCTCCATGCCCTGGCAGTGTGGTGTCTGGGCCTTGAGAGAGTATTATCACAGTGTCACAGGAGTGCTGTGGATGAGGGGTTAATAATAATAATAATTGCTTACACTTATATAGCGCTTTTCTGGACACTCCACTCAAAGCGCTTTTACAGGTAATGGGGACTCCCCTCCACCACCACCAATGTGCAGCATCCACCTGGATGATGCGACGGCAGCCATAGTGCGCCAGAACGCTCACCACACATCAGCTCTCAGTGGGGAGGAGAGCAGAGTAATGTAGCCATTCATTGGTAGTCTCTCAGTGGTGGCGATGTATTGTGTGTATTTCTGGGTCTTCATGAACCTCTCTCCCCTCTCCGGCAGTGCCTGGCGTGACCCTGACGGACAGGCTGAGCCCCTGTGGACCAGAGGGCTGAGCGCTGTGAGGGTCTGGGTGTGCGTGTGTCCGTGGCGACCCTCTGGCGCAGCCGGCGTGTCCAGCAGCCCTCATGTCCCGGAAACAGTCGGCCAAGGCGGGTCGCGGGAACAGGAAGTGTGACGTGGAGAGGAAGCGGGACGAGCGGGCAGCTCGCAGGGCATTGGCCAAGGACAGGAAGAACCGCCCCCCGGGGGAGGAGCAGGGGGAGGAGTTTGTGAGCTTCAGTAATCAGCTGCAGGTGTTGGGGCTGAAGCTCCGAGAGGTGCCTGGAGATGGGTACGAATGCCACTCCCTTTCTGCTCGTCTCCCTCTGTGTGCTTGCCTGCCTGTCCAGGAGCCAGTGTGGGTGTCCTGATGGCTCTTGGTTTGTGCTGGTCTTAGGAACTGTCTGTTCCGGGCTCTGGGCGACCAGCTGGAGGGTCACTCGCGGGGTCACCTGCGCCTGCGGTGCGAGACGGTGGAGTTCATGGAGAAACACCGGGACGACTTCGAGCCCTTCGTGGAGGACGACATCCCGTTCGCTCAGCACGGTGAGAGGAGGGAGAGGAGGGAGCGGAGGGAGGGCAGGGAAACAGCCCTGCGGTTTCTAACCGCTGTTCCTATTCTCTCCTTTCCCCCTCCTCCCTGTCTGTGTCAGTGGCTAACCTAGCTCAGCCGGGCACCTTCGCGGGGAACGACGCCATCGTCGCCTTCGCCCGCAGCCAGCAGGTCCGTGTTGTCATTCACCAGCTCAACGCGCCTCTCTGGCAGGTGGGTGTGGCTGCGGGGTGCCTGCGGCGCCTTGGGGTCACCTGGGTCAGTCTGGGTTGGTGCAGCGCGCAGATGTAGTGGCCTCATGTTCCTGCTGCAGGTATCTCTTGTGGACTCAGATGCTCAGGAGGGGTTGGGGAGGGTTTGATTGACCTGGGAGAGGTGCAGCCTGAGGACTAGTCGGGACAGCAGCGAGATGGCGCTAATCGCTCTCCACTCTTCTCTCTCCCCTCTAGATTAATGGCTCCGAGAAGCCAGTTTGCCGAGAGCTCCACATCGCTTATCGCTATGGTGACCACTACGACAGTGTGCGGCGAATCGGAGACAACTCCGAGACTCCGGCCCAGCTGCGCACAGAGGTCAGGGGTCGTAGTTACGGGAGGGAGGGGTCTGGGCGAGGTCTCCCAGTCTCCTGCTCCTCTAGCTCTCCCTTCTTTGTCTCTCCCGGCAGACCCTGAGGTCAGGAGGCCACCACGAGTCTCCGGACTCTCGCGCTGCTGGGAACACAGACAGGCCTGCAGACAGCTACAGGACGAGCAGCACGGTCAGTATGGCCGCCTGTCCAGGCTCCTCTCTTGGCATCTCTCCGCTGCAGTTGAGTTCCCTCCTGTCACCTACCTTGTCCATCCATCCACCTCAGCCTTTTTCTCATTTCCTGCCTGCTTGTCTTACTTTCCCTGTCTCTCTTCCCTCTCACCTTGCTTGTTTCTCATAGGTCTCTCTTCTCTGTCTAAGATCTCTGTTGTATTAACGACCCCTCCCCTTCCCCCACAGGACAGCGGTCTGATTCTGCGGAGCCTGGCATCATACAGCCCCACAGGTCAACCTCTTTGTCTGTCCCTGTGTTTCACGGCCCATTTGTCCTCCTGTCTGTCACACTACACACTTGTAGTTATTATTATTTTTCCCCAATGGGCCCCAGAGTTGTGACTCACTGCTGCCCCCCTCAGGTCGAGTTGAGAACTGCAGTGACCTGAGTGCTGAAGCTCCGCCCTGCCCTGTGGAGTGGGAGGAGTCAGAGCCTGAAACTCATTCATGCCCTGGTCTGTGGGAGGAGTCTGGAACAGGGACACGCCTCTTCGGCCCAATGGTGCAGACAGAACACATGAACAGCAAACCGCCAGCAGGGGACGGTACTGTGCACAGCCGCACAGCAAAGGTACCAATGAAGGCCGGAGCATGTAAACGGTCCTGCCCATCAAGTGGGTGATGCAGGCCACTACTCCTCTCACTCATTGCTCCTCCCTGTCAGGTGTCCAACAGGCAGCGGAAGGAGCAGCAGCGCTTGGAGAAGAAGCGCCGGCAGGAGGAGAGACACAGGCAGAAGATCCTGGAGAGTCGGGCCGCCCAGAACCAGGACCAGAACCTGAACCCCCCCAGCTCAGTCACACTAGTGCGGGCTCTCAACACGCTCAGCATCTAGACTGGGCTTGGACTCTAGGTGACGGGCAGGACAGGAATGTACAGTACTTGACCTGGGCTAGGTTACCTGAGCTGGACTGGACTGATCTGGACTGAATCAAGCATCCTGACAAGGCCTGGACTGGACTGAAGTGGAACAGACTGTACTGACGGGAGCTGGACTGGACTGGACTGGGCCATGCTCTCAATACACTGCAGCTGTGCATGGGGCCGGTGACTCTTTCTCCATGTGTACTCTGATTGCAGGTGAAAGACTTGTGTAGGAAGGCAGCAGAGGAGTGCTGATGACGTTGCTATGGAGAGAGGGAATTAATAATGTTAAAAAGATAATGAACAGATTACACAAAGCACTGGTGATGTTAGGATAACACAAGTGGCTGGAGCCGAGGCCTGAACCTCTGTCCTGGGAGTCCCAGCCCTTCCTTGAGCGCCCCTGTACCGCGCCCATTGGGGTCTGTTGTAGCTGTTAAAAGACTTTGACCTGCGGTGCTGGAGTCTCTTACTGATGAAGTAGAAGGTTGTTAATACAGGGAATTTATGATTGCCATATATGCAAAATTTATACTGTATGAATGCTTATTTCAACATATTCAATAAAGATTCCCAAGCTGGGAATGGCTCAGAGAAACGTGTTTTGGGGATGTAGCCCAGGATATGAATAAAAAATGCAGTCCTTAGCTTTAGTGTGTGGAGGGAGACCAGACTCCTAGTGCACACCAGTCTGATCCTCTCCAGTTCTCACCACCTGCAGACCAGGTATTCTGCTCCAGAACAAGTCTTTAGTCTGCCTAGTTTAGATAAATTGATAATAGATCTTAAATAACTCTGAAACTATACAAAGCCAGTATCTACGTGTTTGCAATTGAATAAACAGTTTTAGACATCCAAAGTTTAATTGTAGCAATAGTTTAATAAGCTTGATATATTTTATATCACCACATTTCACAGGGATGTACAACTGCTTGTCCTCTGCAAGAAGGGAAAAAGTACATTGAGCTCACAAGAAATTCTCCACAGGTGTTAGAAAAATAAATTTTAGAGAAATTTGAAGAGATTTGCGCTGTTCCGAGACTAGATTGTTGTGGAACACCTAACACTGACTAGCCTGAAGTGGCAGCAGTGTCTATTTGAGGTGCTACAGATCATCTGACATTTTTCCAGATGATGTGTGAAAACATCATAGTCGGCTGTATCAGACAGCACTAAGATCCGGCCACACAAGGACAGAAATCTGATCTGAACCTGTGTCTGGTTGGAGGGCATCTAACAAGGGCACTTTCCATGCTCTAACTGGGACTCGATCCATGCAGACATTTTTCAACAATGTAACATCACTTGCTTTAACAGGACTTTTTCAAGCACCTTTGCGAGAAACAGAAGCTGTGGACGTGGTCTGCAATGACCCTGAAGATGGCCTTCAGGCGGCTGTGTCCAGCCAGCAGCACCAGGGGGCTGAAGGCGATGAAGAGGCTGTTGGTGAAGCGCGCCATCACCAGCAGGAACTCGGTAGAGGGCCCACGGTTGTAGTTGTAGTAGTTAACAGACAGAACGCTGGCGCCCCAGGAAATGATGAACAGCATGATCAGCACCAGGACCACCTAGAGGAGGAAGACGTAGACAACGCACTGAGACACACTGCAGCACACTGAGAGACACTGACTCACTGACACTGCAGCACAGCTCTGTGTGTCCCAGCGTCTCTCACTGCGTCTCACTGTGTCCCGGCGTGTCTCAGCCCCCCTACCTTGGCAGCTCGTCTCTCGGCGGGGATCCTGCGGGTCAGCGTGGTTTCCCCCGCCCGCTGGGAACGGCCGTGCCTGGCCAGCGTGTGCAGGGTGCCCAGGTTGGTGGCCACCATGAGCAGGATGGGAAGGAGCTCGTGCAGCACCAGGGAGGTGGTGGCATACGCCAGGCCTCCGCGGCGAGAGGGGAAACTCCAGACGCACCCCAGCAGAGGGCGGGTGGTGCTACTGACCAGCATCAGCTCCTACCGAGAGATGGAGGGAGACTGACTGACTGACCAGGGGGCGGGCGGACGGACAGATGGACAGACAAGCAGGAGCTCCGTGAAGCTGGCCCCCTGCAGACAGCACAAAGGATGAAACCCACCTCATTCGTTAGTGCTGCGGTTGTGCTGGTTTGTGTCGCTGAAAGTAGTGTTTGTGCTGCTTTCGTTTCCGAGATATAGCGCCTTGTTTTTCCGGGTAATCACGTGACTATCTAGAAGGAAGTTTACAGGTACCAACAAACTCGGTGCTTGAACTCCTGATTGTGATGAAAACAATGGGGGCAAATTGTTTTCCTAGTCTGATTGGCCGGGTGGGATGGATGTTTCAATATATTTCAATTGAGTGCCTTCTTTCCTGGCTGTGACGTCACTCTGTGACCTACAAAACAGCAAAGTCACGACCACCAGATCTTTCAGTTGTGATCTTTTGATTGGTTGACCCCAGACTTTGGAGCCTTTACACGGATAAACAGTCTTACAGTTAGGGAGGAGTTACTATGTTAGTTCATTGGGTTAGGTGTTTTCTTTTAATTTTTAACCGTGTTCTCGAAAAAGTATTGCTTGTGTACTCCTTTCATTGAAGAGACACCAGTTTCCAAATTACCGCTGGTAAAACACGAGAGCCCATATTCACATTTCTAGGTGTTAGTTTCAAGATCGATATAACAGTGGTCTTGTTGTTCGTAAAGTTGCAGATTCAAGCCTTTTTGAACACGTGGCTCGTCCCTTGGTGCGCATGTTTATTTAAGAAGGAGAGAGTGAGAAACTGATCACTTCTTCCGATTTTTAAAGAAGCACACCGCTACGAAGTATGAAGACGTGCTTGTTAAAGCCTCTTGGTAAGAACATGCAATTGTTTGCAAATTTAATTTTCCTGCTCAAACAAACGCACAGAAGACACTTATTTTAAATGCAAAATCCAACGCCACCCCCAACCGGGGCAAACAGAGGAACACAATTGCAGGACTGTTACTCTCGCACCGGTAACAGACGCTTGAACTCGGCAGACGGGGTCACTGGAGGTCGAAGTCGCCGTGCGTGGCCACGTGATCACCGGGAAAACAAGGCGCTGTATCTCGGGGACGGAAGCAGCACAAACGCTACTTTCAACGACACAAACCGGCACAAACGATTGAGACCGGTCCGCTTCCCCTACGACGTTATAGGGGGCTGGACAAGGTCACCCCCTGAAAAAGAAGACGTTATATCTAAGGAACGAAAGCAGCTGGGAAGTTACTTTCAACGGAACAAACCGGCACAAACGACTGAGACCAGCCCAGTTCCCCTACAACGTTGTAGGGGGTCTGAGTGACGTCACCCCCCAAAAAAGCGAAATATCTCGGGAAATAAAGAAGCTGGGAAGTTACTTCAACGGCACAAACCGGCAGCACTAACGACTGAGGTGGGTTTCACCGTTTGTGCTGTGTGTAGGGGTCAGCTTCACGGGGTTACAAGCGAGAGCTCTGACCTCAGTGGAGTTGCGGCCCCCCTGTGTGGAGAAGAAGAAGGCGGGGAAGGAGTACAGAAGGTTCAGGCTCCAGATCAGGGCGAGCACCAGCAGGAGGCGCTGCAGAGACGCCCGGGGGCCATGGGGGCCGGCGGGGACCACGGGGCCCAGCCTGCACAGCGTGAGGAAGTGGAAGGCGCTGAGGCACATGGTCATCCACACGTTGACAGAGCGCAGCCACACCCACATGAACATCAGGAACTGGCAGCACCCTGGAGAGGTGAAGAGCTGGGAGCACACAGAGAGAGCAGTCACTGCAGATTATAGACACAGTATAGCAGTCACTGCAGAGTACAGAGACAGTATAGCACAGTCACTAGAGTACGGAGACAGTATAGCACAGTCACTAGAGTACAGAGACTGTACAGTACAGTCACTGCAGAGTACAGAGACAGTATAGCACAGTCACTGTAGAGTACAGAGACAGTATAGCACAGTCACTGCAGAGTACAGAGACAGTATAGCAGAGTCACTGCAGATTATAGACACAGTATAGCAGTCACTAGAGTACAGAGAGCAGAGTCGCTGTAGAGTACAGAGACAGTACAGAACAGTCACTAGAGTACAGAGACAGTACTGCAGAGTCACTGCAGAGTATAGAGACAGTATAGCCGATTCATTGTAGAGCACAGAGAGTACTGCAGAGTACAGAGTACAACAGAATTCCTGTATAGAGACAGTACAGAAGAGTCCCTGTAGAGTCCAGAGAATACAGCAGAGTCACAGTAAAAAGTCACAGTACAGAACAGAGTACCACAGAGTTGCTGTACAGCACACAATAAGTATAGCAGAGACAGTACAGTTCAGTACAGAGAGCAGCACACAGAAAGACATTACAGCACAGAGTTCAGGACACAGACGATACCTGCAGCCCCACGTCAGCCAGTAGCAGGGGAATGTTTCGGACCAGGGATACCAGCAGGTTGGACAGCACCAGGTTCAGTAGGATGATGTCAGAGTGCTGCCGGGCCAAGCCCTCCTTAACGAGCCCTCTCCCAACCACGCCCATCACCAGCCCATTTCCCACAATGCCCAGCATCACAAGAAGCCCATACAGGGCATTCTGGGCTGGAATGGCAGCTTTGAGGAGCACAGTGACCACTTTGTTGGTCTGCTCCCCCATCTGTGTGCGACTGTCTGCTGTGAGGCGGACTCTGGGACACTCGTCGGTCTGCCTGCGTCTGCTCCTCACTCTGCTGCCAGCACTGCCTGTCTGCCAGAACCCCACTTCTCCCCTGGTGAGAGTGTGCACACACCCACACGGACACAGAAACACAGGCTCACACCCCATAGACATGGATACACACACCCACACTCACAGAGGAAACACGCTCACATACACACACACACAAGAGGCTGGGTGGAGGTGGAGGGGAAAAGACACTCAGGGTATTAGTGACAGTAGCTGAGGAAGCAGATTACCTCCCTAATTACAGCACAGCTCGTTAGCTACCTAATTAATTGAGCCACCTGTGAGCAGAGGCTTCCCTTGGAGTGAAAGTGTGGAGGGCTGGCAGGTGTCTACTGCCCGTCCCTGCTCGCTGGGTGACCAGGGCGGGACACAGACGTGAGCTCCACGATACCGACGGCCCGACAACTGATCCATAACCCCTCCCTCCAACAGCCCAATCCTGGTGTGGAATGCCCGGCCCCAGACACTCAGGAACTGTGAGAAGTCGTTGTGCTGGTCCAATCAGTCAATAGTGAGCTGCCTGAGCTGCAAGAACGACACCCTGACTCCAGGAGCAGAACCCGGAGACTGGCCCAGCAGACCCCTCCGTCCCTCGCGAGCCAAGTTGTTGAACAAAGTGGACGGCCTGTGTTTGGAATCTGGGAAGAAACCGAAGGACCAGGGAAGAATCCACAATCCACAGAACATGCAAACTCCACACAGAAGGCACCGCAGCACAGACTCACTGTCTCACACATTCCACACCCACGTCTGCACTAGATCATACCTCCACACCCCCACACCCCTCTCCACTCTCTCTCTGACCCCCACCCTCTCTCCATGCCTGAGCTCTCCCACAATCCAGACACATTCCGCTTGTTCTCTTTATTATAATACAGACGTACGACTCCAGCAGAGCAGAAATCTTCCAGCAGTCAAGGGCCAGCCTGGGCACGGGTTCGAGAGTTACAGGCGCAGTAACAACAACAGAACTGAGACTGTGTATCCCAGTACAGACAGCACTGTGCCCACTGTGTAGAGCACACCTCCTCCAGTGTGTGCACATACACCTAAGTGTACTTGTGTTTTCTGAAGCTCCAGCTCACTAAAAAAAGTGCAAATTTTTACAGGAAAGTGGTGTAAAAATATATTCATTTATACAAATGTACATTCTATAAAATCCAACACAGATGTGAAGTGTTGTTTCAGCAGGGCAGGGTGGTCCCAGACAGCAGGAGGCGGTGTCCGAGCCCGTCCCCTCACCACCTGCGGTGAGCGGCCCCCCTGTTGTTCCTGTCTCGCGGTCGCTCCCGGTCCCTGTCCCTGTCCCTGTCCCGGTCCCGGTCCCTCTCCCGGGATCTCCTGCGATAACTGGGAGAGAGGGACGCCGAGGAGGTGCGCATGGGAGAGGAGACACTGCGGCTGCGCCTGAGAGAGAGAGACAGAGCGCTCAGACGCTGCGTCTGCTCGAGGGGGCCGTGTACGGCTGTCCCAGCAGCCCCCGCCTCCGTACCTGCGCCTGGGGCTGCGCTGGACTGGGGGGGCTTCCCCGCGCTCATCACTGCGGCTCAGCCGCTCCCTCCTGAGAGAGAGCAGAGAGCAGGGGGTGAGAAACGCTCAGATCCACCTGACCTCCCCAGCGTAGGGCGCTATATTACCTGTGCGCGGCTCTGTGTGAGGAGAGCCCGTTGTGCAGCCGGCGGCAGGCGTTCTTCATGGCCTGGAGGGACAGGGGCGAGTCCCGGGCCAGCTGGACGCCCGCTGGAGAGACTGCGAGAGGAGACACGCGCGGGCGCCGCTGTCATTACTCCGCGGTGCCAGGGTCCCGAGTGAGTTACCTTCATGAGCGCCCCCCCGTGGCAGAATGCAGACCCCTGCGGCCCCCCGCACGAGGTTCACGCTCCGGCCAGCGTGCAGCCTGCCTCCAGTTTAAGAGCGGATCTTCCCTCTGGAATTCTCCCGGGAGCTGTGGACTTACCATTCTTGGAGGCAGGAGAGAAGTTGGCAGGGGGCTCAAGATTTGGGGTGCTATTGGGTAACTGTCCCCCCTTTGAAGCCTGGGCCACCTGGAGAGCCTCCCGACACCGAGACACACACTGCTGCAGAGTGGACAGACGGACCTGAGAGAGAGACACACACACTGCTGTAGAGTGGACACAGACAGACTGACCTGGGGCGGGTGTCCAGTCTCAGTGTTCAGTGACAGACTGACCTGGGGCAGGGTGTCCAGTCTCAGTATTCAGTGACAGACTGACCTGGGGCGGGTGTCCAGTCTCAGTGTTCAGTGACAGACTGACCTGGGGCGGGTGTCCAGTCTCAGTATTCAGTGACAGGCTGACCTGGGGCGGGTGTCCAGTCTCAGTGTTCAGTGACAGGCTGACCTGGGGCGGGTGTCCAGTCTCAGTGTTCAGTGACAGACTGACCTGGGGCAGGGTGTCCAGTCTCAGTATTCAGTGACAGGCTGTCCTGGGGCGGGTGTCCAGTCTCAGTGTTCAGTGACAGACTGACCTGGGGCAGGGTGTACAGTCTCAGTATTCGGCAACAGATGTCTTCTAGTTCATCCTCTGTGGCTCCGAACAGCAGGAACCAGGGCGGCTCAGCAGGCAGGGGGATCTGAGATGGTAACAGGTGATCAGGAGAAGGATCAACTCCAGAGCCCACAGAGGCAGAGAGGCAGAGAGGCAGAGGACAGTTCTGACCTGGAGTTTGCGTGCGGACAGGTAGATACAAGCACAGGCCACACTTTCAGCACTGCTCCGAAGGAACACGTCTGTCCGCAAACTGTCATTCATGTAGTTCCTGAGGAGGAGGAGGGGGAGGGAGACACTCAAGAAATATTGCAGGACTGAGAGAGACGGATCGACAGGGGGATAGAGCTGGACAGAGCGACTCACCAGGCCATCTGCACCAGCGTACAGTTTTTCTCACACTCCAGCACCTGCAGGTACATCACGATGATCTGGAACACAGAGCATCATTAAAAGGCCTGGGCTCACCTGGGCACAGGCAGAATTCGCAGGTGCGCAAGCAGGTGAGGAAAGGGGAGGTGTGCGCAGGAGCCAGGGGAAGGATGGGCTGTTCGCCCCAGACAGGTGAGACAGGTGTGCTGTTACCTTGTGAGGGTGCTTGACGTGCACACAGAAGCCCAACTCCTTCAGGACCCTCCTCTCCACCTTGATCACCTGGCTCTTCAGGCTGATGTAGGCAGCGTCCAGAGGCATCGGGCAGCGGGGGCTGATGGACACAGACACGAGAGGCTGCTGACCAGTCCGCGTGTGCGGCCGGCGGCCAGGCAGTGAGCGTCTTTCTCACCGGCCCTCCTTGACCTGGCTCACGCGGTGGAACACGTTGAGGACGTCCCGGATGCGGCGTGGCTCCTCCTCGATCTTGGAGGCCAGGTGGACACAGGCCATCGCCACGGACTGCAAGGCAGAGAGAGACCCCGAGACTGCAGCCCTGCCCAGCAGAGACTGGGGGACTGGGGGACTGGGAGCGGACGCGAGCAGGCGGGGCGACTCACCTCCACGCCGTGCTTGACGAAGGACTTGCAGTAGAAGAATCGCTGGAACAGAATCTGCCCTGTCGCCATGGCAACCTGAGCAACACACCGCAGGTTAGCACCCCCAATATCCCCAAACAGCCTCCCTCTCCTTTTTCTGCACCTCTCCGTGCTTCTCACTCTGTTCTCCCCAAGGCCTCCCAGCACTAGTGCACGCAGCCCCTCCGTGTGAGTCTCAGCTCCCAGCACTAGTGCACGCAGCCCCCCTGTGTGAGTCTCAGCTCCCAGCACTAGTGCACACAGCCCCCCAGTGTGAGTCTCAGCTCCCAGCACTAGTGCACACAGCCCCCCAGTGTGAGTCTCAGCTCCCAGCACTAGTGCACGCAGCCCCTCCGTGTGAGTCTCAGCTCCCAGCACTAGTGCACGCAGCCCCCAGCTCTGAGTCTCAGCTCCCAGCACTAGTGCACGCAGCCCCTCCGTGTGAGTCTCAGCTCCCAGACTAGTGCACGCAGCCCCCCAGTGTGAGTCTCAGCTCCCAGCACTAGTGCACGCAGCCCCTCCGTGTGAGTCTCAGCTCCCAGCACTAGTGCACACAGCCCCCCAGTGTGAGTCTCAGCTCCCAGCACTAGTGCACGCAGCCCCTCCGTGTGAGTCTCAGCTCCCAGCACTAGTGCACGCAGCCCCCCTGTGTGAGTCTCAGCTCCCAGCACTAGTGCACACAGCCCCCCTGTGTGAGTCTCAGCTCCCAGCACTAGTGCACACAGCCCCCCTGTGTGAGTCTCAGCTCCCAGCACTAGTGCACGCAGCCCCTCCGTGTGAGTCTCAGCTCCCAGCACTAGTGCACGCAGCCCCTCCGTGTGAGTCTCAGCTCCCAGACTAGTGCACGCAGCCCCTCCGTGTGAGTCTCAGCTCCCAGCACTAGTGCACACAGCCCCCAGCTCTGTGTGAGTCTCAGCTCCCAGCACTAGTGCACGCAGCCCCTCCGTGTGAGTCTCAGCTCCCAGCACTAGTGCACGCAGCCCCTCCGTGTGAGTCTCAGCTCCCAGCACTAGTGCACGCAGCCCCTCCGTGTGAGTCTCAGCTCCCAGCACTAGTGCACGCAGCCCCTCCGTGTGAGTCTCAGCCCCCAGCTCTGAGTCTCAGCTCCCGGCACCAGTGCACACATCCCCGGTGTTCGTCTCAGCTCCCGGCACCAGTGCACACATCCCCGGTGTTCGTCTGAGTTCCGAGCACTAGTGCACACAGCGTCCCCTCTGTATCTGCCCCTCTCTCCCCGCTGACCTGCGGCAGTCGCAGCAGTATCCCGGCCGTCTGGATCAGCTCACATCCGCACCTCCGCAGCTGCTCCTCGGTGTCTGCGGGTAGCCCATGTTCGGCCGAGGGGCTCCGCTCCAGTCGCTCCGAGGACAGGAGGCAGTTGTCCAGCGTCAGCCTCACCCCAGAGTACCGCTTGTCTCCGATCAGGATCCCCTCCTCCGGGATGGCTGGTATCCTCAGATCTCTAGCCGCCATCGTGCTCCATGCAGCTGGGGAAGAGGAATCAGGAAACCCCGAGGCATTGAGTTGTCCCAGAGTCCCGCCTCCGCTTGCTTCCGATTGGACAGTGGGGAAGCTTCAGCCTGAGCCCTCCCCCCAAGATCCGGCCCAGAGAACGTCAGCGTCACTCTGATTGTCCGTCTGGTCTGTCAATCACTTTCGCTACGCGAATCAGTTTAAAGTTTGATGAAAGACCCTATAGCGTTACAGCAGCAACACCGGACGTTTACAGTGGTTTGATTGGAAATCTGAAAGCATTCGCGTCTGTTTGAGGAGTGATGCAACATACTGTCTTTAAATTAAGTGCCTTTTACAGACACTGGGCTGCTTTTCCTCCGTATCCCTTTAGCATCCCGTTGGGAACAGTGAACTCTCGCCTCTTCTTGCCCGAACCTCCCTCAAGTTATTTATGTGTCTGCTGTTTGCAGTCAAATAACTATAATTGAAAACCAGAGGTTGAGACTACCATAATAAAAAAGCCTCTTTCTCAAAACAGGAAAAAAGAAAACACAAGAAAAGGAATCAGTTTAATCAAACAACGCGAGTTTATTCTCTCTCCAGTAGACTATACTAAAGACGACAGTACACAGCTGTGCTGCCCATATATTTACAGAAACAGTCCAAGGTCAAAGGTCAATCCCAGATTGACTGGCTGGCAGTGGTCCACGGGTGGCGGTCAGCGGGTCACTGCGACTGGACCACGCGGGAGAAGATGCCGGGCGGCTCGCGGCCGTCCCCCAGGGCAGCCCGGAAGCCCTCCTCCCTCCGCGTCTGCGCCAGCACGGCCAGAGAGCGGAAGGACCGCGGCTCGGTCACTGCCAGGTCGCTCAGCACGCGCCGGTTCACCTGCACCTGGCACTGCGGAGGGACAGGAGACGGGTCAGCGCAGGAGGAACACACAGCCTGGACACAGACACTGGACACAGGCAGACCTGGCTGCCCAGAGAGGACAGGCTCAGTGACCACAGCCTGGACACAGACACTGGACACAGACAGACTTGGCTGCCCAGAGAGGACAGACTCAGTGACTACAGCCTGGACACAGACACTGGACACAGGCAGACCTGGCTGCCCAGAGAGGACAGGCTCAGTGACCACAGCCTGGACACAGACACTGGACACAGGCAGACCTGGCTGCCCAGAGAGGACAGGCTCAGTGACCACAGCCTGGAGACAGACACTGGACACAGACAGACTTGGCTGCCCAGAGAGGACAGGCTCAGTGACCACAGCCTGGACACAGACACTGGACACAGGCAGACCTGGCTGCCCAGAGAGGACAGGCTCAGTGACCACAGCCTGGACACAGACGCTGGACACAGGCAGACACAGTCACAGTGTCTTTCCCCATTATAATTGTTATGTCATTATTATTAATAATGATGAAAGGGATCTAACAATAAGAACAGTAACAGTTTAGTGTGGCTGACCTTGATGAGGTTGTGCAGGAGCGCAGGGTACTTGAGGCCGTGCTCCCGGGACGCGGCGGCGATGCGAGAGATCCACAGCTGAGAGGCGGGAAGAGAGGGGGGCTGTGTGAGGAACTGCAGCGGCCCAGCGAGACCAGCAACACCTTTCGGACTGGTGCCACCTGCCCTGCTGTCCCCCCCAGTATGGCTCTGTGCTGCATCACTGCCCTGCTGTCCCCCCAGTCTGGCTCTGTGCTGTCCCCCCCAGTGTGGCTCTGTGCTGCATCTCTGCCCTGCTGCCCCCCCCAGTCTGGCTCTGTGTTGTCCCCCCCAGTGTGGCTCTGTGCTGCATCTCTGCCCTGCTGTCCCCCCCAGTCTGGCTCTGTGCTGTCCCCCCCAGTGTGGCTCTGTGCTGCATCTCTGCCCTGCTGTCCCCCCCAGTCTGGCTCTGTGCTGTCCCCCCCAGTGTGGCTCTGTGCTGCATCTCTGCCCTGCTGTCCCCCCCAGTCTGGCTCTGTGCTGTCCCCCCCAGTGTGGCTCTGTGCTGCATCTCTGCCCTGCTGTCCCCCCAGTCTGGCTCTGTGCTGCATCACTGCCCTGCTGTCCCCCCCAGTCTGGCTCTGTGCTGCATCACTGCCCTGCTGTCCCCCCCAGTGTGGCCCAGCGCCTCTCCCCGCTGCGCGGCTGCTCACCGTTCTCATGTTCCTGCGCTTGGCCTTGCGGGCCTTGGTGGCGTAGACGAAGGCACGGCGCACCGCGCGCACCGCCAGCCGGAAACAGCGGTTCTTCCTGCCCCTGAAGTGCTGCGGACACACACACACAACAGACACACACAGAGAAGGACAGAGGTGTGTGAAGAATGAATGAGTGGTCACAGCTCTCCAAGCAGCTGTACTCAGGAAGTACGCTCCATCTCCTGGCGTAAGACTCCCAGTGCACAGCAGACTGATCCATTCCAGAGTTTACAGCCTGCAGGATATGGCACGAAGGAGGAACGTAAGTTCTCAGATGAGGGTGTGCGCTTGGTCTCCCTCTGATGAAGGCATCAGCTTCAACAACACGTCTGGGTAGCTTGTTCCGTACCCCCACCACTCTCTGTGTAAAGACCTGCCTCCTGCTCTCGGTTTTAAATGCGCTTCCAGGTCCTCCGATTTCAGTCGGTGCCCTGGAGGAGTTTGAAAGCTCAGCCTGAGCAGCAGATATAACCTGCTGTCCAGATCTCCACAGCCCTCACCCTGCCCACGGAGTCCACAGGCTTAACCGGCGCCTGCTGCCGCTTCTGAAGGCGGGAACCGTCTCCCAGGTCGAGACCCTTCGAGCACAACGAGGTGCCATCAGCAGCATTACCGGCAAACTCGCAGGGAAAGCCCACGCCAGCTGCGACACCCGCTCGTGACCTCGAGCCGTCGGGGGTCAGGTCATGCCGGTACCGGGCGGAAGGCGCACTGTACGGTACCGAGGCGTGAATGAAAAGCAGCCTACAGCCACACAGGTCTCGGGGCTAAACGGCTCTTCACCCGCACTGGAATCAAGTGAGCTTGACTCGGAAATCTGAGAAGGGTGGAAGGATAAAGTCTCCTACCCGGGCATTCTTCAGAACCTCCTGGACCCTCCAGTACCGGTCTGGCCCCCGGCTCCTGATCCAACGGGACAGAGTCAGAAACACCATGCCTCCACTGTCCCTGCTTTCGCTCTCTTACTCCCTTTGTTGACCTCCTCGGCTCGGTGCGAGATGCAACCAGCGCGCTACACGGAGGCGGCCATCATGTTTGCTGCGAGGTCAGGGCTGACGCCATAGACGTTAGCCGCAGGGGCGTGTGGGAAATGTAGGCGATCCCTAGCGCCGCGCCACACGGACGCCCCCTGGCGGCTGGCGTTCGCCAAGTCTCGAATTCTGTCTGAACTCCTATGAATTGAATTTGCTCCTCCTACGGTGTTTTTTAATCATCCTGATTTGGTATCATTTGCAAACATTACTAGTTTAATAATAATAATAATTGCTTACACTTATATAGCGCTTTTCTGGACACTCCACTCAAAGCGCTTTACAGGTAATGGGGTCTCCCATCCACCACCAACAGTGTGCAGCCCCACCTGGATGATGCGACGGCAGCCATAGTGCGCCAGAACACTCACCACACATCAGCTATTAGTGGGGAGGAGAGCAGAGAGTGATGAAGCCAATTCATAGAGGGGGAGTATTAGGAGGCCATGATTGGTTAAGGCCAATGGGAAATTTGGCCAGGACGCCGGGGTTATACCCCTACTCTTTTCGAGAAACGCCCTGGGATTTTTAATGACCACAGAGAGTCAGGACCTCGGTTTTACGTCTCATCCGAAGGACGGCACCTGTTAACAGTATAGTGTCCCCATCACTATACTGGGGCATTAGGACCCACGTGGACCACAGGGTGAGCGCCCCCTGCTGGCCCCACTAACACCTCTTCCAGCAGCAACCTTAGTTTTTCCCAGGAGGTCTCCCATCCAGGTACTGACCAGGCTCACACCTGCTTAGCTTCAGTGGGTTGCCAGTTGTGAGTTGCAGGGTGATATAGTTTACTGGCTATATCACAAACTAGATCACTGATATAAACTTTAAGACTCAAATAACGTCTTATTTTTAATTAATGAACAAAACTCCAGCCTATAAAAGGCTCACATTACAAAACATCGAGGAGGACAAGAGAAAACACCATCTGAGGTGTTATTATAATATTTACGAAACAATCTTATTGATCGTTTAAAGGTCATTGAAATCCTTTCCGATTAGCTTAAAACACTGTGGTGCAAGACATAATATTGGACTGCTCGTGTTTACAAAATAATGTTGAGATAAGATGCCATTGTTACACACTATGCGTTAAAATGTCATTTGATATTTTCATCAGCGGATTTCAGAGTCAGAAGTGGGCTTGTAGAATAACGGGGAGAGATCTCACACCACAGCTACACCGCGTACAGAAACAACGCCTTTCTGCTCGTCTCCCAGGCCTAAGGAAACCGGCGAGTTAAACACAACGGTCTGTCTTTTTAATTTGGATTGTAATTCACAGCCCCAGAAACCATCTGCGCCTCTAATCGAAGGGAGTTTTTAAGAGTGAAGCGAGGCGCTTTGAGATCTATTCGGATGAGAAGCGCTATATAAATGCAAATACTTTTTACATAATCGTCTCTAATGTAGGCAACCTAGAACATCAAGAGAGGGTTAGATCACGTGTGTTTATTGTGACTGTTCTTCTGAGTGCTAAACACGCACGATGTTTCGCAATTTCAACACAAACATCTTATAAAACTGGACCGGAAGGAGATGTAGATGACGTCAAAGGGGAGGAAAGCGTGGCGGAAGAAGGCGCTGTTTCTATGCTGTGGGATTGTGGGATAGAGGCGAACAAGGTTACAGAATAGACCTCGCTATAATAATTCTCGCTAGACATTATTGGCGGCCAAGACAAGTTTTCTCCCACTGTAGGGGCAAACACCGATTGCCCTAATAAATAAACAACTTCTTAGTCAAACATTCCTAAAGTATTTCAGGTGGGTAGCTACATCAGCAGGCGCAGGCTGCAAAGGAACAAGAAAAGGTTTATTCCTGCTGAGAAGAGAAGAAAACAAACAAGGCTCCACGTTGTGATTCCTGAAATATAGTACCAATCCAAACAACAGCAAAAAACGAAACTTAAAAAAACAACTAAGAGTCTTTACCCAGCCAATCTAGTTGTTTTCACATTTACAACACCTCACAGCCTTGTCTGATCTCGGAAGCTCAGCGAGGATCGGCCTGGTCAGTACTGGGGAGCTTCAGGAAAACCCAGCTGCTCCTGTAAGTGATGTTGGTGGACCAGTAGGGGGTGCTCACTGCTTTGCACCACAATTTCCAAATCAGGTCCTCGGTATGGAGGCAGGTTAATACCCCAGGGCACTGTTCCTATGACCACGGTGACCCAGCTACCCTCCATGCTGGACACATACAATCTGCCCCCCCTACATTTCCTCCTTTATACACTGCTCAAACAGTTTCTCCCTTCTCCCCCATCGTGCTGTGCACTGGAGCTGCTACTCCAGCTGTGTCCCACTGTGCAGTGGAGACAGCGGCACGACAAGACTAACTGCACCCAGGACAAAGTCGCCCGTCGTGCGGCTTCTTTGAGAAAACTCACTGCTCCCCAGGACCTGCCGGAAGTGGCGCTCTAGCAGCCGCTGGATGTCGGTGGTGTCCGGTGTTGCTCAAAAGCTCCGGCTTGCTGACGCTCAGAGTCCTTCGGTTCCTCCAAGATGTCGGCTGTGTGCTTCTCCTTGAGGAGCGGGTCGGTCCTGGTTCCGGCCCTGAAGGTGGGTAAGGCGGCTCGGGGAGCAGCCGGGGGTTCCGGGGGGACAGAGGGGAACCCGAGACCGAGAGCGGGGCTCGGCGAACCGGTCCCGAACAGCGGAGTGCGGGTCTTGCAGCTGCCAGCAGTTACACAACCCGTCTCCTTGAGAGTCCGAGGGCCAGTGCGGCGGTATCTTGTAAAAACAGGTACAATCTGTAGACCCGCTGCTCTGCTCTGGCGGCTCGGTGTGTTGGGGGGTCGATTCTTGATAACGACTCCCCTGATAAGCCACTTTTTCAAGTTACCTTTGAACTGTGTTGCTGAGACGCTGTGACGACCGGCTCAGGCAGCGGACTGGGTCGGTGTGATGTTCGGGGTGATGTCCGCCTGGCCCCGCTTGTGCCTCGGCTCCTGTGAGGTTCAGCTGCCCGGGTTGATGGAGTTGATGGATTTAACAGCTTCTCTGTAGTGTAACAGCTTTATCCCAGGGCTTGCTGTAGTCAGTAGACCGGGCTGAGCGGGTTACACGCAGGCGCCAGGCTCTCAGTGGTTCTTTGTCATTGGGAGCGATGGAGCAGTTTGAGGATCTGTGTTCTGCTGGTCCGCCACGGGTTGTTGCTGAGATCCCCGAATTTAACTCAGCCGTTCACTGAAGAGTCTCAGACAGTGTACTTCCCAGACACACACACCTCTCTGTGCACAGACACCTACTGGATGCCCATGGGTGACTCCAGGTCCCTGCAGGACCGGAGACGCTGGTCCAGTGCTTTCTCCCAGCGCTGCTGTCTGTCGCCAGTGGCCTGGCGCTTGCCTGCCTCTCTGCGTGTAGACAGCTGCAGGTCAGACCCGTGAGTGGGGACTGAGCTGTTGCTCGGCGCCAGGGGCAGTCAGTGTGGGGAGCTGATCTGGGGTCAGCAGTGGGGCAGAGGCACAGCTCAGGTCGATGACCCCGCCGCTCGGTGTTGCGGGCGGGGGTGCGTCGGAACAGCTGTGCCGTGACGCGGCGGGGGCGGTCCGCGTGGGAAAGAGCTGCCGTCGAGCTGGTGTCTGATGATCGCAGGGAGGTCTCCGCGGGCGAGGGGCTGGGCCGTTTCTCCGGTGACGCTCGGTCCTGTGTTCCCCTGACAGCTCGCCCGCGGCGCCCAGACAGCCGCCGCCCCAGCGCAGGCCGCCGCAGCGCGCCTGAAGAGGTTCGCGATTTACCGCTGGGATCCCGACAAGCCCGGAGACAAGCCGCGCATGCAGACCTACGAGGTCGACCTCAACAGGCAGGTCACCCTGAGGGCAGCCCGTCCTGCTGCTGCACCCGCTGTGCATGTATGCGAGTGGGTAGTTGTGTGCATACGTGCTGTCTGACACTCTGTCCTGTCCTGTCCTGTCCTGTCCTGTCCTGTCTGTCTGCAGCTGTGGCCCCATGGTCCTGGACGCCCTGATCAAGATCAAGAATGAGCAGGACCCCACGCTGACCTTCCGGCGCTCCTGCAGAGAGGGTGAGCGCTGGGCTGGGCTCTGCCTGCGGGCTGAGACCCGTGTGTGTGTGTGTGTGGACTGCAGCTCACCTGCCCCCTCTGCGTTGTGTGTTTTGTGTGCTGAGCAGGTATCTGTGGCTCCTGTGCCATGAACATCAATGGTGGGAACACGCTGGCGTGCACCAACAAGATCGACGCCAACGCGGCGCGCGTCACCAAGATCTACCCCCTCCCACACATGTACGTCGTCAAGGACCTGGTCCCGGTCAGTACGCCCCCGGCAACGCCTCGCCACGCTCCGACGCCCCCCGCCTGGCCAGCCGCTGACCCCTCTCTGTCCCTCTGCCCGCAGGACCTCAGCAACTTCTACGCCCAGTACAAGTCCATCGAGCCCTTCCTGAAGAAGCGGGACGAGTCTCAGCAGGGCAAAGCTCAGTACCTGCAGTCAGTGGAGGACCGGCAGAAACTGGTACAGTGCGCCACGCCGCCGTGCCTGACCGCCGCCGCACGAGAGCCGGCGTGCCTGACCGCCGGCGTGCCTGACCGCCGCCGCACGAGAGCCGGCGTGCCTGACCGCCGCCGCACGAGAGCCGGCGTGCCTGACCGCCGCCGCACGAGAGCCGGCGTGCCTGACCGCCGCCGCACGAGAGCCGCCGTGCCTGACCGCCGCCGCACGAGAGCCGCCGTGCCTGACCGCCGCCGCACGAGAGCCGCCGTGCCTGACCGCCGCCGCACGAGAGCCGCCGTGCCTGACCGCAGTGCTGATCTTGCTCTCTGTCTCCAGGACGGGCTGTATGAGTGCATCCTGTGTGCATGCTGTAGCACCAGTTGCCCCAGTTACTGGTGGAACGGAGACAAGTATCTGGGGCCGGCAGTGCTCATGCAGGTGAGGGCTGGGACTGGGAGCACAGGGACTGGGGGAGGGGGCTCTGGGACTGGGAGCACTGGGACGGCTGGAGGGGGCTGGGACTGGGAATCGATGGGACAGCAGGAGGGAGGGGGCTGGGACTGGGAGCACTGGGACGGCTGGAGGGGGCTGGGACTGGGAATCGATGGGACAGCAGGAGGGAGGGGGCTGGGACTGGGAGCACTGGGACGGCTGGAGGGGGCTGGGACTGGGAATCGATGGGACAGCAGGAGGGAGGGGGCTGGGACTGGGAGCACTGGGACGGCTGGAGGGGGCTGGGACTGGAAATCGATGGGACAGCAGGAGGGAGGGGGCTGGGACTGGGAATCGATGGGACAGCAGGAGGGAGGGGGCTGGGACTGGGAGAACTGGGATGGCTGGGGGGCGCTAGAACTGGGAGCGCAGGGATGGCGGTAGGAGGCTGGGACTGGGAGCACTGGGACGGTGAGGGGCTCTGGGACTGGGAGCGATGGGACAGCAGGAGGGAGGGGGCTGGGACTGGGAGCGATGGGACAGCAGGAGGGGGCTGTCTGATGCACCGCAGGAGAACAGTCTGATTCGCCACAGATTTCACCTGCGGTGGGACTGTGGCACAGGGGCAGCCCGGGGTTCCAGAGATTAGTCTGGAGTAAATTTGCACAGACAGATGCTTTGAGATCAATTAAAAATACTCTTTATACATGTTTGCTGTTTTATCACTACATCTGGGTAAGAGATACACTGCTGGTAAAGCCTGGAGTGGATCTGAATGTGGGGCTTGTGTGCTGGTGCTGCTGTACTGGTGTAACTGGTGTCACTGGGCTGGTGTCTTTGACTCGCCAGGCGTACCGCTGGATGATCGACTCTCGGGACGACTTCACAGAGGAGCGCCTGTCCAAACTGCAGGACCCCTTCTCCCTGTACCGGTGCCACACCATCATGAACTGCACCAAGACCTGCCCCAAGGTACAGTACTGCCCCAGCACCTGCCCTGTAGTCCACTGTACTGCCCCAGCACCTTCCTCAGAGCACTGTAATGCCTTGTAAAACAGGTGAATTGTCATGTATGGTTCCCAGTGTGATGCTCCTGACTGCAGTGTAAGATGCTGTCTCTCTCTGGTGCAGGGCCTGAATCCTGGGAAGGCGATAGCAGAGATAAAAAAAATGATGGCGACCTACAAAGAGAAGAAGTCAGCTGTGGCCTGAAGGGGTCGACACAAATCCACCCCTGGCCCCTAAATTATCTTTGAATTGTACTGACCTGTACACCTTAACCACTCCAGCTGAGCCCAGCAGGGGGCGCCGGAGTGTGCTGTAGAGAATTGCATGATGCTGTACAGAATGGGAGGTGGGAATAAACAGTTTCTGATTAAATGGGATTGCTGGAGTCTGTATGGAACAGCAGGTTTGTGTGGGATATTTTATCAGGACTACAAACATGAGACCCTGTTCTGCGATGGGTTCAGACTTGCGTGTGACTTCAATGTTAGCCAATCAGAGTGTCCATCTCTCTGCTGCCAGCGTGGGGCCCTGTGTCCGCCTGCAGCTGGCCTGGCCTGTGTGTGTTTACAGTGTGCCTGAGGCCCAGCCTGGCGCACGGCCGTCCTGCTGTCAGCCTGGGAGCAGGTGGGGAGAGGTGTGTGCAGGTTGGCCTGTCTGTGTCCAGTTACCTGCCAGCTGCCTGGCGTGTGTGACACGTGTGCGTGTGGCACGCATGCGTGTGCATCAGGGCTCCCGCACGCACACAGTAACGGGGTGACTCTGAAATCAAGCTGTATAAAACTCTTCCTGGGTGGAGACCAGTCTCTGGGCTGTGTGAGCTCGGGGCCCGTGAGCAACCGGCAGGCGCAGGAAGAGCTGTGGCTGGATTTCTCTGGCATGTGTCCGTCAGTCTGAGTGGCAGAGTGAACGGGGCTCGTGCACTGAGCCAGGAGAGCTGTGCCCTGGTTTGACAAGCCCTGAGCACGTCTCGGTCTGGACACAGGTTTCATTGGTCCATCTCCCATCGCCCAGAGACGGGGGGGGGGTTGGGTTAATTGCCCTGTGTGTGTCTGTCGGCCCGGCTGTGTACCCTCAACAGGGGTGTTTTTTACTAAGCCATTGCTGGGTAATGTTTAAGACTTCACTGAAACTGGGATCCTGGGAGAAGCTGCCTGGCCATGTTGCTGAAGCTGAACCTCAGCTGGATTAAATCCTGCAGTCGATGAACTGCTACCTAGCAAGCGGGCAGGGCTAAATGGGTCAAATAGCCTCCTTTCATTTATAACCTTTTATTCTATCGAAACTTTAAAAAAACTACATTTCCCAAGAAGCCGTGGGAGCGGAGGCCGGGGCGGCGCGGTGACGTCACCCCCGACGCTGGAGCCGGCGGAGAGCGTGTTCGGCCGGCAGCGATGAGACATGAGCGCAGGTAGGAGCCGCCGGGGACGCGGTGATACCGGAGAGCGAGAGGCGTGAGGGGGGTGGGGTCCGAGCCCCGGCAGCCGGTCTGTTGGCGTTGGGGTCAGGGTGTCCCGCTAGCTGGCGGATTCGCCGTGAGAGCTCATCTGAAGCAGATTTGCCTGTGCCGGACTGTTAGTCTGATTAGTAAAGTGGTGGTTACACGGCTCAGTGCCGAGCAGGGCTGTCAGTACGCGGACTAGAGATACTGCGGGCTGGGATCGCTTCTGTCGCTGCTGTTACAGGCGCTGCTTTGGTTTCCAGTGAACAGTGATACGGGATTCCCGGAGGCTTTTCGACTGTTGTCTCGGTTCAGGGGGCGAAAGGCTTTATGATGTCCCGTGATAAACTTGACCAAATATGGTTTGCTTAGTTATTCTGACAGCCTTGTTAACTCTGCTGCTCCTGCAAATTAAATACAGAGGCATACGCAGCTCTAAGCTGGTCAGACTCCCAGTGCGCAGCGGCCTGATCCACTCCAGGGTTTACAGTGCTGTCAGTCAGACTCCCAGTGCGCAGCAGTCTGATCCACTCCAGGGTTTACAGTGCTGTCAGTCAGACTCCCAGTGCGCAGCAGTCTGATCCACTCCAGGGTTTACAGTGCTGTCTTTCAGACTCCCAGTGCGCAGCAGTCTGATCCACTCCAGGGTTTACAGTGCTGTCAGACTCCCAGTGCGCAGCAGTCTGATCCACTCCAGGGTTTACAGTGCTGTCTTTCAGACTCCCAGTGCGCAGCAGTCTGATCCACTCCAGGGTTTACAGTGCTGTCAGTCAGACTCCCAGTGTGCAGCAGTCTGATCCACTCCAGGGTTTACAGTGCTGTCTGTCAGACTCCCAGTGTGCAGCAGTCTGATCCACTCCAGGGTTTACAGTGCTGTCAGTCAGATTCCCAGTGCGCAGCAGTCTGATCCACTCCAGGGTTTACAGTGCTGTCTGTCAGACTCCCAGTGCGCAGCAGTCTGATCCACTCCAGGGTTTACAGTGCTGTCAGTCAGATTCCGTTCACAGCAGCTGCTATGCTTCTGCTTTCCTGGTTTCGAGAGGGAAGAAGGAGCTTCAGTCTGAAAGTGAAAGTGGGCAGTGAGCCTGACTCATGTCACTGAGTCACACTGAGGGGGTCCGGTGGGTCTGTCTCAGTCCGATCTCCTCCCTCCTGCTCCAGAGCCCCATGACCTGGGCCTGGCCCGGCCCAGCCCTCACCCCGAGACCTGAGGCTGCTGCTTACCCCAGGGCTGGAGTGTGACAAGAGTGTGATCTCTCCAAGAGAAACCCTGAAACTCGTGTTCACCCCAGGGCTGGAGTGTGACAAGAGTGTGATCTCTCCGAGGGGCAGGAGATGGGTCGTGTGACTCCTATGTGTGAGGACTGATGTCACAGGAACACAGAGCTGAGACTGCCTGAGCTGACACACACACACTGAACACACAGAGGCTGAGACTGCCTGAGCTGACACACACACACTGAACACACAGAGGCTGAGACTGCCTGAGCTGACACACACACACTGAACACACAGAGGCTGAGACTACCTGAGCTGACACACACACTGAACACACAGAGGCTGAGACTGCCTGAGCTGACACACACACAGAGTAACACACCTGTATCACTGTAATGGATACCTTCGACATAGACTAACACACAGAGTGACACACCTGTGATAATCTAACACACAGAGTGACACACCTGTGATAATCTAACACACAGAGTGACACACCTGTGGCTGTGTAAGAGTGACACACCTGTGATAATCTAACACACAGAGTGACACACCTGTGGCTGTGTAAGAGTGACAGTTCGCACTGCGGCTCTGTCTCAGCGGACAGACCGGACAGGCGGGTCTGCAGAGCGCTGCCGGCCGAAGGGCGGGTATCGGCTCTTCCTGCAGAGAGGGCGGGGCGGACAGGTGCGCAGCTACAGCGGTCTGACAGCGACACGCACGCACTGCCGGGCTGGAGATCCGGATCCGAGCAGCGCGCGAGCCGAAGAGCCGACGGCGGGACGGACGGTGAAACGGGAGCGCGCAGCGGGGTCCTCCGCACCGGCGTGAGTCTCCTTCTGTCGCCTCTCCCTTCATTCGCTGGCCCGGCGCTGCGGGGAGGACGGGACCGGGGTCGTGTCTGGAGACAGGTGCGTCCTTCTGCCCGAGCTGGCCGGACCCGATCCGAGCCTCTGCTCCGCCGGGCAGGTTTGTGTACGGAGCGAGCCCGATTGCTCGGAAGTGGCCAGTTGCTTCAGTTTGTACATACGGATTAACTGGGTCGGTCGGGTCGCCGGGCACGTCACCAGCTCCGGGATGTCCGTGACGTCATCGCGGTCGCTGCTGGGACCGCCTGTTCGCTTCCTCTCGGGGCGCGTGCTCGCCGGTTTGACTCCTTTCACACCCGACCCGGTTCGACCCACAGCTGGAGCTGCCTGACGCGCCTTGCTCGGGGGCGCACGGCTGTGCCTCGGCTGGGACTCGAACCCACAACCCTCCCGTCCAGGACCCTTTCCCGGTGGGACCCCGGGGGACACGGCGAGCGGGAGTCGGGAGCGGTGCGCGCCGGGGCGGGGCGAGGGCCGGTCGGGTTAGTCGACAGGGCGGGCGCGGCGCCCGGCCAGAGACGCGCAGAACGCTCCCACACGGGCTGCTGGAGCCGTGCAGAAATACGGTTTCGTGGGAAAAACCGTGTCAGCCAGCAGCCGCGAGAGGATTTCCGTGCGTTAACAGCGTGCTTCTCGCGGCGGAATTAGAGCGCGTGACCCTGGGCCGGAACCGGGGGACTCGGACCCGCGGCCGGCTGTAAGGGCTCCGGGACGCCGCAGAGGGGCCGGTCGAGGGTTTTGCAGATGCTGTGAGGGATCTAGTGTGTTTGTGTGGTGTTGTGTAGTGACAGTTGCTGTTCGTGTTGTTGTTGTTGCAGATAACAGTGAGCAGCCACCCGGGCAGCAGTCTGGGGGTCCCTCTGCCCCGGGCCCTCCCTGCCCCAGCACAGAGTCCCACATGGTACAGTTACCCGTCCCCCTGCTGTTCCTGTCCCTCTGTCCTCCCGTCCCCCTGCTGTTCCTGTCCCTCTGTCCTCCTGTCCCTCTGCTGTTCCTGTCCCTCTGTCCTCCTGTCCCTCTGCTGTTCCTGTCCCTCTGTCCCCCTGCTGTTCCTGTCCCTCTGTCCTCCCGTCCCCCTGCTGTTCCTGTCCCTCTGTCCCCCTGCTGTTCCTGTCCCTCTGTCCCTCTGTCCTCCCGTCCCCCTGCTGTTCCTGTCCCTCTGTCCCTCTGCTGTTCCTGTCCCTCTGTCCCCCTGCTGTTCCTGTCCCTCTGTCCCCCTGCTGTTCCTGTCCCTCTGTCCCCCTGCTGTTCCTGTCCCTCTGTCCCTCTGCTGTTCCTGTCCCTCTGTCCTCCCGTCCCCCTGCTGTTCCTGTCCCTCTGTCCTCCTGTCCCCCCGCTGTCCCCCTGTCCTCCAGTCCTGCCAGTGTGTGACTGTAGCTGTTGTTCTGATGCTGTCTGCTGCTCCCAGGACGTACAGGGGTACCGGCGTGTGCAGTGGCGCGTGCTGCTGTGCCACCTGGGCGCTGTGCTGAGCGCAGGGCTGCTGCTGCTGCTGTTCCACTGGAGACCCCGGCTGGGCGTCTGGGCGCGCTGCCAGCCCTGCCCGCTGTCCCAGGCCCAGCTGCTGCTCATCAGGGTGAGCTGCGTGCGCGCACCGCGCTGGCCTTGCACACGGGCACCCTCGCCTGCCGCTGATAGATGTGTAGGAGTTTGAACAGGAGCAGGGAGTTTACAGACCTTTGTTACACTCTGTACAGTTAAATATTTACTGAGAGCACAGATCTCCAGCAGCAACAGGTGTTGTGTCTGCCTCCCCCCCCTCAGGACAGCCATGGGCAGCGGTCTCTGGTGGACGTGATCTCGGAGGAGGTGGAGGAAGGCAGGTAGGACAGAACCCGTGTCTCTCCTGGGGGGGGCGGGTAACTATTGCCGTGGTAACCTGCTGACGCCTCTGCTGTGGCTCTGCAGCCTGGAGCAGCCGGGAGCCGAGCCGGAAGAGCCGGACTGGAGGGACACTGTGCAGCTGCACAAGGAGGAGGTGAGGGGAGCGGGGGAGAGGAGCAGACTGAAAACCTGCCTGGATCGCCCGTCTGATCTCTCGCCCTCGCTCTCTCCTCAGACACCGGTGCTGCGGTACTACATCTTTGAGGGGCTGCGCTACGTGTGGCTGGCCAGGAAGGGGGCGTTCTGCCGGGTCAGGTGGGTGTGTGCCTCTGTCTTCGACCCCGAGTATCATTTCACCCCACAGAACCGTGACCAGCAATACGCAGTGTCCTACAGTATAGCACAGCACAGCACAGTGTCCGACAGCACCGTGTCCTACAGCACAGCACCGTGTCCTACAGCACAGCACCGTGTCCTACAGTATAGCACAGCACAGCACCGTGTCCTACAGCACAGCACAGCACCATGTCCTACAGCACAGCACAGCACAGTGTCCAGCAATACAGCACAGTCTCCTACAGCATAGCACCGTGTCCTACAGCACAGCACAGTGTCCAGCAATACAGCACAGTCTCCTACAGCACAGCACCGTGTCCTACAGCACAGCACAGTGTCCAGCAATACAGCACAGTCTCCTACAGCATAGCACAGTGTCCGACAGCACCGTGTCCTACAGCACAGCACCGTGTCCTACAGTACAGCACAGTGTCCAGCAATACAGCACAACCCTATACAGCCCAGTGTCCTACAGTACAGCACCGTGTCCTACAGTACAGCACCGTGTCCTACAGCACAGCACCGTGTCCTACAGCACAGTGTCCTACAGTACAGCACCGTGTCCTACGGGTCACAGTCCTGCTGTACAGGGGAGAGAGGAGGCTCTGACGGCCCGTCTCTCCGCAGTGTCCTGGACGAGGGCTTGACGTGCTCGGAGCTGCAGCGCCGGAGACGAGGGCTGGGCCGCGAGGAGCAGCGAGCCCGGTGAGAGAGCGGCGGGCTGTGGTGCTCAAGACGGGGGGCTGAGATCGGCGCCTTTACCTGTCTTTGCATGTTCCCCCCAGGAGGAAGGTGTACGGGCAGAACCTGATCGACGTCCCGGTGAAGTCGTACCTGCGGCTGCTGCTGGAGGAGGTGAGAGGGGCTGCGGTGCCGACCCGGAGCCCGGCGCTGGTCCGGCACGCGGGCTGAGCCGGTTTCCTTTCTCCCCAGGTGCTGAACCCCTTCTACATATTCCAGATCTTCAGCGTGGTCCTCTGGATCAGTGATAACTATTACTACTACGCCATCTGCATCATCCTCATCTCCCTGGTGTCCATCGCTGTGTCCCTGTACGAGATCCGCAAGGTGAGGCTGTGTGTCCGGAGACTGGATCGGTGATCAGTGGATCGGTGATCAGGGTGTATCTGTGCTCAGTGAATCAGTAATCAGGGTGTATCGGTGATCAGGGTGTATCTGTGCTCAGTGAATCAGTAATCAGGGTGTATCGGTGATCAGGGTGTATCTGTGCTCAGTGTCTCAGTGATCAGGGTGTATCTGTGCTCAGTGAATCAGTAATCAGGGTGTATCGGTGATCAGGGTGTATCTGTGCTCAGTGTCTCAGTGATCAGGGTGTATCTGTGCTCAGTGTCTCAGTGATCAGGGTGTATCTGTGCTCAGTGTATCAGTAATCAGGGTGTATCGGTGATCAGGGTGTATCTGTGCTCAGTGTCTCAGTGATCAGGGTGTATCTGTGCTCAGTGAATCAGTAATCAGGGTGTATCTGTGCTCAGTGTATCAGTAATCAGGGTGTATCGGTGATCAGGGTGTATCTGTGCTCAGTGAATCAGTAATCAGGGTGTATCTGTGCTCAGTGAATCAGTAATCAGGGTGAATCAGTAATCAGGGTGTATTGGTGATCAGGGTGTATCTGTGCTCAGTGTCTCAGTGATCAGTGTGTCGATGTTGCTGTCTGTCCACAGCAAAGCGTCACTCTGCGCAGGATGGCCCAGCTGGTGGTCAGCGTGCTGGTGCGCCGGGCCAGCGGGGGTGAGTCTCCCAGTCACAGACGGCCCGCTTGTGTGCGAGTCTGACTGCGAGTGTCGGCGAGCTTCTGAACCCGTCTGTGCCGTCTCACCCGCAGAGGAGGAGAGTGTGAACTCGCTGGACCTGGTGCCCGGGGACTGCCTGCTGGTCCCCCCAGAGGGGCTGCTGCTGCCCTGCGACGCCGCCCTGCTGGAGGGCGAGTGCATGGTGAACGAGAGCCTGCTGACAGGTGAGGGTGGGGGAGCCACACAGACTGTTCCCAGAGGAGTCCTCTGTCTTCCTGCTCCCTCCCAGAGGACCTCAGTCAGACATGCAGGATACAACCCACGATCGCTCGGCCTGAACCCGTGGAGCTTGCCCAGTCTCCCCAGTCTCCCTGGACCCTCCCAATCCCCCAGTCTCCCCAGTCTCCCATTCCCCCAGACTCTCCCAGTCCCTCTGTCCCCCAGTCTCCCTGGACCCTCCCAATCCCCCAGAGTCTCCCAGTCCCTCTGTCCCCCAGTCTCCCCAGTCTCCCATTCCCCCAGACTCTCCCAGTCCCTCTGTCCCCCAGTCTCCCATTCCCCCAGACTCTCCCAGTCCCCCCCAGTCTCCCAGTCTTCCAGAGCAGCACACAGTGGGGACTGGAGTCACTGTGTGTCGCTGGTGACTGCGGAGGCTGACGATCCTCCTCCCCATCAGCCCCCTGCGTGATTAGAGCTCTGCTCTGCGAGCTGAGGCAGCCCTGACCGAGCTCCTTCCTGTGCCCTGGCAGGGGAGAGCGTGCCCGTCATGAAGACCCCCCTGCTGAAGGGCACCGCGCTGTACTCCCCAGACGCGCACCAGCGACACACGCTGTTCTGCGGGACCCAGGTCATCCAGGCCAAGGGAGCCAGCCAGGTGAACGCCATTGCTGTGGTCACCCGCACAGGTGAGACCCGCCTGGAGAGACCGCCAGGTAACTCCCACAGAAGACCCAGAGACACGGCAGGAAGCACACAGCTGCACAGGCAGTCAGACAGGTTCGCACTCAGATAAGACATGTCCCAGCAGGTGACACACACAAGGAGATGTGAATCTCAGATAAGCCACGCCCCAGGTGTATAACACACAGGTGACACTCAGCATGTCAGCGTTAGGGTGGGGGTGTCCCACCTGTCATTCCCAGAAAGCACACTAACTCCCCCTGTCCGTGCGTCTGTGTTCCAGGCTTCTTCACGGCGAAGGGGGATCTGGTGAGCTCCATCATGTACCCCCAGCCAATCAACTTCCGCTTCTACAGTGACTCCATGAAGTTCCTGCTGTTCCTGGGGTTGCTAGGTAATCGCGCTGCTCAGCTCCCAGCTGCGACACTAGAGGGCAGAGTGGAGCGAAGCTCGGGGCCGAGGCCTTGCAGTCGCAGCAGCCCTGTGCTGCTGATAATGTCCTGTAGACGTTCTCTCGAGCCCTTTGCCCTCCCTCTGCCCGTCCCCTCCCGCCTCTCACTATAACCCTGTGTGTGTTGCAGCTGCGGTGGGCACAGTCTACAGCCTGGTGATCCTGGGCCGGTCTGGGGTGAGTGTGCCAGCGCTGCCCAGGCTGCTGTCCGGGAAGCCGAGGCACAGAGGAGGGGTGGTGGGCCCCTGTCTCCGATCGTCACCTCCTGCCCCATGAGCTCAGTTGTGTTCAGCTCCAGGGCTGGATCAGAGGTGCTGTCCAGCAGCAGTTTCAGGCTGTAGCTGATCTGGTTTATCCACGAACAGATTCTGTTTTTACACGCTGACTTTGAAACTGACCTGCGTTTCTACTGTAGCTGCTCTCTACAACTGGCCAGTCTGGGACGCAAGTGTGTTCAGGGCTTGTCAGGCTCGGTGTGTGGAGCCCGGTGTGTTCAGGCTCTGTGTGTGGAGCGCAGTGTGTTCAGGGCCTGTCAGGCTCGGTGTGTGGAGCCCGGTGTGTTCAGGCTCTGTGTGTGGAGCCCGGTGTGTTCAGGCTCTGTGTGTGGAGCGCAGTGTGTTCAGGGCCTGTCAGGCTTGGTGCCTGGAGCGCAGCGTGTTCAGGCTCGGTGCCTGGAGCGCAGCGTGTTCAGGCTCGGTGCCTGGAGCGCAGCGTGTTCAGGCTCGGTGTGTGGAGCGCAGTGTGTTCAGGCTCTGTGTGTGGAGCCCTGTGTGTTCAGGCTCTGTGTGTGGAGCCCGGTGTGTGGAGCGCAGTGTGTTCAGGCTCGGTGTCTGGAGCGCAGCGTGTTCAGGCTCGGAGTGTGGAGCGCAGCGTGTTCAGGCTCGGTGTGTGGAGCGCAGTGTGTTCAGGCTCGGTGTGTGGAGCGCAGTGTGTTCAGGCTCTGTGTGGAGCGCAGTGTGTTCAGGCTCGGTGTGGAGCACGGTGTGTTCAGGCTCTGTGTGTGGAGCCCGGTGTGTGGAGCGCAGCGTGTTCAGGCTCGGTGTGTGGAGCGCAGTGTGTTCAGGCTCGGAGTGTGGAGCGCAGTGTGTTCAGGCTCGGTGTGTGGAGCGCAGCGTGTTCAGGCTCGGTGTGGAGCGCAGTGTGGCCTACAGCTCGCGTGTCGTGTCTCTGGCGCCCCCAGGTGTCGTGGTCGATGATGCTGATCCGCGCTCTGGACATCGTGACCATCATCGTGCCGGCGGCGCTGCCCGCTGCCATGACGACTGGCACCATCTACTCCCAGAGCCGGCTGAAGAAGCAGGGGGTGTTCTGCATCAGCCCCCCCCGCATCAACGTGTCGGGCAAGGTCACCGCGGCGTGCTTCGACAAGGTCAGGCCCGGCCCGGCCCGCTGTCCGCCGGCCCGCCACGCGCCGCGCCACGCTGACGCGCTGTCTGTCTGCAGACGGGCACCCTGACGCAGGAGGGCCTGGACGTGTGGGGCGTGCTGCCGGGGGCCGCAGGGGGGCCCGGGGAGCTGGTGCCCGACCCCCGGCTGCTCCCCGCCGGCCCTCTGCTGACCGCGCTGGCCTGCTGCCACTCCGCCTGCCTGCTGGGGGGGCAGCCTGTGGGGGACCCCCTGGACCTCAAGATGATAGAGTCCACTGGCTGGGTGAGTCACTGGGCCCAGCTGTGTGACAGCAGCACTCTGGCACACTCCTGCACACTGCAGCTCACCCCAGCCACACTCCTGCACACTCCAGCTGACCCCAGCTCACCCCAGCTCACCCAGCCACACCCCAGCCACACTCCAGCACACTCCAGCACACTGCAGCTCACCCCAGCACACTGCAGCTCACCCCAGCACACTGCAGCACACTGCAGCTCACCCCAGCCACACTCCAGCACACTGCAGCTCACCCCAGCACACTGCAGCTCACCCCAGCCACACTCCAGCACACTGCAGCTCACCCCAGCACACTGCAGCTCACCCCAGCACACTGCAGCTCACCCCAGCCACACTCCAGCACACTGCAGCTCACCTCAGCACACTGCAGCACACTCCTGCACACTGCAGCTCACCTCAGCACACTGCAGCACACTCCTGCACACTCCAGCACACTCCTGCACACTGCAGCACACTGCAGCTCACCCCAGCACACTCCAGCTGACTCCAGCTCACTCCAGCTCACCCAAGCCACACTCCTGCACACTCCTGCACACTCCAGCTGACCCCAGCTCACCCCAGCTCACCCCAGCCACACTCCAGCACACTCCAGCACACTCCAGCACACTGCAGCTCACCCCAGCTCACCCCAGCACACTCCTGCACACCCCAGCTCACCCCAGCTCACCCCAGCACACTCCTGCACACTGCAGCTCACCCCAGCTCACCCCAGCTCACCCCAGCACACTCCTGCACACCCCAGCTCACCCCAGCACACTCCAGCACACTGCAGCTCACCCCAGCTCACCCCAGCCACACTCCTGCACACCCCAGCTCACCCCAGCCTCACTCAGCCCTGTGCTGCTGTTTCACTGCACTCCTGCAGTCTGAGCTGCTGTTCCAGGAGGAACCTCAGCTGTACAGTCTGGCCACCGGTGTCTCTGTGGGGACCAGTGGGCTGGACTAGTGGAGACCCCTGTTCCAAGACAGCCCGCCCGCCGGCCTGACTGAGCTCCGTGTCGCCCCCTGCAGGAGCTGCAGGAGCCGGAGGAGGAGGCAAGCAAGCTATTCGGGGGGGTGAGGGTCCTGGCAGTGATGAAGCCCCCTGCCCCTGAACAGCAGCCCCAGGGCATCGTGAGTACAGCGGGGGACAGGGGTGTGGGGCGGCAGTGTGTGTGTGGGCAGGCTGGGGGTGGCTGGGTGGTGTGCCCCACGGCCTGACGTCTGTTCCTCTCGCCTGTGTCTGTCCAGACTCCCAGCCGGCCCCTGGCCATCCTGCGCCGGTTCCCCTTCTCCTCCGCGCTGCAGCGCATGGGCGTGGTGGTCCGCGCCGCAGGGGAGACAGCAGCCCTGGCCTTCCTCAAGGGGGCGCCAGAGATGGTGGCCAGCCTGTGCCGCAGAGACAGCGGTGAGGTGGGGGCATAGTGAGAGGGAGTGTGGGGGTGTACAGGGATGTGGGGGGGTACAGGGGAGAGGGTGTGGGAGTTGTGGGGTACAAGGATGTGGGGGGGTACAGGGGAGAGGGGTGTGGGAGGTGTGGGGGTGTACAGGGGAGAGGGGGTGTGCAGGGCTGTGGCGGGGTACAGGGGAGAGGGTGTAGGGGTGTACAGGAGAGAGGAGCTGAGCTCTGCCCATCTCTCTCTCTCTCAGTGCCAGCCAGCTTCTCCATGACTCTGCACCAGTTTGCCAGCGACGGGTTCCGGGTCCTGGGCCTGGCCTACAAGAGCCTGACCCAGCGCAGTCAGGAGGAGCTGGAGGACATGACCAGGTCAGCGTGGGGTCACCGCGGGGTCAGCCTGGGGCTGCTGGGAGCAGCAGCACTGCTGTCGGCACAGAGAGCTGGGAACTGAGCAGATCTCAGCGGATCTTATCAGATCAAAATGGATCTCAGGCCGCTCAGTGGATTTAAACAGCTGTAAAACAAGACAGTCAGCCTGCAGAGCCCTGCTGGCAGTGTGTAAGTCGCGCCTCTCTCCTGTGTCCACAGGGAGGCGGTAGAGAGCGGCATGCAGTTTCTGGGCTTCTTGGTGATGCGGAACTTGGTGAAGCCAGAGACTGCGCCCGTCATTTCCACACTGCGCCAGGCCAGCATCCGCACCATCATGGCGACGGGTGAGTGCTCTAGTGTGTGCATGTGGGTGTGTGTGCTCTAGTGTGTGTTTGTGTGTGTGTGCTCTAGTGTGTGTTTGTGGGTGTGTGTGCTCTAGTGGGTGTGTGCTCTAGTGTGTGCATGTGTGTGTGTGTGCTCTAGTGTGCGCATGTGTGTGTGTGCTCTAGTGCGTGTTTCTGGGTGTGTGTGTGTGTGTGTGCTCTAGTGTGTGTTTCTGGGTGTGTGTGTGTGCTCTAGTGTGTGTGCTGCAGTGCGTGTGCGACAGGTCCCCCTGACCTCCTGACCTCTGACTCGGCAGGTGACAACATCCTGACAGCGGTGAATGTGGCGAGGGGCTGCGGGATGGTGGCGCCAGGCGAGAGGGTCATTTTCGTCCACGGGACGCCCCCCCTGGGCTGCTCTCCGCCCACACTCAGATTCCTGCTGGCAGAGTCTGGGGGGGCCACGCAGGATGGAGTGGACTTCCCTGCTCAGGTACCCCTCAGCGTCCGCCTCCAGTCCGGGGTCTGGTGCTCCTGTCTGCCAGCGGCCTGCGGACTGCACCCCGATTCCTGCTCCTGTCCCACTGTCTGGCCTGCGGACTGCACCCCGATTCCTGCTCCTGTCCCACTGTCTGGCCTGCGGACTGCACCCCGATTCCTGCTCCTGTCCCACTGTCTGGCCTGCTGACTCCACTCCGATTCCCACTTTAGTCCGAGCTGTCCAGCCTGTGGACATTTTGCTTTCTTCTACTGTTTTTTATCTTGGTCAGATATTCGGCTAGTGTGTATTGTCTGTTTAGGGTTCTGTAGCATTCAGAACCCTAAGTTTATGTTGTGTTTGTGTGTGTGTGTCCCAGTGTGTGAGATATTGCTGTTTGATCTGTGCTGTGATGGGGTTGAGTCTGAGTCGTGGTGCTCTAGCAGTGCTGTCCTGAGGCTGGTTGTGAGTTGTGTGTATTGTGCTGTGATGTGGTTGAGTCTGAGTCGTGGTGCTCTAGCAGTGCTGTCCTGAGGCTGGTTGTGAGTTGTGTGTATTGTGCTGTGACGTGGTTGAGTCTGAGTCGTGGTGCTCTAGCAGTGCTGTCCTGAGGCTGGCTGGTGTCAGTGTGGCTCGGGCCAGAGAGTCTCAGAACCAGCTGGCTCAGGGGGTTCTTTGTTGGGCTCAGCTCTTGTCTCTGCAGGTCCTTGTGGTAGTAGGAGTTTTGGTCGCTGTTTTTTAGGTGTAGCCAGTACTTTATTACTCTTATCTGTATTTTTATTAGTAATGGATATTGGCCTCATTCTGCCCTGCACACGCTGTTAGGAGTTTTCTCTGCACGTGGAGGATGATTCTACAGATCTCCATGTGCAGAGTTTCTGTGGGGTGTTTGTCCCATTTAGTGTAGTGTAATAATTTAGTGTCCCCCCCCTCCTCCTCACCCCCTCCCTCTCTCTTTCCCCTCTCTCTCCCCCCAATCTCTCCTCTCTATCCCCCTCTCTCCTCTTTCTCTCCCCTCTCCCCTCTCCCCTCTCTCTCCTCTCTCAGGGTCTGTACCAGCAGGCCCCTGGCCCCTATCACCTGGCGCTCAACGGGAAGTCCTTCTCTGTGCTGTGTGAGCACTTCCCCGAGTACCTGCCCAAGGTGAGGCTGACCCGCTGGACTCCCGCTCCCGTTGGCCGGCGCCGTGTCCGGCCCAGCTGACCCGCGGGACTCTCTCTCCCGCAGGTGCTGCTCCGGGGGACGATCTACGCACGCATGGCGCCAGAGCAGAAGACACAGCTGGTGAAGGAGCTGCAGAAAATCAAGTGAGGAGAGAGGAGGGGTAGATGGGGGGAGGAGGGGCAGAGGAGGGGTAGATGGGGGGAGGAGGGGTAGTTGGGGGGTGGGGGAGAGAGACAGCGTGCCTGTGTGTGCAGTGGTACTGGCTCAGTGCTGTGTCCTGGGCTGGGCTTTTCTTACCTCAAGCTGGGGGTGGGGCGGAACAGTGGGGCAATGGGGCAGAGTAGCATCCTGCTCCGGGACGCTCCGAGACGCTCCGGGACGCTCTGGGACGCTCCGGGACGTGTTAATGCTGTCCTGCTCCCTCTCTCAGCTACTGCGTGGCCATGTGTGGCGACGGTGCCAACGACTGCGGAGCCCTGCGCGCGGCGGACGTGGGCGTGTCTCTCTCGGAGGCGGAGGCGTCGGTGGCCTCGCCCTTCACCTCCCACACGGACGACATCACCTGCATCCCCCTGCTGATCCGGTGAGGCGGCCTCGCCGGTCCCGGGCCTGAACTGGGCACTGCTCTCAACACTGCTTCACACGTCTACATGTGTTTCTCTTTCTGTCCAGGGAGGGGCGCTGTTCTCTAGTCACATCGTTTGGGCTCTTCAGATACATGGCGCTGTATAGCCTGATTCAGTTCAGCTCCGTCCTCATCCTCTACACTGTGAGTGTGTCACTGTGTCAGTCAGTGTGTCACATCGTAGCTGTCTGTGTGTCAGATTGTATCGGTGTCGGTCAGTGTGGGTGTGTCGCTGGGCCAGTGGGTGTGTCGCTGTGTCGGTAGATGTGTCGCTGTGTCAGTGTGGATGTGTCGCTGTGTCAGTATGGATGTGTCGCTGGGCCAGTGTGGATGTGTCGCTGTGTCAGTGTGGATGTGTCGCTGGGCCAGTGGGTGTGTCGCTGTGTCGGTAGATGTGTTGCTGTGTCAGTGTGGATGTGTCGCTGGGCCAGTGTAGATGTGTCGCTGTGTCAGTGTGGATGTGTCACTGTACCAGTGGGTGTGTCGCTGTACCGGTGGGTGTGTTGCTGGGCCAGTGGCTCAGTACCAGTACACTCCGGAGTGAATTTGCTCTGAGGGGACCCGTCTCTCTCTGTCTCCAGGTCAAGACTAACCTGGGTGACTTGCAGTTCCTGTTCTTTGACCTGGTTCTGGTCACCTCCCTGGCGATTGTGATGGGTCGGTCCGGCCCGGCGGACCAGCTGTGTGCCCGCCGGCCCCCTGCCAGCCTGCTGGCCGCTCCGGTGCTGACCAGCCTGCTGCTGCACACGCTGCTCCTGGTGCTCACACAGATCAGCACACTCTTCATCACCAAGGCCCAGGACTGGTGAGCACTGGCACGGCCCTGTAGCTGCTGGTGTGGAGCAGTCAGCGCACACTGTCACACTCACCCTCACACTCTCACACACGCTCCCTCTCAGTCACACTCTCACACTCACTCTCACACTCACCCTCACACTCTCACACACTGGCTCCCTCTCACTCACCCTCACACGCGCTCCCTCTCACTCACACTCTCACACTCTCACACTCTCACACTCTCACACTCACCCTCACACGCGCTAACTCTCACTCACACTCTCACACTCACCCTCACACTCTCACACACTGGCTCCCTCTCACTCACCCTCACACGCGCTCCCTCTCACTCACACTCTCACACTCTCACACTCACCCTCACACGCGCTAACTCTCGCTCACCCTCACACGCGCTCCCTCTCACTCACACCCTCACACTCACCCTCACACTCTCACACACTGGCTCCCTCTCACTCACACTCTCACACTCACCCTCACACTCTCACACACTGGCTCCCTCTCACTCACACTCTCACACTCACCCTCACACTCACACACACTGGCTCCCTCTCACTCACCCTCACACTCTCACCTACTCACACTCGTGCTCACCCTCTCTCACACTCGCTCCTTCTCGCTCTCAGGTTTGTTCCTCTCAATGACACAGTAGTGGGCGCTGGGAACCTGCCCAACTTCGAGAACACGGGGCTGTTTGGGGTGACGGGGTACCAGTACCTCATCATGGCGATAGTGCTCTCCAAAGGACACCCCTTCAGGAAGCCCCTGTATACTAACGGTGAGACGTGCGGGCAGCCTGACCCCTTCATACACCAACATGTCGAAGCTCCTAACTCCCACTGACACAGTGACGCGCTGACACAGTGAATGCTCTGACACCCTGACATAGTGCTACACTGATGCTGTGACACAGTGACACTCAGGCACAGAGACACTGACACAGAGAAGAGACACTCTGACTCTCTGACTGACTTACTGAACACTGACTCACTCACAGGCTCGCTGTCTCACTCACAGACTCGCTGACTGACTCGCTGTCTCACTCAATGACTCGCTGACACACTGACTCACTCTCAGACTGGCTGACTGACTCGCTGTCTCACTCTCAGACTCGCTGTCTTACTCACAGACTCGCTGTCTCACTCTCGGACTCGCTGACTCGCTGTCTCACTCACAGACTGGCTGACTCGCTGACTCACTGACTCACACAGACTCGCTGACGCGCAGGCTGTCTCTCTGCAGTGCTGTTCATGCTGGTGCTGGCGGTGCTGTGTGCCTTCATGAGCTGGCTTGTGCTCTACCCTCTGCACGGGCTGCGCCAGCTGCTCTCGCTGCAGCAGGTCGATGACATGAAGTACAAGCTCCTGCTGGTGGCGCTGTCCGCCCTCAACTTCTTCTGCGCCCTGATGCTGGAGGTGAGTGTCGGCCTCTGCGCCGCGGTCATTTAGATTCGAAGGGCGATGCGCTTCCGTGTGGGGAATCCTGGGAGGGATGTGTTATTTCGGGGAAGTGGTGTTGCAGGGATCCCCTCCTCCCTGCGGGGGCGCTGTGGAGGCTGCCTGGGCAGCCACCCTGCTGCAGGGGAGTCCTGCACGTCTGAGCCTGCCGCCGGGCTGGGGGCCAGGGCCTGGGGGCCAGGGCCTGGGGCCTGAGTGTGGCCCCCCAGACTGAGCGCGCAGCCGTGTCTGTGCCCGCAGGTGCTGGTGGAGCAGGCGCTGCCGTGCTGCCTGCAGCGGCTGAGAGGACCGCGCCCTTCCAAGAAGCTGTACAAGCGCCTGGACTCCGTCCTGCGGCTGGAGGGCCACTGGCCCCCCCTGGACCAGCCCCTGCCCTCCCCCGGCTCCACCGCCATCGACGTCCGCTAGAGCCCCAGCACAGTAACTGACAGTGAGGCTGGGGACCCCCACTGAAGAACCTCCTGGGAGAGAACAGACACCCCGAGAATCTGAGACACCGCCACCCTGCAGCTGCACTAACACCCCGACACCCCGACACACTGACAGCCCAACACACTGACACACTGACACCTCGAGACACTGACACCTCGAGACACTGACACCCTGACACACTGACACCTCGAGACACTGACACCCCCATACCCTGAGACACTGACACCCTGCAGCTGCACTAACACACTGACACCCCAACACACTGACACCTCAACACACTGACACACTGACACCCCAACACACTGACACACTGACACACTGACACCTCAACACCCCGACACCCCGACACACTGAAACCCCGACACATTAACACCTCGCGACACTGACACCCCAACACCCTGACACACTGACACCTCGAGACACTGACACCCCCATACCCTGAGACACTGACACCCTGCAGCTGCACTAACACACTGACACCCCAACACACTGACACCCTGACACCTCAACACCCTGACACCCCGACACACTGACACCTCGAGACACTGACACCCCAACACCCTGACACACTGACACCTCGAGACACTGACACCCCCATACCCTGAGACACTGACACCCTGCAGCTGCACTAACACCCTGACACCCCAACACCCTGACACACTGACACCCCAACACACTGTCACCCCGACACACTGACACCCCAACACACTGCAGCTGTACTAACACACTGACACCCCGACACACTGCTGGCCAGTGATTTCCTGTCAGTGCTGAGAGGCTGGATGGTCAGACAGAGGGACAGAAGGACACTGAGGCAGTTTCACGGTACGACACTGAAGAACACAGTCAGGTCCTGCACACAGGCACCAGCCAAGAGTCCCCAGCTCCAGTCCTGGGGATCCCTGGGGACCCCTGGGGACCCCACGCCAGCCTGGACACTGAGCTGAGCCAGTAACGGGATTGACTTGAACTTGGTCGTTATTTTCACCCTGTAAAAACAAGCATCCCTGGAGCAGGAGAGGAAGGGTTCAGTCATGCAGGTGTTAATGTGAGCTCAGCTGGAGCCCCTGTGGGTGCGGGGCTCCCCCAGACTGGACCACCCCCAGAGTCGCCCAGCCTCGGGGCTCAGGGCTGCTCGGGGGAGAACTGGCACAGGAGTGTCAGGGACACCTACTCACACAGATCACACAACTCCCTGAGAGCCTTCACAACACCCCTGAGCTCTGCTCCTCTCTCCTGTGACCTGAGCTCTGCTCCTCTCTCCTGTCACCTGACCTCTGCTCCTCTCTCTGGCTCCTCTCTCCTGTGACCTGAGCTATGCTCCTCTCTCTGGCTCCTCTCTCCTGTGACCTGAGCTATGCTCCTCTCTCCTGTAACCTGAGCTCAACTCCTCTCTTTAGCTCCTCTCTCCCGTAACCTCAGCTCTGCTCCTCTCTCCTGTGACCTCAGCTCTGCTCCTCTCTCTGGCTCCTCTCTTCCGTGACCTGAGCTCTGCTCCTCTTTTAAGCTCCTTTCTCCCGTAACCTCAGCTCTGCTCCTCTCTCCTGTGACCTCAGCTCTGCTCCTCTCTTCCGTGACCTGAGCTCTGCTCCTCTTTTAAGCTCCTCTCTCCCGTAACCTCAGCTCTGCTCCTCTCTCCTGTGACCTGAGCTATGCTCCTCTCTCTGGCTCCTCTCTACTGTGACCTGAGCTCTGCTCCTCTTTTAAGCTCCTCTCTCCTGTGACCTGAGCTCTGCTCCTCTCTCCTGTGACCTGAGCTCTGCTCCTCTCTCTGGCTCCTCTCTCCTGTGACTTGAGCTCAACTCCTCTCTCCTGCTCCTCTGAAGGTGCTCTCTGTGCCCAGGCCCGGTCTGGTGTGGGGTGAGATCTTACAGTCTGTACAGAAATTAAAAATGGTCTATTTTTGAAGAGCAGGTCGACCGCATGTGTTTGTGTGAGAGGCAGTTCAGGCTGAGAGAGGGACCACAGATATTCCTCCCTGATCTATTAGGATTGACAAAACAGGGTGTTACCACTACTGCTGGGTATTCTTACTTACTGTACTACCGATATTTCAGTGCAGGACTGGGGTATTAACAATACTTAATACCGCTCAAGCCACGACTGTTATTCCGTCCAAGTGCAATAATATGCTTAAAACAGAGTGATTCTGTATCATATCATTAAAACGACTATGCGACTCTGCACAATGTTAATGTACGCAGAATTATTTTTGTTCATTAAACTCTTCAAAAGTCTGCAGACTGGTGCATTGTGGCTGCTCGAAGGGGTGGGGGCTGGGGTACAGGCGGTGGGACCCGGGAGAGCGAGGAGGGGGCGGGGGAGGCGGGGCGGTGTGGCGCTCGGACTCGGCGTCTCAGACTCGGGGCGGAGGGACCGCAGAGTCGCCGGACAGACCGAGCTGCAGAGCGGTAAGAGACCGGCGGTCCGGGGCAGCTGCGTGCGCGGGGAACAGACTCGGGAACAGAGCGAGCCGGGCTGATCGGGTCACAGTGGGTCGCGGTCCGGTCCGGTCCGGCGGCTGGTGGGCGGTTCAGGCAGGGTGAAGACGTGACCCTGCTGTGTGGGAGTCTTAAACTCTGTCCTCCTCTCTGGAGAAGCGCGATTTGTCTCGATTTGATGTTTGATGTGTTGCAGCTGGGAAGAAGGTATAAACTATTTCTATAGTGCCTTTACAAGCGGCTCCTCAAAGCGCTTGACAGCAAGAAAAAAAACTTAAAAATGACGTAATGAGAGGAGACAGAAGGATTACACAATTACGATTCGAGTTTGGAGTACAGTTGGAAAGCGAACACAGAACCAGTTCAGTAGAAGCCCTTCTAAGAAGGAAAGTACAGTAATGTTTGGCGATGGTGCTGCTTCGCTTTATTGCAGCCAGTATGGCGGGCAGAATTCGCGGGACTGGTAACAGTACAGCATTACTCTAAAAGATCAAAATCTACCCTAATTACTCTCATTACCTTCCCTGTCTCGAGTGCCAGCTGCAGCCAGAATGGAGATCCAGACCCGCGGGTCTCCCGGGAGTGCGGGAGGTGGCGCTGGGACTGGGAAGGCGTTTGTGTAAAAGTTGGGAAAAAGTTTTCAACGGTCGAGAGTCCTCCCCGCTGTCCCTCACTGAAGGAGGGGGGCGCTGGCGGGGACGGGGGGGCAGAGATCCAGCGGGAACCCCGGGGGAGAGGGAGGGGGGTGTCTGGATTAGTGGGTTTTGTTTAAGTGCAGAAGAGGAGGTTGTGGTGTGTGTGGGGGGGTCTCAGCTCTGTGCCTGCGGAGAGGGCAGACTCCCAGAGCGGGGGGGGAGTAATAGCTCCCAGATGTGGGCTGTAAAAACACACGGTTTCCTGTAGACTCTCGGATTCACACCAGGAATGTCTGTGAGCACACACACACACACACACACACACACACACACACAGTCCAATGCACATACATCGACACGCTTCAAACACACACACACAGTCCAATGCACATACATCGACACGCTTCAACACACACACACACACACACACACAGTCCAATGCACATACATCGACAGGCTTCAAACACACACACAAAGTGACAGACTCACACTCACACTGCCACAGACACTGAGAGACACACAAGCGCTCGCACACGGATGTTCTGTGGACGCGCAGAAACAGTGTGTTCGACCGGGGCTTCTTCGTGCACGTCTGCTGCTCCCGAGTGCTGGCAGTGTGACCGCAGTGTGGGGGGCGTCCGGGGGAGCTGGCTGGTTTGTGGGGTTCCACTCCTAGGAGGAAGGAGCGTGCAGGACAGGCTGGAGGTGACTCTTTGGGAGCTGGGGCCGCGGCGAGCAGGCGGACAGCCTGGACCCGGGACCGGTCAGTCACTCGGGACGCTGACTCCAGAGGCCTGAGAGACAGGCACAAAGACAAGTGGGGTCCCCACCTGTGCTCCTGGGGTCCAGCAACATGGTTTCTTCTGATTTCAGAGATTGAGCCAGAGTGGAGCGCACCCCAATCTGCTGTGTGAGCCCCACTGTCCAGCTCCCCGATCCATAGTCTGAAACTCCAGTCCAGCGCCCCAATCTGCAGTCTGAGCTCCCACTGTCCATCTCCCTGATCCGCAGTCTGAGCCCCACTGTCCAGCGCCCCAGTCCGCAGTCTGATCCCCCCTGTCCAGCTTCCCGATCCGCTGTCTGAGCCCTCACTGTCCAGCGCCCCAGTCCGCAGTCTAAGCCCCCCTGTCCAGATCCCCAATCCGCAGTCTGAGCCCCCCTGTCCAGCGCCCCGATCCACAGTCTGAGCCCCCAATGTCCAGTGTCCCAGTCCGCAGTGTGAGCCCCCCTGTCCAGCTCCCTGATCCGCAGTGTGAGCCCCACCTTCCAGCTCCCCGATCCGCAGTCTGAGCCCCCCTGTCCAGCGCCCCGATCCACAGTCTGAGCCCCACTGCCCAGCGCCCCGATCCACAGTCTGAGCCCCACTGTCCAGTGTCCCAGTCCGCAGTCTGAGCCCCCCTGTCCAGCTCCCTGATCCGCAGTGTGAGCCCCACCTTCCAGCGCCCCGATCCGCAGTGTGAGCCCCACCTTCCAGCGCCCCGATCCGCAGTGTGAGCCCCACTGTCCAGCGCCCCGATCCGCAGTGTGGGCCCCACTGTCCAGCGCGGTCAGGCAATGCAGTGGTGGGGCTTTGTTTCTCTACAGCATTTAGACAGGGCAGGGACTGAAGCTCTTTGACATTATGGACCAAACAACAGACGACTGGACCTCTGCTGTCCTCTCGGTCCAGTGGAGCACCTTTGGGGTGACCTGAAAGCGAGGGGCAGGCTGTGTCCTCTCACTGATCCGGGGTGCCCTGTGCTGTCTCTGTCCCAGGTTTCTCTCCTCTTTCCTTCTGCCTCCCTGTTGTTCTAGGATGTCAGCCCCTCTCATCGTCTGCTTTATGCGTTTAGGAGAAGGGAAGATAATGGAGAGATTGCTGTGGAAGTCAAGACCTGCCACATTCCTGCTGGCAGAATTCCTTTCATGGTTTTTTTTCGGTTGCCTGAAGCTGGGAGAGGGTGGGACAAGGAGAAAAGAGATGAGATGAGTGTGAAGGAAGTAGGGAAAGAGAGTAAGCTTCAAGTTTTTAGGCTTCATAAATTTCTCTGTGCTTGCCTCTGCAGTGAAATGTCAAATGCACTTTAAACAGTCCCAGCAGTGCTGCTATTTTGTTTCAGCTTTTGTAAGTTTCTAATTATCTTCCCCGATCTCCTGTATAATTGTTGCTCAGCGTGGTAGTACTGGTATGCTGTCGGTGGTGCCAGTAAAGCTCTTTGAATCCAGATGAGTGAGGGCAGGGCAGAGTCATGGGGGGCTCTCATGACTTACAGAGCAATAATTAACTACAGAGCAGAGGTACAGAGCTCCCATGAGCTACTCCGTTGAGTCACAGAGCTGTAATAAACTAGAGCTGTGATGAACTGCAGTGCTCTAGCGCAGACACAGCAGTGCGTCTCAGACTGTGCTGGTGTGTAGATGACTACAGTCACTTCTTGTGTTGCTGTGTCAGCAGATGGTTCTTTTTTCCCTCCCCATCTCCTAGTTCCAGTGACTGCTCTACCCCCAGAAGTGTGGAGTGAAGATGAGGGCCAGCTGCCTGCTCCTGATTTCCCTGCCTGGTCAGTGTCGGAGCACTAGCTGCTCGAATTCAGTGCTCTCTTGGCACTGTGGCACAGCGTGTTGTGTCCCTGTGTCGCAGTGTGTCACAGTGAATTGTGTCACAGAGTGTCCCTGTGTCGCAGTGTGTCACAGTGAATTGTGTCCCTGTGTCGCACTGGGTCACAGTGAATTGTATCACAGAGTGTCCCTGTGTCGCAGTGGGTCACAGTGAATTGTGTCCCTGTGTCGCAGTGGGTAACAGTGAATTGTGTCACAGAGTGTCCCTGTGTCGCAGTGTGTCACAGTGAATTGTGTCCCTGTGTCGCAGTGTGTCACAGTGAATTGTGTCCCTGTGTCGCGGTGTGTCACAGTGAATTGTGTCCCTGTGTCGCAGTGTGTCACAGTGAATTGTGTCCCCTCAGCCCTCCTCCTTGCCCAGCAGTATGAAGTGACAGAGGATCTCTACCCCAACCAGCCTCAGTACCCTGTGGGTGAGTCTGCAGCCTGTCTGCCAATATACCCGCCTGCTGCAGATCTGCTCATCTGCTTGCTAATCTAATTCCTCTGATCATTTTTCTTCTCGCTCCCCAGAGGATTACGATGTGGACTACCAAGGTAAGTGTCTCAGGAGAGCTGGTTCTATCACTCTGTCTGTCCCTCGGTCGATGGGTTCCTGATCCTGCTCCTCTGTCGTTCTCTAGAAGCTTTCCAGCAGCAGGTTCTGTTGGGTCCAGACAGTCAGCAGCTGTTGCCAGTGACCACCGGTAAGATCTCCCTTCAGTGGTCTCTCTCCCTGTGCCTTTACCTCTCCTTTACCAGTCTGACTGTCCGTCTGCCCACAACTCTGTCCTGCCTGTCCGTGTGTGTCTCCTACTGTCCTGGTTGCCTGTCTGTCCGTGTGTTCCTCTGTGTGTCCATCTGTCCAGAATACTGTCCTGACTGTCCGTCTGTATTCCAGGAGAGCTGTCGGAAACGGAGCCCACAGAGCCTGGACCGCTTGGTGAGAGGGAGTGAAAGAGTGAGACAGTGTGCTTGGAACTAACCATAAACACATGAGTCTGGGAGTGCTGTATCACTCTTGTGCTGCATCTGGGAGGGCTGTCCCTCTCAGTGCTGGGTCCAGGAGTGCTATACCACTCCCAATGCTGGATCTGGGAGTGCTGTATCACTCTCAGTACTGTATTGTGTGCTGTGTTATTGAAGTGCTGGATTGCTATGTTGTGTTGGTATATTGTGTGTTGTGTTCCAGTGGTGCTGTACTGCATGTTGTTTTGCTGTGGTGCTGTATTGTGTTTTGTGTTGCTGTGGTGCTGTATTGCTTGTTGTGTTGCAGTGGTGCTGTACTGCGTGCTGTGGTATTGTGTTCCAGTGGTGCTGTACTGTGTGCTGTGGTGTTGTGTTGCAGTGGTGCTGTGCTGCGTGCTGTGGTGCAGTGGTGCTGTACTGCGTGCTGTGGTGCTGTACTGCGTGTTGTGGTGCTGTGGTGCTGTACTGCGTGTTTTGGTGCAGTGGTGCTGTACTGCGTGCTGTGGTGTTGTGTTGAAGTGGTGCTGTGCTGGGTGTTGTGGTGCAGTGGTGCTGTACTGCGTGCTGTGGTGCTGTACTGTGTGTTGTGTTGCAGTGGTGTTGTGTCTGTGCCCCCAGATTGCCGTGAGGAGCAGTACCCCTGCACCAGGCTGTACTCGGTACACAAGCCCTGCAGACAGTGCCTGAAGAGCCTCTGCTTCTACAGGTATGCCTTCCTTACTGTTCTCTCCCGCGGTCTGCCCTGCCGATAGCCGCCACCGCTGAGCTCAGGTCATGTTTGTGTCTGCAGCCTGCGGCGAGTGTACGTGGTGAACAAGGAGGTGTGTGTCCGCACCGTGTGCGCCCATGACGAGCTGCTTCGAGGTGAGCCCAGCCACCCATACGTCTACCCACGTACTGTAGCACGTACCAGCACCCATCCCCACTGCAAGAAATACACCAGCACCCCTCCCCACTGCACAAAAGACACCAGCACCCATCCCCACTGCACAAAAGACACCAGCACCCCTCCCCACTGCACGAAGGACACCAGCACCCCTCCCCACTGCACGAAGGACACCAGCACCCCTCCCCACTGCACAAAAGACACCAGCACCCATCCCCAGTGCACGAAGGACACCAGCACCCCTCCCCACTGCACGAAGGACACCAGCACCCCTCCCCACTGCACGAAGGACACCAGCACCCCTCCCCACTGCACGAAATACACCAGCACCCCTCCCCACTGCACGAAATACACCAGCACCCCTCCCCACTGCACGAAATACACCAGCACCCCTCCCCACTGCACGAAATACACCAGCACCCCTCCCCACTGCACGAAATACACCAGCACCCCTCCCCACTGCAAAAAATACACCAGCACCCCTCCCCACTGCACGAAATACACCAGCACCCCTCCCCACTGCACGAAGGACACCAGCACCCCTCCCCACTGCACGAAATACACCAGCACCCCTCCCCACTGCACGAAGGACACCAGCACCCCTCCCCACTGCACGAAATACACCAGCACCCCTCCCCACTGCACGAAGGACACCAGCACCCCTCCCCACTGCAAAAAATACACCAGCACCCCTCCCCACTGCACAAAGGACACCAGCACCCCTCCCCACTGCACGAAATACATCAGCACCCCTCCCCACTGCACGAAATACACCAGCACCCCTCCCCACTGCACGAAGGACACCAGCACCCCTCCCCACTGCACGAAATACACCAGCACCCCTCCCCACTGCACGAAGGACACCAGCACCCCTCCCCACTGCACGAAATACACCAGCACCCATCCCCACTGCAAGAAATACACCAGCACCCCTCCCCACTGCACAAAAGACACCAGCACCCATCCCCACTGCACAAAAGACACCAGCACCCCTCCCCACTGCACGAAGGACACCAGCACCCCTCCCCACTGCACGAAATACACCAGCACCCCTCCCCACTGCACAAAAGACACCAGCACCCATCCCCAGTGCACGAAGGACACCAGCACCCCTCCCCACTGCACGAAGGACACCAGCACCCCTCCCCACTGCACGAAATACACCAGCACCCATCCCCACTGCACGAAATACACCAGCACCCCTCCCCACTGCACGAAATACACCAGCACCCCTCCCCACTGCACGAAATACACCAGCACCCCTCCCCACTGCAAAAAATACACCAGCACCCCTCCCCACTGCACGAAAGACACCAGCACCCATCCCCACTGCACGAAATACACCAGCACCCCTCCCCACTGCACGAAGGACACCAGCACCCCTCCTCACTGCACGAAATACACCAGCACCCCTCCCCACTGCACGAAATACACTCGGCGACATCAGTTTGTTCGTTTTCCCTTCAGCAGTGGGAACTGGTCTAACTTTTTGATTGGAATGCTGTCACTCAGAGTCTGTTCATCTTCTGATCCCTCTCCTCTCTCCTGCCAGCTGACCTGTGCCGTGACCATTTCACTAAGTGTGGGGTGATGGCTCTCAACGGGCAGTGTAGCTCTCTGGGGGAGACTTGTGCGAAGAGCTGTGGGGCTTGTTAAACTGGAGCTGCGCCAGGGAGACCCTCTGACCTGCGACCACACCTCCACAGGACTCCCCCACGCCTGTGGCCTGGAACCTTGCCCATACCCATTCCTTTGCCTCCAGACCTGACAAGCTCTTCCTGTTCCACAGAACCCTCTGATACCTCCACCTCTGATTACTCCTGTCTGCCCTGTGTGTGTATTACGTCTTAACGTGTATATATGTCTTGCGTACCTCCACCCCTTCCTCAAAAGCCACCCCCATTACCCTCATGACAACCAACCCCTGCCTTCCCTCCCATCGGGTTCCCACCCACACAGCAGAGTATTAGCATATGTAACCCCACCCACTTATTCCCAAACCCCGCCCCCAGTCTTCAACGTCACAGTGGAGTCTCTTTCTCTCTTCCTTTGCATATATATAAACATATACAAATGAATATTAATTAACTGTATAACGTCAATGGTGCTAAGAATAACAGAACAGTACAGGAAGAGCTCAGATGCACATAAAGGTTTGTACTTCAACGTGGGCATCTCTGTATCTGTTCCTGTTGGGATTGTACGACTATATTGCGAGCGCTGTGGCAGACTGGACATGTATGAACATGTATGAACAGGTTTTATACTACTGCTTTGTGAAACTGTCTTCATTATTAAGGAGAAAAGAGAAGATTTGTTTCGTTTGTAATTACTGTCTTGGATAATAAATTTATCGCTAGACATGCGAGTCGTGTGGCCTGGTGTCTTGTCTTGTTGGGGGGGGGCGGAGGCTGTTCTGACCTCTCGCTCTCCCCCCCCACTGATCGGAGCACCGAGATCAGAGCAGCCTCCGTCAGTGACCGTGGAGCAGATGAACAACAGAGCAGGCGAGAGTTGAAGGTACAATTTTAATACAAAAAACAATGAGGACAGGAGCTACATCACAGGGAGCGAGCTGGGGGGGTCAGAGAGGAACTGTTGCCCCCAGTACCTCCGCCACCCTTCTGGAGAAGCCCCCTGCCCACCCCCCACCTCCCCTCAGAGACCTGAGCCTCCAGCGCTACGATCAGCAAGATCAGTCTTTATTAAAACCCCATCGGGCTGGTTTGATTAGCACAGTGAAAGATTCCCCGACACGCTGATAATAACCCCCATTAGAAAGGCGCCACACTTCCAATAATAAAACATTTTCAGTCTGTTATTGCTTTGTAATTAGAATGTGATCCATAAAAACATGATTTTTAAGACAACAATCAAGATCTAAAAACAAAACAAACAATTTAAAAACAGATGTGGTTAAAAAGATCAGGCTGTCTGTGGGGTGGAGTGACACCATCTGCACCTGACCAGGTTCTGTGGCAGATGTCTCAGCTGCCTGCCTGAACTCTTAATTGCACTGGTTCGTTAGCTTAATTAGGCCCTGATAAGTGATTTTATACGTTTTAAAGAACTGTTACAAAGGAACTGTGATATGTGTAAGTGTGTGTGAGTGTAGTGTAACCTGTGTGTGCGTCGGATCAGTTTCCCGACAGGACCGAGGTGCTGGAGAAGAGGGGTTGGCGCCTTCGGATCTCCTGCTGGAGCTGCTCCTTCAGGGTGGACACCTGCAGAGCAACAGAGACACACCAGTCACTGTCCAGCCTCACAGTCCGACACGCCCCACCGTCCAGGATACACACTGCACTGTACAGAGCACAGCAGGGCGCAGAGTACACTGTGTACAGTACAGAGCACTGCAGTGTGCAGAGTACAGAGCGCTGCAGTGTGCAGTGTGTACAGTACAGAGCGCTGCAGTGTGCAGTGTGTGCAGTACAGAGCGCCGCAGTGTGCAGTGTGTGCAGTACAGAGCGCCGCAGTGTGCAGTGTGTACAGTACAGAGCGCCGCAGTGTGCAGTGTGTGCAGTACAGAGCGCCGCAGTGTGCAGTGTGTGCAGTACAGAGCGCCGCAGTGTGCAGTGTGTGCAGTACAGAGCGCCGCAGTGTGCAGTGTGTGCAGTACAGAGCGCCGCAGTGTGCAGTACAGAGCGCTGCAGTGTGCAGTGTGTACAGTACAGAGCGCTGCAGTGTGCAGTGTGTGCAGTACAGAGCACAGAAGACCTCAGCACAGTGTGGGACACATTCAGGACGCTGGCACACTGCTGTACCTGCTCCTCCAGGCCTCGGACCCTCTGGCGGTGTGCCCTCTCTCTGGCCTCCAGGGTGCGCTCTGCCTCCCTCTGCGCCACCCTCAGCCTCTCTGCCTCGCGCTGGGCCTCCTCCCGCTGCCTCGCTGCCTCCTGGCCGCCGTGGCTCTGCTCCACCTCCGCCAGCTGGGCCTGGGCGTGTGCACACCGGCCAGGAGTGAGAAGGGGCAGAGCAGAACGGTGCTCCAGTTCTCTTAAAATACCGTCGCTTCTTCTAGGTGTCGGCATGAATAGATCTGCTACACTGTGGCTCTACAGCATGTTACCCTAATCTACAGCATCTACTCCCCCAGCCCAGCTACCCCAGTACTACCCCTGGGCCAGATATCCCAGCCCCAGCTGCCCGTGGGGCAGTACAGCCAGCACTCACTCACCAGGCACAGTGCTATCTTCCTCCTTACCCGGCTTAACTCCTCCTTCAGCGCACAGTCAGCCAATAGAAACACAGAATCCCCACTGTCAGCCAATCACAAGAACTGTACGCCCAGAGTAGGTGGAGCCTGAGCTCCAGGTCAGCATGCGGGCGGGGCAGGCAGGCCTTCTGTACTGTCACTCTAAAGCAAGACGACCCCCCCCCCCCACGGCCCCCCACCCTCTCTTTCTGTGTCTGCTGTGTGGGTTGAGAAGCGCTCAGAGGACCTGATGAGAAAAACAGCTTGAGACAACAGACAGAAGCAATGAGTGTCTGGCGCGAGAGACAGGGAGAGAGATCGGTGCAGACTATCCTCACCCACACTGAAGGTAAACACAGGGCCTGACAGCTCCTCCTACCTGTAGCAGGGTGATCTGCCGGTGAGCGTCCTGTAGCTCCAGTTCTGCCGTGGACAGAGAGCGGTCAAGCCTGCCCTTCTCCGCAGAGAGGCGCAGACTCCCCTCCTCCGACTGCATCTTCTGACGCTCCACCTGGGAGAGAGGAGGAGTCTGGGTGAGAGTCTATCTGCTGAGCCCACAGACACTGGCACTGAGCCCACCGAGCCCACAGACACTGGCACTGAGCCCACAGACACTGGCACTGAGCCCACCGAGCCCACAGACACTTGCTCTGAGCCCACAGACACTGGCACTGAGCCCACCGAGCCCACAGACACTGGCACTGAGCCCACCGAGCCCACAGACACTGGCACTGAGCGAGATCTGATTCTAAGGTCGTAATCAATACCAGCTACACTGATCTCCTCCTTCTCAGACCCCAGCCCTTGTCCAGTAACCCCACACCTCGTCCAGTGACCCCAAGCCCTCATCCAGTGACCCCAAGCCCTCGCCCAGTGACCCCGCACCTCGCCCAGTGACCCCAAGCCCTCGTCCAGTGACCCCGCACCTCGTCCAGTGACCCCAAGCCCTCGTCCAGTGACCCTGCCCCTCGTCCAGTGACCCCAAGCCCTTGCCCAGTGACCCCGCACCTCGCCCAGTGACCCCAAGCCCTCGTCCAGTGACCCCAAGCCCTCATCCAGTGACCCTGCCCCTCGCCCAGTGACCCCAAGCCCCCGCCCAGTGACCCTGCACCTTGTCCAGCGTGCTCCTCAGGGCGTTCTTGTCCTTCTCCAGCCGCACAGCCGCCCTCTCCGCCTCCCTCTTCTCGCTCTCCAGCTGGGACAGCGCCCTCTGCAGGCCGCGCACGCGCTCGGCGGCCAGTGCGCGCTCCGACTGGAGGCGTTCCACGCTGCGCTGGGCCTCCTCCAGTGCCTGGACACGCTGGCGCAGAGCCTGGCACGGGACAAGACGAGCAGCTGATGTCACGGGCAGAGAGGTCAGGGGGCGCGGGGACTGGTGAGGCGTCCCGGAACGATTTTGACCAACCCCACCCACAGGAAACCAGGAGCAGAACTGCTTCTTTACACCAAGAGCTGGTGGTGTCTGGAACAAGCAAACTGTGTTATTGAACCCAGCTCCCTGGGATCCTCCGGGAAAATTACTGGATGAGATCCCGGATTTATGAGCTCCAGAACCACCCCTCTCACCCCCTCCTCTCCCACCTCCTGTGCCGACGACAGCTCTGCCTCCAGCTCCCCCCTCCTCAGCTCGCTGTCCGACAGCTCGCTCTGCAGGCCCTGCACGCGCTCAGCGAGGGCCGTCACACTGCGCTTCCCCTCCGCCGCTGCGGCCCGCGCGCTGTCCACGCGCTCCTGTAGGGGGCAACAGGCGCCGTCACGCACAGAGACACAGCGGAAAAGCAGAGCACGGGCGCCGGCGCCGAGTCTGTGTGCCTGTCCGACCTGTAGGAGGCGCCTGTCCTGCTCGCTGGAGGCCAGTGCTTTCTGCAGGGCGGCCAGGCGCTCCTGGGTGGCGCTGTGGGCGGCGGTGGCCTCGGCCAGGCCGGCTGCCAGGCTGGCTGCCCTCTCCTTCAGCGCCGCCTCGCTCTCCTGCGCCTTGGCCAGCGCCAGGTTCAGCCTCTCCACCTCCCTCTGCAGAGCGCCGGCGCGCATCTCGCCCTCCGACACCTGCCGGACAGCGACAGCAGCGTGACACCTCGCCCAGTGAGTCCCGCCCGGTCCAGTCCAGTGTTGGTCCAGCCCAAATCAGATTCAGTGTACCCCAGCCCAGTCTGGTCTGGTCCAGTGTTACTCCAGTCCAGCCCAGCCCGGTCCAGTCCAGTGTTACTCCAGTCCAGTCCAGCCCGGCCCAGTCCAGTCCAGTATAAAGTCCAGCCCAGCCCAGCCCAGTCCGGCCCGGCCCGGCTCACACACCTGCTTCTGCAGCGCCTCCAGCCGGTCCTGGCTGCTCTGAATGTCGCTCTCTCTGTCCCCCAGGCTCAGCCTCAGCCTCTGCAGCTCCCCCTCCAGGCTGCGCCTCGCCAGCTCCAGCTTGGTGCCCCGGGCCTCTGCTGCCTCCAGGGCCTCGCGCAGCCTCCGTCTCTCTGCCTCCAGCCTCGCCTCTCCAGCCTTCAGCTTACTCATCTGCTCCTGGGGACGGAGGACAGAGGCCTTGGCTTTAATCGGAGGATGAGCCCAGAGCCTCCAACTCAGGACTGAGGGCTGACTGAGAGGCTGAGACAGTGACTGAGACAGACAGACAGGGGGACAGGGGGACAGTGGCTGAAGCAGACGGACAGGGGGACATGGGGACAGTGACTGAGACAGACAGACAGACGGACAGGGGGACATGGGGACAGTGACTGAGACAGACAGACAGACGGACAGGGGGACAGTGGCTGAGACCGCAGGAGGGGAGGGCAGTGTCACCTGTGTGAGGCGCCGCTCGGCCTCTGCACTCTGCATGCTCCTCTCCAGCTGGCCCACGCGCTCCGACAGCGCTCTCCTCTCCTTCTCCCCTCGCCGCACGGCCTCCTCCTGCAGCTGCAGCGCCGCCTGAGCCGAGCTCAGCCTCCCGTCTGCCCCCCGCTTCCCTGAAACCGGCACAACGCAGCTTCACCACAGCCCCTCAGAGCGTCTCTCCCTCTCACTCTGGCTCACTCCTCACTGGGAGTGTGTCTCACTCCTCACTACATCTCACCCTCCTCACCGTCTCACTCTCGTCCTCACTGCTTCTCTCACTCTCACTGTGTCTCTCACTCTCACTCCTGACTGCGTCTCTCACTCCTCGCTGTCTCACCCTCCTCGCTCTGGCTCAGTGCTCTCTCCAGCTGTGTCAGGCGGCTCTGCGTCGTGTCTCTCTCTGCCTCCATCTCTCCCAGCTGCCTGGTGACTGAGCTCAGCTGAGTCTGCACCTCGTCCTGCAAAACACAGTCTGTCAGCATGGACTGGAGTCTCTCTGTCCCACTCCCTCACTCTCTCACCCCCCTCACCCCCTCACTCTCACCCTCTCTCTCACCCCCTCACCCTCTCTCTCACCCTCTCACCCCCTCTCTCTCCCCCTCTCCCTCTCTCTCTCCCCCTCACCCCCTCACCCTCTCCCTCTCTCCCTCTCTCCCTCACCCCCTCACCCTACCCCTCACCCCCTCACCCTCTCCCTCTCCCCCTCTCTCCCTCACCCCCTCACCCCCTCACCCTCTCTCCCTCACCCTCTCTCTCTGGACGTCTCTCAGCTCCAGGATGAACTCTCTCAGCCCGCTGCGCACGAGCTCAGGGTCCAGGTCGGGGAGCGGGGTGTCTGCTCGCTCTGGGGAGCCGGGTCTGGAGCCCTGGCTCTTCTCGGGGGTTTCAGTGCGAACCTGCGGGCTCCCCCGAGCCTCATCCCACCCTGGGGTACAGGAGCACACAGGAGGACAGCGCTGACTGAAAAGGCCAGCTAGCGAGACACACTGCAGAGCAGAGCCCAGTCATCATCATCGTCATCATCTTCACCTTCCAGCCGCCGAGTCCTGGTGAGCAGGCCGAGCCAGGCCCACCCGTGTGTCCTGGGTCTGCCCCGGCGGGCCCGAGCCCGATCCACGTCACCGGCTCCCCTCGGTCTCCTCACCCTGCGTTACTGCCTGCTGGTCGATCCCAACCCCCCCTCCCGTCTCTCCCGGGACAGACCACCACCTCAGGGCTGGAGTGCAGACGCACGACCTCGGACCCCAAGCAGGAGAGGAGCCCCACACCCCCCTCGAATGGGCTCGACTTAACGCCCAGAATGCAGACAGAACTCTCACTCCATCACCCCAAACAGCACCCCACACTCCCGCAGCACCCCTCACCTCGCCACGGGGTGTCTGCTTACACCTCGTCCAGATCAACCAGCACAGCACGAGCCCCCAGCAGCCCCAGATGTCTGCAGAGGACAAGGAGCTGGCCTGCTGCTCCAGCCCAGAGGCCTCCTCGCTCCTGTGTCCCAGGCTGCTGGCCGGGCGCCTGTGCAGCTGGAGCCCTCTGGTGGGGAAACCGAGGACTGCAGCGGCGAGTCACTTAACCCTGAAGTTCCCGGATGCGTACCGGACCGAGCTGTACAGTACATCCTCGTCCATTACCCAGCCACCCCCCCGGCCTGCAGAAGAACCCGAGACGTTCTGATTACAGGTGAGTAATATCTGAGTCCGGGCCACGCCGGCTCTGTGGGCCAGAACTCGAACCCACGACCCCCTCAGCTCCGAGCCCAGGGACCACCTGCCCCGCCCGAGGCACCTGCTCACCTTTAGGGGGAGACAGCGATCGGCGAGGCGAGAGGCTGCGCTGCCGGAGCGCCGGGCTCCTCGCTCGGCCACGCCCTCGCCCGCCGATGCCCAGCGTGCGGCTGAGCGCGGAGTGCACGCTGCCCAGGCGGAACTCCAGGTCGCGGCGCTGGGCCTCGGCTCGGGCGAGCTCGGCCTCCAGCCCCGCCAGGCGGCCCTGCGCGGCGCTCAGCTCCAGCCCGCGCTGCGCCAGCTCCTCCTGCGCCCGCTCCGCCCGCAGCGCCAGGTTGCGCGCGTTGTCCTGCAGCTTCTTCTCGCTGCCCCGCGCCTCGTCCAGCCGCGCCGCCAGCTCCTGCTCCGCGCGCCGGCTCTCGGCCTCCAGCTCCGCCACCCGCCGCTGCAGCGCTGCCGCCTGCGGGCCACAGGGGGCGTCAGAGCGACAGTGTCCCCCTGCCCCGGCCCCCCTGCTCCTCTCCCCCTCTGCTCCTCTCTCCTGCTGCTCCCCCTCTGCTCCTCTCCCCTCTGCTCCTCTCCCCCTGCTCCCCCTCTGCTCCTCTCCCCCCTGCTCCTCTCCCCTCTGCTCCTCTCCCCCTGCTCCCCCTCTGCTCCTCTCCCCCCTGCTCCTCTCCCCCTGCTCCCCCTCTGCTCCTCTCCCCCTGCTCCTCTCCCCTGCTGCTCCTCTCCCCTCTCCCCCTGCTCCTCTCCCCTGCTGCTCCTCTCCCCTCTCCCCCCTGCTCCTCTCTCCTGCTGCTCCCCCTCTGCTCCTCTCCCCTCTGCTCCTCTCCCCCCTGCTCCTCTCCCCTCTGCTCCTCTCCCCTCTGCTCCCCCTCTGCTCCTCTCCCCCCTGCTCCTCTCCCCCTGCTCCCCCCTCTGCTCCTCTCCCCTGCTGCTCCTCTCCCCTCTCCCCCTGCTCCTCTCCCCTGCTGCTCCTCTCCCCTCTCCCCCCTGCTCCTCTCTCCTGCTGCTCCCCCTCTGCTCCTCTCTCCTCTCCCCCCTGCTCCTCTCTCCTGCTGCTCCCCCTCTGCTCCTCTCTCCTCTCCCCCCTGCTCCTCTCTCCTGCTGCTCCCCCTCTGCTCCTCTCCCCCTGCTCCTCTCCCCCTCTGCTCCTCTCTCCTCTCCGCCCTGCTCCTCTCTCCTGCTGCTCCCCCTCTGCTCCTCTCTCCTCCTCTCCCCCTGCTCCTCTCTCCTCCTCTCCCCCCTGCTCCTCTCCCCCTCTGCTCCTCTCTCCTCCTCTCCCCCCTGCTCCTCTCCCCCTCTGCTCCTCTCTCCTCTCCCCCCTGCTCCTCTCTCCTGCTGCTCCCCCTCTGCTCCTCTCTCCTCCTCTCCCCCCTGCTCCTCTCTCCAGCTGCTCCCCCTCTGCTCCTCTCCCCCTGCTCCTCTCCCCCCTGCTGCTCCCCCTCTGCTCCTCTCCCCCTCTGCTCCTCTCCCCCCTGCTCCTCTCTCCTGCTGCTCCCCCTCTGCTCCTCTCCCCCCTGCTCCTCTCTCCTGCTGCTCCCCCTCTGCTCCTCTGCCCCCTGCTGCTCTGCCCCCTGCTCCCCCTCTGCTCCTCTCCCCCCTGCTCCTCCTCTCCCCCCTGCTGCTCTACCCCCTGCTCCTCTCCCTCACCTCTTTCTTCATGCTGTTCCTGGCCACCTCGGCCTCGCTGAGCCTCTGTTTGAGGCTGAATGCCTCCCGCCTCGCCTCCTCCTCCCTCTGCTCCTCCAGCGCTGCGCGGCCCTGCAGCTCGGCCACCTCCCTCGCGCGCTGCTCCCTCTCGGCGTCCAGCACCTTGACCTGGGAGCAGGGACAGCTGCAGGGTAGATCGAGGTCTGTACACGACCTGTCCGTCTGCCTCACCTGTCTGTCTGAGTGTCACCTGTCCGTCTGCCTCACCTGTCTGTCTGAGTGTCACCTGTCTGTCTGCCTCACCTGTCTGTCTGAGTGTCACCTGTCCGTCTGCCTCACCTGTCTGTCTGAGTGTCACCTGTCCGTCTGCCTCACTTGTCCGTCTGCCTCACCTTTCTGTCTGAGTGTCACCTGTCTGCATCCTGTCTGAGTCACCTGTCTGTCTGCCTCACCTGTCCATCTGAGTGTCACCTGTCCGTCTGCCTCACCTGTCTGTCTGAGTGTCACCTGTCTGTCTGCCTCACCTGTCTGTCTGAGTGTCACCTGTCCGTCTGCCTCACCTGTCTGTCTGAGTGTCACCTGTCCGTCTGCCTCACTTGTCCGTCTGCCTCACCTTTCTGTCTGAGTGTCACCTGTCTGCATCCTGTCTGAGTCACCTGTCTGTCTGCCTCACCTGTCCATCTGAGTGTCACCTGTCCGTCTGCCTCACCTGTCTGTCTGAGTGTCACCTGTCTGTCTGCCTCACCTGTCTGCGGAGCTCCTGCAGCTCCCTGCGTGCCTCCAGCCGGGACCTCTCCACCTCCCTCAGGCCGGCCCTCAGCTCGCTGGCCTCCCTCTCAGACGCTGCGCGGCTCTCCTCCATCACGGCCAGCTTCTGCTCCTTCTCCTCACACTGCCTCTTCACACTGAGGGACACACCTTCCCCGTGAGCCCTGCCCTCTGGCCACAGGGCCTGTCCTCCTGGGCAGCAGGTCTGTCCGTGTCCAGGCTGTGCATTAGCAGTGTCCAGTGTCTGTGTCTGGTCTGTTTCCATTCTGTGGTCAGTGCTGCGGTCAGTGTTGTGTTCAGTGCTGCAGTCAGTGCAGTGGTCAGTGAATGCAGCGGTCAGTGCTGCAGTCAGTGCAGCGGTCAGTGAATGCTGCGGTCAGTGTTGTGTTCAGTGCTGTGGTCAGTGAATGCAGTGGTCAGTTTTGCGGTCAGTGCTGCGGTCAGTGCTGCGGTCAGTGAATGCAGCGGTCAGTGCAGCGGTCAGTAAATGCAGTGTTCAGTGCTGCGGTCAGTGCAGCGGTCAGTGAATGCAGCGGTCAGTGCAGCGGTCAGTAAATGCAGTGCTCAGTGCTGCGGTCAGTGCAGCGGTCAGTGAATGCAGCGGTCAGTGCAGCGGTCAGTGCTGTGGTCAGTGAATGCAGCGGTCAGTGCTGCGGTCACTCTCCTGACCTGATCCTGTCGCTCTCGGCGGCTCTCAGCGAGTCCCTCAGCTGGGTGTTGGAGGTGCTCAGGGTGTCCCTCTCCTTCGCCAGGTCGGCCAGCGAGCGCCGCAGCTCCGCCCCCTCGCGGCGCAGCCCCTCCCCCTCGTCGCGGGACTCGCGCAGCCGGCGCTCCGCCTCCAGCTGCTCCCGCCGCAGCGCGTCGCGGCCCTGCTCGCTCAGAGACAGCGCCCCCCGCGCCTCCTCCAGCTGCGCGGCAGAGAGCAGCTGACACCCACACTCCTCCTGCTCCTCCCCTCCTCTCCGCCCTCGAACCACAGCTCCTCTCCCCCCTCTTCCTCAACTCCCCCCTCTTCCTCACCTCCCCCCTCCCCTCTCTCCTTCTCCTCCTCTCTCTCACCCCTCCCCTCACTCCTCCTCCTCCTCTCTCTCACCCCTCCCCTCACTCCTCCTCCTCCTCTCTCTCACCCCTCCCCTCTCTCCTTCTCCTCCTCTCTCTCACCCCTCCCCTCACTCCTCCTCCCCCTCTCTCTCACCCCTCCCCTCACTCCTCCTCCTCCTCTCTCTCACCCCTCCCCTCACCCCTCTCCTCCCTCACTTCAGTTCAAGACCTATGAGCTGGAGTCACGGTGTCGGCGCGTCTGTTCACACTCGCATGACTGAGACCCCGTCCTCACCTCCCTGAGCGCCGCCTCCCTCTGCCTCAGCAGCTCCTTGTTGTGCTCCTGCAGGCTGCGCGTCTCCCTCTGGTGCGCGCTCACGGCGTCCCCGAACTGCAGCTGCAGCTCCTGCAGCTCTCCAGAGAGGGCGCTCACCGCGGCCTGAGCAGCACACACACACACAGACACACACAGACGAGGCTCAGGCGGTGCTGGGCCAGCGGGGGCTCTGCGCGGCCCGGCTGGGCCCGGCTGGGCCCGGGTCCTCACCCTCTCCTGCTCCTGGCGGCTCTGCGCCTCCCTCCTCAGCCGCTCCAGCTCCAGGCTCGCGGCGCCGAGCTCGGCCTGCAGGGCGCTGAACCGCTCCGACAGAACCGCCTTCTCCGCCTCCTTCAGGGACAGGGCCTGGGGAGCGGGGGGGTTACCCACTGTAGTGAGCGGCCCGGTGCTGCCGGCGCCCCCCGGCCCCCCGCCCGCCCAGTACCTGCTGCTTGTCGCTCTCGGCCTGCAGGAGGCACTGGTCTCTGTCCTGCTGCACAGCGCTCAGCTCCTCCTGCAGCTCCTCCCTCTCGACCTCCAGCCTCCTCGCCGCCTCCTCCAGCTCCTGCCTCAGCCTCCGCAGCGCCTCGTCTCGCTCCGCCTCCACACCGGCCCGCAGCGCCTCCTGAGGGCAGAGCACCACCGTGAGTGAGCGCCCCCTGCTGGTGCCCCTTCAGACCTGGCTGAGAGCCTGACCCGCCTCTTCGATCGATTTAGAATTGTTTAACTGTGAGCAGTGTGTGATCGTGCCCAGGTGTTCATGCGCAGTGTGTGACCAGGTGTTCATGTGAGCAGTGTGTGATCATGCCCAGGTATTCATGTGCGCAGTGTGTGATCGTGCCCAGGTGTTCATGTGAGCAGTGTGTGACCAGGTGTTCATGTGAGCAGTGCGTGACCGTGCGCAGTGGGTGATCGTGCCCAGGTCACCTTCTCCTTGACCAGCCGCTCGGTGTCCTCCTGGTGGGCGCTGCGGATGCTGCGCAGAGTGACCTGGGCCTCCTCCTCAGCCCTGGCAAGTCTGTGGGTGAGCTGCTCCCGGTCCTGCTCCAGCTGGGCCAGCGCCGCCTCCCCCTCCGCACGCACCCTGCGCCCCTCCGCTGCGGCACAGAGCGCACTGGGAATCACGCTCATGGCTATACTGAGTCTAAGTCACAAGCAAACCTGCTGGACTTTGGGAGGTGGCAGGGAAGTGGAGCACCAGGCAAAGACCCACACGAACATGCAAACTCCACACAGACAGACCCCCCCGTCCAGAATCGAACCCGGAACCCTGACGCTCTCAGGCAGTTGTTCGGACCCTCCCCCTTTCTCACCTTGCAGGTTCTCTCTGGCCACAAGCAGGGCCTGGTTCTCCGTCTCCAGATGTTCCCGGCGGGACTCCAGCTGTGCCAGCTGCTGCTGCACCTCAAACAGGGTGGTCTCCAGGGCCTCGCGCTCCGACCTGCACACACACACGCGCACACGCGCGCGAGCACACAGGCAGCCCCTGGTTAATCAACAAGAACACGACTGATCGCGGGGATGAAGGCCCCAGGCTCTGCGCCCTCGTACCTGAACACGGCCAGCTCCTCGCTCAGCGCCCGGTTCTCTCTCTCGGAGGCGGCCAGCTGCACCGCCAGCCCAGCCCGCTCGCGGGTCAGCTCCTCCCTTCCGCGCGCCGCCTGCTCCAGCACCTCCCCCTGCCGCTGTGCCTCGGCCTGCGCCTGGCTCAGCTCCGTGTCCAGTGCGCTGCTCTGCCGCGACACCTGGGGCGAGGACAGGGGCGTCAGTCCTGCAGGCGGGGCTCCCGGGGCGCGGGGCCCCTCTCTGCCCCCCCTCTGTACCTGGGCCAGTTTCTCCTGTAACTGCCCCCCTCTGTACCTGGGCCAGTTTCTCCTGTAACTGCCCCCGCTCTGCCCTCAGCGCTCGCAGCTCCTCCTCCAGCTCCCCCCGGCTCTGCTCCGCCTCCTGCAGCGACTGGTCCAGTCCCTGCCGGGCGGAGTCGAGGTCCAGCTTCTCCTGCTCCAGTCGCACCAGCTCGTCCCTGATTGACAGCTTCTCCTGCTCCGCCTCCCGCTTCTGAGCCAGTAGGGCGGCCTTCTGCTCCTCCAGCTGGGGAGAGGGAGGGGTCAGTCGACCATGACCCCTCCCCCTCCCTCCCCTGGCTCTGCCCCTCGGCCCCCCTCACCTGGCTGATGATCCGGTTGAGCTCGGTCTTGTCCTGCACCAGGCCTTCGTTAAGGCTGCTCATCTTGGCCAGAGAGTCCCGCAGGGTGCTCTCCTCGGCCCGCAGCCGGGACAGGGACAGGGACAGGTCTCCTCCGCTCGCCTCCGCCTGTGGGGAGAGGGGCAGAGTGGGCAGTGGCCACCAGGCGTGAGAGTCTCAGTGGCGGACAGGGAGGGCACAGAGGGGTGTCCGTACCCTGGACAGCGCCTCCACCAGCTCCAGCTTCTCTGCCTCCAGGACCTGCCTCTCCACTGCCCCCTTCTGGAGGGACTCGCGCACTGCAGCCAGCTCCACGCGCAGGGCCGACGAGCGACACTCGCTCTGCTCCAGCTGCCGCTGCCTGAGTGAGAGACAGCAGCACAGTCCTCTTCAGCATCTTTTCAGACATCTGGACTGACCCCCCCTCACCACGGGAACAGCCCTCCCTCCCCCTCTCTTCTCTCACATCCTCTCCATCTCCGCCTTGGCACGGTCCCTCTCCTGCGCCGCTCCTTCCTTCTCCTCCCTCTCGCAGTCTCTCTCCCTCTGTGCAGCCGCGGCGCTCAGCTGCAGCTTCTCGCAGTCCGTCTGCAGCGTCTGCATCTTCTCCTGCGCAGCCTGCGCAGCCCTCTCCAGACTGGCCTTCTCACTGACACCGCGGCAACCAGAATTAAGAGAGTTTGCATCAGCGACAGTGTGCCAGCGGAGTGGCAGAGACAGCAGAGTGTCGGTCAGAGTGCCACAGTGTGCTGCTGACCTGTCCAGGGTGCCGATGGCCTGGCGCAGCCTGCTAGCCTCTCTCTGGGCGGCATCTTTCCCCCTTGCGGAGTCGTCCCGCTCCGCCTTCAGCTCCTGCACCTGCTGCTCGGCCCCGCGTCTGCCCGCCTCGCTCTCCGACAGTGCCCGGCGCACAAACACCAGCTGCTCCTGGGCAGCCTCGTAGCGCCCACGCAGCTCCTGCGAGAGAGGGGAGAGGCTGGGTGAGGCAGCGGAGCCAGGAGGACCTGCTGCCCGCAGGGAGGCGGAGCCAGAAGGACCTGCTGCCCGCAGGGAGGCGGAGCCAGGAGGACCTGCTGCCCGCAGGGAGGCGGAGCCAGGAGGACCTGCTGCCCGCAGGGAGGCGGAGCCAGGAGGGTGTGGCTGGGTACCTGCATGAGGACCTGTCGGCTGCTGATGGCGGTGCGCAGGGCGCCGAGGCTGGCCTCGGGGGCACCGGGGGGGCCACGGCGAGGTGAGGAGGAGCGCCGGGGGGATGGGGAGCGCAGGAGGGGCCCCAGAGAGGACCCCAAATTTTCCCCCTCCGCCTCAGACGATACGCTAGGGTCTTTGTCTGCCAGCACAGTCTGAAGACAGAAACAGAGCCATCTGTACTATTCTGTGCAGCTGTTTTAGTTGTTATAGGTTGCAGGTTGTGTTGTGTAGGTGGGCTGTTGTGTTAATATGCATGTCTGTGTTATTTGTCATTGAGCAGTTGTGTTACCATGTATTGATGTTGTACTGTTGTGAACCTGTGGATTATACTGATAAAGAGTTACACGTGATGTTGTGCAGTTATGCACTGCTCTGATATTGTGTACCAGTGTGTTGTTGTTGTGCACTGTTCAGTATTGTGTACCTGTGTGTTGTTGTTGTGCACTGTTCAGTATTGTGTACCTGTGTGTTCTTGCAAACTGCTCAGTATTGTGTATCTGTGTGTCGTTGTGCACTGCTCTGATATTGTGTACCTGTGCGATGTCCCTCAGCGTGAACTGCAGAGCCTCAGTCTGTGCTCTCAGAGTCTGCAGCTCCTGCTCTGCACTGCTGCTGTGCTCCTGCAGGGGGCGACACACTCTGTTACTACATAAGTACTTGTATTCCATTCACTGAAGACTCAGGCTGCCAGCGGCCACGACCCTGTCTCACCAGCGCCTCCAGCCTCTGAGTCAGGGAGGCAGCGGCTCGCTCCTTCTCCTCGCTCTGAGCCCGGAGCCTCTCCAGCTCGCCCTGGGCCTCCGCCAGCCTGGGAAGACAGAGACGGGGGGGTCAGGGGGGTCAGGCAGGGCGCGGCAGCAAGCGGGCACGGGGAGGCACTGACCTGGCGCTGAGCTCCGCCCTCTCTGCGTCGCACCGGGCCTGCAGCTGCAGCATGTCCCGCACCCTGTCCCGCAGCTGCCCCTCCAGCTGCGCCAGCTGCGCGGCCTGCCGCTCCTGCACCAGGGCCGAGCTGCCCTCGCTGGCTCGCACGCTGGCGCCCAGGCTGACGCACGACGACAGCGCACCGCGCGACACCCGCGCCAGCTCGTTCCGCATCTCCGAGAGGTCTCTGCGACAGCGAGAGGGCAGGAGAGAGGGAAAGTCTTGTGACCGGCACAGAGTGACTCAGATTACAACACACAGAGCGACAGTGTGACACAGGAGCTCCCACTGCACAGCAGTCTGATCCGCTCCAGGTGTGACAGTGCTGTCAGACTCCCAGTGCGCAGCAGCCTGATCCACTCCAGGTGTGACAGTGCTGTCAGACTCCCAGTGTGCAGCAGTCTGATCCACTCCAGGGTTTACAGTGCTGTCTGTCAGACTCCCAGTGCGCAGCAGCCTGATCCACTCCAGGTGTGACACTGCTGTTAGACTCCCACTGCACAGCAGCCTGATCCACTCCAGGTGTGACAGTGCTGTTAGACTCCCAGTGTGCAGCAGCCTGATCCACTCCAGGTGTGACAGTGCTGTCAGACTCCCAGTGTGCAGCAGCCTGATCCACTCCAGGTGTGACAGTGCTGTCAGACTCCCAGTGTGCAGCAGTCTGATCCGCTCCAGGTGTGACAGTGCTGTCAGACTCCCAGTGTGCAGCAGTCTGATCCACTCCAGGCTTTGCCAGCAGTGGGTTTTTTCTATTGAAGTCAACACCAGGTCAGTCAGACCAGCAGGCACTGAAGATTTCAAGCTAGTTATCTCCTTTAGAATGGTAAAAACTGGAGTCAAAATAAATCTTATGGTTAAAAAAGCAGGTAGAGTGGATCAGAGCAATTGCCATTCCCACAACACAAAGGTGCAGCCCCTGCTCTCACCTCTCGGTGGCGCTCTTGAGCTCACAGACGTGTCGGCGGAAGCCCACAACTTGACGCCACAGAGACAGGAGGCGGCTGTGCTCACTGCTGAAGTAACTGTGGAAGGACTGGAGAAAGAGTATAGAAGAACAGCATTTAACAACACGAGACAACATGTGATCGCCAGGCACCGCCAGGCTGGAAGACTGAACTGCATCTGTGAAGCCCAACCTCCTCCTCTCTCCTCCAATCAGATTCTCTCTGCTCCAGCTCCTCCCGGGCTTTTGTCCAATCAGCAGTCAGCTTGCGGATGTCCTCACTCAGTGCCTGATTGGCTACATTGGCCTGATCCAACTGGTCCCGGAGCATCGAGTTGACCTGGGCCAGACTGGCACTCCTGCAGACACACACAGACCGACATGCTGACCCGGGCCAGACTGGCACTCCTGCAGACACACACACAGACCGACACGCTGACCCGGGCCAGACTATAACTCCTGCAGACACACACACAGACCGACACGCTGACCCGGGCCAGACTGGCACTCCTGCAGACACACACACAGACCGACACGCTGACCCGGGCCAGACTATAACTCCTGCAGACACACACACAGACCGACACGCTGACCCGGGCCAGACTATAACTCCTGCAGACACACACACAGACCGACACGCTGACCCGGGCCAGACTGGCACTCCTGCAGACACACACACAGACCGACACGCTGACCCGGGCCAGACTATAACTCCTGCAGACACACACACAGACCGACACGCTGACCCGGGCCAGACTGGCACTCCTGCAGACACACACACAGACCGACACGCTGACCCGGGCCAGACTGGCACTCCTGCAGACACACACACAGACCGACACGCTGACCCGGGCCAGACTGGCACTCCTGCAGACACACACATAGACCGACACGCTGACCCGGGCCAGACTGGCACTCCTGCAGACACACACACAGACCGACACGCTGACGCTAGAGGTACAGTTCACTAATTACAGGCAGTAACATCATTTCCCCTGGCCCCTCCCCCTCCTGTGTCTGTGTACAACCCCCCCACCTTTGCTGCTCCTCTTCCAATCGGATGAGGGCATTCTCCAGGTCGTTGCTTGGCTCCTCCTCCTCGGGGCGGAGCCTGCCGCTAGAGATCTCGAGCCCCTCCTGGAGGAACAGGGAGCGAGAGGGAGTGGGAGTGGGGGAGGCAGACAGAAGCGGAGAGGGTGGTAGTGATTGATCTGTGAGAGAGAGACCCTTGTTTTAAGATTAACGCTGAAACTTCAGCTTAAGCCAAGTGCACAGCATCAGCATGAGGAACGTCTACATTCCAGCCTAGGAAAGCGAGACGTCATGGCACAACTGACCACCAGGGGGCAGAGTACCAGCGACTCCACCCATCCCTCAGCTGTGTGATACAGCTCAGGTAGCCGGAGCCCCTCTTGCTCTGTCTGCTGTGGGCTTGTTTCAGTCACTGGGGTGATGTGTGGCACAGCTGAACCAGGAGCTACAAGTGACACTGCAGTGCACGCAGCTCAGTCGTCACCCCATCCTGCTCTCCTGACACTGCCTTCACACCTGATCACCAGCGACAGGTCTGCACTGCTAATGTGGGCAGGATGAAAGAACTGATCCAAGTCACCACAGTCACCAACGAGTTTGTCTTCTATTACTTATAAGATCATAGAAACAACTGCTAAAACTAAAGCGGAGGATCACCTGCACGGGAATCAGAATAGTCAGTCTCTCCCTCTCGCCCTCCCTCTACACATACAGGGCTCCCAGGAAGAGGTGCAAGGGTTGGCGTCCCCTGGTGCCCAGACTCAGCATTGCAAGCCCCCCTGTGTGGACGCTGCCCTCACTCACGGTCAGTCTGTGCTGCTCCAGCTCGGAGGATTTTTCCAGCAGGCTCTGCTCCAGCTCTCCACACTTCTTCTTATACTGCAGCACCTGAGGACGACAGACAGCGCCAGAGCTTCACCACTGCGCTCAGCCAGAGCAGCAGAACAGAACAGAGCTGATCCAGCGCCGGCTCGTCTGGGTCACCTTGGCCTGCAGCTTCTGCACCAGCTGCGCCTGCCTCTGCTGCCCCTCCTGGTAGGCGGTCAGCTTGCGCTTGTAAGCGGCCTGCTCCTCCTCCAGCCTCCTGCGCAGCTCCGTGTTCTGCTGCGCCAGGCTGCGCGACTCCAGCGAATCGCGCTCCCTCTCGCCCGTCTCCACGCGCAGGGCCTGCTCCAGCTGCGCAGAGCAGAGAGAGGATGCAGTGGGTCAGGCACAGCCTCAGCCAGCAATCACACAGGGACAGAGCAGGAGAGAGTGAGGACGAGAGGGGGCAGAGGAAGAGGAGGAGATGGACTGGACTTCAGCAAGTCTCTGCTAGGACCTGCTCATCTTGCTGCCTGTGGATAGGCTGCAGCCTCAGAGGCGAGAACACCCAGAGCTCACAGATTCAGGTTCTGCACAGAGGGAGGCAGGAGGTTACTGTCATGACTGCTAGGAACAAATGCGGCTCGGTTATTCCACTGAGAGTCTGGGTTTGAGCCAAGTGCTCCTGACAGAACCGCCTCCATCACCCTTAGCCTCAGTGCTTCAGGGCTCCAGGGGCTGATGGGATAGCTTACCGCATGCCCCCGCGACCCTGGCTCCTCCCCCTCAGTGCCAGCCTGCCAGCTGATCGCCTGATCCAGCTTCAGGAAAAACAGATCAGAACGAGAGAAGCTCTGAGAGAGAGAGGGAGCAAGAGCACTGTCTTCTGAGCCACAAACACAAACACACAGACCAGACACAGGACACACCTGCATCACTGAGCGACCTCTGCCTGCAGACACACTGTGCTGTAATTCCAGTACTGTAATATGCTTTCTGCAGTAATACTGTGCTGTGATACTGTACTGTAATATGCTTTCTGCAGTCACGCTGTCCTGTACACAGTAAAGTTATTGCAGTAAGACAGGAAGATTCTCAGACACCATAGCACTGCGCGGATGCACTCCCCTGATCTTCGAGAAGACAGAAGGTGAGGAGTTTGTCGTTTGCCTCAGTCACAGGGCTATGACACAGAGAGCCCCCCGGCGCCCCCTGCTGGTGCACATTGATACCCACGTCAGCATTGGTCACTGCGGCCAGGCCTCGGGCACGCAGACAAGCCTCCAGCTGCAACACAGCGACACGCGCGGTCAATCTCTCACTCCCGCCTCTCACACACAGCCCTCTCCTGACCCGTGCCCAGGGGAGCAAACAGTTAAAGCATGCTGGGTAGTGAGTCAAGGCACAGCGGCAGCGTGGAGGTGGAGCGAGATGGAGATGGTTTCCACGACGACCCTTTGGCTGGGCCCTCCCCCTCCCCGCTGTTTTCTAATGCTCTGTAAACACAGCCCCGTTTCCATGGAAACCCTGCAGGACCCCAGGCCTAGCTGGCCATTTTACTTGCCCGCTCCACCCTCTGCCTGACGAACTGCCCCGACTCGCTCTGCTCCTGCTCCTCTGGGGGTCCTGCCCCCTGCTCGGCCATGGCGCCCTTTCCCTCTCAATCCCGATCACCGTTGCTTTCTCACAGTCGCTTCTTTTCTGTTCTTTAATCTTTCTCCTGTAATCTCGCTGTATCACTTGCTGTCTGTCTTTATTTCTCTGTTGGTCTGTCCCCCCTCATCTGCACAGGTTGTGCTTTTACTCCAGATGTGTTTTCTCACTCCCTCTCTCTGTCTCCTTCTTCCTGTTTCTCCCTGTAAGACTCTCTCCCTCCCTCCCTCCCTCTCAGTCTGTCTCCCTCTGTTTCTCCCTCTCTGTCTCACCATCCTTGAGAGCTCTTGTGTGATCAACACACTACTCTCCCCTGCAGAGACACCCTGTTTTCCTCTTCTCACACTGCTTGTGCTGACTTGCTTTTTTAAACTTCTATGTTATTTAACTTGCTGTTGCTGCTGCTATTCTGTGTTCATGTTTTGGTGATTCCTTAACGTCTTTGTATCGGAGAGCACGTGCAAATAAGCATTTCACTGCACTTGTGCATGTGACAAATAAACTGAACTGTCTGTCCCTCTCTGGCCACAGTGCAGCTCTGTTTCTTTCTCCCTGAGGGCCTCTCCGGACAACCGCAGTGACCAGTCTTGATGGACAGCTTGTGGTCACTGAGCCTGTACTTTAGAAAGACGTTCCTCTCTCCCTGGACAGACACCGCTCTGCTGCTGTGGTATTTGAATGATAACCAGACCCTCCAGACCGAGAAGGGAGCTGATTGCATTGCCACTGTATTTGGTAAAAGACGAGCTGGCCTTGCTTTTTGTAGTAATACTGCTCACACACCCTATTAACCCCACTGCCACCCAACACTAGGAGCTGGAGCCCCAGCTCTGAGACTCTCAATGATGTCCCCCCAGACCTCCTCTATTCATGAAAATGTTTAACATCACCAAGAGTAACTAATGCCATAGCAACCAGCCACTTCATTCATTCCAATCACAGTCGCCATGGAGACGGAACACAGCCATAACACAGCCTGCTGCCGGAGACAGGAGTGTTCCCCGAGCACACGAACTCCCAGCAGAGAAGACGACTAAAACACCAATCAGAGAGCTGGCAAGAAACCTCTCTGCGTTCAATTGGTATTTCTGCACCGTCCAAAGCACAGAAGTTAGGTTTGCAGGAAACTGCAAGTAACCACAGTGACAAGAAATTCCAGGAATGGCAGCTTCTTGTAGCTGCTAAGACAGCTCCCCAGCACACAGACAAGTCCACACAGGCCCGGACACCGAGGCTGGAGAGGGGCAGGGGCCTGCTGTCCGAGAGAGCGCCTCTCCACGCACCACTGCCTCACTCCAGCAAGAGGAGACAGGACCTGCTCTCTGGCCATCACTCAGGAGAGACACAGGACCTCTTGTCAGCAGCCATATCACCCTGCAGCTCACAACTGGCAGCCCACTGAAGCTCAGCAGCTGTGAGCCTGGTCAGTACCTAAACTAGGGTTACTGCTGGAAGAGGTGTTAGTGGGGCCAGCAGGGGGCGCTCACCCTGTGGTCCATGTGGGTCCTAATGCCCCAGTATAGTGACGGGGACACTATACTGTAAACAGGCGCCGTCCTTCGGATGAGACATAAAACCGAGGTCCTGACTCTCTGTGGTCATTAAAAATCCCAGGGCGTCTCTCAAGAAGAGTAGGGGTGTCACCCAAGTTTTCTCTGGCCTTTACCAATCATGGCCTCCTAATAATCCCCATCTCTGAACTGGCTTCATCACTCTGCTCTCCTCCCCACTGGGAGCTGGAGTGTGGGGAGCGGACAGGTGCATCATCCAGGTGGGGCTGCACACTGGTGGTGGTGGAGGGGATCCCCATTACCTGTAAAGTGCTTTGAGTGCAGTGTCCAGAAGAGCGCTATACCCTGTAAGTGTACGGAATTATTATTCTTGCTCTCTGGCGATCACTCTGGGAGAATCAGAGTGCACACCACAGCTGGCGAGAGAGGTGGAGGCAGAGCAGAGACATGAGGAAGGCCAGAGGGGAAGAAGCAGGGGAGAAGCATCTGAGAACTACAGAACATGTTCACTTTTTTAGTTCATTTCCTTCTCATTTTAGGAAAATATTTATGCTAGTAATTTAATCTCTCGCCGCCCTGTTCAGGGCTTGAAGGCTATGGTGTATACAATTGTTACTTTTATTGCAAACTGTTGGCATGCTGGTGATGCCAGCATCACACCTGAACCCCACTGATTCTCAGGGCAACGAACCCGGTTCTGACTGGGCCCGGTGGATAGGGGATCCCGCTCGGGCCTGCTGACGGGCCTGTGGGGGCACTGGGAGACTCACCCGCTCACTGATGGCGCTGTACTTGATGGCCAACTCATCGCGCTCCGCACGGCTGTGAGCCAGCAGGTCCTCGACTCTGGCGAGCTCGGTCTGCAAGAGCCGGTTCTCGTCCTGGAGAGAGAGCACGGAGGACATGGCGCTCGGCCCTGGCAGGGGGACAGGGAAGGGAGAGGCCGGTCTTAACGGATCTCCTTCTGCAGGAAACGTCCAGTATGTGTCTGTGTGAGGAGAGGGAGTGCTACTCACTGGGCTCGCTCAGGTTTTTAGTCACAATCTCTCTGATACGTGCAGGCAGGCGGGTGGGTGGGGAGTCTTGGGCTTCACCACGCACTGTCAAATACTTCTCGTCTCCAGAAGACAGGACGCTCTCCTCCAGTCTCTGAGTGAGAGAGACATACTGACCAACTGGACACCACAGTACATTGACACTGCACTGAGAGAGAGAGGGGTTAATACACACACACACACTGACTGGACACTCCAGTACATTAACACCGCACTGAGAGAGAGAGGGGTTAATACAGACACACTGACTGGACACTCCAGTACATGAACACTGCACTGAGAGAGAGAGAGGGGTTAATACAGACACACTGACTGGACACTCCAGTACATTAACACTGCACTGAGAGAGAGGGGTTAATACAGACACACTGACTGGGCACTCCAGTACATTAACCCTGCAGTGAGAGAAACTGCTAGAAACAGGAGGGTTAATAAATTGGTTTTTAACACAACAAAAGTAAACAGAGAACAGACAGACTCCCAGCACTCCTGCTGCTGTAGCTTCTCACCGACTCTCTGGCATAAGTGACACACAGGCCAGCTCCCTGCTGCCAGATGGGCACATAGAGACACCAGCTGCCACCTCTGAGTGCTGCCAGGCCCCACAGTTCACCTGGGCACACTGATCCACACATACAGTAACCCACACTAACACTAAGCCACACCTACACACACACAGACGCACACCAACCCACACTGACCCATACAGTACACTGACCCACACACACAGAACAGTAACCCACACGCTGACACACAAAACAACCCACACTGACAGACTGACACACTAACCCATACGAACGCACTGACCCACTCAGGCTGTGTCTATTATGCTCAGGCCACCTGCACTGGCACCGCCAGAGACCCGACCCATCCGAGCGGAACCGGGGCAGCCTCTCGCCTCGGGCTCTGTAACCTCCTAACCCGCACGCGGATCAGAAACAGCAGCGGACACGCACGACGGAACCGCCACAGTTCGGCACGGTCCGGCACCCGGCCGGTTCGCTCGTGTGTTAGAGCCGTGAACGAGCCCGATGACTGCAGAGCGGACCTTTCCTGTACTTCCACCTGTTCCAGAGAATCTCAGACACTAACTGGCTGCAGCATAAACAACAAGGAGACTCGCAGACGGACGGAACACGGACCTGTATAACCGCCTCCAGTTTGGGCTCGCCGGCTGGGTTCTGGCCGCAGCTCATTGGACCCCCGGTTCTGACACGTCCGGTCGTTCGGAGGGGACAGTGAGTCTCCACCGGTGATGACCTGCTCAGAGCCGCGATCGGCCTGACCCGGGACAGGCCAGGACGGACAGACCAGGGAGAGATGAGCGCCCTGTGCCGCACGAGTCCTGTCTGCACCGCCGGACACGGCTCGGACCCGTCCCTCTCTCCTCAGTCTCAGTCCTCTGGGATTCCCGGCTCTCGGGCTCGGACCCGTCCCTCTCTCCTCAGTCTCAATCCTCTGGGATTCACGGCTCTCTGCTGCCGCGTCCGCGAGCGAGATTGAGGACACGCGGGATTAGCGCAGTTTAAATCCTCTGCCCTGCCCCCGGACCCCCGCTATGAGCGCGCGAGGGCGGAACCTCGCACCGCCCCCCCCCCAGCACGGGACGGAATTCGGTTTCGGGGGGGCAGGGGGGTGACATTCCTGCCTCTCGTCATAAATCGTTAGGAAGGACGTGATACGCGCGGCGGCAGCTGAGACAGGATCCGCAGTTTGCTGGGTGAGAGTGGGAGTGGGTATCACGCGCGAGTGTCACAGCCCCGCCATGGAAACACCCCAGGCGAACGCGAGAGAAGAGGTTTCAGGTCTTCTGACAGGAGTACAGTCCCCTATATACAGTACAGTACACACTACAGTCCCCTATATACAATACAACACCATATACCACAGTCCCTACATACAGTACAGTATAATAATAATAATAATAATAATAATAATAATAATTGCTTACACTTATATAGCACTTTTCTGGACACTCCACTCAAAGCGCTTTACAGGTAATGGGGATCCCCTCCACCACCCCCAGTGTGCAGCCCCACCTGGATGATGCGACGGCAGCCATAGTGCGCCAGAACGCTCCCAGAACACCAGCTATCAGTGGGGAGGAGAGCAGAGTAATGAAGCCAATTCATAGAGGGGGATTGTTAGGAGGCCATGATTGGTTAAGGCCAATGGGGAAATTTGACCAGGACACCGGGGCTACACCCCTACTCTTTTCGAGAGACGCCCTGGGATTTTTAATGACCACAGAGAGTCAGGACCTCGGTTTTATGTCTCATCCGAAGGACGGCGCCTGTTTACAGTATAGTGTCCCCGTCACTATACTGGGGCATTAGGACCCACATGGACCGCAGGGTGAGCGCCCCCTGCTGGCCCCACTAACACCTCTTCCAGCAGCAACCTTAGTTTTTCCCAGGAGTCTCCCATCCAGGTACTGACCAGGCTCACACCTGCTGAGCTCCAGTGGACTGCCAGTTGTGAGTTGCAGGGTGATATGGCTGCTATAACACCTCAGTCCCCTCCCTAAAGTCCAGTCCAGAACAGTCCAGCAGACGTCAGGACAAGAAGCTGCAGTCTGTGACACTCTCAGCACCCTGTCAACTACTGGACCCCAGAACCGCCACACACAGCAGCCCGCAGGGCAGCACAGGAACCCGCCCAGCCCGGCCCCTCAGCCCGCCGCAGACAGGCCTGTGCGTGGGTGAAGCAGTTAGTACCTGGGCACCGTGCTGGGCTCCATGGGCAGCAGGAGCAGGCTCCTCCCACACACTCCATCACCACGGCAACCCTGAGGTTCTGTTGCCGCGGTTACTGTGCTTAAAGGAGCTGTGAGGGGTGAGGGTGCTAACCCCACAGCACTGGTCCACACAGGAGATACCAATACCCCAGCACCAAGCCTCTGCACCAAGAGCACAGACCAGTACCCCGGACCTTAAACACACCCGGGCGCACAAGCCAGCATTGGAATCGGTTTCGCAGCCCCAGCCGGATGTGATGGTTTGCTGCCCTCTGGCGGTACCGTGATGGCACTGCCGCGCACTCCCGAGCAGCCGAGCAGCCGCACCTGTGACGGCGACCCCCGGGCACAGCGAGACGCGCACACGCGTGGATGGCACACGGAGAGACTGTCTCTCGCGTCGCTACCAAGGCTCCCGGGAGCTAAAGGCCTGCCCTCGACTGCGGGAGCGCAGTTATGTCACCGCGGTGCGGCGAGCAGGGCGTTCAGACTCAGGTCCTGGGTTAGCCAGGCGCTGTGTGAATCAGACGGACCGACACAGAGCCAGAGCACCCGGATCAGGGACGCAGGAGGGCCGTCTAGCCCGGCTGATTGAGCCCAGGGTCGGGTCCTGGCGCTATGGGCAAGAAATCGGGGGATCGGCTCGGCAGCCTGTTCCACACTCCCACAACCCTTTGTGCAAGGACGCGGCTCTTGCACTCTGTTCTAAATGCACTTCCCGGTAGTTTCCACGAATGTCCTGTGGTCGGTCTTGGTTCTGAAGAAGCCCAGTTGGATTTTGGATGCTCGTGTCCGCCGGCAGGTCGGTGAGAAGCCGGGAGGGGGCGCTCGCTTTCAGACAGCGTTAGGCGAGAGAAAGGAGCGAGATGGATCGCTTGAGCTGCTGTGGATCGAGGCCACGGAGAAATAAAAACTCGCTACTGCTGCTGCAACGCGGCCCCACGCACGCACAGCCCGCGCGTGTGCCGGCAGCAGGGCGTCGCGAGTCCCAGGCCGCGCAGGCAGCGGCTCTCTCGTCTCCCCGCCGCCGGGCGAGAGCAGCGTTTCCTCCCGCCGCAGCGACAGCCGGCAGCGCCGGGCAGCTGCTGTCTCCCTGCCGCCGGTGCCCGGAGCGGCGTGACGACGGGCTGTGCGCGGTCTTACCTGGCGGAACGGGCGTCACCGGCGCGCCCGGACTGGGATCGTCTCGGCTGCGGCCGGAGCTGCTTTGCCGGCGCCGACAGAGATGGGAAACGGGGCGGAGGGGCGGTTACTGCCCGAGCGCTCTGGCGGGGCAGCGGGTGGGAGGGGCCGGGGGCTCGGCCTGGTCCTGCCCGGAGAGGAGTCGCTCTGTCCGGCTGCATGTGGCGCAGCTCCCCCGGGGAAGGGGAGGGAGGTGGGGCGACACTCCCGCTTGGACCGGGAGTGTATTCGCCCCCGGAGCCGGGGGAAGAGGGAGGGGTGCCCGGGACCGGCCAGCTTGGACATTCATGGGACATTCCTGCCGGTGACCCCTCGCTGCCCCTTCCTCCTGCATGGCCCCGCGAGACCCCAGGGACGCCTCGCGCTCGGTAGCACTGGGCTCGTGTCTGTAATCGCCATGGCAACTGCGAGCCGCCGGGACCGGTGAGCGGGGTCCGAGCCTTACCTCTTGCGGAGGACCTGCTCTCTGTGCACCGGCGTGTCTCTGTGCACACAGCGCTCTGCAGGGAGCGGGAGGAGAGCGCGAAGGTTTTGGAGCCGCACCGTTATCTAAAAGGTGTGCAGGTCGCCGGTGTGTCTCTACCCGAGCACATGCGCGCACACGTATGTGATGAGCACAGCGGGGAACCCCGTGAAACACCCCGACACCCCAGGAGCTGTACTCACCCCCACAGCCCCGGCCTGTGTCCCGCTCTCTGCCCCGACTGGCCTGAGTCCCTGCCGCTCTGAGGTAACCACCGCCGGGGCAACAGCGCCCAGACCCCTCCCCCTGCCCCGGGCCGCACACAATGACAGGCGTGTTACACAAACACGCACTCCGGCAACGCGCTCGCCCCGCTCTGGAACCGGCGGGCTGTTGCCATGGCGATCTAGCACCTCCGCGCCGGCAGCACTCTCACCTGCGGACAGGTGTGCGGGAGGCTCTGACAGTAAGGTCAAAGCTGAAATTAGGGGGCGAGACCAATCTCTGTCAAGAACCAGTCACTCACAGAGTGCGGGGAATGACAAGAGAGACAATCAGATTGAGGGTCGTCAGTTTCCCGGGACACACAGAGACGCTGGAGCATCGTGTGTGAATGCAGCAGGTAGAGTTACAGACGCGGGATACGGGTAGTCTTGCTCACCGACTGAGGGAACACAGCCCTGCGGCCGCTGTTTCTAGCCCAAGTATATCGCGTTTTTGCCCTTTCAGCCACCAATGCTTGTGTCTTAGACCACAATACTGAAAAAACACAGGTTTCTTTGTGTGCAGCACCCCGAACCAGACTCCTGAAGCCCCGAGCGCAGGTCACCGCAGGAGAAGCTGGGATTCAGGGATTCAGGCGAGTCGCCAGGAAACAGGAGCGGGCCGGGCCGCGCGGGGCTGCTGTCCCGCCTCACACACGTCATCAACTAGTGACCCGAAACACCAATCAGCGTCTGCGGTGAATCAGTGACCCCGCCCCAAGCGACGAGCGGCCGATGATGATGAAAATTATTAATTAGGATTAGCGGTAACTATTATGTTATGGATAATATTATTAATAATAAAATTATGATTATGATTATTCTTCAAAGCATTTCACAGGTAATGGGGATCTCCTCCAGCACCACCAGTACGCTCCCCACACACCAGTGAAGACAGACACAAACTTGACAGGTAAAACAAAATCTTTATTTACAAAGAACAGTTTTACATTCAAACGGCTGGTTTGTAACGACAGAAGGCACTTAGAGAGGCTCCTCTCCCGCCCCCCACAGGCCCAGAGAGGACGCCTCTGCAGGGCAGGGCGGTGCAGAATAAGGACACTTTACAAAGACAGAAAAACATCCAACACCTCACTGACAGCCCCTGGATCTGCGGGACTGTTCGGAAAGCGGATCACTGGGATTCTGGGACAGGCTGCACTTATAAAGGAGTAGGAGACAGATCCTTCCTCTTGGGGTGTTGACCCCAGTATTAAAGATGGACACGTTCTCCTTACCGAGGAAGTGTGCAGCGTGTGGTCAGTTGCAGGGCCCAGCGCGGTCACTGCTGGTCCTCCCCACTCCCCAATTTTTCATGCATTACAAAAGTAAAAAAAGATTATCTGCACTGTCTGAATTCACACACACACTCCAATGAGAAAAATATGTATAAATGTAACAAAATATCATAAACTAGCTCTTCCTTGCAAAATGACAATAACAAAAAAAAAATCAAGACATATTCTGTGCAGATCAGCAGAGCCTGGCAGTGTGGAGAACCCGGAGCAGACCAGCCAGCTGCGGACCGGAGTCTCACTGACACGCAGTCACAGCAGCAGCTCCGCAGAAAGGACACATCCAGTGACACCAGGCACATCCAGTCCTGTCCAGTACAGGGCACCAGTCCTATCGATACTGTAACCCGTCCATCATTAAGTAACTGAATTTTAATTTCTTAATTGATCCCCATTTACACAATCAATGCTTGTTTGCCTATTACGTAACCGAAAGGGCTCCTATTTCCTCAATTGACCTCAGCATCATCCCATCCCAGAATCCCCCTCTTCCTCTAAGGTAGAGCAGATCCACAGGGGGCAGATACAGACAGGGGGCAGATAGACATGGGGGCAGATACACACATATCCAGTACACACAGAGCAGCACGTTGCTGTTTCCCTGCTGCTCCAGGGCTGTGCCTGTGCCTGGCAGGCGCCTCCTGGCCTGACGGAGGAGCAGCTGTCTGTGTGACGCGTCTGGCCCTCAGAACTTGGCTGAAGCTGGGTCCCGCAGAGACGAGGTCTGTCGCCACTCCGGCCCCCGTGGAATGTGAAGGGGGGGGGGGGCAGGAGAACAGGCAGTAAAAACAGCCACGGAGAAAGAGGGCAGAAACACACAGAGCTGGTCGGCAGTTAAAGAGCCCTGGAGCTCCGCAGCGCTGGGCCTGGGCAGGACAGGGCGGGAGACCTCGAAGGAAAGCCAGGATGTTGCTGTGATAGCCATAGCTGGACCAGTAGGGGGCGCTCTTCCCTCTGGACCATACCGATGCCCCAGTGCGGTGACCCGGGACACTACACTGTAGGAGGCGCTACAGCTGACGTCCTGACTACCTGGTCATTAAGGATCCCATGACCGTTCCTACAGTAGGGTTTTATCCCCAGAGTCCTGGTCAAATTCCTGTCCAGGCTGGTTTTCCTAGAGTTCTCTGTTCATTCAGCTGGTGCGGCAGTTTCTCTCTGCACTGCAGTGGGGATGAAGTGGGTCTCCTTCCACAAGTAAAGCACTTTGAGATTCTTTGGGATGCAAGGCACTATATAAACACAGGAATTATTACCATTACTAAAAGCCATCACTGGGTACATGAACGCCAGGTGGGCTGGACAGGTGAGCGCTTGTCCTCTGCTACGGCCCCAACCTGAGCATCTTGGGTCCTCTCGATTCACAGGCTCTTCCTGGTTCAGCCCACTGGGGGGGCAGCACGAGGGCCAGAGTGTCGACTGCCCCCCTCCCTCCTTATCCTCTGGGAATGTAGGCTTGAGAGGAGGAGAAAGAGGGAGGTGACAGGAGGAAGGCAAGGAGATGGAGAGATGGGTGAGGAGGGAGGGGCGTTAGAACTGCACCCATCCTGGGCCGAAAGAGTCCTGACTGGAGCCGGAGCTACAGAGAGACACACAGAGAGGGCAGTTAACTGGCTGAAGCAGCACTGGGAGTATAAACAGCAGTGGCTCCGAGCCCGCGAGAGTGGGGGTCTTTATTAGTGGTACTGATGAGAGCAGCGACACCCCCGGCCTCTCCCAGCCTGCACCACACCCTGCATGCCTGGTACCCCAGGTCACTCACCCGCCACTGACACACACACCCTGCAGAGCTCACTACTGCACACACACACACCCTGCAGAGCTCACAACTGCACACACACGCCGCAGGGCTCACAGTTCCATGCATCTTGCATCACAGGGCTCCCTTACAGTTCCAAGTGTCTCCCCAACACTGAACATCATCTCTCAGCTCACCTGGGGGCTGCGGTGAAGTCACCCCAGAGGTCACCTGATGTCCCGCCGCTGGGCTGCACTGTGGGGGGCCCCAGGTCAAAATCTAACAGTGGGGTTGAATAAAGAAAAAGAGCAATAAAAAAACTGGTCTGTCATCTGTCAGTCTGGAGCTACAATCCCAGTACAGTAGGACAGTCCTGTTCCAATAGGAGCTACAGTCCCAGTACAGTAGACCAGTCCTGTTACAATAAGAGCTACAGTCCCAGTACAGTAGACCAGTCCTGTTCCAATAGGAGCTACAGTCCCAGTACAGTAGACCAGTCCTGTTCCAATAGGAGCTACAGTCCCAGTACAGTAGGAGAGTCTCAGGCACTACAGGGTGCTGTGCAGGGAGGTACCTGTGCTGGGGGGCTGTACTGCCTCTGCTCCTGGAGTGGGGTGGGACCCAGCCCCCTTCACCCCTGGGGGTGGGGGCAGCAGCCCGCTGCCAGCTGGGCGAGACCTGGCCGCGGCAGGAGCCCCATCCTTCTCCTTCCTCTTCATGTTCTGGAGAAGCACAGCATCAGACATAGGCCGAGACACACCTGAGATTAAACCCAACTCGGCACTGCTCTCCTGCGCCCCACTCCGCTCTCCTGCGCCCCACTCCGCTCTCCTGCGCCCCGCTTCCCCCGCTCCGCTCTCACCCCGATGTTGATCTTGATGGTCTGCCCCTCCTTGAAGCCCAGGTCCAGCTTGGGCACAGAGCTCTGACTGGCTTCCTCCCGGGCCAGTTCCCCCTCCTTCCGCACCCACCTTCAGAGAGAGAGGGAGAGGGAGGGAGAGAGAGAGGGTGTGGGAGGGAGAGAGAGGGAGAGGGAGGGAGGGAGAGGGGGAGAGAGAGAGGGAGGGGGAGAGAGGGAGGGAAAGAGGGGAAGAAAACAAATTAAAATTTGACATGGGAATTTGAGAGGGTGGGTAAGAAAGCACTCCAGCTGCACTCTTGTACGCACTGCCCCCAAGTGGACACAGCGAGTGGGCAGAGGGCAGTAGCTATGTCCAGTGATTCGATGGCTTGGATTAAAATAAACTTTTTGAGGGGTTTTTATGACCTGTTGCTGCAGGGATTCTGCTGCTGGGCTCAGCCCCAGTCCAGACAGAGACTGGGCTCTGAAGTGGCTGGAGCTGCAGGAGTGAGGGAGACCAGTGTGTTTCATCACCACAGCTCCGGCAGCAAGCACTGCTGCTGCACAGCGACTCACTGCAGCCTCTTCATCCACACTCAATGAACACCTATGAGGAGCTCATTTTTCCAGCAGGTTCCTTTTCTCTGTCTGCTTTCATTAAGCAGGGTCACTTTACCGTGAAGATGCAGTCAGGTCTGTCAGTTTTCTCCCTGTCAGTTCTGCATACAGCTGACTTGTTAACTGGGGGTGCAGTCTGGCACCCTGTCTGGCAGGCCCTGACCCCACGGGGGGACACACTCACTTGAAGTGGTCCTGCAGAGCCACATTGAAGTCGAAGGAGTCGCCACGATCCGCAAACCCGATCCCAATGAACGCGTGGCGCCCTGGGAGGCAGGAGAACGACAGCGAAGGTCATTAAACCACAGAGGGAGGAGCCGCAGACTAGCTGACAGGTAACCATGACAGCGCCTCACCACTGCCATCCTCAATCCGCACCACAAAATAGCGGCTGGAGTCGGCGACGCCCTCCACTGCGATGCCGGGGTACTGCTCCACTGGCGCCTGGGCAAACAGCTCCCCTGGGGCACAGAGGGCACAGTCAGTACAGACACACAGCTGGACAGGACAGGCTGACGCACAGCTGGAGGGGGACAGGTCCTGACACACAGCTGGAGGGGGACAGGTCCTGACGCACAGCTGGAGGGGGACAGGTCCTGACGCACAGCTGGAGAGGGACAGGTCCTGACACACAGCTGGAGAGGACAGGTCCTGACACACAGCTGGAGGGGGACAGGTCCTGACAGAGGAAGGGGACAGGTCCTGACACACAGCTGGAGGGGGACAGGTCCTGACAGAGGAAGGGGACAGGTCCTGACACACAGCTGGAGGGGGACAGGCTGCTCCAGTCCTGACCTGAATTCTTGTCCTCCAGTCTGATATAGGCCATCTTCCCCTTGGAGGTGATCCTCATGCGGCCCGTCCAGGCCGGCTCATCCAGCTTCCAGTCGGCCGCCCTTTGGAGAGACAAACCCTGCTGAGCCAGAGGCAGCTGGGAGTCACGAGCCAGCCCCACTGCTGGACACTGGACAATGAGCCTGCTGTGTCCATTCCCACTGCTGGACACCGGACAATGAGCCTGCTGTGTCCATTCCCACTGCTGGACACCGGACAATGAGCCTGCTGTGTCCATTCCCACTGCTGGACACCGGACAATGAGCCTGCTGTGTCCAGGCCCACTGCTGGACACCGGACAATGGGCCTCCTATCTGTGTCCAGTCCCACTGCTGGACACTGAAGACTGACCAAGGGAGGCAGCTGTAGCACATCGGACATCACTGCATTGTGACCCAGAGGAGAGTCTCTGTCGTCTGTCGGACCCGGATTTGTCTGTCCTGTTAGTTGCTATGGGAGGTTAATTATTGTGACCGAACTGTTCTTCTAATTACCTGTCAAGTGTGTGTTGATTTTGACTTTGGACTGTTAGAATCGTGGGATTTTCAGCGTGTCCGCTTCCGAGTGACGTCTCAAAGGGACATGCGACTCGTCTGGAGACTCGCCGAGCCGCGACGCTGCTCCTCCACCGCCAGCAGCGAGATTACTTCTCCCTTTCGCTCTCGCTTCCGCCAGAAAGCGCCTCCTGGCTCCTTTTCAAGATCACATGAGGCCCGGCCGGCGCCCACTCCCACTCCCACCCCCAACCCGTCCTTTGACCCGCTGCCCGCCCCCACAGCGAGGTCAGCCCCCATTATGAACATCCAGCCCTGAGCCACTGGCTCGCTTTCAGTGAAGCGGGTCAATGAGAAGCTGCTCTCTTTCCCGTTAAAGGAGGCTGTGAGGCGGCCGAGGGGTTCGGGTTAGTTTTGACAGTCTGGCTTTCCTGAGCTCCACACTTCATACGAGTCGCCACGGCTTGGACCTAACGCGTCGCGTCGCGAATTCAAGCGGACCGTAACTCTTCCTTTTTTTAAATAAAAAAAAAAAAATTCTTTTCAAATGAAACCCCTGCTAAGCTTTCTCTACGGGCTTGGACACTTCCTGGTCAGCGCGTCCACCCCCAGCGGGGAATGTTGTGCGAGGAGACGGGAGGGATCGAGCCCTCCCCGGGTCAGGCCCAGTCCCCGCTCCGCTCTGACCCACCTGTACCCGCGGTTGGAGGTCCTGGGCGGGATGCGATAGACGTGAACCTCCGGCTTCACACAGATCACCGACTCGTAGCCGCTGCTGTCCGCCATCTTTGTCCCAGTTGCACAAACACACAGCGCGCCGCCAGCGAGCGCGCCGAGCCCGTGAGAGAGCGCCCCCTGCCGCCCGGGGGGACTCACGGCGACACAGCAAGCTCGGATTGAAAACGCGTTATAATAATTCGCGTTTATATACCTGTGTCTCTCCACTCCCCTTGTAGCACATCTCCCAGCTCAGCCTCTCCAGGAAAACATCAAACCTGAGACACCTCCGTAACGTGAAGGAAAACATGAAGGACGACAAAACTACAGCATTCGTTTATTTTTTATTAAAGGGCTTTTGAAGTATTTACAGGCTGCTCTGCATTGGTGGTTTTGTTTGGGTAGAAACCGGAGGTTTCACTCAAACCCTACAGCAAAATCGGAGATATTAAACCACAATGTTCCCAACTCTGAGTCTGCACGCCCCCCTCCGGACTGTCACACCGGCAGACGGGAACCCCATCACCAGGGCATCGCACTGGGTGTCCCCCCCAAAAAAAGAGACTGTCCAGGGCTGTTCACCCAAGTCTACACCAGCGACGCCTGGTGCTGTTGTCTCCCGGCCAGCTCCCTGGGTAACTGGCAGCGAAGACAGAGGACCCAGCGGGGGCAGACGCCTCTCACCCGGAGCATCGGTCCTGCTGCCACAGAGGCGCCCGGTCTTGGGCTTCACACTGGGGGCAACACTGCACCCCCACACTCTGGGTCACAACACAGGGCGCTGCGCCTCGAGTGTTGCTGGCAGTAACAGAGCTGGGTTGGAACTGGGGTGAGGAGCAGGGGCTTCCATGACAATGAGGCTCACCTGCAAGCTTGCCGTTTTGGGGACACCCCCCTCCCCACATACACAGCTCTTTAAAGCCAGGCACTAAGGAGAAACAAAATGGGAATCAGTTCCGCCACAGAGTTGGGCTCAACTCGAACCCTGAACCCTGCTGTCCCCCATCTCACCCCTGCAGCCGGACTGCTTCACTGATCCGTTCACTTAACACACACGTTCTGCACTTGAAACCAGTTTTTAAACTGCTCTCTGCTCTGAACCGTGTTTAATTACCATTAAAAAAAAAACACTAGAAGCTTCAAACGCGCAAACAGGTTGCTTTTTTTTGGTAGGAATGAAAAAATAAAAATGTCTAATTAAGCAAAATGACTGTCAGTTGAAGTTCTGTTAGGTCTTGGAGCACCAGGAGAGCAGGAGGGCTGGGGCTGCTGCTTGGAGTGAGGCGTCACTTGAGTGGTCAGCTACAACACACAAGTCACACGTCCACAGGCCCCTAGCTGCACCCCTATTCTACAGACCTCCCCATCACCCCCATGACCTCCAGCGCCTCCCCCGGGCTCCAGCACCTGTCTGGGGGCCGATTCCACCCCCTCCAGGTTCCACAGCCGCTCACTACATCACCAGCACCTCGCAGTGACCCCCCAGCAGGGCAAGCCCAACAGGCCCCACCCACACGCCGGGCGATCGCGCCGCGACCCCAGCCAGCGCCGGCACGCCCCTCCGGCCCGCAGCCCGGACACTGCCCCACCGGGACCGGCAGACAGACCGGAGCGCCGCGCCTCGGAGAGGCCAGACAACGCAACAGCCTGTCCTGAACACAAAGCGCAGGGAGTGATACAGCACACCAGTCCTGGAGGACAGAGTGAGTCCCCCCACATTCAGACTGACCTCTGCCCTCTCTCCCTCAGTCTCTCACCCCTTTAATCTTCTCTCAGGCTGTACATATTTACAAAGCAACTTTTTTTCATTTTCCGTGTTTTTTTAATAATTAAAACTAGTTTTTATTCACTACCAAAAACAGCTTTAAAACCGACTGATTCGACTGGATGAATTATTCACGTATGGTCATTTGTAGGCGCTTTCGTGTGTATTTTCTACTTTTTAAATACAAACGGGGGAAAGACTCTGGGAGCAGTAGAATAGAAGAAATTAAAAGTAAAGTCAGAATCACAAGGGACCCGTACAGAGTGGACACTGAATAGAACTCTCCCCTCCCAGAACAAAAAATAAAAACTGACCGAAAGACTTGCAGAAAAAAAGAAATAAATGAAGACAGAATATAACAGCAAACTAAACGGTCTGATGGCTTAGGGAGAGGAGACATGTTTCATGACCAAGACTGACAAGACTGACACTGTTATTGCTGGGAAAAGCTGGCAACCCTGCCTTCCTCTGCTTCACTGGGCTGAGCTTTACCCCTCCCTCCCTCCCTCACTCTCTCTCACACTCTCACTCCTCGCCACGTCTCTCGGAGCCAGAGGTCCGCAGGGCCTGGGCCTGGGTCTGGATCCGGGGCCGACCCGATCTGGCCCGGACAGGGTGCCAGTCACAGTGGGCCAGGTGAGGAGCGCGGGAGGAGGGGCGGCAGGGCGGGGGGGTGAGGTCACAGTGAGCAGAGTCCTGAAGACGCGGCGTCTTCGTCATCACAGTGTGTCAACTGGGTCAGCGATCGCCCCCCAGCTCCTGCCCCCCTGCCCTGGGAGGGACAGCCACATGGGGCGGAGGGGAAGGGAGGGGGGCTGCAGGGGTACACAGTGCAAGGGGACCTCCTCTGATTCCCCACCCCCTCCTCCCTCCCTCCCGGGACCTGCCCCCTCCCGCTCCCCCCCCCCGCCTGCAGGGCAGCGTGGTTCCGGGGCGCCTCGCTCCTTCGCTCTCTTCCTCGCCCCGCGGCGCCGGCCTCTATCTGCGCTGCCGGAAGCCCTGTGTGCCGTCGGGACCGGCGGGCTGCCGGATCACATGGTTGTGCGGCCGGGACTCCTCCGGGGGGCCCGCGCTGACTCGCACCAGCCTGCGGGACGGAGAGGGGTCACACAGACGCGGGCCGCGCATGAGGGACAGGGGTCAGAGGTCAGAGCACGTGCAGGCGCCGCAGGTCCTGCCCTCGCTGTCGGCTGAGCTCCGAGTCAAGACCGCAGCTCTGTGGCTCGAATCCAGAGCGAACCCTGGAGCAGGGAGCTGGGAGAGCCTGGCGCAGGAGAGAGGTCCTGCATGTCTGTGTGCCCATGTGCCGGTGAGCACATCTGTGTGCCAGTGAGCGTGTCTGTGTGCCCGGGTGCCGATGGGTGAGTGAGTGGGTGAGAGTGTGTGTGTGTGTGTGTGTGTGTGTGTGTTTGGCACGCCTGTGTGCCGGCGCCGTACCTTTCCGTGTGCACCACAGAGGCCAGCGCTCTCTCGGGCTCGTCCTCCGGGCTGGCGCTGCCCAGGATGCGGCGGCGCGCCTCTGCGTACTCCGCCTCCCGCTGCGCCAGGGACTTCACCTGCGGCAGGGGGCGCTGCGCGGCCTGGGAGGCGCTGAGGGACCCGTTACTGGAGGGGCGCTTCAGAATCCGGATCTGAGGAGGGGGCGCGGCCGGGAGAGAGTCGTCCTGGATAACGATCGCCGTCTTCAGGGGAGATCTGCTGGACTTCCTGCGAGGGACAGAGGCGTTAGGAGGACACCCCGGCCGAGCTGACGCACCAGCTGGTGTCTCCGAGAGAGGAAACAGAGCGATACAGAGGGAGTGTGGCGAGAGAAAGGACTGAGAGAGAGGGATCTAAGGGAGGAAGAGAGGAGGAGGACAGCTGTTACTCCTGCGGCTCCACTCACTTCTCCTTCTGGCTGATCTTCAGCTTCTCCTCCAGCCTCCTGTCTATCTCCTGCGTGGAAAGAAAGCAGGCTGTAAACACGGCGGGACAGACCCGTCACGCGCCCCGGAGACCAGAGAGCGCGAGGCGCGGATCAACATTACACAGCGGGCTATTTCTGTGTGTTGAGAGGCAGCCAACAGCAGGGACAGGCTGCCGCTGAGAGAATCGCTTTCGCCCCCTAACGATACTGGGTAGGACCCCACAACTGACCCGCTGCAGGGCTCCGAAACCGACTCTATCAGTGGGGCTGGTTGCAGAAGCATTGACCGTTATTTTAACTTCACAAATTTGCAGAAACTCCTTTGGTCAGACAGCGTTCCAGAAGAGAGCGCAGCAGGCTTGAAATCCTCACCGTTTAGTTTGTACCTCAACCCAGCACCTGGTACATCCCAGCCTGAAGCAGACCACTGTGCACTGGGAGTCTGACTGGCCACACTGTAAAGCCTGGAGTGGATCGCACTGCTGTGCACTGGGAGTCTAGTCAGCAGCTCTTTACTGTACTGACTCCCTCTCAAAAAATAGAAATCACTGATCTAACCGCCACAGATTCAACTGTAGAAAAACAGCATCTCGACCCTATCAAGTACTTCTGAAACTTATTAACGCGGTATCTTCAATAACCTGCTGTATGAACAAGACTCTCCGCATGACTTCGCGTCAGTGAAAACCCTCGGTTTGCTCACGCGTGACCCCGCGGGGCTCCGGGGAGGAAAGAGACCCCCCCTCCCCCCCAGAGCGCACACCCACCCCGAAATCACGGCAGCCCGAGCCCCGGGCCGGGACGGGACAGGAGGCGCTGCCCTCCCTGGCCGTAGTCGGTCTACTGGTCTCGCCATTAGTAATAAAAATACTCTTCTTTCCTCACCGCTGGACCAGCGAGGTTTCCTCTACGGTCCTCGCCTCCCGTCGCCCTCCGAGAGACAGGCTCTCAGGTCTCACACCCGACACCGACTCCAACGGCCGCACAACAGCCCCTCTCCCCCTGCCCCGGCAGAAGCCCCAGGCCCCTGCCCCTTTAAGCCGCGGCCTAGTTCCCCGCTCGGCGCCCCGGTGCTCTCCCCGGGCTGCGCTCCGCCTCCCCCCGCGACTCTCCCCCGCCGCCCCGCGTCCCCCAGCCCGGCTCCCAGGGGTGCCCCGGACCCCCAGGCGGGCACGGCTCTCACCCCGCTGTCTGCTGCTTCCTCCCAGCTCTCAGCAACCTCTTCATCTTCCATGTTCCAGCCTGCGGGACACACACTCACACACACATACACACACACCGGGGAAGGGTTCCGGGCTCTGCGCAGGCGCAAGCGCGCTCCCGGCGCCTACCTCACCGCCGAGACAGGAAACAGGAGGCGGGCGGCGCGCACGTCACTGCCCCGCGCACATGGTCCCGTACAGCCTGACTTCACATTTTAATCGACTTGATTCGTTTAATCACTCCTAGACACCATTTCCGTGACAGGATTGCGTAACCCCTTTCGGTCAGGTGCATTTAAGGCTGAGAAGAGAAGATCCTTCTTTACACAAAGGGTTGTAGGAGCCTGGAACAAGCTGCCCAGCCTCATGGATAAAGCCGATAGATACCCTGGGAATTTTCATGAGAAAGTCTGGATGAGATTCTTGAGTCAGATGGGCTTATTAGCAGCGTATGGTCTGTGATCTGCAGCCGAACGGTTAGGCAGGAGAGGGGGCACTGGGCCGTCCGGCCCGTGAATCTCGCTGCCCTGAGAGACCCGGGGCCCAGCCACACCGTGTCACTGGGGCTGAGCTCCTCCGCAGAGTAAAACCCCCTTTCGAGAAACACAGGCACACGAATGGATCAAGTGTCTAATGTACCTCACTTGAAGAGCAGACCGAGGGCGGCAGGGGGCAGGGGGGCACCGGGTTCAGTTTGTGAGGTGCTGTCTGTGTGGAGTTTGGGTGTCCCCCCCCCAGAGACACACTAGCAAGTTAACTGCTATTGCCCCTGGCGTGTGCGTGTGCGTGTGCGTGCACCCTACCCTGCGATGGGCTGGCGCCCCCTCCAGGCTGTGCCCTGCCTTGCGCCCAGTGCTGGTGCCTCCGCCGCAACCTGGAGCTACTGCTGGTAGCAGACGGATGGAAGAGCAGAGCTGCAGGTCTCCTGCCGATCAGGCAGGTGCTGGAGGACGCCCCCCCCCCCCATTGCCTTCTGGGAAATGTAGTTCAATCATGAAACTCCATCTGGCCCGAATCTGCCCTCCTCTCGCACCCCAGCTCGGCTCTGTGAAGTTGCTGCCCCCCACCTGAGATCTGGGAGGCTGCTCACCCAAGGCCCTGTGGTCGCCCCTCCTCACCTGCACTGCGCGCGCACACAACCGGATGTTGACCCTCAGAAACATCATCGGTCTTCCCGGGTCACGTGGTGACCAAACCTCCCGGGTCACGGGACCCGCGCGCAGTTAGACACGCCGCGAGGGCAGCGCCGGATCGCTTCTTGCCAGTGTTATTTACTTCAGTGAGGTATTCCTTTTCAAAATGAATATCAGGTTGTGGGGAAACTGCTTTTAAGATGTCGTGTCATTCGTCATTGTAACACTGTAACTGTAAACACACAACACAGGTCACTGCAAATGTTTTTTTCTCTAAATTGTATATTTAAATTAGCTGTGGCTGACGTTAAACAATAGCAAACCCTTACGCCATCACACAGCGCAGCGCCTGTCGGCTCAGGTCTCTGCTGGAGGGAAGACAGAAAGCGACGCACCCGGGCGCGTTCACATCCCTTGTACGAGCTCGCCCCCGGCGCGGCCGTGAGCGAGGCGTGCGCGTCTCCCGGTTGGGGCGCGCGGAACGGTGATGCTGCTGAGGAGGAAGATGGCGGCGGAGTGGAGTCTGGAGAGCTGCTGCGGGCACTGAGGGAGCGAGAAAGACACCGGAGAGAAAGGAAGGGATACAATAAAGGCACGCCAGCGACCACACACACCGCAGCCCAGTCACCGCCTCCGGCAAACCGGCGTCAGGAGCGCTCGCTGCCCTCGCAGGCTCTTCGGGGGAGCCGAGAGAGGGACCTCAGGAGCCCCCGGTCCGGAGCGCCTGGGAGCTGGGAGGAGACTCGCCGAGCAGCCGGCGGAGGGAGAGGCTGAGCCACACCGGGGAGCCGCGGCCCGGAGAGGAGGTAAGCAGGATTGGGTGTTGCGCCAGGACCCCTCCTCAGCCCCGCCAGTCCGGTACCGCCGCGGCCGGCCCGGCTGCTGAGCCCCCCGGAGACCCCGCTCACTGACGGCCTTGGTCGTTGTCGACCGCGTACTGCATCATCATCATCATCATCATAATCATTTCCATCGTCCGCCGACAGTAATCTGGGGTGTTCGGGGTGCGAGCTGTCTCCCGGGTGAACAATGGCAAACGGCGAGTCGACTTCGCTGCGCTTCACGGTCCACATCCTCATCCTCCAGAGCTGCTGTGGTGGACGTAGCTGCTAGCTTTCTCTTCCTCTCAGATGAGTTGTTTTTGTTCCTGGTGTGATAAGTAGATGCTCCTTCCCACCAGACAGGTGGTACAATGAGGGCGTTTGCTTCTGGTATAAACGCATTTCAGCTCCCCGAGGCGCGCAGGTCGGTCCTTTCCTGCCTCTGTCCGGTCCAGCTCCCTCTGACCGCCTCGGCGGACGTTCCCTGGGGTCCAGTGTGCGGCTCTGTTCCTGGAGGCCAGGAAGCCGGCGAGTTAGCGGGGTCGGTGTTTACTGCCCGAGGGGGTGTGGGGCAGGAGCTCTGCCCGTGGGGCTCTGATGCCTGTGCGAGCACACAGCTAGTGACACTCTGATATTGCCTCCACCAGCACTGAGACACAGGCTCGGAGACCTTGAGGCGCAGGCAGACAGGGTCCATGAGCACCCGTCTCTCTGGATCTGGGGCTGCCCCCAGGGTAGACAGAGGCTGAGCGCTCTGGGGGCAAGTGAAGAACTGCTGTGGCACCTAGTGGATAAAACTGAGCTGGAGGCTGTATGTAGGAAATGCAGTTTGTTTTCTAATTAACATTGTAGTTTTGAGACAATGCCTGAAGTAGATCAGATTGCTGTGAGAATGGAGTCTGATCTGTACAGAGTTGCCCTCATTGTAACAACACTTATCACCCCTGTGAATTGCTGTTCGCAAAGTACACTGCACAGGGACTGTAGCCCCTATTGGAACAGGACTGGTCTGCTGTACTGGAACTGTAGCCCCTATTGGAACAGGACTGGTCTGCTGTACTGGAACTGTAGCCCCTATTGGAACGGGACTGGTCTGCTGTACTGGAACTGTAGCCCCTATTGGAACGGGACTGGTCTGCTGTACTGGGACTGTAGCCCCTATTTGAACGGGACTGGTCTGCTGTACTGGGACTGTAGCCCCTATTGGAACGGGACTGGTCTGCTGTACTGGGACTGTAGCTCCTATTGTAACGGGACTGGTCTGCTGTACTGGGACTGTAGCCCCTATTGGAACGGGACTGGTCTGCTGTACTGGGACTGTAGCCCCTATTGGAACGGGACTGGTCTGCTGTACTGGGACTGTAGCCCCTATTGGAACGGGACTGGTCTGCTGTACTGGGACTGTAGCTCCTATTGTAACGGGACTGGTCTGCTGTACTGGGACTGTAGCTCCCATTGTAACGGGACTGGTCTGCTGTACTGGGACTGTAGCCCCTATTGGAACAGGACTGGTCTGCTGTACTGGGACTGTAGCCCCTATTGGAACAGGACTGGTCTGCTGTACTGGGACTATATAAACGCAAATTTGCCTGTTTCAGATACTTTTTACTTTTAAGTCATTACATTTTTAAGTGCTGCATTTTGTACCTATGAAGGTGGCCTGAAATGTCAAGTCAGCACATTTGTTGTACAGTTTGCAATGGAAACCAGTAAAGCTTCAGGAGAAGCCGAGCTGGATGAGCCTGCTGGATGAGCCGTGCCAGGCCAGCAGGGTGATCGCTGGAGAGTCATCATCACATTCCGTCATCTTTAATTAGCACATGGCCTTGGCTCAGCGTGTGAGTGATAAAGGGTTTCTCTGTGGCCCCTGGAGTCTGAAGTTCGGTCAGCCGGTTTTGCTTTACTTACCGATGGCCGTGAACCGAGACCGAGTCTCGGTGAGACCGCTGTGTGAGCTGACATGTTTCCACTGTGTCTTCCCGAGCTCTTCCATCGGCGCTCTGCTGGTTTACTTACTGTCGTTTGTGCAGAGCGAAATGGATCAGAACCAGACAGTTGCGCACTTCTAGGTTTGAACACCCCTCCCACCCGCAGAGCACACCTGTTATACTGGTCTTTGTGATAATCTGTTCCTCACAAGTGTGGCTGTGGCTGCGTACACACACACACACACCCACCCCCGCTGGTGTGACCGGAGAGCTGGTACCCCAGCAGTGCGTGGGGAGGGGGTGTTGACAGGGCCCAGGAGGTGTGAGCAGGTCTGGGTGCCTGAGAGGGCTTTGAAGAGCTCGCACCTCGCTGCAGCGGCGCGAGGAGGGGGGGCTCCCTGTGCGCTGGCCTGGGGAGGCCTGGGGCCCGGCGGAGCTGCCTGGCAGGCCCAGGGAGTCGGGTTTCTCCTGGCTCGAGCCCAGGCTGTCATTGATCTGGCTCAGTGTGTGTGTGTGTGCGGCTGTGATCTGCTCTCCTGGACTGGTTTTAAACATGCGTCACGGGTCCTGGCACCTTCACTCCTGCTGATGTCTGGGCTGCAGATCAAAAGCTTTTCCTTCAGGGCTGGGTGGGGAGATGACTGGGGGTCTGCCTTGCGAGTGCAGCTCGGGGGGCACTCGGGCGCACAGGAGCCTCTCGTCTGCAGGGCCCCGGAGCGCCAAGCCCGAGTCTCCCGCGCTGCCCTCTGGCTCCCTGGCGCTGCAGAAACGCGAGCCCTGCCCTGCGGCCTGCTGGTCAGCTGGCATCAGCACTTTGAGCAGCAGTGATGACTGTGCAGCTCCAGGCAGGCAGTGTAGGGCGTCCCGCTGTTCCGATCGGCAGCGTCGGGAAGCTCCCAGAGGCTGACGAGATAGAGGCGGTCTATCCTGTCTGGCGGGCGTCATTGTTGAGAGCGAGCTTATTTCGGGAACCGGGGGGCTTCGGTCGCTGTGCCCATGTTTTGGAGGAGTGCCGTGGGCTGCTGGGGCAGGGCTGAGTCGTGGCGCCAGGGTGAGAGCAGCCCTTCGTCCTTCCCTCCTTCCCCCCCTGCGGCCCCCCTCTCTCTCCTTTCTGCCTCCCCTTTTCCCAGGATCTGCTCTGCTCCTCGTGGCTCGGGGCTGACCCCCCTTCTCTCTCTCTCTCTCCGGCAGCAGCCATGGCTTGCTCGTCCGACAGCGAGGACGATGGCTTCGTTGCCATGGACACGGAGGAGGCGGCGGGCGGGGCTGCGGGGGCCGCGGGGGGGCCGGCAGAGGGCCGCATGGAGCAGGACGGGGAGCCAGCCCGGGGCGGGGGAGCGCCGGAGCCGGAGGGCGAGGGCCCCCCCCGGGCGGAGCAGGCCATGGGCGAGCTGCCCGAGGAGGTGCTGGAGTACATCCTGTCCTTCCTGTCCCCCTACCAGGAGCACAAGACGGCCGCGCTGGTCTGCAAGCAGTGGTACCGGCTCATCAAGGGTGAGGCGGCGCGGGCCGGGCGCTCCACCGGGTCGGGTCCGGGTCCGGGTCCGTGCCTGAACCCGTCTCTCTCCCGCTCTCCCCAGGTGTGGCCCACCAGTGCTACCACGGCTTCCTGAGGGCAGTACAGGAGGGCAACATTCAGTGGGAGAGCCGCACCTACCCCTACCCTGGGACTCCCATCACACAGCGCTTCTCTCACAGTACGGTCCCCTGTCGCTGGTCCCACCTGCACGTCCTCTCCCTCTGTCTGTCCCTCTGTCTCCTCACGCCGGGGGCCATGTGTCCGTCCGTCTGTCTCCTCGCGCCGGGGGGCCGTGTGTCTGTCTGTCCGTCTGTCTCCTCGCGCCGGGGGGCCGTGTGTCTGTCTGTCCGTCTGTCTCCTCGCGCCGGGGGGTCGTGTGTCTGTCTGTCTGTCTCCTCGCACCGGGGGGCCGTGTGTCTGTCTGTCCCCCCATCTCCTGACAGAGCCCCAGTGCACAGCTGCTGTAAAGCCTGGAGTGGATCAGGCTGCTGTGAAGCCTGGAGTGGATCAGGCTGCTGTGCACTGGGGGTCTGATGGCCATGCCTGGTAGTATCTGTGATATGTGAATGTGTGTGATATGTGTCGCGTGTTCCAGGTGCGTGTTACTATGACAGCAACCAGTCCATGTACGTGTTTGGGGGCTGCACTCAGAGCAGCTGCAACGCCGCCTTCAACGACCTCTGGAGACTTGACCTCAACAGCAAGGAGTGGATCCGGCCACTGGCGTCAGGTGGGCACACTGCTGGGCACGGCTGGCTGCTCGGGCCGGTCCTCTCTCCGCTGACAGCTGCCCCGGTGCTGACCCCTGCCCTCCCTTCACTCAGGTTCCTACCCCTCCCCGAAGGCTGGGGCCACTCTGGTGGTGTACCGGGACCTGCTGGTTCTGTTCGGGGGCTGGACCCGGCCCAGCCCGTACCCCCTGCACCAGCCCGAGAGGTTCTTCGATGAGATTCACACGTACTCCCCCTCCAAGAACTGGTGAGAGGCGGGAGGGGCTGCCCTCCGCGGCGACGGGGGAGAGGAGGAGGGGTTTGGGGGTGTTGTGAGGGTGTCAGTGGGGGGGTGTGGTGGCTGCAGGGGTGTAGTGGGTCGGGTGTCAAGACTGGAGGAGAGATGGAGGGGAAGATGATGTCGAGTTGCTTGAAAGAGAAAACTCAGTAGCAGACCGTCACATCTGAGAGGCTTCGCTCTCTCTCCACCCCTGCTGCTCCCCTCACTCCTCCCCCTTGCTCTCCTGCTCCCTCTGCAGGTGGAACTGCATCGTGACAACTCACGGCCCGCCCCCCATGGCCGGCCACTCGTCCTCCGTGATCGGGAGCAGAATGGTGGTGTTTGGGGGGTCGCTGGGGTCCCGGCAGATGTGAGTAACCCTCAACCCCGACTCCCCCCCGGCGCTGCTCCCCCTGTTTGATCAGGACTGCAGCCCCGGGCCTGTCGCTGACTCGTCGTGTGCATGAGGTGTCAGCGTCGCCTCTCTGTGTCTCGCAGGAGCAACGAGGTCTGGGTGCTGGACCTGGAGCAGTGGTCCTGGTCCAAGCCGGCCGTCGCGGGTCCCGCCCCTCACCCGCGGGGGGGTCAGTCCCAGGTGAGCGGACCCCTTCACAGACCGCTACTTTAACTGGAACTCGCAGGAATCGGGCTCTTTGTATCCCTGGCCATCTCCTGGCTTTACAAAGGCTGCTCTGTAACCCTGTAACTGTGTAACAGTGATGCAAGGAGGTGCTGCAGCTCCCTTTTAAAGCTCTGTAAGTCCCCATCGATGAGCTGTGACATTTCAAATGTTGCTCTGCGGTCGCCAAGGACATCAGTGTTTGTCGGGATGCAGTGAAGCCCGTCCTGCTCGGCCCTGTTTTTCTCAGCAGCGCCTCTAGTCCAACTGTCTTGTTCCTTGTCTCAGATCGTGATGGACGACGAGACCCTGCTGATCCTGGGAGGCTGCGGCGGCCCCAACGCGGTGAGTCCCGAGCGGCCCGTCCGCCCCCGCGCCAACCGCGAGTGTCCCTGTCCAGCGCCCTCTGACCCCGCTGCCTCTGTCCGTCTTTCCCAGCTGCTGAAGGATGCCTGGCTGCTGCACATGGGCGCCTCCCCCTGGTCGTGGCAGCAGCTGCGGGTGGAGAACGAGGAGCACGGCGCCCCGGAGCTCTGGTGCCACCCTGCCTGCCGGGTATGGCCCGCCGCGCCCCGCCCGGCGCTGTAGTGTCAAACGCCGCCGGACCGTGTCCGATTGCGAGTAACCCCCCGTCCTGCTCTGTCTCCAGGTGGGCCAGTGTGTGGTGGTGTTCAGCCAGGCCCCCAGCGGCCGCGCCCCGCTCAGCCCCAGCCTGAACTCGCGGCCCTCTCCCATCAGCGCCACGCCCCCCTCGCTGGCACCCGAGCAGCGCGAGCTGCGGCCCCAGTCCCCGGTGCGAGGGCTGGGCGAGGAGGCGCCCTGCGTCAACGGCCGCTGGGGCACGCTTCGGCCGCGCGCGCAGAGGCAGGGCGGGGCCGGGGGCGGGCGGGAGGGCAGCCCCTCCCCCTCCCGCGGCGCAGACAGCCCCCCCGCCCTCAACGGCTCCTGCTCCTCGGCCGGTGGCAGCCCGGCGCAGGCCGGCTCGCCGGGGACTCCCAGCGCGGTGGAGGGATACGAGTTTCGGAGCAGGACTGGCACCGACGCCCACCCGCGGGCGCTGGACTACGGCTGGGATCCCAAGCCGGCGCTCCCAGAGTGCCCCACCCCCGAGCAGACCAACGGGCTGCACACGCCGCCGCCCCAGAGCGCGGCGCGGACGCCCCCGGGCGCGGTGTCCCCCGGCGCGCTGCGGAGGGGCCTGGAGGCCGTCAAGGCCCTCTCCACGGCTCCTTCCTCTTCCTCTTCCTCTCCGCATGGGGGCGTGGCCACGGCCTCCAGCCCGCCCCCTCCTGCCCCGCCCCCGGCCGCGGTCGACGGACACTCCATCCCTCCAATCGCGCGGCGGCTGGGCCACCACCCCCCCCAGTCGCTCAACGTGGGCAAGCCGCTGTACCAGAGCCTCAACTGCAAGCCCATGCAGATGTACGTCCTGGACATTTCCCGGGCCAAGGAGAGCGGGATGGTGGCCTGGAAGGTTTTCGGGGGTGGGAGCAGCTCGGTGGTGGGGCCCCCTGAGACCAGCCTTCACACGGTCGTCCAGGGCAGGGGGGAGCTGATCATTTTTGGGGGGCTGATGGACAAGAAGCAGAACGTGAAGTATTACCCCAAAACCAACGCCTTGTATTTTGTGCGCGCCAAGAGATAATACAGCCGGAGAGAGACGGACTGACCGACTTGCCCCCAGCGAGCGTTTGGGGGTGTTGGAGGGGGAGCAGTCGCTGACCCCCACTTTCTCTCCGCTTGTTTACGTGCACCACTCCTCCTTCCTCTTCCTCCTGCTGCCTTGTACAATAAAGGGAGCCCTGTGTGGGGGCAGACCGGACAGAGTCCAGCTCCTAGCTGCTGTGCCCCTCTCCGCCATCGCCCTGCGCCCCGGTGTGGGGTTCGGGGAGGTGGGGGATCACCCTCCCTCTCCCTGTGGGGGCAGGTGGGGTCTCATGGCGGTGGGCATCTGCTCTGTCCCTCTGCAGACCGGCAGGAGGGGCGGGGGCTGAGTTCTGGGATGGGTGGGTGGGGGTGGGGGTAATTGTTCTCTCTCTGTTTACAATGAAGGTTTGACCGCGCGTGCGTGTGTGTGTGCGTGTGTGCGCGCGCGCATGAGTGTGTCTTTATGGGCCCAGGTCTGGGCTCTGAGGGAGTGTCATGTGGAGAAGTGGGAGGGGTGTTCTGGAGCGAGGAGGGGAGGTTGGTATGGTTTGCAACACGGAAGTGAAGAAGATGAAATGGCGATGTGACCTGGAGGTTTCTGGGAGTGTGATGGGAGGGCAGACACCCCTCTGTTGCAGTATGGGGGTGCAGTGGGAGGAGGGGAGATCCTGAGGCGTCTCCAAGTGATCCTGTTTCCTGGGGGTATCTTTGCTGCCTTGTGTTTCAGCTGGTGATGTGACCAAGATTACATAAATAAAAACTCATGAAGGATTAAAACCACGGTCACCGTTCTGATCAAGTGTGATTTCAAGCAGTGTCGCTGTGGCGTGGGCGAGCCAGGTCCACTGGGGACAGCGTGTTAAACACAAGTAGCTGTGTTAAGTGATGGTGGGGGCTGGCGAGGCCAGTGAAGGCTGGGAACTGTCCAATGAGACTAACAGCACATGCCCGACTTCTGTACACACAGGCTCCCAGGGGCATGCTGGGACAAAGTGGAGCATCAGAGGCTACGGCCAGCAGGGGCCTGTCGGATCACCTCGCTCCCTGCGCCAGTTAGGCTGAGCGATCCCAGGACCTGATGTACCTGCTTCTTGATGGGTCCCCTGGGTGCAAACTTTAAGAGTATCTGGGCAGCTTGTTCCAGACTCCTACTGCTCTTAGTGTAAAGACGTGCCTTCTGTTTTGGGTTGGTGGCTAGGGCAATTGATCACATATGGCATTGTGTAATGCTCAGTTAATAAACAGTGAAATAAATCTGTAATAAATTTTGCTTGTTTTTGGTTAATGGCTGCAGACTGAAGAATGTCAGTCTGTTAATTAAAGACTTTAACGAGGGGTGAATCCTTAACGATCCTCTGTCTGCGTAGCCTGTTATGCGAAGCTGCCTGAACACTTGCCTAGTGTGTCGGTCAGGAAGCCTGTTAGGACAGCAGCAGTTCAGGAGGGGAGGGGGCCTTGTGACCCCTCCTGTTCGTCTGGCTGCAAGAAGCTCAATGACCCAAGAGTCCCGTCAGCCTGATCTGTAAAGGGCTCCACAGAATCGGCTCCAGAGACCCGTTTAGGGAGCTGGTTCAAGACTCCCACAGCTCTCTGTGTAAAGTGCCTCTTGTTTTCTGTCCTGCGCTCATATCCCTGAGCTCCTGCTGTTGCTGGTTGGAGGAGGTGCTGAGGTGGCTGTGAACATCTGCTCCCCAGGGGAGGTCAGGTGTTTCAGCTGCTTGTTGTGACAGTTTCATGTCCTAGTTTTTAGTTGCCTGAGCCTGTACCCTCATTTAACACTTTGTGGTTTTGAAGCCTGTTTTTTTCTTGTTGATTTCTGCATGCTCTTCTGCCGCGGTCTCTCCTGTGGTAAGGGGGAGGGGGGGGTTCCCCGCTGCGGTGGCGCCCCCCCAGCCTGCCCTGCAGCAGCGCGGGCCCTGGGCACCTGGGTGCACGGAACCTGCCAGGGGCCAGCCTGTGCCCGGCGCTCTGATCGGCGCGGTCTCTCTCCGCTGCTGTATCTGCGTAAGGGTTCAGGACGGTGCCAACACACCAGGCCGACTCGGAAACCCCAGCCCAGTCCGCCCTGTCCACTCGGGACAGGCAGTCGTGCCGCAGTCCCTCTCTGTGCCAGGAGTGTCAGGGATGGCCCTGCCTCTCCAAGCATAGAAGGGTCCCTGTGTTAACAGATTTGTATTTGGGTCTCTCTGCTCACTTGGCATCACTGCTTTGGGATTCATAGATGATGGTGCCTGAATGTCCTGAAAAATGATTTATCTCCACCTGTATCTGTCCCCTTGTCCCCTCCCCCTGTTACCTGTCCCTGCCCTTCCTCTCCCCTTGTCCCTGCCTCTTCCTCTCCCCCTGTCCCCTGTCCCTGCCTCTTCCTCTCCCCTTGTCCCCAGTCCACGTACATTCAGCTGTCTGCCCTGTTAATGGGAGTGAAGTGCAGTTTGTGACTTGGGCAGTTTTTAAGTGTTACTGGTCAGAAGTGTTGTTGGCCGGGCCGTATTCATATCATCCTTGGTTGGTTGTTAATGGTTTTTTTTTTCATTAAAAGTATCTTTTTAATTAACAAGTGAGCTGTTGTTTTATTGCACTGCCCTGGTGATATTGGTCTGTTCACCAGTTCCAGTCTGGCGTTGCTGCTGTAAGTCAGCCCGTCGCCCGGTGTGCGTGGTTTCGGGACGAGGTGGGTAAGTCGCACCCCAGCAGCAGTGAGCGGCCGATCCGCAGGAGTCCAGTCTTGCAGGCGGGTGGCTGGTGTGCTCTACGCCCACACTGCCCACGGCTGGAGCCGCCAGCTGGACTCGTGTCTGCCAGGCGCCTGCGCCCCAACAGCAACAAGGGTCACAGCTCGGCGGTGTCCCATCAACCCTCGGCTCCCACCATTCCTCCAATTTGACTGCCCAGGGGTCCCAGCTGGCCGCCTCGCCCTGGAAAGGTCACCCTGAAACTGCTCCAGCACTGCAGCCAGGACGTCTGATCCAGACACCCGCCGCCCTCTGTGTAAAGGTCTTCCTATCCCTGGTTAGCTGAACCTTTTAATTTCCTTTTGTCTCATGGTCTGGGTATCTTACAGGTACCTATATCGATAAAAAAACTTAATCTTAATCAGGGAAAGATCATAAGGAAAAAACCCTATAGATATTTCCATTTGAGAAAATATTTTAATTGATTATTCAACTACTCGCTTTGGAGCAACACCCAAGCTGCAGGATCCCTGTTCAGCTCTTGTTACCCAGGAGAATAGCGCCCCCGTGTGAAAGCCGCTGTACTGACCTCGGCTGTCCACTGGGTGGCGCAGGAGTCCGTGTTGGGCTGGCAAAGGCACGTCTAACACCTGAAAAAAGATCGATTCATCTTTTCATCATCTCAGTCTTTTACCATGAATATATACTTAAATATTAACAAAATATTAATATTTTAAAATGAATTCTATATATTTATAATAGTCATGCTGCTGCCTTACAGCTCAGCGGTGTGTGTTTCTGTGTGTGTGCAGTCTGTGTGGATGCAGTATGTGTGTGTGTGTGTCTGTGTAGATGCACTACGAGTGTGTGTGTCTGTGTGGATGCAGTATGAGTGTGTGTGTGTGTGTCTGTGTAGATGCACTACGAGTGTGTGTGTGTGTCTGTGTGGATGCAGTATGAGTGTGTGTGTAGTCTGTGTGGATGCAGTACGAGTGTGTGTGTAGTCTGTGTGTGTCTCTGTGTGTTTTGTGCGCAGAGGGACCGATTCCTCTGGGCAGGAGCCGGATGGCTGTAGAAGCCAGAGATGAGCAGGGTTGTGAAGAAGTGTTTGTGTGACGGCGTGTGTTTGTGTTTGTCAAGGAGACTCCAGCCGGAGGGACAGTTACATGATAATAACAACAGGAGGGGTGAGGGGAGCAGCCACAGCTCCGGTTCCAGATCTTCTGTGGACATTGCTGACGTTCCAGGCGTAACCCTTCCAGTTTCCTCTGAGAGAGCCAGCGCCAACCCTCCCTCTGTTTACTCCTGACCTTTTACCCAGAGAAACCTTTAGTTCCTCCTGGGGGGAGAGGGGGGCATGGGCTAAGCCTCATTGGCTGAGGGGAAGGGGGTAAGTGAGGAGCGGAGAACCTCATTGGCTAGCGGCGGGGTGGAGGCGGGGCTCAGTCGCAGGGGAGGTCTGCTGGAGCTCATGTTCCCACTGACTGGGGCCGAGGTGCCAGCGGGCAGCTCCTCCCTCCCAGCGACCCGCCTGCGCGGACGAGGCTGTGCCGGGAGTCAGGGTCAGGGAGCAGAGTCCGGCGTCCCTGACAGAGACCCAGCCTGTGCCAGGCTCCAGCTCCGAGGCACAGCTGATACACGTTGCCACGCCAACCGGGGCAGTTTTGGCACCTGAACCTCAACTTGAAGAAGAGGATAGTCGCTGCGTCACTCCGTCGCTGTGCCCCGGGCTCACGGATTAGAACTTGACCGGTCCAGAACCAGGGCACTTTACTCAACTGGGATGAACCTGAATTGACGTTACCGTCTCGGAATGATTGATAATTATGATTGACATTAGGAACAGTAATTGAGGTTCTTGTCTGTCTTCCTGGTTCAGAACAAGCCAGGCAGAACCGCTGGGAAGAGATTTCTCGCGGGCTTCTTAATCTACACTGGTGTGGACTGGGCTGTGTGGGATTACTGGGCCAGACTGGAGGGGGCCGGACAGGAGAGAGGCTCTGTTCCCGCAGCTGCGAGCACTGGACCCCAGGGAGCAGGAGTAGGCGCCCGCCGTCCAGGAGGATGGGGGTGCTGCTGCAGTATTCCCGGGAGACCCCTCCCCCGCCCCTGACGCTCTGGTGCCCCCTGGACTTCGCCCTGGGCGCGGCGGCCTGCTGCGGGGCCTGCGTGTTCACCAACCCGCTGGAGGTGGCCAAGACGCGGCTGCAGCTGCAGGGGGAGCTGCGCGCGCGGGGCTCGTACCCGCGGCCGTACCGCGGCGTGCTGCAGGCGCTGTGGGCGGTGGCGCGGGCCGACGGGCTGGGCGGCCTGCAGAAGGGGCTGTCGGTGGGCCTGCTGTACCAGGGCGTGATGAACGGGGTCCGACTGGGGGTCTACTCCCGCGCGGAGGCCGCGGGCCTTACCCAGCCCCCAGGGGGCAGTCTGGCCACGGGTGCCACCGCAGGGGCTCTGGGAGCGTTCGTGGCCAGCCCCGCCTACCTGGTGAGTGACAGCTCGCCGTGTGTGTGTGTGTGTGTGTGTGTGTGTGCGCATTGCGTCATGGTGCATCAACAGTGCTGAAGTATTCGTGCCTCCCTCTCTTGGGGTAACTCACACTGGTCCCCCCAGCACACGGGTCTGCCTGGTGCTGTGATGGGTTGGGTGCCCCAGCCCGGGGGGGGAGAGGGCGCAGCAGGCAGGTGTTGACGCAGAGGGCACTGTCTGTGTTCCAGGTGAAGACGCAGCTCCAGGCCCAGACTGTGGCTGCCGTCGCCGTGGGCCACCAGCACAACCACCAGGTGAGAGGGGCACAGGGGCACAGGGGCACAGGGGCAGGGAGAGGCGCAGAGGGGTGGAGAGAACAGAGGACACACAGTTACAGCTGCTGCCAACCACACCTGGCCAGTCTGCCCAGATAGCCCCCTGCGTTTTAGTACTTCAGCAGCTAATGATCCCAGTGCCTCGTCCAGCCACTTCTTCAAGTGCATCATCTTCAGCAACGTGCCTGGGCCGCCTGTTCCAGACTCCCGCTACCCGCTGTGTAGAGAAGTGCCTTCTGTTCCGGGTTTCAGTGCACTTTGTGCCTCATACTTGTGTCAGGTGCCTTCTTGGTCTTGAAGAGGCTGATTTCAGATGGAAGGAACGAGGCACGAGAGACTCAGAATGAGAAGTATTTCAACAGAACATGAGATTCTGAAATGGTTGACTGGGTGCAGTGTAAATATTTGTGTCTTTCCTGGCTGAGGTGTGCGTGGTGTTTCCAGAGCAACACCATTGATCTGAGCCAAGCGAGAGGGGTCACGAGGGGGGAGGGGTAAATGAGGGGCAGAATGAGCAGGGGAGGCCCCACACTGCCCCACACTGCCCCACACTGTCCCACACTGCTCCACACTGCTCCACACTGTCCCACACAGCCCCACACAGCCCCACACAGCTCCCCACAGCCCCACACAGCCCCACACAGCTCCCCACAGCCCCACACAGCCCCCCACAGCCCCCCACAGCTCCACACTGCTATTGAGGCATTGCACAAACTCCACACACCCTCCCTTGTTTTGAGGGATTGCTGTTGCTGTTGCTGTTGCTGTTGTGTGTGTCTTCCAGGCCAGCGCCCAGTCAGCCCCGGCAGCTCTTTGTCTCTCAGGCAGGGCTGAGCAGTGAGCTGCTGAGTCAGGAGTCTGCACTGGGCCTGGGTGGGTGTCAGCTGACCAATCAGCACTCACACTCCTGTTTTGAAACTGCAACACCTCCCAGCAGAACTTCATCAGACGAGCAGGCAGATGATATGGGGAAATCTGCTTACAGCTCAGTGTTGCACAAACAGAGCAGAAAGAGCACTGGGCCCCTCTGTGTCAGAGAGTGAGGTCTGGTCAGTAAGACAGCCTGTCCCTTCGTCTCGGACACAGTGAAGTATTAAACCCCTGTCCTCTCTCCTCTGCCTCTCTGTCAGGGCGTGTCCAGCGCGTTTGCCAGTATCTACCGCAGCCAGGGCCTGCTGGGCCTGTGGCGGGGGGTGGGCGGCGCTGTGCCCAGGGTCATGGTGGGGTCAGCCGCCCAGCTCGCCACCTTCAGCGGAGCCAAGGACTGGGTCAGCCTGCAGCAGGTAGGGAAGAGGAGGGCTGTCTGTCCGGGTCAAGATCAGGCCAGTTCCTGTCCGGCAGACACCCTGACCGAGGCGCTCCAGCAGTCTCTGCCAATACCGGACCCCCAGTACTTGAATTACCGAATTCAGCCTTAACTGCTGCGACAGACCTACAGTGGAACCGACTGCAAGAGCCCAGTTTGGCTGCCCCTGCCCCTGACCGCAGGGTCAAACAGACCCAGGGGCAGAATGGAGTGAGTCTCACAGTCCTCCCCCTCTAAATCCAAATCAAATCAATTCAATTCAACAGCTTTATTGCATGACCGAAGAATGACAGTGTTGCCAAAGCATGTACAATTAACACCACATCTATAGACATTTACAGTACAGACACATCATAAGACATTTTCATACAACATATGGAGCATGACTGAGAAACAGCCTCTCTCTGTTGCAGTGGTACAGTCCAGACAGCTGGCTGGTGGCCCTCACAGCTGCCATGATCAGCAGCGTCTCCGTGGCGATTGCCATGACACCCTTTGACGTCATCAGTACTCGACTTTACAACCAGCCGGTGGACAAACAGGGAAGGGTGAGTGTGGGCGTCTCTAGGAGACCACAGAGTCTGTGTGTCTCTAAGACACGAGGGTGTCTATGAGTCTCTAGGAGACCACAGAGTCTGTGTGCCTCTAAGACACGAGGGTGTCTATGAGTCTCTAGGAGACCACAGAGTCTGTGTGCCTCTAAGACACGAGGGTGTCTTTGAGTCTCTAGGAGACCACAGAGTCTGTGTGCCTCTAAGACACGAGGGTGTCTATGAGTCTCTAGGAGACCACAGAGTCTGTGTGCCTCTAAGACACGAGGGTGTCTATGAGTCTCTAGGAGACCACAGAGTCTTCCTTGAAAAAAGCACCTGCTCAGACGATCAAAATGAAATTGTTCCAAGTGTGTAAAAAACGCTGGTTTGAGGGCGCCGACTGCAGCCCTCCAGGAGCTGGGCTGGCTGACTGGGGACTGGATGCTGTCTGACGTTCTTTCTGCTCCTTGCTCTCCTGCAGGGCTGTCTGTACAGGGGGTTCCTGGACTGCCTGGCGAAGGTGTGCCGGACAGAGAGCCCCCTGGGGCTGTACAAGGGCATTGGGCCGGCCTTCGTCCGCCTGGGGCCCCACACTGTGCTGAGCATGCTGTTCTGGGACCTGCTGAGGAGGGAGACCTGTCCACACCAGCGCAGCCGGGGGTCGAACTGAGGGCGGCGCCGCAGGGCGGGGCCAGGGGCGTGGTTAGTGCTAATACGTGAGAGGGCCTGTGATTCGCTGAAGGGCACAGATGTGGTTAGCTTAGGGGGTGTGGCTAAAACACTCCAGTTGTTATTTTGACCGCATGTCTTAAACTCAGATTTCAGGGTTACTTCATATTACAAACAGTTAAAACACACACACAAGCCAGTAGGTCAGGACTGCGTTTGCCCTTCGGAGTACTGTATTTGCCATGAAGATTCTTTCACAAAGTGTCACAGAGCACAGATCTTCGATGGCTTTTGTACAGCTCCTGCCTGATGATTCATAAACAATTTGTACAGTAGTTGTCTATGCAATGTTATTAAAAAAAGAAACATTCAGTCAGTACTAGTGGGTTCTTTACAAAACCCTCTACCTGGAGTGGATCAGACTGCTGTGCACTGGGAGTCAGACTTACTGTAAAACCTAAAGAGACTGATGTGTACTGCTGTGCGTATAACTAATTACACTGTAAAACCTGTGTGGATCTGCGAGCTGAGCCTTGGCAGTCAGATTCTCAACAAGCTCAGCTCGCAGGACATGAGTCTCAGTATCTGGGGCCAAAGAGCTTTCCTCTCTGTTAGTTTTAATAAATTGAAGCCGCAGTGAGAAAGCTATTGTCTTCAGTGTGAAATGGACACAAGAGAAACCTTGCAGCTAAAACAGAGTGAGAGGCGAAGGAGAGAGAGGGGATCGCTACGAGGGAGAGGAGCACCCTGACCATCTGACCCCTGTGGCTGTTAGTAGCTGACTCATCCCAGAAACTCCTCCAGCTGTTACTTTCAAGAGGCCCAGGGTGTCAGCTAGGCTGCCTGTTCCACACTCCTACAACCCTCTGTGTAAAGAAGAGAAGCCTCCTTTCCTCAGTGTTCACGTGTTCCTGCTTTGATAGTGAAGAGGTTCTTGACTTCCGTATCTTTGAGGATTCCGAATCATTTGATCAGGTCCCTTAGAACTTATCCATTCATGACTAAAGAGATTAACTTCATTCAGCGTATCAACGTATCGGTGACACTCCCTCCAGACTGAAGAGACTCATTTCCTCCAGCCTGTAAGTGAAGATCGTTTCTTTACATCCAGGAATTACATAGTCAATCTTCTCTGGACCGATTCTATGGCAGGAATATAATTTCTATAACATGGTGATCAAACTTAGATCAGTTCAGTTTATTGTCACATGCACAAGTGCAATGAAATGCTTATTTGCATGTAAGCTCTTTATGCCTTTCTGCTCCTATAACGGTGACAAGAGAGAAGGAGGGAGAACAGTGAGAAACCAGGATGACAGGTGTCCTGAGCGATACTTCCAGCCTTCCTGAGACAACAAGCTGTAAAACTGTCTGAAATACAGGGGGCTGTACTCCAGTGATGGACTGGGCTGAGCTGACCACCCCCTGTAACACCTTCTGGTCAGACAACGAGCTGCTGCCAAACCACACTATAACACCACATGTGAGTCACTCTCAATAGAGCACCTGTAGAATGCAGTGAGGACAAATCTTCAATTGTCTGAGGGAGTAAAGGCGCTGTTGTGCCTTCTTTGTAGCTCCAGTTACATGCTGGGACCACGTTAAATCACTAGTGATGAAGGTACCCAGGACCTTGAAGCTGCTCACCATCTCTACAGCCACCCCATTGATGTGTACAGGGGTGTGGTCCCACCCTGCTTTCCAAAACCGATGACCAGCTCTTTGTTTTTGCGGAGGTTGAGGGAGAGATTATTGTCAAGGCACACTTCTGCAGCGTCATCAGCACATGCTTTTCTGAATAATAATAATAATATATACACTTCTATAGCGCTTTTCTGGACACTCCACTCAAAGCACTTTACAGGTAATGGGGATCCCCTCAACCACCCCCAGTGTGCAGCCTCACCTGGATGATGCGACAGCAGCCATAGTGCGCCAGAACGCTCCCCACACACCAGCTCTCAGTGAGGAGAGCAGAGATCTCACTGGAGTGTTATAAAATGTTAAGGGTACGAGCTAAACTGTAACAGACGCTTGAACTCGGCAGACGGGGTCACTGGAGGTCAAAGTCGCCGTGCGTGGTCACGTGATCACCGGGATAACAAGGCGCTGTATCTCGGGGACGGAAGCAGCACAAACGCTACTTTCAACGACATCAACCGGCACGACCGCAGCACTGACGAATAAGGTGGGTTTCATCGTTTGTGCTGTCTGCAGGGGGGGCAGCCTCACGGGCCTATCTCAGAGATGTGGAGTCGACTGATTAAAATCAGAGCAGATTCGGACAGCGGCTGTACACACTATCACCCACAAGGCGGCGCTGTTGATCCTGTTTCGGTATAAACTTTTTATCAGGCGACGCTAAAGATACAATTTATTCTTGTGATACTGTTTTTATACCGTTTGCTGTGGGAATTGCATTCATTGTATTTCACAAGCAGTGATTTTTTTGGTTTCACTATACGTCGTCCGTGCGTTCGCCGGCGGCTCCATCGATCTGATTGATTAGTTTCTCGCCCGAAACGAGGCTCTCTGTCGCTCGCGGGCGGGCGGTGACCTTTGAAACCCCGGCGCGCACGCCGGCTGCCATTTCTCTCCGCCCGGCGCCGTGTGTCGCGGCAGGAATGCTGTCCGTCCTGCGGTCCTGGCTGCCCGCTCTCCCCGGCGTGTCGTGGCTGTCGCCCGGCACCGCCACGCTAGACTCGCTGCTGCAGGGTAAGAGCCCGCCCCCCCGGGGTCCGGCCGCCGCTCACTTCCGCCTGGCCCGCGACCCACCGGCGTGTCTGTTTCCCGACAGGGCTGGTGGGCGCGTGCGGGATCTCGGTGCTGTGTAACCTGCTGCGCGTGCACGCGTTCATCAAAGGCTTCAGGTGAGTCGCCTGTCCAGAGCTGGACGCGCCTGCAGTGACCCCTGGAAGGGTCATCGCGTCTGAAGGGCCACATCGTCATCGGCTTGACCAGAGTGTGAGACTGTCCAGGGTGTGGTGCTCCAGTGTACTGAGAGCTGGACCGGAGAATCAGCAGTACTGTAAACACTGAGAGTTATTCAAGTAGCACTGCAGTGACACTGCTGTGTGCGGGGTGACAGTGTGTCTGTAGTTCACTGCAGTAGCTCTTCTCTGTGTGCAGGGTGACAGTGTGTCTGTAGTTCACTGCAGTGACACTGCTGTGTGCGGGGTGACAGTGTGTCTGTAGTTCACTGCAGTAGCTCTGCTCTGTGTGCGGGGTGACAGTGTGTCTGTAGTTCACTGCAGTGACACTGCTGTGTGCGGGGTGACAGTGTGTCTGTAGTTCACTGCAGTAGCTCTGCTCTGTGTGCGGGGTGACAGTGTGTCTGTAGTTCACTGCAGTAGCTCTCTGCTCTGTGTGCGGGGTGACAGTGTGTCTGTAGTTCACTGCAGTGACTCTGCTCTGTGTGCAGGGTGACTGTGTGTCTAGTTCACTGCAGTAACTCTGCTCTGTGTGCGGGGTGACAGTGTGTCTGTAGTTCACTGCAGTAGCTCTGCTCTGTGTGCAGGGTGACAGTGTGTCTGTAGTTCACTGCAGTAGCTCTCTGCTCTGTGTGCAGGGTGACAGTGTGTCTGTAGTTCACTGCAGTTGCTCTCTGCTCTGTGTGCAGGGTGACAGTGTGTCTGTAGTTCACTGCAGTAGCTCTCTGCTCTGTGTGCAGGGTGACAGTGTGTCAGTAGTTCACTGCAGTAACTCTGCTCTGTGTGCAGAGTGACAGTGTGTCTAGTTCACTGCAGTGACTCTGCTCTGTGTGCAGAGTGACAGTGTGTCTGTAGTTCACTGCAGTGACTCTGCTCTTTGTGCAGGGTGACAGTGTGTCTGTAGTTCACTGCAGTAACTCTGCTCTGTGTGCAGAGTGACAGTGTGTCTGTAGTTCACTGCAGTAGCTCTCTGCTCTGTGTGCAGAGTGACAGTGTGTCTGTAGTTCACTGCAGTGACTCTGCTCTGTGTGCAGGGTGACAGTGTGTCTGTAGTTCACTGCAGTAGCTCTCTGCTCTGTGTGCAGGGTGACAGTGTGTCTGTAGTTCACTGCAGTAGCTCTCTGCTCTGTGTGCAGGGTGACAGTGTGTCTGTAGTTCACTGCAGTAGCTCTCTGCTCTGTGTGCAGGGTGACAGTGTCTGTAGTTCACTGCAGTAGCTCTCTGCTCTGTGTGCAGGGTGACAGTGTGTCTGTAGTTCACTGCAGTAGCTCTCTGCTCTGTGTGCAGGGTGACAGTGTGTCTGCAGGATCACTCAGTCCTGCAGTAACCTGCTGCTGTTGCCAGAGCCCTGCAGCTGGTAAAACCTGGACTGGATCAGACTGCTCTTCACTGGGAGTCTCTGTGCTTTTGCAGTGACCCGGGCCGGGCCAGTGGAGACCGGGTGCAGTTGCACAGGAGAGGCGGGTTTATGGAGGCGGTCCAGCTGTGGGTTTTGACGGCGGTGCTGGGAGTGGTGGGTTCCAGGGTCGCTGCGCTGGTGGTGCTGGAGTTCTCACTGCGGGCCGTTTCTGCAAGACTGATGGCAGTGCCGGTGAGCCACACACACTGAACACTGGTCCTCTGAGACTGACACTGAACACTGGTCCGCTGAGACTGACCGGTGAGACTGACACTGAACGCTGACACTGAACTCTGGCCTGCTGAACACAGGCACTCTGAACACTGACGAGCTAAACAGTGACACCAAACACTGGCACAATGCTTGACGCTCTGCTGTATGCAAAGCAGCTGATTGAATTCAGTCTAATAAAGAGCAGAACTGTAAGACTCATTGCAGTGCCACCTCTCTGCCTGCAGGAGGCCCTCCACAGCAGCCAGCTACTGGTGCAGTGCCAGTTCTCCCTGGGCTGTGCGCTGACCTGCAGCCTCAGCTTCCTCCAGGAGGGGGCGCCGCAGAGCACCCTGAGCCTGGCGCTGAGCGCAGGGCTGGCAGGGCTGCTGTGCTGGCACACGAGGTCGCTGTGGGGGCACGTGGGCACGATGTACAAGCTGCACAGCTCCCAGCGGTACTGCGGGGTGTGCGTCGCGCTTCTGACCTGGTCCCACGCCATCCCGGGCCTGCTGCGCCGCGCCCTCGCCCTGGCCTTCCTGGTGGCGGCCGTTGCCGCCTTGTCCCTGATCAACCGCGACTTCCTGTCCGCGGCCGACGCCCTGAGGTTCTGGACTCCCCTGACGATCTGCTACACCTTGCTGGTCATCTACATGCAAGGTGAGGGGGGGGGCGGCCGGGGGGGGGGTGTGCGCTTCTGGGTCTTTTACTGACCGTCTCTCCCCTCCCCCTCAGAGGAGCAGCAGCACCGCCCTGGTGGCCAGGCTGTGTTCCAGACCGTGGTGGTGCGACTCGGGGGGCTGCTGGTCCTGATGCTGACGGTCGGTCGCTGGGGCGACGTGCTGCACATCCTGGTGTGCTTCCTGGGGGAGGGGTGCTGCCTGCTGCGGGCCTGGGACCTGCTGACAGCCCACCAGACACAGGTCCGCCCCCCCGCACCCCTGTTCCCTGAGCTCCCCCTCCCCGGCCTCCCGGCTCACACTCCCCCCGGGCAGGACCGCAGGCTCCGGCCTGGCGCGGCGCAAGGGCGCATCGTCACCAGCGGTATGGCGGCGGGAGGTTCACCCCCTGTTTCTGTCTGCAGGAGGCTGAGCTCGGCCCCACCAGGGGCTCCCCAGGGCCCAGGAAGGAGGGCGTCTGCTTGAGAGGCTGTCCTGAGGTCGCCCAGGCCAGCAGAAAAGATAAGGACCTGTAGCGGCCCTGAGGAGACTGCCTGAGCTGAGCCCTGCTGGCTCCCAGTCTACCAACATTGAGCACACCCGCTGGGACCAAGAGACTTGAGCCTTTAGGCGGAGACTTTTCTATCTTGTTTAATTCATGTACTTAAACTTTATACACCTTCACGCCAGCAGAAAGCACTGTTGCAGCAGGGAGAGAAGGGAGAGGAGAGGGAGGGAAAAAGATAGAGAAAGTCATACATTGAGATAACTGGAGATGGAGTAAAGGAACGAAGACTGCCCCCTGCTGGCTGAACGGCATACAGGCAGTGTGCTGGTTTTTTACAGTGCAGTAGCAAGAGCTGCCACCAGAGGTCCAGATCGACATTTTCTCTGGACCTTGAGACCGCTGCTCACAAGCCAGCACATCCAGTATTTTACACTTCAGATCAATCCTCCTCAAATTATTTCAGTTTAAATTGTGTACATATTATTTGGACAATGATCAGGGTGCTGTTGCTTTTGTTGGTGTGTCAGTCTGGCATCTGTCTGTAAGTCGGTCAGAGTCAGATTGGCTCTCTCTTCGTCTCCCTCTCTTCCTCGGTGTCTGTCTGTGTGCGTCTTACTGTCCCCTAACTCCCCACTGACTGTCTGTTCTCACAGTGTTCCCACTGTTCCAGGACTGTTTTCACCCTGCATGGAGTTTGGTGTAATAAATAATATGAGAATGAAAGTTAGAGGGAAGCTGCCCACAGATACAGAAATACAAATGTGAGCGTGTGTGTGCGTGTGTGTGCGTGCGTGTGTGTGCGTGTGTGTATGTGTGTGTATGTGTGTATGTGTGTTTGCACAGACTCTTTTGCAAGAGCTCTGCCCTCTGAGCCCTTATCACCCCTGCCCTGTTCTTTGCTGATTGTATCTGTAGGGAGTCACTTCTGTTGTTTTTCAAAGGTGGAGATAAATTCCTTTGTTGCATGTGGCAGTTAAAATGAATAATTACTGCTGCTGTCTCTAAAGACACTGTCCCTGCCTCTAGAGACACCATCACTGCTGCTGTCTCTAGAGACACTGTCCCTGCCTCTAGAGACACTGTCACTGCTGCTGTCTCTAGAGACATTGTCCCTGCCTCTAGCGAATATTTGGTTTGGAAGTAGTGGGGCTGATGGGGATGGTGCTCAGGTCCTGCACTCTCACACGGTTGTTCTGAGAGAGGTGTGAGCACTCTCACTGACCAGGCGCTCGTCAGACCCTGCGGACTCGCAGGCCTGGCTCATGCTGATGGACCACAGTGTGATATACTGACAGCTTGCAGCCTGGGACAGAGGGGGTGTCACTGTGACCCCAGGAGCAGGAGGTCTGCGAAGTTTGCCGAATCTGCGCAGCTCTGCTGAGTTGGTGCAGTTTGTCTGCGCAGCCCGGCAAAGATGTAAACGCACCAGTGGGACCTGAAGTGAGTCCAGTGCGAGGAGAGAGCTCACCAGCCCAGCGATTCACCTGGTTTCAGACAGGAGCCCAGAGCTGTCTGCTGCCCTCCTAGAGCCTTGCTGTTTACACACTTTCCCAGCTGTGTGTGTGCGAGAGAGTGTGTGAGTTTCACTCAGTGTCCAGAAAGGACTCGGAAAGTCTCAGTGTTCCCCTCTGCTCTGGGCCGGGTCAGGCGCTGTCCTGCTGGGGCGGCTGGTTCAGTGGAGCAGTTGGAGGTCCGAACAAAACTCTGAAAGTCCCAAATGTAGAAGTGAAACTAGAGGTTTCTCTGTGCCGGAGAGAAGCTGCCTGGGAGTGTGGCTCCAGCTCAGCCGGGTGGGAGTTCCAGGCAGCGGAAGTCTGGGGGGGGGGCATGGGGCCCCCAGGGCATGACTGACAGCAGGACAGCGGGGTGGGCGGGGCTGACCTCTCGACCCTGTGGGCAGGAGGAGGGGCTGGCAGGGGTCTGGGTGATGTCATCACGGACAAGCCCCAGCAGCCCTGAACATTCCTCAGAGCCTGACTCCTGCCTCCACACCCCTCCCCCTCTCCCGCTCTGTCCCAGGCGTCTCCCTGCTCCTGCTCCTGTTTTCCCGGCTCCACACTCCCCTCCCTCTTTCTTTATGAACACCTCTTCTCAGTCCCTGTGCCAGAGTCATCGTGTGCTGTTAATCCGTGACGTTTAGGCCTTGTGCACGCTGCACACACTCCCAGCCTCGTCTGCGTGTCACAGATTCGCCGAACAGCTGGGTGTACGCGCTGCACACACTGAACACCAGATGTGGATATACTGCATAAACACACTGAACACCAGGTCTCCATATACTTAATACATTTGCAGACTAAGCACCAGGTGTGTTTATGAACTGTACACTGAACGCCAGGTGTTCACAGGCTGTGTACCATATAGACACTCTGAACACCTGGTACGCTGTTGATTGGCGTATACCTGCTGCACCCTGGGGTGTCCTGTTCAGGTCTGGGGCCAGCAGCAGCTCCAGCTGGGAGGCAGGGAGAGGAGAGTCTGGGAGAAGGGGGGCGGGGGCTGTCCGTGGGCAGGTATCTACTCACATCCTGCTCCCCCGCAGGAGGAGGAGACAGAAAGAGAAAGAGAAAGAGGGAGGGAAGCAGTGGGGGTGAGGCTGTGCGTCAGTTTCGTGGAGCTCAGGCTCTGACTCAAGAACTGTTCACCTTTTCCGGCCGGAGCCGGAGCCGCAGAGGGGGAGGGAGGGCTGGAGGAAAGGGAGTGGCCTGACGGAGCTGCTCTCCAGGTCCTGGGACAGAGACCCGCCGTGCCGACACCCTGCCAGGACCGGGAGCACAGACACTGCGCGGGACCCCAGTCTGCCCAGCACAGACGCACAGCGAGAGCCAGGCTCATCTGCAGGCTCCCCCTGACGGCCCTGATAGCCTGGAGCTTCACTGCACAGTGCAGCCAAGACACTTCTCTGTCATCTGGAGCAAACTGAGGGGCTCATTACTGTAGACCCCTGGGGTACAGGTTAGTGCTGGATTCCCTGTCTTGCAGGGAGAACTGCTGTCTCTGTATCCCTTTGTCTCTGTGTCTCTGTATCCCAGTGTTTCTGTGTCCCCGTATCCCTGTATCCCCATAGCCCTGTGTCTCTGTATCCCTTTGTCTCTGTGTCTCTGTATCCCAGTGTTTCTGTGTCTCCGTATCCCTGTATCCGCATATCCCTGTGTCTCTGTGTCTCTGTATCCCTTTGCCTCTGTGTCTCCGTATCCCTGTATCCCCATATCCCTGTGTCTCTGGGTCTCTATCCCCATATCCCTGTGTCTCTGTATCCCTTTGTCTCTGTGTCTGTTATCTGTGTGTCTGGGTTACTGGTCTCTGTGTCTGAATAAATAAAGTATTCTATCATTGTTTCTGAACTCTGGCTATGCTATGATTACTAGACTCCCTTGTCTCCCATGAATGAAGCTACTCAGGAAACATGCTGTGTCGGCAGCACCTCTCCACCTTCTCAATAACCGATCACACCTGAAGAAGGCTCTACAGCCGAAACATTGTGTTTCCTTTCTTTTCTTTTCAGCAGGGAATAAAACCCGTTACCCGTTCCTTTGTAGCCTGTGCATGCTGACGGATCTCCCTACTTGATCTATGTGTAAATAATGTTGATCAGCTATCAATAATGCTGTGGTCAGTAGTTTCCTGTTCAGATAGGGCTACAAACTTGTTGCTCCCAACACAAGAAAGTACAAGGAGGGCTAGTTAGTGTGGGACAATTTTAATCTTTTTTGCAAAATGACTTCAATGATTCATGAACTGTTCACAGAACTACAGTGCTGCTCAGACCTCTCCTCCCAGTGTGGATCTGTGTCTATGGTAAGTGTGTTCCAGGGGTGAGCTGGCATCTGGCTTGGTGCCTGGCCAGTGTCTGCCAGCTGCAGTCAGCAGCCCAAGGTCACAGCAGCTGTGATACATCTGTCAGTCACAATCTGTACACATCTGGACTGCAGATATTAGTATGGTGTATAACCATTGTAGTGTAGACCCTCAACTGGCTGGACTGTAAACACTGAGAGCTGGACAGGAGACACAGCTGGACTGTAAACACTGAGAGCTGAACAGGAGACACAGCTGCACAGTAAACACTGAGTGTTGGACAGGAGACACAGCTGCACTGTAAACACTGAGAACTGAACAGGAGACACAGCTGGACTGTAAACACTGAGTGTTGGACAGGAGACACAGCTGTACTGTAAACACTGAGAACTGAACAGGAGACACAGCTGCACTGTAAACACTCTGAGAACTGGACAGGAGACACAGCTGCACTGTAAACACTGAGAGCTGAACAGGAGACACAGCTGGACTGTAAACACTGAGAGCTGAACAGGAGACACAGCTGCACAGTAAACACTGAGTGTTGGACAGGAGACACAGCTGCACTGTAAACACTGAGTGTTGGACAGGAGACACAGCTGCACTGTAAACACTGAGAACTGAACAGGAGACACAGCTGCACTGTAAACACTCTGAGAACTGGACAGGAGACACAGCTGCACTGTAAACACTCTCAGAGTTGGACAGGAGACACAGCTGCACTGTAAACACTTGAGAGCTGATGGAGACCCAGCTGGACTGTAAACGGTCTGAGAGCTGGAGAGTGGAAGGCTTGTACGAGGAGGCTTATACAAGTGTGGATGTGTGGAGACTGAGGGGGATTCTTCTAACAGCCCCATGCGATGCCCTTCAAGAAGAAGGGTCTCTGATCTGTACCACAGCAGCAGGAGAAGGCCTGAATGTCCCCAGTGTCCAGACTCCCTGTCCGCAGGCTCGTCGGCTGTGCTCAGCCTGTGCCGTGTTGTTTTCCTGCAGAGTGAGGTGTCGTGCTGTGTGTCGGAGTGTCCCCGGTGCCCCCCGGTGCCCCCAGCGCCATGATGGCAGCCCCGCAGCCCCAGAAGAGGATGGTGTCGTCCGTGTTCATCACCCTGGCACCGCCGTACCGCGCGCAGGTGCGTCCCGCGTCCCGGGACACCCAGCCCAGCGCCACTGGCACAGGGTCCCAGCCCCCCAACACAGGGGGCGCTGGCTTCACCAGGACAGCAAGCCCTCCAGCCACCAGGGCGGCGCCAACAGCCAATGGGCAGCACCAAGCCCAGCCCTCACCTGGGTGGAGAGGCAGCAAGGGCACAGGTCCAACAGGGAGTGCAGCACTGGCCACAGCAGCGTCCGCAGCACTGACCACTGCAGCGTCCACAGCCGGGACCACAGCACTGACCACTGCAGCGTCCACAGCCCTGACCACAGCTGGGAACAGAGAGAACGGCACTGAAGGTAGAGGGAGAGAAAGCTCCTTGGATAGGCAGAAACAGTCCAAGTGGGTATTGCAGGGGGGGCAGTAAATTATGTTGGAAGGTGAGATATGGTGCATTTTATTCAGGGGTGCAGTTAGTAATGGGGGGCAGTTACATATTGGGGCAGGTATTTATTGGGGGCTCTGGAGGAGAAGGCTGATGGGGGTCAGTGAGACGGGGCAGCGGCGAGGATCAGTGTTGGTTCGAGGGGGAGCTCTGTCCAGGCTGGGGTTTCTCCAGGGTCGAGTTCTAACTCAGTGTCTTTCTCTGCTGATCAGACTTCCCCTCTGTCCTGCCCCCGCCATCCCCACCGCCCCCGCCAGAGGCAGCCCTGCCCGCATTCTCCAGCCCTTGCCTCCCACTGCCTCCCCCTCCACTGGCTGTCACAGCGCCCCCTGTCTCCAGCGCGGGGCCACTGCACACACTGAAGGTAGGAGAGCACTGCCTACACACAGAGGCACTGCACCGTCTTTCCCTTTTAACGTCTTGTTTTAAAAGATGTCATCCCTTTCTTGCACTCTGGGCTACATATAAACAGATCTCACAGCGTCGGCATTCTCCCTCAGCACGTAATTCATTCTCTAAATTGGCAGCTCAGGTAACCTGTTCGCCCCTGTTGTGTTCCTTGTAGGGCACAGCGGCAGGGCGGGGAAGGCAGTGCGAGGAGCACGCTCCCTCTGGTGGTGAAAAGCAGCCAGTGGACCAGCCCCTGGACTCCCAGCCCAGCTGGTCAGCGCCGCCCCACATGGACAGCAGAGGTACAGAGCGAAGGAGGGGGCGCTGCCTGTTACCCCACTGCAGGCGCATGCTCAGAGTGGGGTTTCAACTCTCCCAGATCGTCTTGTTGGGGGGAATCGCTTTTTTGAGTTTTTATCTTCCTGCGCTCTCTCTGTGTGCTCAGTCCCTACTTTTGAAGCTGATCTCCTATGGGCTGTTTCTCCCCTGTATTTCTTCAGAGATCTGTGGCTACTGCCACAAGCTTGTCCCGTCCACTGAGCCCGCTGTGGAGGCCCTGAGCAAGACCTACCATGCAGGCTGCTTCCAGTGCCGGCAGTGTCGCCGCCCGCTGGCCGGACAGCTGTACTACAACAAAGTCGGAACTCCCCTGTGTGAGCCCTGCTACTCGGTACTTGATCGCTCCTGAGGCTGTTACTGTTGTTATCAGTGCTGCCTGTACTCCTGACACTGCTGTTCCCCAGTCTTACTGATCTCCATCACTCCTGAGGCTGTTACTGTTGTTATCAGGGCTGCCTGAACTCCTGACACTGCTGTTCCCCAGTCTTACTGATCTCCATCACTCCTGAGGCTGTTACTGTTGTTATCAGTGCTGCCTGTACTCCTGACACTGCTGTTCCCCAGTCTTACTGATCTCCATCACTCCTGAGGCTGTTACTGATGTTATCAGTGCTGCCTGTACTCCTGACACTGCTGTTCCCCAGTCTTACTTCTCCTACAGTTCCACTTCTAGCAGAACCACACTGCTGGCAGTTGTTTCAAATGCTGCTGCCAGATGCCGTGGATGCACAGTCTCCTCATATTACACCGCAGTATTAATTATAACAATATTAATACCGGTATTATGCAGTGCCTTTAAAAGTAATCATCTGAAAACACTTGACAAAAAATGTACAGAAATAAAAAAAAGCCAGGTACCCCTTAAAGATCCTTGTACACCTTTATAGTAGACTTAAAAGTAATGACACTACTGCTACTACCAGCAGTGCTGTTACAGCTCTATTCTTTTTTGTGAAAATGTGGTTCCTTATTACTGACAGTCCTCTGTCTCCCCCTGCAGGCCACTCTGGAAAGGTGCATGCGCTGCAGTCAGGTGATTCAGGATCACGTGATTAGGGCCATGGGCAAGGCCTCCCACCCAGAATGCTTCATCTGCACAGTGTGCAGCAGACCAATCGGAGAAGAGAAATTCGCCGTGGATGACAAGAACGAGCTGTACTGCCTCCAGGACTATTACAGGTACTGCCCCTCCCTGTAGCCCCGGAGACACCAGACAGGCAAGCAGGCCTGACTCCCAGAGCGCAGCACCGTTAGCATGGCTTGACAACTTGCACAGGCAGGGAGGCTAAAATCACGTGAAATACATCTGCTGCCCCTCACCGCGGGAGGGAGTCCGGTTGTGTCCTGTCTCGAGGTCACTCTGCGTCCCTCCTGCAGGACGTTCGCCCCCGAGTGCAGCGTGTGCCGCCAGCTGATCGTCCCCAGGGAGGACGGCAAGGACGCCTACACTGTGGAGTGTCTGGGCCACTGCTTCCACGAGGACTGCTACCGGTGTGAGGTAGGCCCTGGTGTCTCCCGCTGGGCTTGAAGAGCAACGCGACTCTGTCTGCTCCTGTCCCCCTCACTGCCTCTCTCTCCCTGCCAGAACTGCAGGGTGCTCCTATCCCCCTCCCTGCCAGAACTGCAGGGTGCTCCTATCCCCCTCCCTGCCAGAACTGCAGGGTGCTCCTATCCCCCTCCCTGCCAGAACTGCAGGGTGCTCCTATCCCCCTCACTGCCTCTCTCTCCCTGCCAGAACTGCAGGGTGCTCCTGTCTCCCGAGCCGAATGAGCAAGGCTGCTACCCCCTGGAGGGACGAATCCTCTGCAAGCCGTGCCACCTCTCCCAGAGCCGCAGCCTCCCGGTGACCTCAGCTGACCTGGCACCTGCCCTCTGACCTCCTGCAGACCTGACACCTGGGCCAGGACTCAACACCCTGCCCATCTGACCTCTGACCTCCTGCGGACCTGACACCTGGGCCAGGACTCAACACCCTGCCCGTCTGACCTCTGACCTCCTGCAACTCTGACACCTGGGCCAGGACTCAACACCATGTCCCTTGACCTCTGCCCTCTGCCCTCCCACTCACCTGACACCTGGGCCAGGACTCAACACCATGTCCCCTGACCTCTGCCCTCTGCCCTCCCACTCACCTGACACCTGGGCCAGGACTCAACACCATGTCCCATGTCCTCTGCCCTCTGACCTCCCACTCACCTGACGCGTGAGCCAGGACTCAACACTACACCCCCTGCCCTCTGCCCTCTGAACTCCTGCTGACCTGACACGTGAGCCAGGACTCAACAACCAGCCCTCTGCCCTCTGACCTCAAACCCCATGCTCACCTGACACCTTGGCCAGGATCTCCCTCTTTCTGACCTTTACTATTTTGTGTGTTTTCACATCTCAAGAGAATACACAATGAATCGGGGAACACTGAATGTTACTGAGCTCATTATGAACATGATTGTTCTTTATGCGGATTTCTGAGCCGTTTATATCCTTTTTCTAGGCTATTCCATAATGTGATTTCAGTGCACGCTTGTCATATCTTTTTCTTAAATTGCTCAGTGATGTCTCCACAGTTACACTCACATTGTATCCAAGTGATGAAAAATTAAAACTACCTTCCTGTTTTATTCAAGGTCACTGTGTTTCATTGCTGCTGTGTCCCTCTGACTGTGTCAAAAATATTGAACAGACTGCAAACAGGTCATAGAGATGACCTGGGCGGGTGGTGCTCTGGCTCTGTGGCTCACGATCTGCACCTGTGGCTGGAGAGTTGCTGGTTCGTGTCCTGCGGCCAGCAGAGGAATCCTACTCCTTTAGGCCCCTGAGCAAGGTCCTTAACCCCAGCTGCTCCGGGGGCGCTGTACAGTGGCCGACTCTGCGCTCTGACCCCAAACTTCTCTCCCTGTCTGTGTGTCTCATGGAGAGCAAGCTGGGGTATGCGAAAAGACAGATTCCTAATACAAGAAATTGTATATGGCCAATAAAGTGATATTATCTTAGATGCCCCAGCTAACACGAGAACAGGTACAGAAAGCATGCTCAGGTGTAATGACAAATACAGGAAGCAGAATACAGGGACACAGGTACAAATTTGTCTTGGGCACACAAACCTTCTCGGCAGTCTGTACCAGAGCCCAGCTGCTGGTAAGACCTGCAGTCTGACTGGACAGAGACAACAGTGAAAAACCTGGAGTGGATCAGACTGCTGAGCAGTGGCATGGGGGCAGCTGGCCAGCATGTCCAGCCCTTTGTACACCAGCCAGCCAGTTGCGGGTGCTAAGGCCAGTTAAAGTGGACAGGTCAATGATGGAGAGACTGGTGAGGCTGTTTCCTACTGTAAAGACATAGTGCTTCTCACTGGGAAACAGAATCGGTTACAGGCAGATTTAAGGTGACGGCATGCAATCACAAATAAACCCCTAAACTGTAGGAGCTGTAGCTACCTGTCAGTCACAGCTCCCTCAGGAGTATCTTCTATCCTGGAAAGCGTGAGGAATCACACCTCACTTTTCACAGCCTAGAGAAACACTCCCTGGCAGACTGCATGGACACACTCAGTGCAGTGTGGGACTCCAGAGATCAACAGCAGGGCGATAGAGAGAAAATGAATTTGTCACAATTTCAGATTCCGGTGAGACACCCAGATACACATACAAGAAGCGTCGAGATGTACATTATGGGTATTATTGAATTAGTTCAATATTCCTAAAATGCGTTCACAAATTAATAACCTCAGCGATCTATTAACTTGCTCCATTACCAGATTTGCCAGCAGAGGGCGCTCCTTCTCCACGTTTCCCTCAAAACAGCGGCATCCCTGTTTTTTAGTGGTATTGTACTATGCGTATTCGTCGCTTTTCAGGAGTAATTTATTCATATATAATGCTGAATTGGTGTTTTCAATGTGATTTAACCGCAAGTCTTTTGCGTAGCCTAGGAAGCGGTTATTAATAGTTGTATATCCCTGTTTGTGCTCTGCTCTACACCTCTCTCGGGATAACTAGTTTGTCCCGGGTTAGCCGTACCGTAAATCACGCTTCTGCGTGTCCTGTCGGAGCACCGACCGGACCATCCAGTATCCGATTAGAAGCCAAATAAGTCAATACTATCTGCGATTGCTAGCACTTTCTAACGAAGCATGTGCATGGCTTCATTCCCACATGTCACTCTGTAAGCTTTTTCATTAGGAAGCCTCTACACGCGTTTTCCAGAGCTTGGTTGGAGTGGACAGTATCAGTTTTCTACAGGGAGCAGGGGTATGGCTTCGGATGGCGTCAGATACACGATAGTTTAACCCCGCCGGTTACTGGGTGCTGGTTCGGTAGCACCTTCGCACGAGCCCCCTGTCCTCCGTTGTTTTGGGTCGTTTTCTTCCGTGGACAGGGCGGTTACTGGGACACTCACCCCCCTGCCCGGGGATGCCCAGTTCTCACTGGGGGAGGGGGGTGCAAGTCACTGCTGAGAGCTCAGCGTTTTCAAAGCCGTCTCCCCTCCCCCAGCTAAATAAACAGCTCGGGTAACCCGTTCTGCCGTCTACAAATGGCAGAAACTAACAGGCAGCTGTTGGCCGTGGAGGAAATCGTGCCGAAGCTAAGCTACAAAGGTCAAAACTGTCTCAGAAACGGTCTGGGTGTCTAATAATGAAAGACAGTGTTGTCTGTGCTAGAATGCACTTCCCTCCTCTCCACTGCCTGGGCTTGTTGTCAGGACTCGGAAACGGCAACGTCAGACGCTAAAATGTAAATTTTATATTTACAGCAGAGCCACACGAAAGAGGTTTCACAATGACTGAGCTGAGTAATAAATGTCCAGTGCGGGACGATTTACCCCTTAGAAACCGACATCAGAAGTCAGCAGTTTTTGTCCAGGTCTAAAATTTATGATACCGTCGCTATGTCTCGATTTGTTTTGTCACACATAAATATTTTAAGCAGCAGATTCCTTAAACGAACGGGGCATCGTGTTCTCAAAAGACATAAGATCCCAGTGCTTTTCTGAGGGTGGGGTGGACAAATACGATCGGGTTTCAGGCTCAACTAACACGGAGCAGACCGTCAATGGACAGGAGGAAATAACACTAATGACTTTTTTCACTTTATATTTGATTATCAATCACATCAAATGTTAACCCCCTTCATGGGAATTTAAAAACAATTTTTTGTTCAAGGTACACAGCACCATAAATTGTTTACACCGAATCTAAGAATACCCCGCCTCATCTGACTTCAGGGGCGTTACTGAATTTGCAGCGCCCCAAACCGTCTACACCCAAACCTCAGAGGAGAAAACATTTTTCTAGCTCACAACAATCACCTATTGAAAGTTTTTCTAATGTGGCCACGTAACCATGACTGCACCCTCTTTCTCTGAAAGCCCTTTGTGCGGCGGCCTACATGCTAATTATATTTTACCGCTTGGAACTCGTGATTGAACACAAAATGGCGGACGCAAGTCATTCCCGCACTCCAAACCCACAAAATGGCGCCCGATAGAGGAACAGACAACGGGAAATTATTTAGCATTTCTAACTCGCTGACACGTTACCCCCAAACAAGAAAACGCATACTTTCCACACAGAATACCACATATTACCTTAACTCTGCCACACATTCACTTTATACAGTGTAAAATTACACACGTTGACATTAACAGAAAAAAACGACCAGCTGGTCTTTAATCTCCCATTGCTAACATACATTTTTGTCAACCCGAATCCACTTCAACTCCCAGGATTAGCTTTCCCTAACTCTCGTTTCAGAGTGTTTAAAAGGTGTAAGATTCGAGGAGATATGAAGCGGGGTTTAACAGTAAATCCACTGTATTTATAGAAATTCACTTTAATTCCTTCCATGGATAATTCCAAGGCACAAAAGGGAAGGGGACACAGCAGACGAGCTGAGAATTCAATAAATCCCAAACAGGACCAAAGCCCTTGATTCGTGTGTAAAAGAGGGTTTTATTCTCTTTGTGAAGCTAGAAATCTGAGACAGTCTGTAGTTCCCTTTTTAAAATAAAGCCAGGTAAATCGTTTCCACCATAATATTCCCCAGAAAGAACCAGGTTAATATTTCTATTACTCCCTTCAAGTTTTATTTTAAAACCAGAAGAAGTTTGTAGGCTGCAGTGTAAATCTTATTCGTGGGTAACTCCAAGTATTTTCCTGTTTTGTCTTTGTTTGGTGATGGCAGTTGTATATTTTATATATATTTTTTAAAGAATATCCTCGGTGACTGAAAGTTTCTCTCCTCTCTGTGCGTCTTTTCCAGAAGTTTCTGCCGACCAGCGATTTCCCTTCTCCAACCCGCAGAAAAGAGGGCGTGAGGCGCATGCGCACACACCCCACTGCGGCTCCCCCGGTTTGCCGCATAGTGGCGCATGCTCAGTGGCGCCTAGCAACGGCGACGGAGCGGCCACACGAACTCTGTGTGCGCGGCCGGGCGTGTGTGCGGCGCGTTGAGCTGCACTGTCCCACCAGGGCTCGCGTCTGCCTCTCCTCTCACTCGAACAAGGGCTTACATCGCCCCGTCGAGTCACAACCGGCTTCCTCTCCGTTTCTAGCCATCTTAAGGGACCAATTCTTTACCATTTTAACAGACTGCGCCCCCTTACCTCATTAATTTAAATCGTACGTGTCAAGACACGTGAAATGCAAACGTGGGCAGACACTTGTAATATGATATCCCATCCATGGTGTCAAATGTGTGATGACCACATATGTAAATAAATATTATGAAGCAAAGCAGACTATTCATTATGATTCAACGGGTCTGGGATTCTGACCTCTGATTGGTCACTCATGGTTCCAATACTGTCCTCCGATTGGTGGGTTGTAGATCCGATGCTGTGCTCCGATTGGCCAGTCACAGTTCCTATGGCCAGCGCAGGACCCCTCTGGAGTGAACAGCCAGTGGCAGTGCCTGCGCAGGGTACACAGCTCACCTTTCCTGAACGACACCAGAGACCTGCTGGACACAGCCGGACACATCTTCTTGAGGAAGATGACAGTGGCCAGTGTGTCCTGGTCTGGCCATGATAGCTGCGCCTTGTTTCCCCTGCTCTCCCTTCATGCTTCCCCATGCTCTGACCAGCAGGGTGTTTGCTCCTGCAGTCACACCTGGTATCACAGCACCACTGCGCTCAGCAGCTCACAGGGAGACCCAGCAGCACAGACCTGGTCGCCATTCTGAAAAAAACAAGTCAAGTCTGCTGGAGCTCTGTGGACAGAGAGGCCAGCAAGGAGTACTCTGCAGGTCTCCTGTCATGCAGGAGGAGGGGGAGCAGACAGACCCTGAGAGAGCACAGCCCATTAGCCAAAACAATCCAAAGGCACAGGCAGCATTTCCTCTCTGAAGTGAATGTTCCTAAAATAAACATGAGCCGGTCAACCACAACAAAGTCCACAGTTCTGATAAGGATGACAGATGCCACCAGCTCGGCCCTGACCGCAGGAGTCTGACAGTGGCAGTGCTGTGGCCAAGCTGGCCCACTGCAGAGGCAACATGCATACCCCCAGAGCTCTCACACTGCTGCCAGCTCGCACGCGTGCGGAGTGTTGTGTAGTTTGTGAGTGCAGTGTTGTGTAGTTTGAGAGTGTAGTGTGTGTGCATACTGCTCTCCCTCCTCTTGCTGCTGAGCCGCGCGCTGACCTTCACAAAGTCACACTGCAGCTGTGCTCGCTTCTAAATAAAAGTCCCTGTCACACAGGTCTGTGTGTCCAGGCCCTCGCTGAGCTCTGCAGCACACGGGCGTGAGCACACACACACACACAGCGGGTGCACGGGCGTGAGCACACACTCGCACAGCGGGTGCACGGGCGTGAGCACACACACACACTCGCACACACAGCGGGTGCACGGGCGTGAGCACACACTCACACAGCGGGTGCACGGGCGTGAGCACACACACACACACTCGCACAGCGGGCACACGGCGTGAGCACACACACACACACACTCGCACAGCGGGCACACGGCGTGAGCACACACACACACTCACACAGCGGGTGCACGGGCGTGAGCACACACACACCCTCGCACAAAGAGGAACAACAACAACAACAAGGATCAGTTTATTGATAAAGCGCCTTTCCAAACTCAAGGGCGCTGTACATGGTGATAAAGAAAAAAAGGAGAAAATAAACATTAAACAAATGAAACAAGAACATATGAGACAAACTCTAAGGAAGCCCAACGTAGGCCCTAGTAGAAAGGTGAGTTTTCATTTTAGACTTGAAAAGAGCCTAATTATGTAGTTAGAAGTGTGAAATGAAGAACGGAATGTGTGGATATAGTGTGAAAGCTGCAGGATTTAAATGAAAGGACGTTGTGTTAAAACAACGGAGGTGAATCCCCTTGTCGTGAACAGAGAAGAAACTGATTCATATATTCGACATCTTCAAGGGTTTCGACAGTAAGCCTTGTGGATTTCTGCAGAAACAGTCCAGCGACCTGCAGGGCAGGGGTCCGGATCAGGGGAATCGCGTTTGCAAGGGAGAGCAGGAGCCACTTCTTCACACCGAGAGTGGTGGGAGTGTGGAACAGGCAGCCAGGCCATGAGACTGAACCCGTATGCTGGCTGTTTGCTGTGATGTTTTAAATCTGGGTTTCAGATCACCTTCGTGACAGAAAGGGCAGCGGGGATTCTCCGCGCTCGGCTAGGAGACCGAGTCCGCAGCCGGTCCGTCTGAACGGGCTCCGAGCCCCCACACCCCACCTTCCGGGGGCGCCTGTGCACGTGCCAGCGTTTCCCAGCACCCCTCCCCTGCGCGACCCCTGAGGCGCGCGGCGGGGGGGCGGTTCGCAGAGGGGTCTTCTCTGTAGTTTCAGGATTAAATGTCCCAGCGGTCACGCCGGCGTGTTGCTGTGTCGTGGGCAGGACGCTGGCCGTGTCCCACGCTGCTCTTTGTGCAGGATTCCCGGGCGAGATTACAGCGGGCGTGGAGTCTCGGCTCAGCCGCTCGTGACCTTTAATTAAAAATAACACCTCGAGCGCGCCGAGCTCGAGCCCTGCAGTCGCTGCGCGGACGCGTCAGGGTTGGCCAATAGTTTATGCTAATATATATAAAGTATATTGTCAACCATTTTTCTCCTCGGTTATAGAGCATTCTGCAGGCGCGTTTATACAATCTTAATAGCAGAAGAATATTAAACAGAACGGAAGTTATAGTATTAAAATTAAACTGGTAATTCTGCAATATAATTAGCCTTTGTAGGATTAAATATATGTTATACAATTAAAACACGGGAATAAATTAAACTCGAGCGATTTATCTGAAAGATTTAAGATAACGGGGGGGAGAAAGATCTGTTATTTCTGATTGCGCTGTGTGGATTACAGTCGATTCCGTCCCTCTGCATTAAAAAAACAACATTGCGCAATAATAATCGGCAGATTTCACAGTATTAAACAGACCCCAGCCCTGCACCCCTCCCCCACCCGCTCCCAGAGACAGCTTCCGCGCCTGCGCAGAGCCGCCAGTGATTTCATTCGAGAGACAACAACACAAAACGCCCCTCCCCCCCGCTCTGCTCCCACGCCTGCGCACTGCCGAGGGCCTGACAGAGCGGGGGAGCGGAGGAAGCAGGAGGAGGGCGCTTGGCGGCGGGAGCGCGCGAATGCGCGGGCACAAGGGCGCGCCCCCCCTCCCCCGCCACCCGGGAACGTGCATCTGGTCCGAGAATCACACACGCACACAGCACGAGAACTAATGGTGGGAGCGGGTCGGAGCGAGGCGCTGTGCTCGAGACGGAATCTCCGGGCGCTCAGTTTGCAACGCGGACAACCAACCGGCGAGGATTAAACCCTTAAAACACATCTGTATGATCGGGGGACACGAACACGCAGTATGGTCCGGGAAACCAGGCACCTCTGGGTGGGGAACTTGCCCGAAAATGTGCGAGAGGAGAAAATTATCGAACATTTCAAACGGTGAGTTTCGTGCAGGGCGAACAGCATACGGCATCATGGACTCCGTCCGCCTGTATCTCTGCGCTCGCCGAGGATGGGAACGGCGGAGCCGCCGTGAGAAATTACAGCGGAAAAGTAACGAGAAACAGAAATGCCTCCCGTGGATTATAAACTGTTCTTTGTGGGAATATTTTATTGCGCTTGGTTCTTTCTTAAAAAAAGGGAGATCCTGAAATGTTGTGGAAGGAATATTGCATACGCGCGGTCGTTGAGGATGTATATACTTTTTCGTTTCCTATTTTTGCGAAGATGGATAGGAGGTGGAGGAGCGGAGCAGTGGAGACGGCGGTAATGATGTCTGAGCGGAGAGGCTGCGGTCGCGAGGAGAGCAGCACTGGGGATCCCGAGCGCTTTGTAGTCGCGAGGCGGCGGTCCCGCGCGGTGTAGCCGCCCGAGCGCCCGGCAGCTCGAGGCTGTGTTCAGAGACGCCGCTTGTAAATGTATCTTTCCTGCGCGAGCCGTGAGCCGGGGAACACGCGGGACGCGAGCTGCTACAGTTGCCGCTCTCGCGCGAGCCTGCGGTTGGGCAGCCGCCGCATAGCCTCGCGCTCGGACCCCGCCAGCCCGCGCTCTGTTATGGGTTCGGCTGCGGACGCGACCGCGCGCCGTGTGAACCCCCGTTCAGCTCGGGGGGACCGGCTAGCGCCCCGAGTCCAGAGGTCTGACCCTCGCCGTGGCCGCCCCTCGCTGGGGTGCTGCAGTTGTGCGTGGGGTGCTCGAAACCAGGGCCCCGCTGGGTTTGGGGGATGCGTTTTAAGAGCCCCGGCCGCAGGTTCGGGGTTCCGAGGGGTTCACGTGCAGCGTGCGGGCGCTGGAGGGGGGACCCCGAGCCCCTGGGTGCTCTTTTGGGGGTGCTGCTCCAGTGCCGGGTCACCCCGGGAGACGCGCTTGCTCAGACCGCTGATGATAACGGGGCGTGTTGCCCAGCCTGCCAGTGTTGGGGTTCCGGGGGCTCGCCGTGTCCCCGGCTGTTAAAGCCCCGCGCGTGGACGGGCTGTCAGAGCGGCGGGTCGCGGCCGTGGGGCCGTGGGGGAGGGGCGGCGAGTGAGCAGCGTGAATGGGTTTGTAAAATGGCGTCCGGGACGCGCGAGTGTGGGAACCTGCCGGGCCGGGCCGGGCCGGGCCGGACTGGCCGAACCTGCCGCGCTGCAGGGCAGTGCGCACGGGGGCTCGCGTGTGCCAGGCGCACGTCCTGCGTGTCTGAGGAGGCGTGAGTGGGTTTTCCCACGCCGGGCGCGCTTTTCCCTGCACTGTTGTTACTGGTGACCCTGATCGCGCCTGGGCCCGAGCAGGGGGGACCCAGGAGAACAGCGGCAGTGGGGCGAGCGGTCGGGAAGGGAACAGAACCGGCTGGCGGGGTGACTCGGGAGAATGGGTTGCAGAGACGGGGGTGACATTACCGCACGCTTGTCTTGCGTGGGGGTCCAGGTCAGTCCTGCTCGGTGATGGTGGCAGTTGTCCCCTCCCGTGTTTATTCAGACACGGTCACACGCGTGTGCAAATACACGCACTCGGACCCAGGCCTGCCGGTTCACCCCACCGCCTCTCCGGGCTTCTGTTTGCTGAATCGCTGTGGTGTTGGGTTTCGTGCGCAGTTGCCTGGTTACTGTTGCTTAGCGAGGGGTAGGGATGGCGCACAGCAAGATGCCCGCTCCTGGGCGAAGGGCTGACCTCGGAGTCTTCCTCAGCTGGGGCTCCTCGCGTGTCCAGTGTGGGGTTTTCCCCTGTTTCACACGCTGTCCTGAAACTCATGGTCAGTACTGCAGTGTGGTGGTCAGTACTGTGTCCTGAAGCTGGTGGGCAGTGATGCAGTGTGGTGGTCAGTACTGTGTCCTGAAGCTGGTGGGCAGTGATGCAGTGTGGTGGTCAGTACTGTGTCCTGAAGCTGGTGGGCAGTGATGCAGTGTGGTGGTCAGTACTGTGTCCTGAAGCTGGTGGGCAGTACTGCAGTGTGGTGGTCAGTACTGTGTCCTGCAGCTGGTGGTCAGTGATGCAGTGTGGAGGTCAGTAGTGTGTCCTGCAGCTGGTGGGCAGTAGTGTGTCCTGAAGCTGGTGGGCAGTGATGTAGTGTGGAGGTCAGTAGTGTGTCCTGCAGCTGGTGGTCAGTGATGCAGTGTGGTGGTCATTACTGTGTCCTGCAGCTGGTGGGCAGTAGTGTGTCCTGAAGCTGGTGGGCAGTGATGTAGTGTGTCCTGCAGCTGGTGGGCAGTGATGTAGTGTGGAGGTCAGTAGTGTGTCCTGCAGCTGGTGGGCAGTAGTGTGTCCTGCAGCTGGTGGGCAGTAGTGTGTCCTGCAACTGGTGGGCAGTGATGCAGTGTGGAGGTCAGTAGTGTGTCCTGCAGCTGGTGGGCAGTTGTGTGTCCTGCAGCTGGTGGGCAGTGATGCAGTGTGGTGGTCAGTACTGCAGTGTGGAGGTCAGTAGTGTGTCCTGCAACTGGTGGTCAGTAGTGTGTCCTGAAGCTGTTGGGCAGTGATGCAGTGTGGAGGTCATTACTGTGTCCTGAAGCTGGTGGGCAGTTGTGTGTCCTGCAGCTGGAGGTCAGTAGTGTGTCCTGCAGCTGGTGGGCAGTGATGCAGTGTGGAGGTCAGTTGTGTGTCCTGAAGCTGGTGGGCAGTAGTGTGTCCTGAAGCTGGTGGTCAGTACTGCAGTGTGGAGGTCAGTAGTGTGTCCTGCAGCTGGTGGGCAGTGATGTAGTGTGTCCTGAAGCTGGTGGTCAGTACTGCAGTGTGGAGGTCAGTAGTGTGTCCTGAAGCTGGGGGCAGTTGTGTGTCCTGCAGCTGGTGGCCTCTCTCCCCGGCCCGGAAGCGCAGGGCGACTGTCTGTTCGGTCAGCGGAGGAGGCGGAGGCCCTGGCTCTGCTCATCGCAGTGACCCAGATCGGCCCGGCAGGCCCGTGTAGCCAGTGAGGGGACGGGGGGATTCAGAGAAACCGGACCTCAGGCGCCCGAGCAGAGGGCACATCGGTTATTTGATCTGGTGTTCGTCTCGCCCGCTTGGTGACGGACGAGTATCGGTGCCGCAGGCCTGTGTCCATCTCCTGTGTCCAGGGAGAGGGGGCAGCGTGCTGCCCGGAGACTTGGCCACCCTCCAGCTCAGCCCCGGGCGCAGCCCCCCGTCAGGTGTGTCGGTTTAGAGGGGTTCAGTGAGATGTGACACCTGGTTTGGGGTCGGAGTGGAGGAGGAGCTGTGCCTGGTGCCGCACTGCTGGCCTCTTGCCTTTGCCAAAATACTGACCCTTCCTGCGGTCGGGCACTTGGCCGGCCAGCCCCGGTCCTGCAGGGCCCCTCGAGTCGGCTGTGGGACCCCCCCTCAGGGGTCGTCCGTGCTCCCAGCGGGCTCTGGGGCAGGGTCCGTGAGCTGGTGGGTTCTGGGGTGGCGTTTGTGCGGCAGTCGTCCACAGCAGCTGGAGCACATCTCGCGCCGCCGGCGGCTTCAGGCTCGGCGTACAGAGGTAGCTGGCGTTTTTTTTTTATGCTGACAAGTTTTGTGTCTTTGAAAGATTAAGGTTTCTGTAACGTGTTTGATCTTCTCGCCCACACAAGAGAGATGCGCATAAATGTTGTTTTCGCTGAGGCGGCTGTGCCTGGTGGGAGTGCAGCTCTTCCCGGGCCTCGTGCAGGGAGGGCGGGCCGCCTCCCTCCGGCTCTTACCGCCAGGGCTCTGCTGGCCGGCGCTCCATGGCTGCTGGGACGCGGGGCGGGCCGGACCGCTGGGCCCAGGCAGGCAGGGGGGTGTGGGAGGCGCAGGTCAGGAAATGGTGTTCCTTTTGGCACATTTCCAGCTCCTGAACCCCAAGAACAGTGGAGTATTCGGGGTGCTGTGCTGCCTGCCTCTCTCCTCTCGGAGCACACCTGCTGCCTGCGGCTCCTGGGAGCTGTGAGGGGGTGCGGCGGGGAGGCGGGTGGGGCTGAGGGGGGTGTGTAGGTGCCCGGCGGCAGTGTGGTGACCCTGTGCTGTCCTCTCTCCCCTCCTGCAGGTATGGCCGTGTGGAGAGTGTCAAGATCCTGCCCAAGCGCGGCTCCGAGGGCGGTGTGGCGGCCTTTGTGGATTTTGTGGACATTAAAAGCGCCCAGAAGGCGCACAACTCCGTCAACAAAATGGGCGACCGTGACCTGCGGACCGATTACAATGAGCCGGGGACCATTCCCAGCGCCGCGCGGGGGCTGGACGATACTCTGTCCATAGGCTCCCGCGCCCGCGACGTGTCGGGGTTCAGAGGGGGGGCGGGGGGTCCGGTGTACGGGCCCCCCACGTCTCTCCACAGCAGAGAGGGACGCTATGAGCGCAGACTGGAAGGGTAAGTGGATCAGTTTCTGTAAGCCAGGGTGGTGCGTTTTCAGTGCTGGTTGTTTTGTTGATTGATTTTTGTGTGTGGTTAAAGCAAGCAGACCGATCTCTCTAGGGATCCCCCAGATGGATATCATCGCGGTGAAAGTCTTTTTCCGAAATATCCATTTTTATAAAGATGCGTAAAGCAGTCCAGACGCTCACACGAATGTCACTGGGAATTGCTGTATGAGCTTGGTCCTGCTCGTGATCCGGATAACAGGTTTCCGGGGAATACCGAGGTTTGGATAATCTCCACGGATATGGATATGGGAAAGATTCTGTACTGCTGCGGAGTTAATTTTCCTGGATGTGGGAGTACAGATCTGCTCATGGTGGAATTACCTTTTTTTAAAAATGTTTAAAGATTATGCTGAACCAAAAAATGGGTTACTGTACGCTCCTGAGTCACAGTTACACATCTTGCTGTTGCCAACAGTCTGATTGATCGGAGCCTGGAGTATTATGGATATTCCCAGGAATATTCCCCTTGGATATACGGATAAGCGGGTGGATTGCAGGAATGTGGCGGCGGGTTTGGGTCGTTTTCTGTGGGATTATCTGGTTTAGGGTATTGCAGCTCGCGCTGAGTGAAGACGGAGGAGCGCCGCCGGGGGAGAGCGCGTGCCGAAGACCTGCCTGCGCTGAGCCGCGCTCCTCTTCCCTGGATTGTACAACCCGCCCGCGGGGGCGATACGGCTCAGGCCGGCCTCTCCTCCTTCTGGGATGTACTGGGATTCTCTGGGATTGTGCTGGATTACACGCCCTGGGAGAACCTGGCCTCCGGTCTGTGGGGCGGATGTATGACCTCCGGAGCGGTGTGGGAATAAGGGACCGGACCTGCCTCTGGGATTGTAAGGAGTGTGGCGCGTGTGTCCGACCGGCGCGAAGACGTTCTTGGATTATGGGTGCTTTTCTGTTGCTCCGGCGGTGCTCGGGTGCGAGGGCACGCCGGCACGCCGGGCGGAGGCGCTGTGAAGACCAGGAAGACGGGCCGCAGGAAGACGGGTGGACAGTGGGGTCAGGGGCTGGACTGGGCTGGCCACTCTGTGGATGTATCTTTGCTCTTTTCGGTTTTTGGCTCCCAAGAGACGTTGTGCCGGAGGTCCTTGCCGATGTGTGGCTTTTCCATCTTTTTTTTCCCCCCGGACCGGCGAATGTTTTTCATTTTTTCCTGCCTTGTGGGCTGCGAAAGATCAGGAGGTTGCGATCCGGATTATTCCCACCCCTGTCCGAAAGCGGATTACTGTCACTGCTGTTTCCATTTTTGTCCCATTTTTCATTTTTTGCCATCTTTTTTTTTACAGAATATTTTTTTCTTTTTGCTCACAAAATTGTCTCCCTAGAGTTTTAAGTGGGATTGTAGGTCGGGTTACTGCAGTCTGAACAGGTTGGTATGTCCTGCCCTGTGTATTTTAGCCCTTCTCTCTCTAACCCCAGTCGAACCCCTGTCTCCTTTCCACTAACTCCAGTAGCTCGTAGCGCCGGCCGCGGTGTCGGCCTGTAGACTCCTGTTCAGTCTCCGCGTCTCTGGCTTCTGTTTGCTGTTTGCTGTCGCGCGTCCTTCCTCCCTCCCTGTCTCTCTTTCTCTCTCTCTCTCTCACTTGTGCCCCCTCGGGTTTGTGGGCGTCCGGGCCGCTCCTCAGCCTCTCCTCGCTTCACACGCTCCCTCTCTGACGCCAGGTCCAAACGGGCCAATGCATGAGTCCAGCACCGTGGCTAGCCCTGTGACGCTGTAGTCCAGGCGCAGAGCAAGAGACCTCCTGACGAAACTGCAGGACAGAACAGTGCAGTGCAGTAGCAAACCCATGCACTAGTGCACATTGGAACACAGTGCAGTGTAGTAGCAAAGCCGTGCACTAGTGCACATTGGAACACAGTGCGGTGCAGTAATAATGCCGTGCACTAGTGCACATTGCAACACAGTGTGGTGCAGCAATAATGCCGTGCACTAGTGTACATTGCAACACAGTGTGGTGCAGTAATAATGCCGTACACTAGTGCACATTGGAACACAGTGCGGTGCAGTAATAAAGCCGTGCACTAGTGCACATTGGAACACAGTGCGGTGCAGTAATAATGCCGTACACTAGTGCACATTGGAACACAGTGCGGTGCAGTAATAATGCCGCGCACTAATGTACATTGCAACAGTGCAGTACTAAATCCGTCTACTTGTGTACATTGCAACATAGTACGGTGCAGTAACAATGCCGTACACTAGTGCACATTGGAACACAGTGCGGTGCAGTAACAATGCCGTACACTAGTGCACATTGGAACACAGTGCGGTGCAGTAACAATGCCGTACACTAGTGCACATTGAAACACAGTGCGGTGCAGTAACAATGCCGTACACTAGTGCACATTGGAACACAGTGCGGTGCAGTAATAATGCCGTACACTAGTGCACATTGGAACACAGTGCGGTGCAGTAATAATGCCGTACACTAGTGCACATTGGAACACAGTGCGGTGCAGTAATAATGCCGTACACTAGTGCACATTGGAACACAGTGCGGTGCAGTAATAATGCCGTACACTAGTGCACATTGGAACACAGTGCGGTGCAGTAATAATGCCGTACACTAGTGCACATTGGAACACAGTGCGGTGCAGTAATAATGCCGTACACTAGTGCACATTGGAACACAGTGCGGTGCAGTAATAATGCCGTACACTAGTGCACATTGGAACACAGTGCGGTGCAGTAATAATGCCGTACACTAGTGCACATTGGAACACAGTGCGGTGCAGTAATAATGCCGTACACTAGTGCACATTGGAACACAGTGCGGTGCAGTAATAATGCCGTACACTAGTGCACATTGAAACAGTGCAGTGCAGTACTAAATCTGTCCACTTGTGTACATTGCAGTGCAGTAATAAAGCTGTGCACAAGTGCACATTGGAAGACAGGACGGTGCAGTAATAAAGCTGTACAGTAGTGTACATTGCGACACCGTGCAATAATAAAGCTGTACAGTAGTGTACATTGCGACACCGTGCAATAATAAAGCTGTGCACTAGTGTAGATTTCAACACAGTATAGTGCAGTAATGATGTGTACTAAGGTACATTGCAACACAGTGCAGTAATAATGCCGTCCATTATTGGATCACGGTGCTGCGCAGTGCAATAAAGAACCACAACAGCTGGTGTGGATCAGTAAAGTGCTGAGAAATTCAGGTTCCTGTGTTTCTGCTCTTCAGTGAGGTCGCGTTCAGCTCGGTGCAGCTCAGTAAAGTACAGTGCACAGAGCATGCTGCAGTGAAATCAAGTAGTAAATAAAGCATAAAATCAACATGAATTTGTTTATACTAGGGGCCTCATGTTTGTCTTACGACACTCGAGAACACTGGAACATGCCCAGTTTGTCACAGGAGGATGGCTGTGGGACAGTGTGAGGTGGCTGGAGGTTCGAGAGGGGCTCGGGGGCCTGAGGTCTGCTCAGAGCTCAGTCAGAAAGACTCAACAGAGGCGCAAGAGGAGCCCAGACTTTAGCAGAGTCATCCTCTGCTTTTCTTCTGCCGTGTTGCATTAAGAGCGTGGTCTGCCGCAGACGAGAAAAGACTCTAATGAGCTTTTCTGTACTCATAGCTCAGGATCACTGCCCTTTATCGCATACCTTCACACTCACTTGCTAAGCGGTGTGTGTGGGATGACTTGAAATTGCTCCATACATTGACGTGTCTGTCAATGTTTTGTGAACACCTACTTGGTGTTCACAGCTTTTGCCACCGGGGGGTGCCACTGCGTCTCCAGTGAAGTAAGGTCTTGGAGAGAGACTGCTGACATGTCAGGCAAACTGACGATTCTGACAGCTCTGTGGTGCAGGGTCAGAGCTGACACTGTGTGCAAGTGCTGCTCTCTGGTGGCATCACCAGTGAACTTGTGCGCAGCCCTCCGGTGTCTGAGCCGACAGGTGTGCAAGAGTGCGTTTCCACTTTGCAGTGATGCCGTAACGACATCGTGAAAGAGGGCGAAGAGCCGTGTCCCAGTTCAGGACAGTTCCTGAGGCTGAGCTCCCTGTTCTTGCACATCCTGGCTCTGCAAAGCCTGCGGCTCCCCTAGCGCCTCCTGCTGGGCTCAGCTCTGCAGCGGACAGCCTGGCGCCGGCAGGACGGCTGGGAGAGGGGGAAGCCTGGCTCTCCCTCTGCCGCCCTGCGCCCTGGGTTTGAGAAAAGACTGAGAGTGGAACTCGTGCCCCTGATGGACCTGTGTTCCTGCAAGAGCACTAAACCCATTTCCCTCCGGCCTCACTGTGCCCATCCCCTGGTTAACCACAGGGGGGTGAAGGGAGTCACCTTGGTGCTGGTTTTAGTTTGATTGGAATCTTGGATTTAATGCCACTGAGGGTTCAGATTGAGAAGGTGTGTTTGGGTGATGAACTCGGGGTCACAGAGACCAGGGTCAAGGGTGAAGCTGCAGTGCGGAGTCTATGGCAGAGAAGAGCCCGGGTTTGAACTGGAGCTCTTCACTGGAGTCTGAAGTCCCTTTGTGACCGTGGCGTTGCTCGTCTCGCCTGTCTCCCACAGCTGAGGGTGCGAGCGCTCATGCCCTCTGCCAGGTAGGGCCAGTCGGCCCAGATGTGGCCTGCTCAGCCCGTCGCAACTCGTCCCGGCCTGACGGGCCAGAACGCTCACGCCAGCAGGACCTGCCCTCTGAGACTGCTGCTCCATTGTCCTCTCCACCACACACACAGGAGTGTACGCGTCACCCCTGCGTCAGCCCCCCTGCACTGGCTCCCTGCTAGCTTTAGGCGAGCTTCAGGCCTTAACAGGGGGCTTGCAGATCGATTACAAGTGAAATGCGGACAAACAAAACGATTGGCATCAGAGAATTTGGAAGGTTTTTGGAGGGGAGAAGGGTGCCAGGCACAGGAGGGAGAGTCTGTGTTCCTAAATAAGAAGGATTTGTGAGGAAGGAAATGGGTTTAGTGGATCGAAAGAAGCTGCATGTCAGTCTCACACTCTTCCTGAAGAGGGATGAGAGAGCCTGGGTTCACAGGGGCGAGAGCTGGTCTTCAGTCAGTCATCACCAGGCTCCAGTGTTTCTTAGGCTCTTGAGTTCTCTGTTTCTGTGCTCTCTAGTGTGTGTGTGGGGTTTGTTGTGACTCGGGGCTGTACTGGGGTGTGTGGGGGTTGTTGTGACTCAGGGCTGTACTGGAGTGTGTGTGTGTGGGGGTTGTAGTGACTCGGGTGTACTGGGGTGTGTGTGTGGGAGTTGTTGTGACTCAGGGCTGTACTGGAGTGTGTGTGTGTGGGGGTTGTTGTGACTCAGGGCTGTACTGGAGTGTGTGTGTGTGGGGGTTGTTGTGACTCAGGGCTGTACTGGGGTGTGTGTGTGTGTGGGGGGGTTGTTGTGACTCAGGGCTGTACTGGGGTGTGTGTGTGGGGGTTGTCGTGACTCGGGTGTACTGGAGTGTGTGTGTGTGTGGGGGTTGTTGTGACTCGGGTGTACTGGGGTGTGTGTGTGGGGGTTGTTGTGACTCAGGGCTGTACTGGAGTGTGTGTGTGTGGGGGGGTTGTTGTGACTCGGGTGTACTGGAGTGTGTGTGTGTGTGGGGGTTGTTGTGACTCAGGGCTGTATTGGAGTGTGTGTGTGTGGGGGTTGTTGTGACTCGGGTGTACTGGGGTGTGTGTGTGGGGGTTGTTGTGACTCAGGGCTGTACTGGAGTGTGTGTGTGTGGGGGTTGTTGTGACTCAGGGCTGTACTGGGGTGTGTGTGTGTGTGAGGGGGTTGTCGTGACTCAGGGGGGTGTGTGTGAGGGGGTTGTCGTGACTCAGGGGGGTGTGTGTGTTTGTGTGTGAGGGGGTTGTCGTGACTCAGGGGGGTGTGTGTGTTTGTGTGTGGGGGGGGTTGTCGTGACTCGGGGGGGGGGGTGTGTGCGGGGGGGGTTGTCGTGACTCGGGGGTGTGTGTGTGTGTGTTGGGGGGGGTTGTCGTGACTCGGGGGTGTGTGTGTGTGTGCGGGGGTTGTCGTGACTCGGGGGGGGGGTGTTGTGACTCGGGGGTGTGTGTGTGTGGGGGGTTGTCGTGACTCGGGGGTGTGTGTGTGTGGGGGGGGTTGTCGTGACTCAGGGGTGTGTGTGTGTGTGTGTGTGGGGGGGGTTGTCGTGACTTTGGGGTGTGTGTGTGTGTGTGGGGGGGTTGTCGTGACTCAGGGGGTGTGTGTGTGTGGGGGGGGTTGTCGTGACTCGGGGGTGTGTGTGTGTGTGGGGGGGGGTTGTCGTGACTCAGGGGGTGTGTGTGTGTGTTGGGGGGGTTGTCGTGACTCGGGGGGGTGTGTGTGTGGGGGGGGTTGTCGTGACTCGGGGGTGTGTGTGTGTGTGTGTGGGGGGGGGTTGTCGTGACTCGGGGGGGTGTGTGTGTGTGTGTGGGGGGGGTTGTCGTGACTCGGGGGTGTCTCCTGCAGTGTCTCCGCAGGGAGCGAGCTCTCACCCCTCCTGCTCTCTCTCCTCTTCCTCAGGGCCTCCGACACGAGGGAGCGCGCCTACGACCACAGTGCCTACGGACACCACGAGCGCGGCGCCGCGGGCTTCGAGCGGCCGCGCCACTACGACGCCGACTACTACCGCGACCCCCGGGACCGGGCGCTGCCGCACGGCGGGGGGGGCGGCGGCTCCAGCTCGGGCAGCGGGGGGGGCGGGGGCTCCGGGGGGGCCGGCGGGGGCGGAGGGGGCAGCGGCGCGGGCGGGGGCTCGGGCGCGGTGGGGTACTACGGCTCCCGGAGCCGCAGCCCCAGCCGCTTCGAGGCGGCGGAGCGGTACGAGCCCCGCGGCCGCGAGCCCTTCGCCCTGTCCAGCGTGGTGCACCGCGACCTGTACCGCGACGAGCTGGGCCGCGAGGGCCGGGGCCGCCGCGGGGACCGGGGCTACCACCACAGCCGCAGCCGGTCGCCCCACTCCTCGCAGTCGCGCAACCCCTCGCCCCAGCGGCTGGCCAGCCAGGCCGCGCGCCCCCCGCGCTCCCCCAGCGGCTCCGGCTCGCACAGCCGCTCCTCCAGCTCGGACTCCGTCAGCAGCAGCAGCAGCACCAGCAGCGACAGGTAGGGGGCGCTCCCGCGCGGCCCGCAGGCCCGCGAGCCTTGGCAGGGGAACACTGCAGCGGGTGGTGGGATTGAATCCCAGGGGGAGGGGAGTCCTGGTGTCGTGCCGCAGTCTTGTTCAATACATGGCCTCCCTCAAACCCGGGCACTGCTGGCGCCCCGTTGTTTTGTTCTGCTGGGGTGATTCCCGCTGCTGTGGGGACAGGCTCACTAGAGCCGCTGTGTTTCGAGGAGGAAATAGCGAAGCACGTGTGAAGCAGACTTGATGAATTATTCACCCTGTTCGCAGCTGGTCGCATCCTGAAATGGCGTTTGATTTGAACTTCAGCGGTTTCTCCTGCGCTGCTGTGCTGGAGTCCAGCGCTCAGTCCGTTCAGCAGGAATGTGAGAATCGCTTGTAAAGGGTCACTGAGCACTGAGTAGTTTAATGGCTGAAGAGGAATAAGATCCTGGATGTAATGAGTCTCTGATGTATGGCAGAGACCAGTCTGGGAAACTAGGGCAGTCTGCACACGCGCTCCTGTTACTTCAGAGCTTGTCGGCCTCCTCTCCTGCGTGTCCAACAGGCTTTTGAACCAGCTGCGCTCTGGCTGCAGAGACGTGATCGCAGGAAGGGATCTGCGGGGTGTCGTGCTCTTCCCTTTGGCTATAAGGTCCAGGCCCGGCCCGCGGCCCGGCGTGGTCCAGTCTGAGCAGAGTCTCGCTGTCACGGAGCCACCTGCTGTCTCGATCGCAGTCTGCGCAGTTGTCTGCAGAGTTTTAAGGAAGAATCTTTAAAGACCTCCTCCTCAAGGTTGTTTTCCAGAACGTTTTACTTCCTTTCTCGTTAGAGACTGGAATCTCCCTTGACTGCAGCAAGTTGCTGTAGGTTTGAATTTCGCTTGTAATTCACGTTGATATGTAAGTGCAGTTCCAGGCATCAGATTTCCAAACCTATCTGCTCATCTGTCCCTCCCATCCATCATTCTGTCCATCTGGCCACCTGGGCCGTCAGTCTGCAGCCAGGAGTGTTGAGTCGGGCTTTGCCGACCTTGATTGCTCCGTTCACAGGGGTGCTTTTCTTAATCCGCTGTAATTAGTTTGTGAGCAGAAAAACGCAGTTAGACTAAATAAAGATGTGTTCTCTGGTGTCTTCTGAGCACTGTGATGATCTCACCCTACAATGGAGCAGTACGCGTGTGCCTGCGTGTGCGTGATTGTGCGAACGCTGCGGTGATCTCGCTCTGCGCGTTAGCAGTGTGCGAACGTTGCGATGATCTTGCCCTGCGAGGGAGCAGGGTGAGTGTACGTGATTGTGCGAACGCTGCAGTGATCTTGCCCTGCAAGGGAGCAGTGTGAGTGTGCGAACGCTGCGATGATCTCGCCCTGCAAGGGAGCAGGGTGAGTGTGCGTGATTGTGCGAACTCTGCAGTGATCTCGCCCTGCAAGGGAACAGTGTGAGTGTGCGAGCGCTGCGGTGATCTCGCTGTGCGTTAGCTGTGTGAGTGTGCGTGATCGTGCGAGCGCTGCGGTGATCTCGCCCTGCGAGGGAGCAGTGTGTGAGTTCGACTGCTGTGTTATGACCCCGGGCTGATGACGGACTACAGGAGTTCAGTGCCATTATTTACTGGAGCTTCAGTGTTTGTTTTTTTCTGCAAGTGGTACTGGAACCAGACTTTTTCAGATCAGTTCACAGAGTCCTGCGTCCAGCAGAGGGCTCTGAAGCTGCCACCCCTCCCCTCACCTGTGAGCATTACAGTCATGTTATAAATCTCAAGGTTTTTCACTGTAAAACAATACTGAAAATTATAGTGAGCAGGAAAATATCAACTTGAACTGCACAATTTGTACAACTGTACAAATAAACACAGGCACGATATTGACGCACGGATGACTGTATTTTGTCCAGCTCTGTCCGGTGTGGACAGTGGGCAGGATGGGCTTCTGCCAGTTCTCGGTCACTCTCCTGTCCTGCTAGGTTGGGTGTGTGCGTGAGTTTGAGCCACATCTCCGTTACTGGAGCCCAGCTCTCACAGGACACTGGAGATCCTGCTGAGTCAAGGTGCCAAATGTTTCTGCCCCCACCTGCCTCCAAAACCACATGAGCAGCTACAGGCATGAAAATGTAATTATTGCTAACGGTCCGTGTGGGTCCTAATGCCCCAGTACAGTGACGGGGACACTATACTGTGAACAGGCGCCGTCCTTCGGATGAGACGTAAAACCGAGGTCCTGACTCTCTGTGGTCATTAAAAATCCCAGGGCGTCTCTCGGAAATAGTTGGGGTGTAGCCCTGGTGTCCTGGCCAAATTTCCCATTGGCCCTTACCAATTGGCTTCATTACTCTGCTCTCCTCCCCACTGAGAGCTGATGTGTGGTGAGCGTTCTGGCGCACTATGGCTGCCGTCGCATCATCCAGGTGGGGCTGCACCACATGTGGTGGAGGGGATCCCCATTTCCTGTAAAGCGCTTTGAGTGGAGTGTCCAGAAAAGCGCTATATAAGTGTAATCAATTATTATTATTATTGCTACAGGAAAGCAGATCGGGGTGTGATTAGTCCTCGGGGCGCAGTGAAGAGCTGTAGGGTGTTGCGGGTGGCTCAGTCTGGAGTTGCTGGTGCCGTGAGAACCCGTTTCTGAGGCCCGGCTGAGTCGGGCCGAGCGATCTCGCTGGGTCAGAGTGCTGTTCTGAGGAAGCCGGCCTGAGCTCCGGGCAGGGCCGCGCTGTGAGAGGACTTGCTGCGGCGGGCGAGCAGGCGAGCGCGTGTTGTGTCCAGAGAGAAGCAGTCGAGCAGCAGGCCTTTGCGACCACCCCCCCGCCCCCCTCTGTGTGATCTGGTCTGAACTGGAATTTTCTGGCTGCTGCTGGCTGCCTTCCCACTCTCACAGGCCGGGCTCTCGGCAGCAGCACTTCCTGTTGCGGGGGCGGGGGTGCCTGCGGTGTGATGCCACAGAATCGCTTACCTCCTTTCCCAGCGACCCTCCCGGCGCCCAAGTCAAGCGCTCTGTAAACAGCCTGCCAGAGAGTCTGACCCAGACGTGTTTGTCAGAGCAGTGGGCTGACACTTCCCTGTCCTGGACTGTGCGCGTGTGTGTCTGTTCTTCCTGGAGAGAGGAGGAAGACCAGTCTGATGGCACCCTGTACAGGAACAGCAGGAATCCAGTGTTCACTCCTGCTGAAACTAGAACAGCCTGTATTTCAGGAACAGGGCAGGAATTCAGCACTTCCACGCCCAGAGCAGGGCCAGTCATCCTGGAACAGCGCGTCGCCCCCCCAGAGCGAATGCCAGTAGGGGGTGGAGGGCAGAGCCTGTCTCGTGCAGCCAGAAACGAGCCCCCCGATCTGATCACGGCCGACAGTGATCGTTCCCCCTGCGCCGAGGGTGAGAGCTGGGAGAGCTGAGCCCCGAGCAGTGGGGCCCCTGCTGCCTGCAGCTCGACTCCGTGCCTGCGATGGACGAGCTGCTCCGCAGCAGGAGCTAGTCGTGTGCTGAGCGCGCCGCGTCTCCTGCGTGTTTGAAAGGCCAGGTGTTGATGGGGGAGGACGATTCCAGACTGCCTGCCGCAGCTCGTCTGTGTGAGAATCCCCGGACTGCCACCCCTCCCCCAGGCCACAGTAACGCATTGGGGTGACGGGAGTGGGGGTGTAGCTGAGGCTCCCCAAGGGTTTCTGTATCGCAGAGACTCTCAGGCTTGCTGAGCAGTACAGTGGAGAGAGACACCCTGAACTGGGGGAGTAGGGAGTCCCTGTCTGCTGTACAGTACGGTCTGACCTGCTGGAGTGATGATGTGGTTTCAGGGTGTCTGAAGAGCTGGGTGGCCTTGTGCTCTGGGCCCTGAACGGTGCGTTTAGGGGTTTTGCTTTCTGGAACGTGATTTCCTGAATCCTCACCCACAGCGGCTCTCCGTGTTCAGGTGTGGGTCGCCTGGTGAGGGTCACTGTGTCTGAATAATGGCTCTCCAGTGACCCCGCTGCACCAAACCACCCCAGCCCTTCTGTGTGCCCAGTCTGCAGTTCATTGTGCACTCCAAAATCTGCTCCCGAGACATGAGGCTTCACAGTTTCCTGCTCACATCTTGGATCGGTCCTTTCCACACCCCCAGGCTCCTGCAGAGCGAAGTATTTTGACGGCCGTCTTGTTGTGTTAATCAGCTTGGCTTGTGTTGTATTAATCTTTGTAATGGTGACGGCAGCCTTTTCTGGTTTGTTTCACTTGGAGGGGGTGTGGGGGACTGGTCAGTATAGGAAACTCGTTGATGAAGTCGATCGGGTAGATCAGGGCTGCTCTCAGCCTCGGCTGGTACAGGATGGCTTCTGTGGCTCTCCTGCTATGTGTGAAGGAAGCCCTTCTGGGTGCTGTATAAATAGACTGAATTTTTCTCACACTAACAAGTCTCCCTGCTGGAGCTTTGTGGGAGGATGGTGCCATCTAGTGGTGAAAAGCTGAACCTCACGGTCAGAACGAGAGAGAACCACACTGGACTTACTGTTCCCTCCACTCCCTGGCATTACTACAGACCTTGTGCTCGCTGATGTTGTCCGGACACTGCAGCTGCTGCTCCGGATGCTGGGGTTTAGGACAGAGACTTTCCCTTGGCCCCTGCTCTCGGACGTCTCCTGTCCCGCCACGCTTGGTAGTGCAGATGTAAACGTTCTGGTGCTCGAGCCAGAGTCCAGGCTTGAGATTGAAGTGTGCCCGTCAGTGGGTGGGTTAAGCAGAGAGTGCCCCCCCCGGTGGGCAGCGCACTGCTGCAGAGCAGGATGGGAGATGCCAAGCGCGAACGCCGGCCCCGGCCCCTGCCCCCGCCCGTGTCGCTGTGCTTGGCCCCGCCGACACCCCATCTCCCTGTCTCTGCAGCAGCGACTCCAGCAGCAGCTCGAGCGATGAGTCGCCGGCGCGGTCGGTGCAGTCCGCCGCTGTCCCCGCGCCCCCGGTGCAGCCGCCGCCGGCCCTGGACAAAGACGAGCCGCGCAAGAGCTTTGGCATCAAGGTGCAGAACCTGCCTGTCCGCTCCACAGGTGAGTGGTGTGGGTACAGACTGGACACCCTGACCAGGACTGGACACCGTGGACCTGCAGACACACTGACCGATCCTCCATGACTGGGGCTGGGCACAATTGGGCAGCAGATGCACTGACCGGTCCCCCAGGACCAGGACTGGTCACCCTTGACCTGCACAGTCATGTTGTCACACCTTGACCCCTGTCTAGCTGTGCTCCTGACCCCGTCGTCTTGTCCCGCTTCCCTGGTTCCTCAGACACGAGCCTGAAGGACGGGCTGTTCCACGAGTTTAAGAAATACGGGAAGGTGACGTCGGTGCAGATCCACGGCGCCTCGGAGGAGCGCTACGGCCTGGTGTTCTTCCGCCAGCAGGAGGACCAGGAGAAGGCCCTGAGCGCCTCCAAGGGCAAGCTGTTCTTCGGCATGCAGATCGAGGTCACGGCCTGGAGCGGCCCAGGTACGCCCCCTCCTGCTTGCCCGAGCGCCTCTGTCTCCGTCCGTCTCGTCCCCGGGGCCGCCCGCAGTCACGCCGCTCTCCTGCCCCTGTTCCAGAGACCGAGAGCGAGAACGAGTTCCGGCCGCTGGACGAGAGGATCGACGAGTTCCACCCCAAGGCCACGCGGACGCTGTTCATCGGGAACCTGGAGAAGACGACCAGCTACCACGACCTGCTCAACATCTTCCAGCGCTTCGGGGAGATCGTGGTGCGTGCTGCGGCGGGGTGTCAAATCGGACCGACAGGACGTGGGCTGCACCCGCGGTGTCCTGTCCGACCGTAACGCCTGCTCTCCTCTCCCTCCCTCCCCCCCCCACCAGGACATTGACATCAAGAAGGTGAATGGGGCCCCCCAATACGCCTTCCTGCAGTACTGCGACATCGCCAGCGTCTGCAAGGCCATCAAGAAGATGGACGGGGAGTATCTGGGCAACAACAGGCTCAAGGTACTGTCAGCCGGGACGCCACACTGCTGAGGCTGTAGGGAATCCAGGAGTGAAGGTTTTCTGCGTGGTGCCGGAAGTATTGAGCAGCGGCGCTGGTGTGTGAGCAGTTGGGTGCCGCCCCTGCTGCTGGTGTGTGACGGCGTTCCCCTTTGTCCGCAGCTGGGCTTCGGGAAGAGCATGCCCACCACCTGCGTGTGGCTGGACGGGCTGGCCTCCAACATCACCGAGCAGTACCTCACGCGCCACTTCTGCCGCTACGGCCACGTCGTTAAGGTGAGACGCCTCCCCCCCCCCGCCCCGGCTGGGCCGCCCCAGTCTCCCCTCCGTCTCGGTGTCTGAGTTTCTCCGAACTGAGCACTGGCAGCCCAGGGGGGATCTGCTGGCCTTGTGTCCTGGTCTGCTGGGGGCCTGTGGGTTTGGACTGTGTGTCTACCGTGCGCAGTGGGACCCAGGCAGAACTGGTTCCCCAACCTACACAGAGTAACGCATGCAGGGCTCCGGTCAGAGGGGCCTCAGCAGGCCGGAGTCTGGCCCAAGAGCACTGGGGTCCAGGGGGGACCGAGCACTGGGCTGCTCCCCCTGGACGGGCGTTGCTGCCAGCCTGCAGGCGTGGCGCTCCGTGGTGGGGGTCCCTGTGCAGTGCTGCTCGCTCACCCCCTCTGCTCCCCAGGTGGTGTTCGACCGGCTGAAGGGGATGGCGCTGATCCTGTACAACAACATCGAGTACGCCCAGGCCGCCGTCAAGGAGACCAAGGGCTGGAAGATCGGGGGCAACAAGATCAAGGTGAGCGGGGACAGGGGGCACCGGAGGACGAGCCAACCCTACATCCAACCAAACAGAAATTTACTTTTTGACTGTGAAGAACACGATCAATCTCCATCATCTAACTGACATGCTTACTTCCTTTTATTGTCCCAGATGGGAAATTTGTTTTGTAGGCAAGTCAACACAATACACAACATGATCCCATTGACAAACTGTATGGTGAAAAGGAGTGTATAAATAAAATGGAAATATAAAATAACTTAATTCTATTTCATCTGAATCCAGGTAGTCTAAATCCTGGTTCTGCTCAGTCTGTTTTTGTTGCTTGTATTAAGGCTTCCAAACCAGGCAGGAACATAATGACAGCAAGAGCCAGGCTACCCACTCCGGCTCTTCACACGCATGTAGCTCCTGGTATGTCTTGAATGTGAACAGCCTGGCAGGGCGGTCTCTGATCCAGCTGTCCCTGCGCTGAGGAACAGTGCCCCCGAGACGTCAGGCCTGTGTATCGTGTAAAGGTGCTGTGCTGATGCTGATCACACTGGTTCTTCCCGCAGGTTGATTTCGCCAACCAGGAGAGTCAGATGGCTTTTTATCGCTCAATGCAGGCATCTGGGCAAGACATCAGAGACTTCTATGAAATCCTGTCTGAGAGGAGGTACCTGTGCGACCGATCTCTCACTCCCTTTCCGCTTGGTGAACAGTAATGAGACTCTGCAGTGAGCCAGATCAGTTCATTGCAGTGGGTGTCTGGATGTAATTAGTCTTATGGCCCCTTGCAGCCTTCCTCTTACAGCTGGAAACTAGAGGTGAAGGTGAATGAATCAAAGGGAGCTCTCTCTGAGCGCGAGAGGAATCGGATACTCCTTCTCCCTTGTCCCCGGAGCCCAGGGCGGGGCGAGGCTCTGCCTGACTCGGTGCAGACCCGCCGGCTGCTCGGCTGCTCCTGGTGTGAACTCCTGGGTGCGGCACCGAGCCCGTCGGCCGTCCGTGTGCTTCCTCCCTCCGCGGCTCTCCCGCTCGGAATGCACTGCCCACTTCCAGGAAGGACGAGCAGGAAGGAAGCCGTGTGCCGGCTCCTTACCTCTCGTTGACCCCTTTCTGCTCCTCCGGATAATCTTGGGAGCACGCTGGGGAGGGAGGGGGAGGGAGGCGTGGGTCTGGGCTGGGAAAGCCCAGTCTCCGTGTTTGTGAATGCGGCTCTCCAGACGCTTGTGGACAACATGTCTGCGGTCTGCTGAAATGATTCACAGGCTGTTGCAGACTCTTCCGCTTAAGGAAAAACAGAATCAATTTATTTCTCAATCCCTGTTTGCATTGAAAATATCTTCCATTGTTTCAGTGCGTTGTAATCTTCCTTTACTTGTGGCCAACAGTGTTAGCAACTAAATAATACTTAAGTTGCCAAATAATGGATTTATTATTCACATTTTTTGTAACATGAGAGAGTTAAATGGTCTTTGATAGATGTTCTTGGTAAAGAAAACTTCTTAGTAGCTTAGTGACTGGTATAATGTTTCATAAATTATGTTGTAATACAGTTTTTAAATTCTGTTATTGAGCCGTCATTGCTTGTCTGTCATTGCCCTGAGACACAGATGTCCTTTCAGGCGCGTTAGAACCTGCTGCTAAACGTCTCTCTCTTCCTGCTTCACAGAGACGAGCGCCGGCCGCCATATCACGAGTACTCGGCCGAACGCGCCTATTACGACAACGTCCGAACTCCAGGCACGTACACGGAGGATCCCCGCCGGGAGTATCCTGCCCGGAGCCGGGAGTTCTACGCCGAATGGGACCCTTACCAGGGGGATTACTACGATCCGCGGTACTACGACGACCCGCGGGAGTACAGAGACTACAGGGACCCTTACGAACAGGACATCCGGAAGTACAGCTACCTGCAGCGGGAGCGCGAGAGGGAGCGGGAGCGTTTCGAGACCGACAGGGAGAGGGACCACAACAGGCGGACGATCGAGCGCAGCCAGAGCCCCAGCCACCCGCGGCGGCCGTCCAGCCCCGCCGCCTCTCCCTCCCCCTCCGAGCGCTTGCCCAGCGACTCCGAGCGGCGCATCTACAGCCGCTCCTCGGAGCGCAGCGGGAGCTGCAGTTCCCTCTCGCCGCCCCGCTACGAGAAGCTGGACAAAGCCCGGGCGGATCGCTACCTGAAGACCGACAAGGCGGACAAGGAGCGTCTCTTCGAGACGGAGCGCGTGGAGAAGGACAAGCGTGCGGCTCGCAAAGAGAAGGTGGAGAAGGAGAAGGGAGAGAAGCTGAAGTTCCGCAAAATCAAGGCCCCGTCTCCCAGCATTCCGTCCTCGGAGACGGACCCGGAGCCAGAGAGAGATGCCAGCCCTGACGCGCTGATGCGTGGGAAGAGCAAGCCGCCGGCCAAGGACAAGGAAGGGTCTGGTAAGAACCGCCTGGACCTGCCGCCCTGCGTAGTGCAGCTCACCCGGGTCAAGGAGAAGGAGGGGAAGCTGCTTGACCAGCCTGGCCCAGAGAAGCAGAGACTGAAAGGGGAGAACGACAGCGTGAGGTCACCGCCGCTGCCTCCTCCACCCCCTAGTGACCCCAAAGGGCCCCTGTCCCGACTGGAGCTCCCTAAGGGGGAGACGATCAAGCCAGAGCAGCCGCGGAGCAAAGCGACGAAGGAGAAAGGTCTGGTCAGCCAAGTGGAGGTCGTGGACAAGGAAGGTAAGGTCAAGCCCAAGAAGCATCTCAAGGCTGAACCAGGGTCAGAGGGCAGCAACTCCTTGGACATCGACAGGCTGGAGGCTCGCAAGCGCCGCTTTGCAGACGCCAGCGCGAAGGCGGACAGGCAGCTGAAGAGGAGCAGCCAAGAGGATGAGGATGTAAGGCTGGGCCTTAAGAAGCTGTCGGACAGCAGCGGCGGCGTGGCGAGAGACGCGGACGGCGAGAGGAAGGTACAGCGAAAAGAAACGCACAAGAGGGATCACCGGAAGGTCAAACCGGAGAGGCTGGTGACTGTGTGCAGCCCCAAGGACGGGCACGAGTCGGGAAGCCTCTCTGTGGGGATCGGATTGGGTCTCAGCCTGGACCTGCAGGCGAGGCTGGGGGAGCCAGCGGAAGAGAGTGCAGATCCACAGGAGTTTCCCAGCCGTAAGACCGGCGGCTCAGGCTTGAAGACCCAGCGCAGGGCCAGCCTTTCGCGGATGTTTTCAGACGACGCAAGCCTGGACCATGAGGAGACGAGGGAACAGGAGAGGCAGAGCTTCTTGGAGGATCTCTGTGAGCGCAGCTTGGGGCAGGACAAAGCCATGGGGTGCAGCGGGGAGTCCGAGGAGCGTCTGCTTCTCGACATCGACCACTCTCAGAGCTACCGCAAGCAGATGGAGCAGAGCCGCAGACTCAGACAGCAGATGCAGGAGGTGGACACCACCACCAAGGCAGAGAAGCCTGATAGCCCCAGAGGAACGGACTTGGAGGACTTGGAGAGGCGCAGCCTGGTGCATGAATTTGACAAGCCGCCTCAAGATGTCACAGATGACTCCCCACCTAGCAAGCGCAAGAAGTTGGAGTCTTTTGACTTCGAGTTGAGTGCCAAGAGGGAGCGGAACTATAGGAGCTCTAGACAGCTGAGCGAGGACTCCGAGAGGAACATCACGTCTCCTCCAGGGCTGCGGCATTTCGCTTACCATGAGGACGAGGGCTCGGCGGACTCCCCCAGGCTGGTGACCGTGAAAGAAACCAAAGAATCCCCCAAGGCAGAGGAGAAAGTCTTCTCCCACTTGGACGTGCTCAAGTTCACCCCGTTCGAGCCCAGCAGGAGGGCCTCACACCTGGAGCTGCCAAAGCTGAAGTCCCCGTCTCTGAGCTGCAAGGAGGAGGTGCAGCGCTGGGACGGCCGCGTCAAGCTGGAGCCGCTGCGCCTGGACGTCAGCTTTCCCAGCAGCATCGTGAAGAGGGAGGGCATCCGCAAGCGGCCGGTGCGGGAGCTCGAGCCGGGAGAGGTGCCCTCGGACTCGGACGAGGACAGCGAGAACAAGATGAATTCCCCGAAGCCCTCTACCTCTTTGGAGGGCTCGAGGCTGTCCTACTTCCTGAGGGAGAGGGAGGAACGGCTCTCGGACCTGAAGCTGTCCGGTTCCCTGGAGAGGAACAAATTCTACTCGTTTGCGCTGGACCAGACGATCACACCTGACACCAAGGCGCTGCTGGAGAGAGCCAAGTCCCTCTCCTCTTCCCGGGAGGAGAACTGGTCCTTTCTGGACCAGGACTCCAGGTTCGCCAGTTTTCGCAACAGCAAGGACAAGGAAAAGGTCGAGTCGGCTCCTCGGCCCATCCCCTCTTGGTACATGAAGAAGAAGAAGATCCGCACCGACTCTGAGGGAAAGCTGGATGACAAGAAGGAGGAGCCGAAGGCGGAGGAGCAGGAGCGGCAGGAGCTGTTCGCCTCCCGGTTCTTGCACAGCTCCATTTTCGAGCAGGACTCCCGGCGCCTGCAGCACCTGGAGCGGAAGGAGGAGGATCCCGAGCTGGTGGCAGGCAGGCTGTATGGGAGGCAGCCCTCCTCGGAGGGGCAGCCTGGCCTGGGGGGCGAATTGCTGCAGGAGCCCCAGGTGCTGTTTCACAGCCGCTTCGTGGAGCTGACGCGCCTGCAGCAGAAGGAGAGGGAGAGGGAGCAGAGGCCGCGGGAGGCAGAGAGGGCGAGCCTGGATGGGCTCTCTCCATCGGACAAAGAGAAGCCGGAGGGGGAACAGCAGCAGCCCAGGGCTCCAGAGCCTGCTCCAGAGGCAGAGATAAAACCAGTGACTCCAGTAAGCCCTGCCCCAGTACTGCTGCCACCCCGAGACATGGTGCAGCAGGAGAAGACAGCAAGCGAAACCCCAGCCAGTGAACCGCTGCCCCCACCCATGAAGGATGAGAAGATGGAGGTCAGCCCAGAGAAGGCCATTGCACCACCCCTTCCAGCAGAGACTCCTCCGACTGTCCCCGAGAATCCAGCGCCTCCAGAGCCCGTGTCCTTGGAAGCAGAAGTGAAGGTGGAACCCAAAGATGAAGTCCTAGAAATTCGGGCCCCAGCAGAAAACGTCCTCAGTACAGACCACAACTCATTCCTGGATATCAAGCCCCCAACGCCAGGGGCCTCGTTGAGCAACCTGGAGCCCGAGCCAGAGGCCCCCGAGTTCCCCAGTGCTGCTTCCCCGAAGGCAGAAGAAAAGGCTGAGGCAGGTAAAGAGGAAGAGGCCCAGCCCCCAGAGGCCGAGCACCCGGACAGCGAGGCACCACAGAGGGCGGACGAACCCCAAGAGCCGAAGTCCCTCGTCTCCGATAATGATGCGGAAGTGGACCCGGTGCCACCCGTTCGGAAACAGGCCAAGAACAAGCGTGCGAAGGCCCCGCCCACAGTGGCCCAGCCGCTCCCTGCGTCGGCCGGCGGCACAGAGAAACCCGCCACTCGGAAGAGCGAGCGCATCGACCGCGAGAAGCTGAAGCGGGCGTCTTCGCCACGGGGGGAGGCTCCCAGGACGTCCTCGGACCCGAAGACATCGGCGAAGTCCCCCAGTCACGCCACGGACTCGGAGAGCAGCGAGCCCAGCCTGCTCGGGGGTCGGACGCGCCGCAGGAATGTGCGTTCGGTCTACGCCACTCTGAAGGAAGATGAGACCCCCCAGACCCAGGCGAAGGAGGTGACGGAGTCGCCCCGCTTCACCCGCAAACGAGGTGGGGACAAGGAGACGCCACAGACGGACACTCTGACGGCTCCTACCACTCCGCGGGGCAGGGGGAGGCCGCCCAAAACCCGCCGGCGGGGGGAGGACGTGTCGCCGGTCAAGGGGGACCAAGCAAAACCGGAGACCGAGGAGCCCAACAGTAAAGAGGGGAGCGAAGCGAGCAAAGTCGCCGAAGGGTGGCGATCGCCCCGAACCCAGAAGGGCAACCCCAGCCAGGGCTCCTCGCCTACAGGGGCTACCCAGGGAAGAAAAGGGGGGAAAGCGGAGAAAGCCCTCGAGAACCCCCCTCCGCAGACTGACAGCACGGCCAGCGAGGCTCCGGCCATGCCAGACCCCCGGGAGGAGCTTCCGGAGGACAGCGGCAGAGCCAAGGAGGACGAAGCCAAGCAGGCGGCAGCGCAGAAGGGCAAGGAGAAGGATGAGCTGGACGCCGCGGAGAAGAAGCTGAATCAGGGCTTGGAGAAGGGGGAGCCAGCCTCCGCGGAGAAGCGGCCTCTGCCTGACAAGAGTGGGAAAAGCAAACCGGGGCGTGCGACCCGCAACGCCAAGTCGATGGTGGACGATAAGTCCCTGAGCTTGAAGAACTTGGAGATTCGTCTCAGCGTGGACGACGTGAAGGGGGTGCTGCGTTCCAGCGAGGACGAGCCGGAGCCCTTTGAGGCCTCCCCCAAGAAGCCCAAGCCTGCACTCCTCAAAGAGGAGGTGCTGTCTCCTGGCTATTTGAAGGAAGTCCCTGAGCTGAGCCCGGAGAAAGAGGAAGTGATGTCGGACCATGAGCCCCCAGCAGCTCCGGCGGCGGCTCTCCTGGCACGGCAGATGGAGCTGGAGCAGGCAGTGGAGAACATCGCCAAGCTGACGGAGGAGCCCAGCCTGCTGCCCCCCTACAAGGAGCCACCTGCGGAGCCGCCCGAGCTGCCCCCCATGGCGGAGGAGCCTGAAGGGGAGGTCGAAGGGGAGAAGCCGGCCAACCCCGCTAGTGAGACGGAGCTCGCTGCTGCCATCGACTCCATCACGGCGGAAGACATTTCTGCCGACGCGGATAGCTTCCCTGCTCCCGCGACCTACACTGCCATCATTCCGACCCCGGAGCAGCTGGTGCTGCCTCCAGCCAGCGAGGGCATGGAGCCCGAGACGCACCTGGCCATAAAGAACATCCTGGACCCAGAGCCGGCCGTGACCAGCCTCCTCCCGGCGACCAAGAGGATGGAGACGGCTCCCGGGGAGGCGTCCACCCAGGAGGAGAGCTCTCCTCCAGCGGAGCAGCCGGAGACTCCCAGGAAAGGCAAAGTGAAAACCAAGGCTAGGAAGACCCCCCGCGCGCGCAAAGGCAGCACCAACAGGAAGGGAGATCCAGTGGAAGATCACGCCCCTGAGCTGGAGCCCAGTGCTGCCAAGCCCCCCGAGCCCGTCCCCGAGGCCGTGGAACCGGAGAAGCCCAAGGCGGAGACCGCCACAGCAGCGGCCGCCACTGCTTCCTGCAAGCAGGAGGGGGGCAGGCCGGGCGCGGGTGCCGTCGAGGCGCCCAAGGAGGCTGAGCAGCCGCCGGTGGAGCAGCCCGAGCCCAGGGAGTCTGCGTTTCACGCCGGCAACAAAAGCCCCACTCCCTTTAAGCTGCAGCAGCCAGCCACCCTGGCGTCTCCCTCCCACAGCCCCTCGCCCACCAAGCCGAACGCGACGCCGTCACGGCCGGCCAAGCTGCCCAGCTCTCCAGCGGCCGCGGTGCCGGACTGGCTGGGCCGGTCCGAGGACTCTGGGGTTCTGTCCCCCCAGGTGGCAGGAGCAGCCCCAGCAGTAGCAGCGGTGGCTGTGGCGGCCCCTGCAGCCGCCCCCCCTCTCCCCCCAGACACCAAAGCGTCCGACATCGACCCCAGCTCCAGCACGCTGCGGAAAATCCTCATGGAGCCCAAGTACGTGTCGGCAGCCGGCGGCGGCGTGGTGCCCAGCACTGTGCTCACCACCTCCATAAGCGACCCCCTCAGCAGTGCCCGGGTGGTGGAGGCTGAGCCCGCCCTGGAGGCCTCGAAACCTTCGCCCACGGAAGACAAACCGTCGCCGGCGCCGCCCCAGCCGCCCCCTCTGCAGCCCCCTCCTCACTCGGCCCCAGCAGCCGAGACGCAGCCCTTCGGCGAGAAAGTAGTCAACTCCGTCATCTCCTCCAAAGCCACCTCCGTCATCAGCCGCATGCCGCAAGCCTTCGACTCCGAGGAGGCGCCCAGGATCACCCTGGGAACCCGGGCGCCCAGCATGTCGCTGCCCAAGCACAAGTTCAGGGCCAGTCTGAACGACAACAGCCGCTATCACATGGGCCCCTCGGGGCTGGTCGGGGGAGAGGAGGGGCGGCCGGTGGTGGAGAGCGCCCCCTTCAGCACGGGCTCCAGCCCCGGCCTGCGCGTCAACACCTCTGAGGGTGTGGTGGTGCTCAGCTACTCGGGCCAGAAGACGGAGGGACCCCAGCGGATCAGCGCCAAGATCAGCCAGATCCCTCCGGCGAGCGCTGTGGACATCGAGTTCCAGCAGTCCGTCTCCAAGTCTCAGATCAAGCAGGAGCCAGTCACTCCCTCCCAGGTGCCGACCCCTAAGGGGTCCCAGACGCCCTCGGTGTACGGGGCGCCCCATTCCGCCGGCGTGCTGGCTGGGCAGCCCTACGGCACCCAGCCCGTCATCTCGTCCATCAAGCAGGAGAGTCCCGGCGCTGGGTCGGACAAGGCCGACGCGCCCTACCTCTCGGGGTCGCAGGGCAGCGCTGTCAAGTTGCTGTCCCAGTCTGGGAGCCCCCAGGTCCTGGTGTACGGCCAGATGGCCATCATGCAGCAGGCCGGAAAGAAAGGCGCAGGCTCGGAAGCTGTGTCCCTGAAGGTGGAATCGGGGAAGCCGGCCCAGCCCTCCACCCTCAGCCCTGGGCTCAGCCCTCACCACCCGTCCCTCGCTGGCAACCACGTGGGCTCCAGCCCCAGCACCCCCACGGACAGGGCGCTGCCCCACCTGGGAGGGGTCAAGCAGGAGCCCCACTCCCCCCGCACCTCCGGCCACTCGCCCTCCCCGTACCCCAAGGTGTGCCAGCCCAGCAGCAGCGCGGCCTCGGTGGTGCTGGGCGCCGGCATGACGGTGCCGCAGTACGTGTCCAGCGTCCACCACCCGGAGCAGTCGGTCATCATGCCCCCCCACAGCGTCACCTCGACGGTGTCGCTGAGCCACCTCTCGCAGGGGGAGGTCCGCATGAACACTCCGCCCTTGCCCGGGATGGGGTACGGGATGCGCCCCGAGTCGATGTCCTCTCCCCGCTCCGGGCTTCAGCAGCAGAGGTCCAGCACGCCGCAGCCGGCCGGGCTCAGGGACATGGTGCTGCAGCCCATCCCGGCCGGCGAGGAGGACCTGCGGCCCTACCGCCGCCCCTCGGCCCCCCAGCTGCAGCCGGAGGTCATGGTCATGCAGCAGGACCACCGGCTGCCCTACAGCGGCCTGCGGCTGGACCCCTACAACATGCCGCGCGACGTGCGCATCCTCATGCACCACCAGATCGGGGAGCACGGAGCCCCCGAGGGGCGGCAGTCGCGCACGCCCGAGGCAGCTTCCTCGTCGTCCTCCTCCTCCTCTTCCTCCGCGCCCACGTCCTCCGCCAAGACCCCCCCAGCAAGCAAGACCCCCCAGCCCGGGAAGGACACCTCCAAGCCCGTGGAGGTGAAGCTCACCCCCTCCCCACACAGCGAGAGCCGGATTCTGGGCGTGCACCCCCCGGGGCTGTCCCAGCTGTCCCAGCCCGTCATGGTGCCCCACGGCGTGCAGCTCATGCACCCAGCCGCGGGCTCTTTCACCGAATACCCTTCCGTTTACCGGGACATCCGCAACTTCCACTCCCAGTTCCCCGGCATCAACCTGGCACCGCGGAGCGTGACGCCCTCGCAGGTAAGGGTGAGGCCCCTCCGCACTTCAGAAACCCCACACCTACACCTGACACCTGCCCCCCACCTGACTCTTCTCCTGTCTCCGCAGGGCCTCCTGGATGGGGATCACGGGCACCCTAGCCAACCCATGCGGAGCAAAACTCCCCAGGTCACATCAGGAGGGGACCCCAAAACGGCATCGGGCCCCGAGAGCACGCACCTGCGGCACACGGGCGCCATGGACCTGCCTTCCCATCTCCCGCGGGTGCAGGGAGAGGCTGCGTCTCCCTCTTATCCGTCGCCCGTGGCCATCTCGATGAAGCACGACCTGCCGCCCACGCCTGGCCAGAAGGCGCCCCAGGGCTCTCAGCAGCCCTTCCTGTCCACGCCCCCGCCCGCCCTGCCCGGCCGCTCCGAGGGGCAGCCGCTGGCCAAGGAGCGCCCCCACCGGCCCGTGGACATGGTGCAGCTGCTCACGGTGAGGAGGGGGGGGTCCCGTGGGCTGGGGAGGGGGGCACTCCGTCTCGCCGAGTCGCTGCCGTTCGGGAGCCCTGACCACTCTCTCTCCCCCTCGGCGCGGAGCAGAAGTACCCGATCGTGTGGCAGGGGCACCTGGCGCTGAAGAACGACACGGCGGCGGTGCAGCTGCACTTCGTGTCGGGGAACAACGTGCTGGCGCACCGCTCCCTGCCGGCGCCCGAGGGCGGGCAGCTGCTGCGCATCGTGCAGAGGATGCGCCTGGAGGCCTCGCAGCTGGAGGGCGTGGCCCGCAGGATGACGGTGAGCAGGACGCGCGCTGCTGCTCGCTGAGACCGGCCCGCCAGGGGTGGCTCTTGGGTCCCCCCCCATGAGAGAGACGAGTTCAAATGCACAAGACATCAGACACGAAGAAGCGCTCACAGATAAAATCAGACTCATCAGAAAGCAAATACTAGTACAAACAAATAAAATATTAACAGCTCCTGATCAGTGCTTGTGTGGAGTACGGGACAAAGGACCTTTTATACACACATCTCGAACAGCTCTAGGAAATTCAGGGGATGCAGAGCCTCTTAAATTATGCTTTTTGCCATCCTGTGACCTGCACTATCAGACATGTCTCCCAGATGTTTCTCTGGTTTGCCAGTCACCTTCCCTGCAGTAGTAATTATTCTTGTCAGCTTGTTTTATAGTTTATATATTACTGTTCTTAAATGTTTAAAACATTCCAGTGTGTCTTTTTTAACAACGAGGTCCAGGAACGTGTAGAATACATCAGGTTTGAGTTCAGGATCCGATTAATGGGGCATTAGATAGATAGATACCTTATTAGGTCGTGAACGCGCAGCGGGCCGAGCCTGACTGAGGCTGACGCCATGTTCCTGCTGCAGGTGGAGAGCGACTACTGCCTCCTGCTGGCCATGCCCTGTGGCCGTGACCAGGAGGACATGGTCAACCAGACGGCCTCCCTGAAGTCCGGATTCATCACCTACCTGCAGGCCAAGCAGGCTGCTGGCATCATCAACGTCCCCAACCCGGGGTCCAATCAGGTCAGGGCTCTTCCTGCATGTGGGGGCGGTGGGGGGCGGTGTCCGTACGAGCTGGACGGGTTCACTGACCTCCGCAAGCGAGCCTAAACGAACGAACCTGATCTGAATTCTTTACCCCTGTTAGCTGTCTCTAAGCCGTGAGAGAGCTGCTGGGAAGTTGGCCGGGTGCGGCGCAGGTTGCTTGCGGAGCCCTGGGCGCCCCAATCGGCCAGCCAAGCTAACCCCCGTCTCTCTCGCCCCTCCAGCCTGCCTACGTGCTGCAGATCTTCCCGCCCTGCGAGTTCTCGGAGAGCCACCTCTCGCGCCTGGCGCCCGACCTGCTGGCCCACGTCTCCAGCATCTCTCCTCACCTCATGATCGTCATCGCGTCCGTGTGAGCGCGGAGCCCCCCGGGAAGCCCTCGGCCCCTGCGCCCCCAGAGGCGAGGCTGTCGGGGAGAGGGAGGGATACACGGACATTTCTCCTGTCTTTATTTTTAATTTGGATGTTTTTTAAGGAGTGGATCAATGGTTGCACTATGTTAAATCACGGACCTTTTACATGTGATGGAAAACCCGCGTTGCTGTTGTGCCACAGGGAGAGGAAACACGCAGGGCTGGGAGACAGTGGGGTCGCCCGCTGCCGCAGGGAAGACGGATTCCGGATTCCTGCTCCCGGGAGGCGCAGGGCAGGAACGGACGATCCGTGCTGGAGATGTACAGTTTACAGTTCATTCCCTCTTTCCGGATACTCCTTTTCTTGGGGATAAGATGTGAGGGACATGCAGACCTCTGTAAATATATAAATATTTAAAAGACTCAAAAATAATTAAAGGACTCCAGAGCGTTGGAAAAAAAAGACATGAAAACCCGTGAAATTGACCCACCACCACCAACACCCATTTTTTTTAAATCTGTGCCAAACATGTTTTCAGAGAAAAACAAAACCAACAAAAAACCGAGAATCTTATTTTCATACTTGACTTTTTATCTCCGTTCATTCGTAAGTGCTCTTCGTTCCTCACGTTGCCTGACTGCTCTCCTCTCTCCTCGGCGGGCCGGCCCGGTCTGGCCCGGCCTGGCCCGGCTTCCTTCCCACAGTCCCCCGCTCGTCCGGATGTCCTTCTGTGAGTCTCCTTAATTTATGGAAACTTCTTCGCGTCCCTGGATCTCGTTTGCTGTTTGTTCTCTCCCCACCCTGGCGGGGAGTGGGGCGCAGGGGCAGCTCCCGCCTGTTTCACCCGGATCCCCGAGACTCCTCATGTCCCCCCCCTCCTCCTCGTCCTTCCAGACTCCATGTTGTACATAGAACCCTCGACTTCTGTGTTTTTTTATTTTTTTTCAGGATCATTGACTTGTAAAAAAAAAAAAGTACAAAAATGAAAAAATGAGAAAGTGAGAGAAACAGAAAAAAAGTCAAATCATATTATCAAGTTTTTGTGGTGTAAATATTTGTAAAACTCCCAGGCTCCCAGTTCTTTCATGGTAATGTTGAAGGCACTTATAATTTTGATACACAGAAATAAAAAGAAAAGACCAAAAAAACATTAACGAATCTTAACCCGTGTCAGCTGTGCCGTCTTCTTTCCTGTGTGGTGAGTTGGGCTGCCCCCTGCTGGCGAGTGACAGCAGGCCCCTGTCTTTCCCATGCTGCCAACAGCTCTTCCTCTGAGTGAAGGTGCTGTAGAGGGCCAATGACCTGTAGTTTGTATTGCAGCAAATGTCACACAACCTCTAGGGCAGCTGCAGAGATCACCTGAAGTTTAGTAGAGGTCATGGGTCAGTACCGACCAGTCCAGTGCCCACTGCACAGCAGTGTCACTGTGTGAGAAGCGCGCCTTCTGCTGGCTAGCAAGGAGTATTTGGTCATGTTCAGCCTGGTTGGACCCGTCTTTTCAAACAGGCACCATTATCTACTCTAGACAAGGGGGACCCCACATGCTGTGATCTCACTGGCCGTGAAACTTCCACCTGCTGGAACAGTTAATATCTTCCTGGGGTGCAGCATCGTTCCTTGAAACCGTTTTTGTAAAATAAAGACTCAAGACTTATCAGTAGAGGAAACAAAAGTCTTTGATTTGCAACTGTAGTCACACACAATTGACCCAGGGATCACAGTTAATTGGCATGTGAACTGAACCGTAATACAAAGTTTTAACAGCTCATAGAAGGCCTGCGTCTCACACGCACCAGCCCCCACATCCCGGCCAATCAGGAGAGGAAACAGGTTTCTCAGTGCATTTAGTTAAAATCTTTATTGAAGAACAGAAAGGAACGGGGGGAGCCGATTCACTCGAACCTGGTTCCAGGAGTGAAAGTTTACAGTTTGCAGGATCACTACAGCTACAGGGCAGGCGCTGGAGGGAGACGTCGCGAGAGACTCCTCTACTCCCCCTGGCTGCTGCACTCCATCTCCGCCGGCTCGGGCTCGGGCTCGGCGGGCTGCTCCGGGTCCGCCTCCGGCTCCGGCTCGGGGTCGCCCTCCCGCGCGCGGAACAGCAGCTCCCCGCCCTGCAGCACCTGCTCGGCCGTGTGCCAGGCGGCCGCGCCGCCGTACTGCTGGTAGAAGTCGGAGTCGGCCTGGAACATGACGAGCGCCTGCGCCGTGTGGATGCGCACGTGCTGCGCCAGCGAGGCGGCGTCCAGGAACTTCTCCCCGCAGGAGTCGCAGGCGTACAGGATCTGCGTGTGGGGGTCTGTCGGGGGACACGGCGTCAGAGCTACAGCACAGGTCAAATGCGGCGAGCGGCGGTAACCAGCCGGGGTCTCTGTCCATGGCTCTGTACGGACAGTCCACTCCCCACCCCTCTCGCAGACTGGACAGTCCACTCCCCACCCCTCTCTCTCTCACACACTGGACAGTCCACTCCCCACCCCTCTCTCTCACACACACTGGACAGTCCACTCCCCACAGCTCTCTCTCACACACACTGGACAGTCCACTCCCCACCCCTCTCTCTCTCACACACTGGACAGTCCACTCCCCACCCCTCTCTCTCACACACACTGGACAGTCCACTCCCCACCCCTCTCTCTCACACACACTGGACAGTCCACTCCCCACAGCTCTCTCTCACACACACTGGACAGTCCACTCCCCACCCCTCTCTCTCACACACACTGGACAGTCCACTCCTCACCCCTCTCTCACACACGCACACACTGGACCAACACAGTGTCCAGAGAGGTTGGGTGAGGAAACCTCCGCACACAGTAGAGGGTAATCTACCCTCTGCACCATGCAGGTCACTGGGAACAGGGGTCCTGGTTGCTAAGACCCAGACCACTAGGAACAGCTGGAGCTGTAGAGGTTTGGACACCGTCCTCTGTCGGAGCTGAAGACCCAGGGTGACGTGTGCGAGGCTCTTACCTGCCTCCTGCACCTTCTCCACCGCCTTGGTTATCTCAGCTTTCAGTGCCTCCGTCTCGTCAGCCGACACCGAGGCAGCCACAGGCACCACTGCAGGGCAGACAGGACAGGCCTGTGAGACTCACAGCCCCTGTCCCACAGGCAGAACGCAGCAGTGCCATACTGGCCACAGTAGCAGTCACCAGGACTCCTACCACAACAAGGCCCTGCTGAGCCCAGAGAAGAGCCCCCTCAGCCAGCTGGCCCTGAAGCTCACCAACGCCAGAGCCAGTCTCAGGACAGAACGGCTACACTACAGGACTCTGTATCTAATCAGGTTAACGACAGTAAAGAGAAACAGGCCCTGACAAAGTACAGGATCACTGACCACAGCCTGGCCACAAGCTGACCAGGCTATCCAGAGAGGACGGGCTCAGTGACCATAGACTGTCCTCTCTAGGCAGTCAGGTCTGCCTATACTCCCACTGGCAGCAGGGAGAAACAAGAGACAAAGATGCACTTTCTACTACACATATATTCTGGGACTAGACAAACATTTTTCTCTAAAATAACAATTCCCACAATTTAGAATTCCCACTCCTGCCAGAATCAGAACAGTTTCCAATCCTACTGGGGGAGGAAACTCGCTGGAGCTGCAGCCCAGTGTCCTGTCACGAGAGGAGCAGGAAGCCAGCCTGGCCATCGGCGCTACCTGTGAGCTGTGCCACCGCGCTTGCGGCCAGCGCCTCCGTCGCCAGGGTCACAATCTCGTCAGTCGTCACGGTGACGATGTTGACCTCGCTGTCGTCCAGCTCCTGTGCAGGATTCCCGGGCACCAGCTTCCTCATGCCGGCCTTGCCCTGGTGCACGGTCTTGACGTGGGAGCGCAGGTTGTCCACGCGGTTGAAGCCCCGCCCACACTTGTCACACAGGAAGGGCTTCTCACCTGGAGGGGAGGCGGAGGGGTTACTTCCCCATGAGCACAGACACATGGCACAGGGTGGCGATTCTGTCCCAGTTGCACACAGATATACACAGATGGAAACAGAAGCACACAGGTGCACACAGGTGCACACGGCTGGTCAGGGAAGGCCAGAGAGCTGGCTGTGCCCCAGCCCTTCCTGGGCACTGACCTGTGTGGATGATCACGTGCTTGGACAGGTCGCCCACGTTCACGAAGGCCTTGTCGCAGACGTGGCACTTGTGTGGCCGGATGTTGTCGTGGTGGCGGATGTGGTTGGCCAGCTGGCTGGACTGGACAAACCTGGGGGCGGGGAGGTGGTCAGTGAACATCAGCTCGGACCCCCAGATCGTGTCCCTGCCACGCCCCGGGGAGCCCCGGCCTCACCTCTTGCCACAGCGGTCGCAGACGTACGGCTTCTCCCCAGTGTGCTGGCGCACGTGCGCGATGAGTGAGCTCGCCTGCGTGAAGCCCTTCCCACAGATCATGCACAGACACGGCTTCTCCCCTGAAACCACAACAGCGCCCCCTTCAGGACACACTCTCATACTGCTGCATCCAGTCAGCTGCAGTTTCACACCCGAAACTTTTCAGACGCCATGCAACCATTTTTTTTACAGCTGGAGAGTAGGGCAGCTGAGCTCAGGGGTGCCATGAAGCCCCGCTGCCAGCCCTGCACTATGTGACGGGGTGCACGGGGTACGTGGGGTTGCGGGGTCACTACCGGTGTGGATGCGGACGTGGCGCTGCAGGGCTCCGGGGTCGGCGAAGGCGCGCTCGCAGTGCATGCACACGTAAGGCTTCTCGCCGCTGTGCACGCGCAGGTGTCTCTTCAGGTTGCCTGGAAACAAGAGGGTCCGGCTCGGTCACTGCAGCACATTCATCTGCAAACGTCCTGGTCAGTCACACGGTGATCAACTGCTGAAGCACCATTCTGGTCAGCTTTCACATGGCCGTCCTGCAGCTTCCGTACTGCTCCGGCAGTGGACACAGCTACCCAGGGCTGTCCGGCGTGTGTGGGGGGTGGACAGGGCTGTCCGGTGTGTGTGGGGAGTGGACAGGGCTGTCCGGCGTGTGTGGGGGGTGGACAGGGCTGTCCGGTGTGTGTGGAAGAGTGGACAGGGCTGTCCAGCGTGTGTGGGGGGTGGACAGGGCTGTCCGGCGTGTGTGGGGAGAGTGGACAGGGCTGTCCGGCGTGTGTGGGGAGTGGACAGGGCTGTCCGGTGTGTGTGGGGGGTGGACAGGGCTGTCCGGCGTGTGTGGGGGGTGGACAGGGCTGTCCGGCGTGTGTGGAAGAGTGGACAGGGCTGTCTGGCGTGTGTGGAAGAGTGGACAGGGCTGTCCAGCGTGTGTGGAAGAGTGGACAGGGCTGTCCAGCGTGTGTGGGGGGTGGACAGGGCTGTCCGGCGTGTGTGGGGGTGGACAGGGCTGTCCGGCGTGTGTGGGGAGTGGACAGGGCTGTCCGGTGTGTGTGTGGGGGGTGGACAGGGCTGTCCGGCGTGTGTGGGGGTGGACAGGGCTGTCTGGTGTGTGTGGGGGTGGACAGGGCTGTCCGGCGTGTGTGGGGGTGGACAGGGCTGTCTGGTGTGTGTGGGGGTGGACAGGGCTGTCCGGTGTGTGTGTGGGGGGTGGACAGGGCTGTCCGGTGTGTGTGTGGGGGGTGGACAGGGCTGTCCGGCGTGTGTGGGGGTGGACAGGGCTGTCTGGTGTGTGTGGGGGTGGACAGGGCTGTCCGGTGTGTGTGGGGGTGGACAGGGCTGTCCGGCGTGTGTGGGGAGAGTGGACAGGGACGTCCAGCGTGTGTGGGGAGAGTGGACAGGGCTGTCCAGCTTGTGTGGGGAGAGTGGACAGGGCTGTCCAGCTTGTGTGGGGAGAGTGGACAGGGCTGTCCAGCTTGTGTGGGGAGAGTAGACAGGGCTGTCCGGTGTGTGTGGAAGAGTGGACAGGGCTGTCCGGCGTGTGTGGGGGTGGACAGGGCTGCCCTCATGGGGCACAGTGAGTGCCTGGTCTCGTACCCGAGGTGGTGAACTGCTTCCCACACTCCTTGCACTTCAGAGGCCCGTCGGTGATGTGGATCTTCATGTGAGCCTTCAAGTTCCCCACCTGGGATACAGACACAGCCGAGAGTCAGGAGGATCGCTGACTGAAGGTCTGACCTCTGACCTGGGGCTGTCCTGACCTGTCCCAACCTTCACCGCTCCCAGGACTGACCTCTGACCTGGGCATGTCCTGTCCCTCACCGCTCTCAGGACTGACCTCTGACCTGGGGCTGCCCTGTCCTGTCCCTCACCGCTCCCAGGACTGACCTCTGACCTGGGGCTGCCCTGTCCTGTCCCTCACCGCTCCCAGGACTGAGGTGAGCTCCGCTCTCACCTGGTTGAAGCGCTTGTCGCAGTGCGGGCACTTGTGGCCCTTGTCGGTGTCGTGCGTCTCCAGGTGGCGCATCTTGGCGGTGGGGTCGGAGAAGGCGCGCTCGCAGTAGTCGCAGTGGTAGGGCTTCTCGCCGCTGTGCACCAGCTGGTGGCGCTTGAGGTTGCCGGAGGTGGTGAACAGCTTGCCGCACTCCTCGCAGCTGTAGCGCGCCTCCCCCGTGTGCCGCTTGCGGTGCAGGTTCAGCAGGCTGACCAGTCGGTAGCTCTTCCCACAGGCCGAGCAGCTGTAGGGCTTCACTGGGCTGCAGCACACAGATGAGCAGACTCACATGAGGACAGACCGACAGACTCACATGAGGACAGACCGACAGACAGACACACAAGGACAGACAAGCACATGGAGATGGCGCACAAGTGTCAAAAGACAGACGAGCACAAGCACATATACACTAATGTCTGGTATCCAAACAGCTTGGCTGAAAACAGCTCAAAACGCATTTCACAAAAGCAAAAGGAGATCTAAGAGGATGCAGTGCACAGCAGCCCCAGGGGCAGAGGAGCAACACAGCAGGGTTACCACACTCAGTGGAAAAACTGCAGAGGGAATTCTAAAGGATTTGGACAGAAATCGGAACTGGGCAAACACTCAATTAGGCAATTCATGCAGCCCAAAGTGAGAAACTACAGATATAAGATGGGAAAATCCACTTCTAAAAAGGACTGTAGGATGTATACTTATATATTCCAGAGAATATATACAGAGGAAACTACAGAGAAGCGCATGTTAAACTGAGAACGGAAGGCACTTTTTTACACAAAGGGTGGCAGGAGTCTGGAACAGGCAGCCCAGCCACGTAGTTGAAGCCGGTACCCTGACTCCCTTCAAGCAGCAGCCGGGCAGACCCCATGATCCTTCAGCTCCCACAAGTTAGTGCGCCAAGGAGCCTCCTCTGCTGCCCTGCGAGGGGCCGGGCTGGGGAGGGAGAGCGCGAGCGGCGCGGTACCTGTGCGTCTTCTCGTGGGCCTTGCAGGCGGCGGGATCGGAGAAGGCCTTGTGGCAGTCGCGGCAGGAGAAGGGCTTCTCCCCGGTGTGGATGCGGATGTGTCTCTTGAAATTCCCCGTGTGGGTGAACTTCTTCCCGCAGTCCTGGGCCGGAGCACACAGTGAGAGACAGACACTCAGCGAGGCCCCAGCGCCCGACGACGCGGCTGCAATAGAGCACCTCCTCACCTCGCACTTGTGTGTGACAGAGCCGTAGGCGCGGGATTCGCTGCGGTCGCCGAAGGTGCCGGAGCGCGGCTGCCTGCCATCCGAGCCGCTGTCCTCCGCCTGGCCCCCATCTTCCTCTGCGCCCTCCATCTCCCCAGTGTCCTCGTCCTCCTCCTCCTCGTCCTCCTCCTCCTCCTCCCCCACCTCCTCCTCTTCCTCCTTCAGCTCCGCCCTGTCTCCCGATTCTGGCTCACAGACAGGGATATTCCAGCTCTGTGACTCGACAATGTAAATCCTCACACAGCGTTTTGAGATGTGCTGGACTGGCAGCACACGACCTCCTGCTCACCCAACACAGGGCAGCCATACTCCCCGAGCACTGACGACCACGAGACGTGGACGGTGATGATACAGCATTCAGCACAGGTACTGACGCGGGCAGCAGCTTGCGTCAAGGCACTCTTGCAAGAGTTAAGGACCTGAATGAAACGAGTGCAGAAAAGCCCCGTGCTGCTTTAATTCTCAGGAGGTGTGCATCAGCCATTCACTGCTGGCTGGCGCCTGGCCTGTTGCTCTTACCTAAACCCAGCAGCCACATCACCCTGCAACTCACTGGCAGCCCACTGGAGCTCAGCAGGTGTGAGCCTGGTCAGTACCTGGATGGGAGACCTCCTGGGGAAAACTAAGGCTGCTGCTGGAAGAGGTGTTAGTGGGGCCAGCAGGGGGCACTCACCCTGCGGTCCATGTGGATCCTAATGCCCCAGTATAGTGACGGGGACACTATACTGTAAACAGGCGCCGTCCTTCGGATGAGACATAAAACCGAGGTCCTGACTCTCCGTGGTCATTAAAAATCCCAGGGCGTCTCTCACGAAGAGCAGGGGTGTAACCCCGGCGTCCTGGCCAAATTTCCAATTGGCCCTTACCAATCATGGCCTCCTAATAATCCCCCTCTATGAATTGGCTTCATTACTCTGCTCTCCTCCCCACTAATAGCTGATGTGTGGTGAGCGTTCTGGCGCACTATGGCTGCCGTCGCATCATCGAGGTGGATGCTGCACATGGGTGGTGGTGGAGGGGATCCCCATTACCTGTGAAGCGCTTTGAGTGGAGTGTCCAGAAAAGCGCTATATAAGTGTAAGCAATTATTATTATTATTATTACCTGCTGCGTCTATCCTGGCCTGGCCGGCCCTCCTGGCAGCTCTCTTGTGCCGAGTCCTCATGTAGGTTTGCTGCCCCCTGGTGGAGCTGATTGGCACTTCTGAAAGCAAAGTTACTCTTACATAGATGGATAACTACAACAAGGGAATAAATACAATTACATATTAGGCACCACCCAACTATGCTATGTAAAATAAACCTGTTCTTTCACCTAACTGCTAGATGCCAAAAAAACAACAGAGTATGAAATCATTCCTGTTTCGAAAGGCTAATTATCAGCAAAAAATGCAAAGAGAGACACTCCTGCAGATTTACAGACTGACACCTCAATAATCTGGCTGCTGGCAGATGAGTCACAGGGAAGGGCTGATCAGCAGAATTACAGACCTGGCTTGTAATCAGCGTCAGAAGGGTCATCCTGAAACCCCACGTCTCCAGCCTCAGCCTCAGCCTCAGCCTCCTCCTCCACCTCCAGCCCCCGGCTCTGCTCCGCTGGCGCTGCAGGGGCCTCGGGCTCGGCAGTGTCTGCCGTCGGCGGGCCGGCGGTCAGGGCCGGTGGCGCAGTGTCCGGCACAGGCTGGGCAGCTCCCTGTGGCTCTGCCTCTGCTGGCAGATCAGCCGGCTGCTCCGGGGGGTCCGGGGCTGGGGGCGACTCCAGCCCACCTCCTGGCTGCTCTGCGGGCGGTGTGTCTGCGGGCTCCAGGGGTGGAGAAGAGTCTGGGGTACCCCCCGCGCCCGCCTCAGCCTCCACGCCACCCTGCCCCTCGCTCGGCTGCGCACTGTCCTCACTGATCCCTGCCGCTGGCGCGCTCTCCTGTCCCTGCAGCCCCTCCGTCTTCCCAGGATCTGCGGAGGGCCAGGCGGATCAGACACTGTGGCGCGGTGATCGCCGGAGCACGGCCGCTCGGGGGTCTGCACCCTGCTGCCCCGCTTAACCGGCAGGAGGATCCGGGAGTCGAGCCTGAGCGCCTGACTCGAGAGCCACATCACTCCTCTTGGAGAGCGGCTGCTGCCCCTATTCTGCATGATTAACTACTACAGCACAGTGGATAAAAGCACGAGCTTGATGAAGAAACAGAATATAAATTAGAATAGTCCAAACATCACTGTTGTGATTGTTGTGGGAAGTTCTCACAGAGCTGCTCCAAGACCTTAAATGCAGATGGGGGTTAATGGACACCTGAGACAGCAGTATGTGTTCTTGGGGCACTTGACGAAGGTCTAGGGGTGACTACCTCCCGGCACCAGTACATACCGACAGTGAAGGATCCCTCTCCAGAAGTCGGCACGGAAGCAGTCAGGGTTTTATAAGCAGTGCAGGCGCTGACGATCTCCTGCATCTGCAAGAACCCAGCAACTGCGAGAACATCGTCTACGTTCTGAGGGGTCAGGTTCAGCTTGGCTGTGTACATGAATTCCAGCACTTGGCCCAGGCCTGCAGGGAAGAGGACAAGACCATAAGCACATAGTCGGAGTGTGATTACCCACATAACCAATGCCGGCACTGCGTCTCCCACACTGGGACTGTGCAGACAAGGACGGCACTGCGTCTTCCACACTGGGACTGCGCAGACAAGGACGGCACTGCGTCTCCCACACTGGGACTGCGCAGACAAGGACGGCACTGCGTCTCCCACACTGGCACTGCGCAGATGAGGACGGCACTGCGTCTCCCACACTGGGACTGCGCAGACAAGGACGGCACTGCGTCTCCCACACTGGGACTGCGCAGACAAGGACGGCACTGCGTCTCCCACACTGCGACTGCGCAGACGAGGACGGCACTGCGTCTCCCACACTGCAACTGCGCAGACGAGGACGGCACTGGGTCTCCCACACTGGAACTGTGCAAAGGAGGACAGCACTGCATCTCTCACACTGCGACTGCGCAGAGGAGGACAGCATTGCGTCTCCCACACTGGGACTGCGCAGCGGAGGACGGCACTGGGTCTCCCACACTGGGACTGCGCAGTCTGTCTGATCCCAGCTGAAACTGTCGAAACTGGGAGAGGCCTCTGGAAACCCAGACCTGCTGCATTGCTGATGTCCAAGTGAACCACGTCCTTCTGGTCCAGGAACAGCATGCGGAAGTAGACGCTGCAGGCTGCCAGCAGAGCCTTGTGGGCCTTGAAGTCCACTCCGTCCACCACGAAGGTGCAGTCACACAGCAGGCCCAGCTGCCTCTGCTGGTTAAACTGCTCCAGCACCTTGCCGCTGTGCCAGGGGAAGTCCATCGTCTCTCCAACTGGAGCGCACGCTATGGGCAGGGCAGACGGGGACAACATCTGAGTGCGATGAGGCGGTCCGAGTGGGCAGCTGTGTCAGCATGCGCAGGCCTCCAAGGAGCAGGTAAAGGTTTATTCCTGCTGAAAGGAACAGAAAAGAGGCACGATGTTTCGGCTGGGGATCTTCATCTCTTTCTGGCAGCATGAGATAAACCTTTACCTGCTCCACCCCACTGTAATGGTGGACAAACTTCTGTAAACATGACGCTCAGATCGGCAAAGTTCCTCTCATCACGCGTGGACTGACGCGTGTATGGTCACGCTAACAGTCAGCACATATTAACATATCAGCAGATATATAAATAAAAGGAAATATCTGGTCTTGTTTTGTATGTGACTTCCAATATTTTTTTGGAGTCTTAATTCCATGGCGTCCTGCGCAATAACCTTTGTTTGAGCGGGTGTTGTTGATGTGTTTGAGGCTGCTGACCGGCCCGCCCTGGCCTGGGGACACCGTCCGAGCCGGCGGCCGGAGCCCGGCGGGGACCTGCAGCCAGCCACTGATGCACACGCCCGCAGCGCAGGCTTTCCGCTCAGACACCCGCGGGGGGAAACGGTCTGTGCGGGTGTCCGAGGAGAGCCACAACCCACGGGCTTTTCGGTATTTGGTTGACGATGCAGGATTGATTATGCCTCCTCTATCCCTGCTCCTCTCTATCCGGGATTAACTCACACTGCCTTGCCGCTGCGACGGCAGACAAGATGGCGGGTGTCGAGGGGCGGCCTGTCGGTGTCGCTACGTCCTTCAAGCCACGTCCTCCGCCCGCCATTACCCTTGACACAGACTCAGATATACCTGTTAGAGTCCCGTCTCGGGGACCCCCGTCTTCCCCAGGAGCTCAGGAGCAGCCGTGTGACGATTTTTCGACGATACGTTCGTCCCGGTCGATCGAGTGGTTCTGTGATCGATCTCTCTCCTCAGACTCGATCCGCCGCCATCTTCTGCTCTCTGATCGATTGATAGTGGCCGGGTGGAAAGCCGCCGACTGCGCATGCTCACGGGTGCGCTAGCGCAGTGACGCAGAAGCTTGGACTCGCGGGAGCGCGTCTGGAGGAAATAATAACAACAGCACGCTGCAGTGTGTATTGCAACGCGGTGTGTGGTACCTCACAACATAACAGCGCTGTCTAACAAAATGCAACGCAACAAAGTAAAGTAATAAAAACTGCAGCAAAACAAACGGCATTCAGAAGTGTTTAACATGATATAGTTCAGTGTATATAGTGTGCTGACGAAAGCTGTTCAATTAGACACTAAAGCCCAGAGCTTGGTGAGCAGCAGTGAAACGGGCACATCCAGAGAGGTCTTAGCTTCGACTGGACTCTTCCCCCTGCCCGTGTGTGCTGGCTGACGCGGCCCCACACACTCACAGCCTGCCCGCTGTGGGAAGGGCCTGTTTTTAATGACTGGAGAAGCAACTGGGCAGCAAACAGAAGTTTTGGAGGATGACATGGTGTGATTCTAAATTAATGGGGTAAAATGTCCTGAACGTTGTGTCCCCTCATTTTAAGGTTCAGCCTTGTGTAAAAGGAGCCGGGAAGGGCTCGGTGGAGGCGGGCTGGAGCTCGGGGGGCTGCCGGCACAGTGCTGGGAACAGCTGCTCCGGCCCTGGCTGCTGACCGCCAGCTTGTTGACGTGGAGATCGCTGCAGGGCTGCTGTTGCGAGCGGGAAGTTTTGTGGCCGCGGGTGTCTGTGAGGAACCTTGCCCTCCACTGCCTCAAACCTTGTCAACCCAGTATAAACCCGCTGGTTTCTGACGAGGGCTGAGGTCTTCTCCTTTTCACACCAGCGACTGAGTCCTGCAGTAGTACAGCTGGAAAAACCTCGCACCTCAGAGCAACAGAAGAGTCACCAACTCACGTCACCTGACTGTGTTGCACCAGAACCTGGGTGTGAACCACAGAAATGGCCCTGCTGGGCCTTAAAGATCAACTCTGTGTCTCTCCAGTTCTCTGTGTAGGGAAGCTCCGCTTCTCTCACAGCAGGACTCCTCATCTCAGCGATGGGGACAGAGCTGCAACCCTGCGGGTTCGGGACAGAGGCTTGGGAAGAGCAATGAGGGCCCCCAGCCGTCTCCCTGGGGCTGCTGGGAGAAAAGGAGCCTTCTGGTGAAATAGAGAGATTTGAAACTCTTTTTCTCCCCTCTCCTCCCCCTTGCTCTGAAAAACATCTGCAGACAGTTTCCAAACACTGTGCAAACACCCAGCCAGACGAGCGCTGACAAGCTAGGCGGTGTGCAGGCAGGCCGCCTGCCGCGGTGTGTTGTGTAAGACCGGGGCGGTCCCCGTCGGTGTGGGACGGGAGGGGACGAGCCCTGTTTAAGGCAGAGGAAGGTGCGCAGTGCCTCACTCCTGGCCAGAGAGGCAGCGCTGCAGCGATCCCATGACAGCCCAGAGAGACAGCATGTCCGCAGTGCAGGAGCACAGCTGCCAGCTCCCAGGTACTGTGGCATCTTCCCATGGCGAACTGTGGTGTTTGCAGGGCTCTTTCACAGTTTAACTCCCCTTCACTTCTACTGCAGCGACTGTAGTCAGTACAGATAACGCAGCTGAAGACTCAGTAGCCCTGTGAGACATCTAACGTGCAAACAAGTCGAAGGATTCAGTAAACTTGAATTTTACTTCCTTTTATTTAAATGTTATTCAAATTAGTCTCTAAAAGGTTCTCCTCGTACAGAATGTGATTTGTTTACGGCTTCATCCTGCAGAGAAAAGAGTCCTGTTGATAGCAGAAGGCTTGTGGTGGTGGTGGAGGGGAGTCCCCATTACCTGTAAAGCGCTTTGAGTGGACTGTCCAGAAAAGCGCTATATAAGTGTAAGCAATTATTATTAATATTATTATTGTAAAATCTATCCAGCAGGTTTGGAAAAGAGGAATATGTTTTTCACTGAAATATTGGTTTTGGAATTACTACATCTTATTCAGTACTTGAGGAAGTAGTTCAAAGTCTTCCCTGGGGCAATACACTTATGAAACCTGTTTTGTTAGTGTCTGTTTTTCAAACAAGGCATGTGATGAGAGGCATTGAAATACTTTCACTTTGAAGGGTTGGGAGACAGACTCCCAGTGCACAGCGCTCTGATCCACTCCAGGGTTTACAGTGATGCCAGTCAGACTCCCAGTGCACAGTGGTCTGATCCACTCCAGGTTTTACTGCTCTTGACTGACAGAAGTCAGTACCAGAGGCTGGAGGCTTAATCACATGTGCAATTAAAATAATAGTAAATATACTGTGTGCTGCCTGCTGAACATGCAGCCTGTAAAACCTGGAGTGGATCAGGGAGTTTCTTCACTGTAATGGGCTACAGTGCGTTTCGTTGAATGGAAGATCATCACGATGTGTATTTCTTCCCTTCCTGTTTGTAATCTTCCAGACCAGCCAAGGTCGCAGTCTTTGGGCCCGAGGAGGCGAGTGCTCCTGAATCCTGGTGTGCACCCAGTGTTCCTGCTGGGCTACCCAGGTGCCAGCCCCATCTTGCTGGCCAACGACTCCACCCCACGCTCGCCTGCGCTGTCGGAGCGAAGGCGGTCGCCCAGGGGTCCTCCGCCATCCCCGACCTACCTAGTGATGGACGGCACCACCAGGCGCCTCCCCGCTGGCTGCAGCACTCGTCCGTCACAGCACCGGCCAGCAGAACCGGCCAATCCCACACCCCGGGCCGCTGGGGCAACCAATAGGAAGGTGGTGGCTGGGGTCAGGGCCTGCCTTCTGGGCGGGAGGAAGGTGGTGGAGAATCTTCTGAGACTCTTTCAGGGTTGGATGGGCTGACTGGGAGTGGGGGAGATGGAGGTGGATTTGGGAAGAGAGGAGATGATTCTGTGTGATTTAGGCAAACAGCCTGTACTCTCTGTTCCAGTTTCCTTTGATCAATAGAGCTGAGCTTTGTCTTTGCCTGGAAGATCACTACAGGAGCTGATGTTTTTTTAGAAAATCACTTGTTTTGCTGATATAGAATCTCTGATACAAGACATCGCTGACCACAGGGGTCACTCAGCTGACCTCAGGTGCTGAATGCATTTTTATGGCAGTAGGATGTGACTCTCTGTGGAGATAACTCTGAGTGGTGATCACTGCAGTGATGGGACTCTTCAAACGGGTGCTGTGAGCTTCCTTGCACTTTTGTATGGCACTTTTTAAACTTCAGAAATGTCTGTTTCTGTCCTTACAGATCTCTGTGTTCACTGACAAATGATTTGTATTTTTGTTTCCTACTCTTTTATTAAAAAAAATATTCAAAACCAAGCCTAAGACTGAGTGCGAGCACACTGTGCTGCGGGACTGAGCCGAGCTGGGATCTGTAAGTACAGGCCAGTGCACCGGCGTCCCTGCAGGCTGACAGCACTGGGAGAGCCTGGAGGGAGCAGACAGGAGCGAGCAGAGAGCACGAGCAGCTGTAATCTGCATGGTTACAACAGATCTTCCTCGAGTCTAGTGTTACTGGAGATGGACAATCAGTGAAACCCTTCATCACCCACCAAACAATCCCATCAATGAAATCAATAAGTACTCTTAGACCTTACTGGCTCACAAAACTATTTATTTCCTAAGTAAAAAAGAGCAAAGTCATTTCAACGTGATTATCATGGGCGCTCTGTAGGGCTGGACAGAGCTGGTTGCCTGGTCAGCTCAGCGTTCAGAAGGAAATGGGCACCAGTCCTGAAACCCCCCCACACAGGGTCTGAGTGCACTGAGTCAACGGGGGTTTCAATAAGAGTCAAGGTTTAATTAAACAATTAACAGTAATTATCCAATTAAAAGCTTAGGGTGGGAGCTGTGGCCCTGTGTTGTCCTGCCAGGAGGTCAGGGGAGCTGTCTGGGGGAGGAAGAGACAGCAACGACACTTCACCACAGAGAAACACACACTTCTCACAGCAAGACATCAGATACGGGTATTCACACAGCACAATTTAAAACTGAGAACGCAATCAAATGTAGTTTTAGGTTTTTCTGTACCTACTAATCTTCTGGCATGTGGTATTTTTATATTTTCTTGCTTGGGCTCTCTAGAGAGAGACAGAGCCACATCAGCCCTTAACTGACAGCGCTGGCTGTTGTGGAAGCACCCAGTGTGTACAGTAACAGTGTTAGACACAGCAGTATAAATAGAGGTTATTTACAAAGCAAGGGGGCTGGTTCTCGCAGGTCTGGACAGGGTGCATGTTGGTGTTTATCTATTTTGTCAGTGTGTGTGTGTGTCTGTGCGTCAGTGTGTGTGTGTATCTGTCTCAGGCCTGCTCGGGGGGTGGCTGACGCTCAGATCTTGATCTCTGTGCGGAAGGTGGGAGGGGCGTGGTCGCTGTGCTTGGCTGGGTGTCTTCTCGCTTTGACAGTCAGCGCTCCGCTCTCCCCCAGGGCAGAGGTGACCGAGGTGGGGTCCACGTCCTCGGGCAGCTGGCACTTGTGGGTGAAGGTGTTCATCACTGTGCCGTCTGCAGCCAGCTGGTGAGGTCAGGGAGCAGAGAGTTAGCAAGGACAAAGCACCAGTAACGACACCCATCCCACTGCCTGCTTTGGCTCTCTACACTCAGATCAGGAAACAAATTAAAATGTTTTTTTTTTTAAAGAAAAAAACAAGCAACCGTATACTGAACATGGGCACAGGGGATATAAAAGACCTGCCAGCAGCCATATCACCCTGCAACTCACAGCTGGCAGCCCACTGAAGCTCAGCAGGTGTGAGCCTGGTCAGTACCTGGATGGGAGACCTCCTGGGAAAAACTAAGGTTGCTGCTGGAAGAGGCGTTAGTGGGGCCAGCAGAGGGCGCTCACCCTGCGGCTCATGTGGGTCCTAATGCCCCAGTGTAGTGACGGGGACACTATACTGTAAACAGGCGCCGTCCTTCGGATGAGACGTAAAACCGAGGTCCTGACTCTCTGTGGTCATTAAAAATCCCAGGGTGTTTCTCGAAAAGAGTAGGGGTGTAACCCCGGCATCCTGGCCAAATTTCCCCATCGGCTGTTATCAATCATGGCCTCCTAACAATCCCCCTCTGTGAATTGGCTTCATTACTCTGCTCTCCTCACCACTAATAGCTGGTGTGTGGTGAGCGTTCTGGCGCACTATGGCTGCTGTCGCATCATCCAGGTGGATGCTGCACAATGGTGGTGGTGGAGGGGAGTCCCCATTACCTGTAAAGCTCTTTGAGTGGAGTGTCCAGAAAAAGCGCTATATAAGTGTAAACAATTATTATTATTAATTAACTGTTCCTTTTCTTCAGTTAAACTGTACGGAGGCAGCGCAGCGAGGCGGGAGGCCATGTCGCCCTCTGCTGGCGGCCGGTGGAAGTGCGCCTAGGAGGAGCACTGACAGCCGCTTGCTGGCTCCGGCGAGATCTGGCAGAGGGCTGATTTACTGGCGACCCTGCCCTCTGATCCTGTAATCACTAGTCAATGTTGAAAGTTTGTTTTTAACATAATACATTATATTTGTGTGTTTAAATGAAACACAGGGACTTGTTACTTGTTACTTTTTTCAAAGCTTTCAAAGCTTTTTTCCTTCATCACAGACTTCTGCTAAAATCTGCTTACTTCTCATTACTGTTATTCATCTTTACTTCAACGTGGCTGAATCTCACTTGATCTGCAAAGGGAAATGTTACTCTCTGGAGCAGAGAGCTGTGACAGTGCCTGGATGTGACACAGGTGATGCAGACTGCGCCTGAGCTGAGCCCCGGCCTCACCTTTTCCGCCCGGACCTCGATCTGGTTGTTGGATGTGGTGACGATGACGTCCTCTGGGGAGAAGTCGCTGACATCCACTGTGAACTGGTAGGTGTCCCCCAGGGTCCTGATGGTCCCTGCATTGCCAGAGCGGCCTGGGGCGGCAGCAGGAGGGGACGGAGAAAGACAGAGGTTGAGAAGGAGGCAGGAGGACAAATCCAAGCAATTCAATCATCCTTAAACCCGAGTGTGAGACTCAGGGATAAAAGAGCAGGTGCAGCTGCTGGCTGGGAACGGGAGACTGAAGCCCCTCTCGCTCCAGCCCCAGTGCGCAGAGACTGCGGAATCACAGCTCTCTTCCAGGAAGCAGCAAGGACAGAGGACTGTTCGCAGGAAGGAGCTCTGAGCTCTAAAACTGGGGTCCTGCCAGTCCTGAAGCTGCTTTTCTATTATTTCAGTGCCCCCTAGAAACTGCCCAGGGGGAAGCCAGATGGACTTTCCCTTGACCGGGCCATAGCGGGCCTGGCTGTGCTCCTATACGGTGTCTCAGGGCCTGGAGCCCAGCCAGCGCTGCTCCCTTCATCAGCACCTGCTGGAGACTCTGCTGGACTCTGTCTCCTGTCCCCACAGTGTCCTCCCACTCTGCGCCCCTGTACTCTGTCTCCTGTCCCCACAGTGTCCTCCCACTCTGCGCCCCTGGACACTGTCTCCTCGTCCCCAGAGTGTCCTCCCACTCTGTGCCCCTGGACACTGTCTCCTCGTCCCCACAGTGTCCTCCCACACAGCGCCCCTGGACTCTGTCTCCTTGTCCCCACAGTGTCCTCTTACTCTTCGCTCCTGGACACTGTCTCCTTGTCCCCAGAGTGTCCTCTCACTCTGTGTCCCCTGACCAACACCCCAGACACTCTGGTGACCTGAACCAGTGCTCCCATCACAAACAGGTCTGTTCCCAGAATCCCAACTCCAAGCTCCCGACACAAAACTAGCTGCAGGAAGTCTCAGACACCCTTCAGGACAGTCAGACACCCAGGTTGTTGCGAGAAGGACGTCGGCCCAACATGAAGAAGGCCAGAGTGACGGTACGTTGTGGAGCAGAGTGTTGTAATCAAACTGCAAGAAACACTCTACCTGCAGCTCAGACTGAAACCAGGAGGCACTTCTTTAAGCAAGACTCCTGTCTCCCCAGACTGGGGCTCTTCAGGCTCCTGTCTCCCCAGACTGGGGCTCTTCAGACTGCTGTGTCCCCAGACTGGGGCTCTTCAGACTGCTGTGTCCCCAGACTGGGGCTCTTCAGGCTCCTGTCTCCCCAGACTGGGGCTCTTCAGACTCCTGTCTCCCCAGACTGGGGCTCTTCAGACTGCTGTCTCCCCAGACTGGGGCTCTTCAGGTTCCTGTCTCCCCAGACTGGGGCTCTTCAGGCTCCTGTCTCCCCATACTGGGGCTCTTCAGACTCCTGTCTCCCCAGACTGGGGCTCTTCAGTCTGCTGTCTCCCCAGACTGGGGCTCTTCAGGTTCCTGTCTCCCCAGACTGGGGCTCTTCAGACTGCTGTGTCCCCAGACTGGGGCTCTTCAGACTCCTGTCTCCCCAGACTGGGGCTCTTCAGACTGCTGTGTCCCCAGACTGGGGCTCTTCAGGCTCCTGTCTCCCCAGACTGGGGCTCTTCAGACTGCTGTGTACCCAGACTGGGGCTCTTCAGGCTCCTGTCTCCCCAGACTGGGGCTCTTCAGACTGCTGTCTCCCCAGACTGGGGCTCTTCAGACTGCTGTGTCCCCAGACTGGGGCTCTTCAGACTGCGGTGTCCCCAGACTGGGGCTCTTCAGACTGCTGTCTCCCCAGACTGGGGCTCTTCAGACTCCTGTCTCCCCAGACTGGGGCTCTTCAGGCTCCTGTCTCCCCAGACTGGGGCTCCTCAGACTGCTGTGTCTCTGATAACTAAGCCAGCAGGACAGGACGGAAACCCTGCCAGAGCCCCATGTGCACAGGCACAGCAGCGACGGAGACAGAGGGGCAGAGGGAAACCGGGCCAAAGGAGGGGAAGTCATACAAGGTCAAACTCTCAACGAGGTCCCCCGCCCGGAGCTCAGCTCCTGCCCTCTCCAATCACCTGTCCTCGGCCGCGCCCCTTACCTGTGAATGCCAAGGGCTCTCCCTGTGGCCGCAAGAAGGATCCAAAGTCCTCTCCGAAGATCCCCCGCGTCTTCTCCATGTAGGGGTCTCCACAGGCCGAGGAGGAAGAAGAGGAGGAGGAAGATGAGGTCTGATGGAAACTGCGCTCCGATCGAAAGGCTGACGAGTTTTTCAGGCTCATTGACGGGCCAGAGGGTCTGTACACACACCAGAGGAGAGCAGACAGTCCTACAGGGGCGCAGAAATACACTCCTCTCTCGATCCCTGTGCCGCGCTCTTCCAAAACGCTTCCCTGCTGCTGTCTACCGGACAGTGCTCTCTTCAGGAATGCAGCCTGCCTGGCTTTTATACAGCAGTGCGAGTTACAGCCTTGTGTGTGTGTGTGTGTGTGTTTGGAGGGGCCTTGCTCTGCTATATTTATCTGCGCGTCTGGGCTGGGGGCTGGTGGAAAGTTTGGGTGGTGCTGGGGAGGGTTTGGCCTCAGACTCCTCTAACAAAGCGCGCGGCTGGCGAGGGAGTGAGATCACAGCCTGCATTCCAGCAGCACTCAAAGAGACCCAGAAATAGCTGCCTGCCCGTGCCTCCCTCCCTGCGGCCCGGCCGAGTCTCCACACCCTTCTCCCCGCTGTCGGGGCTCCGCACCCCCGCCGCCGCGCTGCCCCTCCTGGAGACGAAACAGCAAGGGAGGATGAAGCGTGTGTGAGGCTGGGAGAGCAGGACCCAGAGGACAGTAATGAACTGGGATTACTATGCCATTGACTGATTGAGTGAGCCTGGTTCCTTCTGTCAGCGGAGTTGCTCCTCTCATTCCTGCGATGACTAGAACTCTCCTGCTCTGATTCCACAGGGCAACGGACAATGTGGAAACGCGCTGCTTCATGGCGGAGTGGAGAGTGTTAAACAGAGAACATCCTAAAAATGTAAAATAACGAACCCAAACAGCACAGGGATACAGCCTGTGGGCTGCTGAACTCAAGGCCCAGTGCAATGCAAGGCACTCAGTGACAAACAGTTTGGTTGCCTGTGTAACTGGCAGGCTGTTAATCCAAGCTGATGTACCCTGGCCTGGGTCCTGTGACCCTGAGCACCTCTGTCCCCGTCAGAGTGACACACTGTTCCTTCGCTCTGGGCTTATCAGCCTGCTAAATACAGCACACTGCTGTGGAGTGAGTCACCAGCAGAGCACTCCACAGCGCGTGAGTGTGAGAGCAGATCTGCGCAGCAGAGGGAGTGTGTGAGTGTGTGTGAGAGCAGATCAGTGCATCAGAGTGTGTGTGTGAGAGCAGATCTGTGCAGCAGAGAGAGTGTGTGAGTGTGTGTGAGAGCAGATCTGTGCAGCAGAGAGAGTGTGTGAGTGTGTGTGAGAGCAGATCTGCACAGGAGAGAGAGTGGGTGAGTGTGTGTGAGAGCAGATCTGCGCAGCAGAGTGTGTGAGTGTGTGTGTGAGAGCAGATCTGAGCAGCAGAGTGTGTGAGTGTGTGTGAGAGCAGATCTGCGCAGCAGAGAGAGTGTGTGAGTGTGTGTGAGAGCAGATCTGCGCAGCAGAGTGTGTGTGTGAGAGCAGATCAGCGCATCAGTGTGTGAGAGCATATCTGTGCATCAGAGAGAGTGTGTGTGAGAGCAGATCTGCGCAGCAGAGTGTGTGAGTGTGTGTGAGAGCAGATCTGCGCAGCAGAGTGTGTGTGTGAGAGCAGATCAGCGCATCAGTGTGTGAGAGCATATCTGTGCATCAGAGAGAGTGTGTGTGAGAGCAGATCTGCGCAGCAGAGAGAGTGTGTGAGTATGTATTTAAGAGCAGATCTGCGCATCAGTGTGTGTGTGTGAGAGAGAGCAGATCTGCGCATCAGAGAGAGTGTGTCAGTGTGTGTGAGAGCAGATCTGGGCATCTGTGAGAGCGTGTGAGTGTGTGTGTGAGAGCAGATCTGCGTGTCAGAGTGTGTGAACGAGAGTGTGTGTGTGGATGAGAGAGAGTGTGTGAATGAATGAGAGAGTGTATGTGTGTGTGAGTGTATGAGAGAGAGAGTGTGTGTGATTCAATGAGAGAGAGAGTGTGTGAGTGCGTCAGTGAGTCTATTCTGGAGCAGTGAGCGAGGAGCGTGTGAGTGTGAGTGTGCATCTCTAATCCGGAGTGCTGAGTGAGGGAGTGAAGGTTAATCAGACAGCCAGCCCTAATAATAACAGCACTGAGAGACTCTGAAGGTCACCAGAGTCCCCAGGCGCTGGAGACACAGGGAACTGCAGAGCCTGGCGCAGGGCCACACTCAGATGCTGATTGAAACTATACAGATAGACTTCCAGTTCATAAAGAATAGAGCATTTAGCCTTTGGACCAGCATGATCTGGTCTGAACAGGATTGAATACTCATCGTTCAGCACTTTGTCCCCAGACACACGGGTTCGAATCTGGCACTACACAGGGAGAGAGTGACTGAGCTCGGGCCAGCAGAGGAGAACATGCTGGATTGTTGACCCTAAACAACAAGTACCCCACAGGCTGATCCTGGAGGCGACAAAAATCTCGGAAAGCCTCCTGCAAAGAAGACAGCTGTCCCCCTGTCAGCAGCCTGCCTGGGCACTGGCTGCGTCCCAGGGGTCCAGAGGAACGCGGCCCGTGCAGCCAGCAGGCCGGGCCTGAGCAGAACCCTCCCCAGGGTGAGGAGCCCGGCTCTGCCTGCCAGTGTGTCACCAACCACACTTGGCCCGTCACAGACAGGCCAAAGTGCCCACCCCTTCCACCAGCACCCTGTGAGATGCTTGGCCATCTTAGAATATCATTGGTCAGACAGGGTGTCAGTCAAATCTTGGCGTATGTTGACTGGATAGTTCACCAATAAACAGAGCTTCTCTAAAGAGCGTGGGACCCTGCTGTTGCTGCTGTACATTGTTCAAGGCCCTGATTGGTTGAACCAGATGCCAGTTAAAACAGATCCATCATATAATTGGTAGAAGCCCTGTATGTATATAAATATAGGAGGGGACTTTTCTCCTTTCATGAACACAGTCACGTAATGGTAATAACTGCTTTCTCCATCAATAAACCATTGTCAGAAACAGGTTCAAGCGCAAATCATGACGCCCGTTTTATCAGGATGGTCCGACTGTGGGTCAGTCTCCTGAGCCCAGCCGGGGGTTCAGCACTGGTGAGCAGAAGAGCACGGCCAGGGTCAGAGTCAGCAGCAGCACCTGGGCTGTCACGCCATCAGGCCAGTGAAAACCAGGGAGAAAAGGGTGTCGTTCTTGCTATGTCCCGCTAGGTGGCAGCACAGACAGATTCTAAGGCAGGGGTCTACATCCATGGTCTCTTTAGAGGCAGACTTTAAATAACCACTTTCTAAAGGTCTGGATCAATTTAATCATGATCAATTCAGAAAAAATGTGTTCCATGAAGTAATTTCAATATGTAGGAAAAAGGTGATTTTCTCCTTTCATAAACAAATTCAAGCACTGGTAATATCTGCTTTATCTATCAGTTATCATTGTTTAAACTTTCAAATCCCCCAAAACATTTGTTTAGTAATTTTTATCATTCTACTGCAAACAGGCTAAAGCTCAAATCATGACCAATGGTGCTTTCACTGAAACATCACTTGCCTAATTGATCAACTGGCAAGTGTTCCTAATCGTTCAAGAGCAGGTGATTTGGGGTGCCCTATAGGAAGTGAACTTGGTGCTCCAGCACCAGGATGGAAGGGAATCTGGGGTCTGAGCTAGAGCCATGCTTTCCACCACCAGTTCTGCTGTAGTGCCTGAGCTGAGCACAGGGAAATCTGGGAGAATTCCCTTGCTCGGGATACTGGGGATGTGACGTTACTATGGAAACAAGAGAGGGTGTGCTTGATGGGGGGGGTCAGTCAGTCACCTGCAGCAGGTGACCGTCAGCACACAGAGGAGCTGACGCCTCGGGGACAAGGAGCTAAATATTAACAGAGCGGGAGCAGCAGGAGAAGGGAACTGAGAGGAGAATAAAAAAGAGACGAGTGAGTGAGTGTGAGAGTGTGAGTGAGTGAGAGGGTGCATCAGTGTGTGTGAGGGTATGTCAGCGTGAGTTTGAGAGTGTGTGAGTGTGAATGTGAGAGTGTGTGAGTGTGTCAGTGTGAGTGTGAGAGTGTGTGAGTGTGTCAGTGTGTGAGAGGGTGCATCAGCATGAGTGAGCGTGAGAGTGTGTGTGTCAGTGTGAGTGAGTGTGAGGGTGTGTCAGTGTGAGGGTGTGTGTCAGTGTGTCAGTGTGTGTCAGTGTGAGAGTGTGTGTCAGTGTGAGTGAGTGTGAGGGTGTGTCAGTGTGAGGGTGCATGTCAGTGTGAGAGTGTGTATTAGTGTCAGTGTGTGTCAGTGTGAGAGTGTGTGTCAGTGTGTGTCAGTGTGAGGGTGCATGTCAGTATGTGTCAGTGTGAGAGTGTGTATTAGTGTCAGTGTGTGTCAGTGTGAGAGTGTGTATCCGTGCTGCAGGGAGTCAGACAGCTCCTTTGTCCTTCAGCCGGATCTGCCAGCCGGATCAGGCTGCAGCAGGACTGCCTGTGTCTGAGCCTGTTAGACTGCTGGTCAGGTCGCAGCGCAGAGGCAAGAGGAGAGCCTTCAGCTCTGAACACTGAGTCTCTGCACGGCCGAGCACAGCTTCAAGCTGCTCATCTAGTAAGACAGACGATACAGGTTGTGGAGAAGAAACTGAAATAGAGTGGAGACACACAGAGCACACAGGACCACAGTGAAGTTACCAGTTATTATCAGGAGGACACTGAATTTTCCTCACAGCAATCATGAAAAAACAACTGATATGAAATAAAAAAATCTGAAGGAGAGAAAAAAGGAAGAGAATTGAAATGAGGAGAAATCATGCAGAATTTTGGGGACTATGAGGGATAAATAAACACATTCATATGGGTGTTCAAATGTTCACAAAGTCACAAACACACTCGTGCACTTTCTCACTCTCTCTCACACACACAGAGACTCACACACTCTTGCAGACACTGTCAACAACACTCACACAGATACACACTCTCAGAGACACTGTCAACAACACACAAATTCGCACACGAGCTCACACACACACACTCACACACTCTCTCCAGGTCTGTCCTCTCCTCTCTCGGGACACACGGGGGCGGGGCCAGCCTGCCTGGGTCTGAGGGCAGCTCTCTGCGGACTCACAGCGCCCGGAGCCGGAGGAGACTCACACACACGCCAGGTAAGAGCTGAGCTTCCCTGCCTCAGCTCATGAGCCACTTCATTCTTACTTTCTCTTTGACATACGGCTGCTGTTTCTGTGTAGATTTGCATTTTTCATTTTTACTGTTGAGAAATGAGAAGTTTTGAAATCCGTGTTAAATATTGTAAGAAACAAGGTACTGTACATCTGAGTACTTGCGAGAGGTGAATCCCAGTCCTAGCTACACTCTAACTCGTCAATGACTATTTCTGTCACTTTTTACTAAAGACGTCTATTTTAATGGATGCGAGGAGGTCATAGGATCTTCAAGGCGCTCACTCGCTCCCTTGACACTGTCAACAATCGGCTTTTTAAGAAAATCCCCCGTTTTCCCCTAAAGATCAGACGTGTTTATGCTTTACGGAAGAGCAGAAGGTGTAAAAACTGGACCTTTTTTACCTGACATGAATTTTCCGCAGCCCCGCTCCGAGGTTTACTGCTACGAACTCAAAAACAATTTGACGATTGACTCAGTTACGTCCGGAGATCTTGAAGTCTCTCGCCGCACCTTCACAGGAGCCGCCCGTGCACACCTGTCCCGTCCCGGGCTGACCGCAGTCTGCAGCTCTCCGGCTCCCTCTGCTGGCCTGCTGGGGGACAGGTCTGTTCCTACAGACGCACAGTGATACTCGTGTTGACCGTTTCCTTTATTAGTTCTTTATTCGATTGTTTAAATTACTACGCAATTTCCAGTGTGTGATTTACTTTTTTTTATCAACTGTTATCAATTTTCACTTTCGGGTAAAAGTGTTTTTTTTAATAACTGGAAAGGGACTTGAAGATGTCGAGGATGTGACCTGCTCAGTGCAGCAGTCTTGTGTGAATATCTCAGTGTGCATCTGTATGGTCAGCGTGTGACTGCGTGTACCGTGTTCCTGTAGCTCGTTAAACTCCCGAGTCTGCGCGCATGGAGGGGGCAGTGGTCATAGCGGAGGGCGTGGCTGAGCCAGCCAATCACAGCCCTCAGCCGCTGGAGAAGATGCTCCTCCTCCAGGACAAGAATCCATGGAAACCATGGCCCCGTGCCAGGAGCAGGGTCACAGGTCAGTACAGGTGTGCCCCCAAGCAGGAAAATGATTTGCCGTAGTTTTTGAGGTGCAACCCCAGGGGTGAGCTGGCTGTGCTGTCTGCTCTCGCAGGGTGTCTGCGCTGGGCTCAGGCTGTGCTGGGGGTGCCGAAGCTGCTGGACTGGTACTGCCTGTGTGCGCTGGGGGTCATCACTGCCCTCATCAGCTTCTTCATGGACTCCACCGTCCTCAAGCTGATCGACGGTGAGAATGGCACGGAGGTGACGAGAGAGAGGTGAGGAGACAGAGCGCACAGGAGTCCTCACAGCCCTGCCTTCTCCCCCAGCTCACCGCTGGCTCTTCCGGGCCGTCGGGAGCAGTGCCGTGCTGCAGTACCTGTGCTGGACGCTGTACCCCATCGCTCTCACCACCTTCTCCACCAGCTTCACCCAGAGCCTGTGCCCGCAGTCCGCAGGTGAGCCGCGACGTCTCGGGGAGGGGGGCCGCGTGGGCAGGAGCAGAGTAACACAGCGCTTGTCTGCTCAGGGTCGGGCGCGCCCGAGGTGAAGACCATCCTGTCTGGGGTGATGCTGGAGGGCTACCTCACCTTGACACACCTGGCTGCCAAGGTCGTGGGCATGACCTGCACCCTGGCCGCCGGCAGCACCATCTTCCTGGGCAAAGTGGTAAGAGGAGATCGAGGACGGACAGACACCGCCGGGCTGAGCCTCCCCAGCTCTCTCTTCAGCACTGAGCTGGGCCACCGGGCGGCTGGGGCTCCGCTGGACTGCAGCGTCCTCGTTCGTGACACCTGCCCCTTCCGTCTGTCTCCACAGGGGCCGTTTGTCCATGTGTCCTGCATGGTTGGCAGTTTCTTGGACAGAGTACGCAGCTCCATCAGAGGCACATCAGAGGTCTGGTAACCCTGGTGTACTTGTACAGGGTGGGGTTTCAGGGGCACAGCCAGCAACAGATCGCTCTGTTCCCTCTTCCTCTTTCTCAGTCCTGTGTTACTGATATCTCTGCACCCCCTGAAGCCTAAAACTGCCTCCTCTCCAGAGGTGCACTGCTGCCTCGCGCGTGAACTTGGGGATCATTCTCCTTGTCTCCCGTGTCTCTCGCCCCCACAGAAAGATCTGCACAGCGACATGCTGGTGGCTGGAGCTGCGGTGGCCATGGCCAGCTGCTTTGGATGCCCCATCAGCGGTGAGAAGCAGCTAAGAACCCCTCCCTGCTTCTACTTGTCCCCCGTCCCTGGTGACGTCTCTCATGGCTCCCTCTCTTGCCGGCCCGCAGGCGTGCTGTTCAGCGTGGAGGTGATGTCATCACACTATTCTGTCAGGAACTACTGTCGCGCCTTCTTCGCTGCCGTCTCTGGGGCCGTCATGTTCCGCCTACTGGCTGTCTTCAGCAGTGAGCAAGGTATACGCTGCCCCCTAGTGGACTGGAGGATGACGAGCAAGCAGTGACGGGGAGCTGGGAAAGTAACAGATACAGAGACGTCAGCCTCTCTCACCAGCTCCAGCTCCAATCAGAGTGGACTGTCTCTTCCTTTCCCTGCAGTGACTATAATGGCGATGTTCAAGACGAGATACCAGGTCGAATTCCCCTTCGACCTACCCGAGATGTTCTTCTTTGCCATCCTGGGGTGAGACTGTTCCCCTCCTCTTTCCTCCTTTCTCCAGTCACAGGTATTGCCTGCTGCCTGTTGATAAGTATGAGATCCCTAATGCATAGCAGGAAGATCCATTTCAGGATTAACTGCCGGGAATAATACTTTATGCTGGAGAATCTGTCTATCTTGACCTATTTTAAGATAGGAGACCACGAGTTGAAGTACCAGGGAATCCATGAGCCTGTGTCTCCCCCACCGGTGTGGCAGTGCACTGGCTCTTGAACTTGCTCTGTTGGCCTGCTCTCCCCCAGGCTGCTGTGCGGGGCGATCTGCTGTGCCTACCTCTTCCTCCACCGCTGGCTGGTCACCTTCACCAGGACCAGTGCCATCACCAGCAGGATCTTGGCCACAGAGTGAGTGGGTTCCTAGAGGCGTTTCTGGGTAACATTTACCCTCCCCCACTGACCGGCTGCCCAGGGCTCAGTGTGAGGTGCTGTTTCCGCAGTAAGGCGCTATACTCCGGGCTGGTGGCGCTCCTCCTGGCCTCCATGACGTTCCCGCATGGAATCGGGCAGTTCATGGGCTCCCGGGTGAGTGTCCGTCGCTGCCGGTGAAGACAGGAGGCTGACGAAGATCGCTATAGCCTCTCCATCCCAGTTGTGTGGATGTTGTTGTAGGATATTTTAACAGGAAGTAATAAGAAGTCAAGACCAATCATAACATTCAATTTTGCAGTTGAAAGTTATTAAAAATGATGGTAATCATGTCTGCTGTGAGTGGAAAGATATGGCTTCTTCTCCTCTCTTTACCAGATGAACATGAGAGAGCTCCTCAACTCCCTGTTTGACGGCCGGCGCTTGGGGGCGCTGTGCTCGAACAGCTCAGTGCCACGGCCAGAGGAGGTGGACCCTGAGTATCTCTGGCTGGAGTGGTGTCACCCCCGTGTCCCTGTCTACGGTACCCTGGGGATCTTCCTGGTCATGAAGGTGTGCAGTAGACACAGCCACACTGCCCCCTGCTGTCTGTCCCAGCCTGGCAGAGCCACACTGCCCCCACTGCTCTGTGGCTGGACAGACAGATGAAGGATGGACAGACAGATAGCCAAACAGTTAGATGGGCCTTATAAAGGAATCTTTCTGGATGTAGAAAGCAGCCCTATCAAAAATCATAATAGCTTGCTTCGCATAAAAAAAATCATAGCAAGGGTTGATAAATAGTACTGTCTTTGCAATGAGTGTGTGTTGCTATAGACAGGCAGACTTGTAACTGGCAGTCAGGTAAGAGGTTAAATACAGTCACATGCTGGGCTGATTCTCCTCTGTCTCCTAGTTCTGGATGCTCCTCCTGGCCACCACCATGCCCATGCCAGCTGGGTACTTCATGCCTGTCGTCATTTATGGTGAGATACCTTGTTGCTAAGCCCCACCACTGGCCAAGAGCATTGCTTTAACTCGTACAGAACCACAGGCCTAAGCAGAACTGCCTGTAACCCGGGCCCTAGCTCTAAGCTTTCGTCCAGCTGTAACCCTCACCCTAAAGACAACGTCAGCCTAAACCCTACTCCTAGCGCCAACACTATCCCCGGTCCCATGTCTGTTGCAGGCGCTGCGATTGGCCGGTTTGTGGGGGAAGTGGTGGCCTACCTGTTTCCTGAGGGGATGCAGTCAGAGGGGATCCTGAGCCCTATAAACCCTGGAGGATACTCTCTGGCTGGTAAGGGCAGCAGCCCCTCTGATCATCCTGTTTCTAAGTCTCAGACACCAGCCGCAGCCTTCGTCTCTGAGCTCTGAGCGGCGGAGCTGTGCCCATGGGGAGGGGGTTGAAGGAGCACTGCTCTGATTCTGCGGTTGTGTGCTGCAGGCGCGGCCGCGTTCTCGGGCGCGGTGACGCACACGCTCTCGCCCGCCCTGCTGGTGTTCGAGATGACCGGGCAGATTGCCCACGTCCTGCCGGTGGTGTTGGCGACGCTGATCTCCAACGCCCTCTGTCGCCGCTACCAGCCCTCCTTCTATGATGGCATCATCATCCTCAGGAAACTGCCCTACCTGCCCCAGGTGCTCAAGTCACACCCTGAGTAAGCACCCTGCCCCGGCCCGTGGCCGCCGGCCGCCTGCGCCCTGTCCAGCGTGCTGTCCAGCTGCAGTGTCTCTCTCCGCAGGCTGCGGGCGGTCAGGGTGGAGCAGGCGATGCGGCTGGAGCCGAAGGCGCTGGCGAGGAGCGGCCGGCTGGCGGAGGTCCGCTCTGCGCTGGCCAGCTGCCAGGACCCGGAGTTCCCCGTGGTGGACACGCACGGTGAGATGACTGACCGCCTGTGAGCACAGCGGCCAGTGGGGGCTGGGTCCTTTGGCTTCATACTCACGTCCTGCCTCTCGCTCCGATTATTTCCAGTCACAGTGGCTCAGTCAGGTGCTCCTCTGCTGTGGCGCTGATCAGGTCCGATAGCACTGCTGCAGCTTCTGCACTCCACAGCTGCCTGTCTGATATTCAGATAGAGGTACAACAGAACCTTCTTCAGAGCCGTTGTGCTGAACACAGACTCCTGAAGAGCACTAGAAATCCCTGTGTCACTTTTGACCGTGTAGTCAACAGCTGATTTAGGTCTCAGGTTGTGTTTTAGAAGTGTAGTGGTGTAGTGTGTAGATTATGAGATAAATGATGGGGTTGGGGTTGTATCAGAAACCCGGCCCATCCAGATGTGAGTCTGGATCTGGGAAGCCCTGGAGGTGCCGGGAAGGTAGCAGTGCACCTTGATCACAAGAGATCTAACATCTGCAAGACTGTCCGAGTCCTTCTGAGGTTCCTAGTGGTGGCGTCTCCCTGTGTTTCAGAAACCCTGGTCCTGCTGGGCTCCGTGTGCCGATCTGAGCTGGTCCGATTTCTCCATCTTCATGCTGAGGAGCCGGTACTGGAAACCTGAACATAGGCTGAGTGGAACTGGGAAATAGGCTTACTGGGACAGATGGGGGAGGGGAATGCAATATAAGGTGTGTGGAAATGGGTTACAGGGTGTGGGGGGCTGCTGGGATTCAGGGGCTGTAAGGTTTAGTAGGGGATGGAGATGAATGATGTGTAAAACTGAAACAGAGGTAACGTCTCAGGAATCACGTGCCTATTTTACTGTCCTGGACAGGGATTGGACAGAGAACTATGGGAAGTGTGTTCCATTCAGCCAATCACATTTCAGCTCTCTAACAAAACCACCATCCAGCAGGTAGGATGCTTTCAGGTTGAATTATATCTCTGCTCCACACTGCACTGTAGTTCAAAGATACTCGCTAGTTTTGTAAAACATAGCAAGAACCCTTACTTCTCCCTCCTAAGTCATTATAGTCTCAACCTCCTGCGGCGAGTGCTGTGTCTCTGTACCCCTGTCACAGCCCCTCTGGCTGTGCTCTCTCCTCTCAGGCCCACACTGCCTTCCTGCTGCTGGGCCTCAACCTCCTGTATGTGACCGAGGGAGGGAGACTGACTGGGCTCATGTCCAGAGCAGAGGTGAGAGATCCCATTGCACACACACTCGTGTACTGTACAAGCACCCACATACACATGAGCACACACAGCCACACGCTCACGCACACACAGCCACACGCTCACACACACACACAGCCATACGCTCACACACACACACAGCCACACGCTCACACACACACACAGAGCCACACGCTCACACTCACACACACACACAGCCACACAGCCACACACACACACACAGCCACATGCTCACACTCACACACACACACAGCCACACGCTCACGCTCACACACACACAGCCACACGCTCACACTCACACACACAAAGCCACACACTCACACACACACACAGCCACACGCTCACACTCACACACACACAGCCACACACTCACACACACACACAGCCACACGCTCATGCTCACACACACACAGCCACACGCTCACACACACACAGGAACATTAGAGAGGTTACAAATGCTCATCCAGCTTGCTTGGTTGAATCAGCACCCTGTTTGTATGACCACTAACATCACCGTTATTGCTGCAGATGAAGAAAGCAATTGAAGATATGGCCACAGGAAAGATTTCTGCTCAGCCATGACCACTGGACAGTGGCAGCGGCGGGCCGGGCCAGTCCACCCTCAGGCTCGGCTCCAGACAGGCCCCTAGAGGGACACACAGCTGGCAGAGTCTCCATCCTCGCCCAGAAAGCTCTGCTCACCCTTGTGCTCACTGCTGTTGGAAACCTGTCCTCACTCCCTGGAACAATTCTCCGCCAGCAATGAAGCTTATCAGACATGTCGCTGGCAGGGCTGCATATCAATTTCATGGCAATTCAGGATCTTTTACCTCTTAAGGAAGTAGGCTAACAAACTCTTCCATCTGCTCCCCACTGATCCTAGAGACAGCAGTCTGGCTCAGTGCGTGGCTCAGGGAAATTTGCTACGGAGAGGTTGCTGTTAACAAGTGTGGGACCGTCCCCAGCGATTTCGTTATCTCCGGCGCTACAGCCTGTCACTGTTAAACTGTCCCCCCGCACCCCTCCTGTCCTTTGACGTGAGCCTCGTTCTCCTGCCTTCAGGAGGACGTGTTCTGCTGCTCTGTGTGGCCTTTCTCTCCCTCTCCGTCACGTCAGATAACAGCTCTGCCCTGCTGGACCAGCAGCTTCACTTCACTGCGGTCTTTACATCATGGCCCTCTCTCTCTCTCTGACCGTCTGACATCTATCACTTCTTCCTTTCCCCTCTCTCTCGCCCTGTTGCCAGTGCAGGATTAGCAAGCTAATCTCTCCTTCAGCGGGTCAGACAGACAGATATCCCAGCAGCCTCCCAGACCCCTGGCAGAGCCAATGAGAAAGCACTGCCCCCTGCTGGTGCCCTGAGTCACCGAGGGCGCGGCTGCCGTCCATGAGACTGCAGCAGCTCTCCTGCTGTTCATCTGCTCGGGGGAAGTGGACTTTGAAGCTCAGATGCTGTAGTTCTAGGGCACGGTGGGCTGTACTGATCACGAGCGATGCTGCAAATTCAGTTTCAGACAGGCCGTCCTTCCTTACTGAGCCCTGTGAGTTAACGCTGCCACTGCTTGTTAATAAAGTCCTGAGTTTCCTCCACGCAGGGCTGCCTGTGTCGTCAATCACGCAGTCTGAGTGAACGTGAGGGTGGGCGTGCATCGTGTGAACCTACAGCTCCTCGTCCTCATGCTAGTTTCCTGCAGACGCATTCCCATGGTTAGAGCCCTTTCCTTCTCCTGGCCTCCTGCTGGACGAATGGCAGGAAGAGGGGAGCAGGTGAGGGGGCTTAGCGGCCCTGGGCATCTGGGGGGGTCAGTCCAGAGGCCGGGTCCGACCATCTCCATGGAAATGGGTTCCGGCTCTTCTGTAAGAAGACACCTTTCATCTTCCAGAACTGGAAACACATTTTATTATTCCTTGTGATTCACACAGAAAAGAAACAACAGCGACACTGAGCTCACGAGCGAGTGACGTCACTAGCAGACAGACAGGGCGGCCAAGGTCAAGCATAACAGCAAGAGCTACGGTAAAGAAATACATACACTGTGGTGGAAATGTGTTTTTTGGTTCTAATTAAAATAAACAATATACATTGATGCCTCAGTTTATTTAACTGAAAACCCAGCACTGACTTGCAGGAGAGCCCAGAGTCCAGGAGTTGGGGGCGCCTCTAGGTGCGCAGGCAGGGGTGTAGAAAACGTCAAAAGACTCGATCGTTTCCACGGCGACTAAGTAAAAGAGTGCAGGGGCTCTGACGCCCCTCGTCACGCAGACTTCTCAACACGCTGCAGCCCTAAAACATCGAGCCGGTGAGGTCTCGAAGTGTCTCTGCCCCTGGCGCTAGTTGTAAAAAACCTCGTCCTCGGACAGAGAGCTGCTGTCCGCGTGGCGGAGGGACTTGTCTCTGTGTGTGAGCGGCTCCCCGCGAGAGCTCCTCCGCAGCAGCAGGGGGCGCTCCGCTACCTGCTCCCCCTCCCCAGGGAAAGAGAAGCAGGCAAGTGCCGCAGGCTCTAGGGGCGTGTCCCTGGGAAAGCCCTCCTCCTCGGGGCGGGCCTGGGGGCGGAGCTGCAGGGAGGAGGGCGGCGTGAAGGGGCTGATGTCGTTGCTGCTGTCCAGAGTGGAGCTGTACAGCCGCTGGGAGCCGTCGGCCAGGAACTGGGGCAGAAATGGTCTGTCTGGGTCAACAAGAGAAACAGAGAGAGAAAGTGAGCACGTCTAGAGCTCAGAAACAGGGAGACCAAGGGTTGAATAATGCATGGAAGGTGGATGGCGAGGCCGACTCTGCCACAGGGACACAGCCAGGGAAGAAAAGAGTCAGTTTATTTCCCCACTATCCAGCAGTCTGAGAATGTATTTTCTGGGCTTTGATTTGGGGGCAGAGCAAGCTCTCTGGGGGATAAAAAAGCTTTTGAAAGTCCTCCATTCTTTCAGAACATGTCAGAAAGTAGGTGACAGAAAGACACCAAGACCAACGCATGGCGGAGGAGTGCGCGGGGCTCGTACCCTGCAGGACAGCCGCGCTGCCGTTGGGCTCCTCAGCCATTTCCATCGAGGACCAGGCGCTGAGCGAGGCTTCGGCCAGAGCAAACTGCTCCACGACCCCTGGGGGAGAGAGGAGGCGGGAGAGTGAATTCCCTGGTGGAGGCACAGCGTGTAATCTGTCTCACAATGAGGTGTTTGTTTGGAAACCTGAAGCTGACTGAAGCACAAACTCACTCTCATGCATATAAGAGTCCAGCAAGACACCCAAAGCCCACCGTGCCACAAGCACCCGAGGCCACCATGCCATCGACCATGAGGGACCGGAAACAACTGGCAACAGCTATCACCGGGAATGAGCTGGGAATGCTGTTTGGGATCGTTCAGGAAGCACCCAGATGCTCGGATCTAGGGAGTACTGACAACCCCACGAGCATGCTGGGAGAGACGGGTGGAAGGGGCTGCTTTTTTCAGGTGTCGTGTGTGTGTGTGTGTGTGTGTGTGTGTGTGTGTGTGTGTGTGTGTGTGTGTGTGTGTGTGTGGGGCACGAGCCCACCGGCGCCCCCTGGAGGACCTGCGGCGAAGCGCGCCTCTTTGAGCTCGTCTGTGAGGTCCGAGTACTGCTCGTCGTCCTGCTGGATGGTTCCCCCCCAGCCCTGCTGCCCACTGCTCCAGCCCTTCCACTCGATCAGGTGCGCCACCCGGCCCTGCGCCATTGCTGTCGGCTTCGTGATGTGGTCCTTAATGGTCGCCACCAAGCCTGAGGAAGTGAGGTGAACGTGAGTCATGAGGGTGAGAGGGAGGGGAGAAAAGAAGACAACTAGGAAGTGAGGAAAGGGAGGAAGATCCCTGAGTCATACAGGCCCTTAATCTCCCCTTACACCAGCAAGCATGACTGTCCCACACAGTGGGCTCCAGTACTGCCAATGTCCACCTGAGGCCAGCAGAGCCCAAGTGCTACAGTGTGGCTGTGTGCCAAGTGTCTAAGTGCCCTTGAACTCACTGCATTTTGAACAGGAACAAAGGGAGTTTGTTCAGTTCAGTAAATTAGAGACTATTTACTGAACTAAAAACTACACCTTAGAATATGCATCCTTGAATATCTACAAGTGGGAGCAGCTGCTGTTGAGGGAGTCATGTCACCTCCAGTGTCCCCCTCTGTGAGTGGCGCTGGGTGACACTGCAGGGACAGAGGCAGCGACCCAGGATCGCCAGGGTTCCCGCCCGATCGTGGCACTGTGCTGGTGCCACATGTGTCACTCTGGAGATGTGAGAAAGTGGTCAAGCTGGGTTTCTGAACAGCAGGCTCTTGTACAGCTGTCGAGACTGGCACATGTGTCACGAGTGCACTTTGCTCAGATACACACCGGATCTGTTTGTGATGCTGCCCAGACAGAGGCAGGTCTGTGTTTATGCCACTGTAGAAGACCCCTTCCCCTAAAGCTGGTCTGCTGCCCGTATCGGGATCTGACAGGTACTAAAAATTACAGCAGGCAGTTGTAAAGGGCAACAGAGGGCAGCACTGGGGCATGGAGGGTGGAGCACATTCCGTGGGGAGTATGCATGTTCTCCCAATGTCTGTGGAGTTTCCACTTCCCAGCAACATGCCAGTTAGAACTGACTGTTCTTGGAGCTGTTCCTCCTAGGGAGGGGAGTTGTTCCCAGTACTTCCAGTCCTGCCTGTGGGACTATAGGGAAACGGGGCTGGTGCTCTGTTCTGACTGGTTTTCATCCAGCTGTGAAACTGCAGCAGGTCACGGTGAGCTCACCGACCTTGCAATGCGTTTTCACTTTTCAGTGTTGCAGTGCCTCAGCCTCCTCACACACACAGAGCAACTGCCTGTAAACTGCTTTAGTCTGGAGGAAACAGCCTGGTTTGTTTGAGCATGAAGTCTCAGGTAATCATTCCTGCTGCAGTCCAGCTAACCAATAGCAACGTATTTCTTAGAAATGAACAAGTCAGAGAAAAGCAGATGGATTGAGATTTCTGAATCCAGACATCACTGCTGCCAGGTGTGGATCTCAAAAGGCTTAGAAATTGTTGCACAGAACAGTGCTCTGCAGACTGTTGTTCGTGACCTGAATTATGTTATTATGAAGATACATTTGAGGATGAAAAAGCCCTCAGTTCTCTAGCAAGCCCTCCACCCTCTTCCTGACCAGCTCTGCATGGGGAAGAGCTCTGAGGGAGAGGAGAGGGACAGCAAAGGCTTGAGCTGCGATAACACTGCACAGGTTGACTTTCAACAGACACAATCGCAGCAGAATATTAAAACTGCCTTCAAGATTTCACAAGCGCAGACTGAAGCTGCAGATCAGTTTGAAGTCTGAGTCTCTGTGCTGCTGGTGTGACAGGCGTGTCGCTTTGGTTCAGGCAGAGAGGGGGGGTCTGTTAGCACACACTCTAAGTCTGTATGTGTGGGGGGGCCGGTCCCTGTGGTAACCTTGGAAACAGTTGGCTTATTATTAGATGTCCAATCACACACTTAATTAGAGCAGGCTGGTGTGAGAGAGAGAGTGAGAGGGAGCTGGGGAAACGTTTGATGCCTGTATTGCTAAGGGTGGCTGTGTTTGTCAAAGCACATCAGACACCGCTGCTTGCTTTCTGCCGTTGGGTGGTGCAGTGTGAGCCTGGGACCTGCGCATCCCTGCACACTGTGCACTGGACACAGTGTCGGTACAAACAACCAGATCAAAGACACAATCCGGGATCAGAAATCAAAGGCAGGGAATGGCGGGAGGTGTGGAGGGTTCCTGGGAAAGGTCAGCCCCTCTGTGGGGTTGTGTGCCACATCAGCGCTTGGCTGACCCTGCCATGTGTTACCTTTGACCTTTGATTGACTGGGGGGGGGCTGTTCTGGGACACATGCTGCATCAGAAAGACCCTTGGAGTCTGATCCTCCTGCAGGTGCTCCACTCTGCCCTTTCAGACACAAGTGCATTGAGCACACAGTGAAAGAATTCTCCTACAATTTGTTAACCCTTATAATCTAATTATTTCTTTAACACTGTACACTTTTCTCTTGCACGGGATGCAACTCTAGTTTAGCAGCTGAAGGTCAGCCTTAGTGGACTAACTGCTGGACCTGAAGGACAGCTGTGGATTCCTCACCTGGTCTGAACAGGTAAACCTGCCCCAGTATGGCTCTGTCCTGCTCCCTCCCCGAGCCCCGGCCTGCGGCAGCCTGCCTTACCCATCAGAGAGGAGGTGGCCAGGTCAGCGATGCTGTAGCCTGGGGAGCTCTTCAACTCCGACACTGTCCCGTTGGCTGGCTTCAGGCAGTTCTAGGGAAGAAGACAGATGCTCATCACTGGCTGTTCCTGTAGTGCAGGGCCGGGAGAACTGAATCCAGAGCCACAATCTTCTTCCTGGTGCAGGGTTCCCTTGGGAAGCTTGCCAGAGTCTTTTGCAGGCTTTTTTCCTCCACGTCCTGGTGCGTCAGAACGCTGGGCCATCGCCTATCCAGGTGTGTTCCCTGTGGCATTCCCAGGATCCAGTGTCCTGACGCTCTACAGGAGGCTGCAGAGCAACTGGGAGACTGAAGTACAGAGCTGGGGCTTCCCTGTCACCCAGAGCAGAGAGCTGGTGCAGCTTCTCCAAAGAACAGAAGCACAGTTACTAACCACAGGAGGCCAGCTGGCACATCTCTCCTGCAACATTTTTAACAGCTAACTGATACTAGTGTCTCATCCTGCTGTTGCTTGAAGGAAACCGGGGTAACAACTTTCACAGCTTGGCTGGGCAGCTTGTTCCAGACTCCAACAACCCTTTGTGTAAAGAAATGCCTCCTGTTCTCAGTTTTAAAAGTACTGCCTTGTAGTTTCCCCTGGTGTCCTCTGGTTTGCCTTTCTCAATGACCTCACTGCCTTTGGGGGGTGGAATTTCTGTCTTTGGGGTAACTGCTCACATAGCAGAAAGACCTCAGGGACAATCCCCACTTTCAGGGGGTCTGGGCTCAGGGCTGAGGCTGCAGACTCAGCTTGGGCTCTATGGGACACAAGCAGAGTGCAGAGTGTGGATCGGCTGAAGCACAGTTTGGGCTCATCCAGGTTAAAGCAACAAATAAAAAAACACAAAAACAAAATGAAAACAAAAGTCTATTGAGGACTTCATGTGATGCACTCGATTCCACCCCACAGTCTCGCTGCCTGGCGCCAGACTCCGACTGACCACTGTGCCATCTCAGAGGAAGGCTTGTGCCCAAACTCTCTGGCTCCCTGCCTGCACCCCTCTGCCCTCACACAGCTGAGACCCGTCTGCTCTTAATCAAGCAGGAGGCAGCAACGGGGACTCCTGCACTGAGCACAGACTGAGTCTAATTGCAGAAGCTAATCTCTTGCGTCGCATCACTAATCGACTGTCGCTCACAAAGACCTGTTCTGGCAGGAATGTTGAGAGACTTCTTGACATGTCACTGTTAGTTAGTGTTATAATAAGACAGGGAATAAACTTTTAAAGGAGCACGAAGCCGTTTAGAGCAGTCTGCTAGTTTATGAGAGGCAGCACTCCTAGATCTTGTACCGTAGCTTAGTTTACTAAACCTTATAAACCCTAACTGTAGGTTTTATTACACTATGTTCAGGAGCAGTTGGGTCACACAACCCCTCTCAACTCATATTCCACAGCAGAACTCCTCGCATTTGCTCTTATACCACAGCCCTGCAGCTGGGAAAACCTGGAGTGGATCAGGCTGCTCTGCACCTGGGTAGGATCCAGCTTCTGAGCAGCAGGAAGAGTCTGGTCTTTCTCCCTGCAGGCAGCCTCAGTTTTGCTAATCAGTCTCTGAATAGCACTCTTGGTGCAGCAGAGAGAAGGGCTGCCTGCACAGTGCCCAGCAGGATCTTGAGGCTCATGAGCCAGCAGGACACCAGCAGACCCAGCAGGACTGCAGGACTGCAGGACAGGACAGCAGGACAGCACCAGACACAGCAGGAGAGCACCAGACCCAGCAGGACTGCAGGACAGCACCAGACACAGCAGGACTGCAGGACAGGACATCACCAGACTCAACAGGACTGTGGGACAGCACCAGACCCAGCAGAACAGCAGGACAGCAACAGACCCAGCAGAACAGCAGGACAGCAACAGACCCAGCAGGACAGCAGCAGACCCAGCAGGACAGCAGCAGACCCAGCAGGACTGCAGGACAGGACAGCAGGACAGCACCAGACCCAGCAGGGCTGCAGGACCATACCAGACCCAGCAGGGCTGCAGGACAGCACCAGACCCAGCAGGGCTGCAGGACAGGACAGCACCAGACCCAACAAAAAAGTAGGACAGCCTGCCTCTTAGTGGAGCCTTGGGGGCTGGGATTTGCATAGTGCTGCTGACAGATGCTCTTTAGCAAAGAACCCTTCACTGACACTATCCAGGACTGCGATCCGGCCTCTTCACAGATCTGGGTGTCAGGACGGGGAACAGCAGCTCCTAGTCCTATGGGAGTTGTTGAGCAAAATTCCAGCACCTCTTTAATTTGGTAGTGGGGAAAGTGACACAATTCACATTTTCTCCAGACTTAGGTGCATAAAACCACATGTGCTCGTGGTGAGACTTCTTCAGAATGAACCCGAAACAAGAAACAGAGAGCACATGTGGAAACTGAGAGTGTGAAGGGATTCAGGGACAGACGGACTGATGTCCATCAGCTCACACCCGGGATCAATCAGACCCTGGGATCAATCCGCTACTAATGACTAAATGCCAGGTGGCCAGATCATTGGTGAACTTTCTGAAGTTCTTGGAAGTGTGGTGTATAGAGCATCAAGCACTTCTGCTCCCTCCACATATAGATTCACAGCTGCTGTACCTAGAAATGAATTGTGGCTTTTAAATACATATCCTTAACGTGAGACCCCCCACCTTGACAATGGGCTGGTCCTCTGAGTAGGATGGCCATTGCTGTAGTTCTGTTGACGGGGGCTGGGGGGCGCTGTAGTGCTCTGCAGCAAACAGAGAAACAAAGTTAGTGACAAAATTGCACCAGTAGGACAGACCACTCTTCTGTCCTGCATTCAGAAGCAAACATGAACACCATGCTGGCCATCGGAGTGTCCCCTCGGCCATGGATGTGTCCCCTCGGCCTGCAGCAGCGGCTGTGAGCCTCCTCAATACCAACAGCCTCCCAGTGCCTTTCGACAAACTGCAGCCGTCCAGCCTCACCACAGGCAGCTCTGCTGTCCTCACAGCTGCCCAGTCGAGAGACTCAGTCATTTTCGCTTTTTAAATTACTTGCTGAACCCGAGATGTTTACCAGCTGTGCAGGGCCTTGTGTTCCTCCATGTGGCTCCCAGCAGGCACCTCTGGTTCAGCTCCTAGGGGACTGTACCAGAATCAGGCCTCCTTACTGCTTTCCAGCTGTTAAAAACTGCCGTCCTGCAGGCAGGCGCCCTGCCTGTCCACCTGTCACCAGGAGGGGGCAGTCACCCAGAGTCAAGCTCTCACCCATCACCCCAACAACACTGACAGGCTTTCTTCACTGAGCATGGCTGTTAGTCACAGTGTCTTTGGGTTTAATCTGCACACCTCCAGACTGCAGCGGCGGACGCCTGATACGATCAAATCAATGATCCCATTGATCTGTGCGCCAGGTCAGACTGAGCAGGCTTTACCTGGAGAGCAGACTGTTACTGTGCTGCAGACAATACCCAGGCCAATACTCCTCTGGGTGTGTGCAGAGGGTGAAGATCAGTCTCATCTTATTCGATGGAGCTGGAAACTGGTTTGGAGAACTGGCTTGGAATAAAAGCAGGAGAGTCCATTCTCTCTCTGAGCCACGGCAGAACCAGTCGCATCAAGTATTCCATCAGTCAACTGATCGATTCAATTAAAACCAGGCAGGTCACATTGAGAGCTCTGTCTCAATCCTTATGACAGCTTGGCCAAGGGGACACAGCCCTTCCCCTGCAGACACAGAGAGGCGGGCAGACAGACGGGCAGATGGGCAGACATACAGACAGACTGGCAGACAGGTGGGCAGGCAGGCAGACGGACAGGAAGACAGGCAGGCAGATAGACAGACAAGTGTGGAACAGACACACTGGGAGCCTGCTGTGTGTGTGTCCGGACAGGCAGTGTTGTGTGCACGCTTGGCAGTTTCTGCATGATGTTGCTGTGCTGCAGCTCCCACTGACTTGTAGAAACACTTACCCTACGTCTCCAGCTTCCCCCTGGCCTTCACTGAACTTTACTGGATTTCTACTATGGAAAGCACCACAAGAATCCTTTATCAAGACAGCGCTGCCAAGGTGCTCAGTCTCCTGAAGTTAATTAAGCTAAAATGGTTAATGAAGTGTGGGCATGAGACAGAAACTGGAGTTTGGAGAAGTGGGCTCTGTGTCTGTGGATTGCACTGTCTGTATGTCTATGGAGGAACCCAGAGAACAGAGAACACTCAGCCTGCTAATTACAGAATTAGATAGATAGATAAGACTTAATTGATCCCGAAGGGAAATTGATGATTAGGCCAGAAAACCTGCATCTGCTGTCTCTACCTGGGCCTGAGCGCCAAGATGGATCATGTTTCAGAACCTGGCTCCCCTCTCTCAGTGGACTGGATGGGAGCTCGTGATCTGCTGTGAAGCCCTCGCCCCTCACTCGAGCTCCAGCGCGTGCAGGACAGGCCGGGGGGGAAGGAGAGGGGCCAGAGGAGGCCTGCAAGATCGTCTTTTCTGTTTCTTCCCTTCTGCTCCATCTTTCTTTTGCGCTTTCAGTCTCGTGCTGCTTTTTCCCTCTCTTATCTCCCTCTGCCCACTGTGTTTTAAAATGAGCTTTATTCCTCAATAACTCATCTACACAGAAAATCAGATTTTGGAAAAATGAGTGGATAAATAAGATTAGGGGAAGAGTTTGTTTTTCCTCAACAGTCCTTGAGCGCGTGTTTCCTGTGTTTAATGGTGCACTGGTCCACTGGGATGGTTTGGATCTTTATTCCTCTCTGCTCCTCTCTCTGCTCCCAGCATGCTCCTCACCACTCTCCTCCTGTTGCTACCCAGGTTTCCCTGGTAACCGTGAAGCTCTGAGCAGGCCGTCCCCCAGGGGGAAACCCCGAGAGATCTCATTTACCCCCCTCCACTGGCACAGCGACTGGTGCTTCTCCGGCACTCTGCGCGGCATACAGGAGGCCAGCAGCACGCCCTCAGTGGCACAGACCAGACAGTGAGCTGAGCTTGAATGAGCATTAGAGCTCCGGCTAACCCTTCTCCTGTCTCTTACTCAGCACAGACGCAAATCTGGGGCGTTTTAAAGTCACGACTTCCACTGAGAGGAGACTTTCGTGCTCAGTTTCGGGCATGAGCTCAGAGGTCACAGAGCAAAGGGCAGAGTCAGCTGCTGCAGACATTTGCATCAGACTCTCACTGCTAGAAGCAGATACCAACAGGTACAAACTGTACAGCGGAATCAGAAATGCAGGAGTAGGATATGTAAATCTACAGCTTTTAAGTCAAGACACTTAGCAATGTACATGTGTGGGTTAACAATCATGTAATCCAGGAGTACAAGTACTTGCAGCTGGTTAAACCTGGAGCGGAACAGGCTGCCCTGCACTGGGAGTCTAATTGAAAACACTGTAAAGCCAGGAATGAATCAGATTGTGGTGCTCTGGGGTTCTGAACAGCTTTCCTGGACCTGTCTTGATCTGAGCTGAGGGTCCTTTGCTGATGTGATGAAAACCCTGCTCTGATGATGTGATGGAAACCCAGATCTCCAGTAATAATAATAAGGAGCTGTGCCATACAGATAGTGACACATATATCAATGAGCATGTGTGATTTTTGACTTATGTTGATTTCTCAGCGGCTGAAACAGAAATGTAATTTGAGTTTGTTCTGACGGATTTGATTTTCATTCAGGCTGCCCTGCAGAGAGGCGCAGATTTTCCACAGAGAAGCCGTGTGAAGATCCTGTGTCCTGCGAGGGGTCCCTGGACCCCAGCTGGTGCTGCAGACAGGACGTCCTGACGCAGGGACATGTTCCACATGAGCCAAGGCTTCATCGACATGAACATCGACAGAACGGAAAATATTGGAATTGGTTTCTATAGTCATGTTGCTGTTTGTCTTCTTCACCTAATTGTATAAACAACTCTAGAGAACCAAATAGCAGATTCAGATTATCTGATCTCTTCTCTTCTCCCAGTATTTTTACACTTATATTAAAAAAGATGACAAAATAACCCAGACTCTGAACTCTCATATAAGAACCCAGACTCAAGCTCAAAAGAGAGCTGACAGTGGGGTGCCAGAGCGATCAGTTGGGTTAAGGGGAACTGGACTCCAGTGGGGGGTCGCAGACAGAGATCTGGGGTCAGGGGTCAGACTGGGGTCCCCCTGGACTCACACTCATCAGTCAAATGCAAACCCAGCTAGAACATTTTCTGGAGACGGTTCCAGTTAATATGCATCATCATGACTTTCATCTATTCCTTTGCGAATGTCACCGCCAGCGCAGTCCTAACTTTCCTGAACTCCAGGCTATCCCGAGTAGCCCCCCAGACCCCAGAAACAGCCCAGCCCCGGCAGTGGAGCCGTATGAGCGTGGCGACGGGCGGGACGGCAGGCAGAGGCGCTTACCTTTCTGGACGCAGGCGCCCATGCTGTTTCCACGCAGGGGGCAGGTGAGGGACTGGCGCTTATCTGTTCACCATGCTGCCGAGGTGCCAGGGCAGAGAGGGCACAGAGAGGGAGAGGCAGCTCGCCGGCTCAACGGACTGTGTGCTGCTTCCTCTGTGTAGTGTGGATCTGGCTCTGCGAGGAGAGTCAGGCACAGAGCGCGGTGAGACAGAATAACAAAGACACATTGCTGTCGCCCTGCCCCTCCCCTCCCCTTCACCCCCCGACAATTCACCCTCTGTGTGCCGGAGAAGAATAGAGCACAACACCACAGCCTGCAGCCGCCACACAACCACACAGCCAGCACACACAGACACAGATGCACTCAAACACACAACTACAAAGCCAACACTCAGACACACAACCACAGAGCCAGCACACAGACACACACACACCAAACAACCACAGAGCCAGCACACACAGACACAGATGCACTCAAACACACAACTACAAAGCCAACACACAGACACACAACCACAGAGCCAGCACACAGACACACAACCACAGAGCCACCCAGCACAAAGACACACACACACCAAACAACCACAGAGACAGCACACACAGACACAGATGCACTCAAACACACAACTACAAAGCCAACACACATACGCACAACCATAGAGTCAGCACACAGAGACACATACACACCAAACAACCACAGAGCCAGCACACAAACAAGAAACATAAACAATGACAATGGGTAGACGCACAAACACAAACCATATGAACAGGTAGAGAACGCAGATTTCTCTCTCACACATTCAAGCACAGATAAACAGCTGTACCCTGTGACTCAGGCGTTTGTCATGGTTCACTGGGCAGCTCTGAGTCAGGCCCTCAGGGGCAGACACTGCTACAGAAAGCGAGTGCTGGGCTGGGGCTCGACCCAGCCGGCCTCCAGGGACCGGAGAGGGAGACAGAGGCATGGGCCTGGGGAGGAGTGATAAAAGAGTGCTCTGAATCCTACAGAAGTTAAAATTGTAAAAGCTGCCCCTTGCAGCAGGTGGCAATGTTCCTCTGTCTCTTACCTCCAGGCTCACTGGTGTTTCTGCGCACGGAGCAGGGGCGCTCTGGGTGCGACCCTAGTTCTGACTGCTGACCTGACGAGCCCCCTGGATGTGGGGTATGTGCCTTCTCCTCTTCTGTTGCTCTGCAGCGCCTTTTGCTCAGGGCTGGGTCACTCAGAAACAGAGAGAGGAGCGGGTAGCTGAGGGTGCTACAGACACTTTCAACACCTACACACAAACTTACATCTATGTGGAAGCTTATGCTTTTATTTCTTCAAAACACAACAGTTATAACGTAAAGAAACTATATCTTTAACAAAACAACATCTACACTGGAGCAACACTGCTACATTGTGGTAACATCCGGTACTGCAGCTAGAATAGAAATGTGTCGGGCTCTGAGGTGTGACCTTTCTTCTCTCCCGTCTCTCTCTCTCTTTCTCTGGATCTCAGATTTGAAATTTCGGCGAGCTTTATTAGCCAAAGCAATAACATTTAGAAAGCATTTACAACAAAAAGCGTACTATTATTATTCCAAGTTCTATTGAGTTACCTCTCAATTCTGGCAGGAGTGGGAATTCTGGGGTTAGATTCGTTATTTTAGTGAAGAATAAAATTTTTTTTAGAATATTTCTCACAGTGCAGCAGAAAGGGATTTCTGTGTCCAGGCTGTAGTCACTGAGCCTGTCCTCTCTGGGCAGCCAGGTCTGCCTGTGTCCAGTGTCTGTGTCCAGGCTGTGGCTTTCTGTGCTTTATCAACGACAGAAACTGTCACATCCATTTTTTTAGTTTGTGTTGTTTACAGTATAAATGTTCCTAAATTATTCTATCTTTGACTTGCGTTTTTTTTTGACAAAGACAAACAAGGATAGACCGTTTCTAAGGTGAGAAGCTGTGCATGAGATTAGTTTCGCTTTCACAGCAGGCCAGTGTGCCCGTTCGACAGCAGCGACCGTCCTGCTGCTCTTTGTTCTCTGTCCAGAGCTGCGTGCTGGTGTGTCTCCCGGGGAATTCCAGCTGCGTTATTCCCCGAGTCAGGATGAGCGAAGGCGAGGCGAGGGCTCGACACGGGCAGCTCCCCGGCCGGACCGCTCGGCGGTGTACTGCCCCGGTCACTCTCGGGGAGCTGCTGCGGAGGACAGACCAGTGCTGTAACGGATCGAACAGGACCAGTCCAGGATTAAGGAGACAGGAATGGGCTCACAGTCCCTCTGCAGAAACGCCAGATCTACTGCCATCGCTTGTGGGGTCAGGGGTCATAGGTTAGAGTTTAGGATGTTAGATCTACTGTTTGTCCTGGAAGAGGCAGTAAATGCAAGTCTCCACTCGTTCAGAGAGGAATAGCAGTGTCAGCCGAGCCTGAGGACAACCTGACCTGCTGACACACCCTCACTCACTCCAGCTCAGGACTGCTCTCTGCTGCAGAGAAATGAGAACAATAGGAGGAGCAGCTGCATGCTAGGAAACCAGGAAAATCTCCCGGCATAACCCCCGAGTCACCTGATCCCGCTGTCATCATGCGCCGTTCCCATGGCAATGCCTCTCTTTCACAGAGCTGTGTTTCCGAGATTTTCTTCCCTAATCCCTGAAACACGGAGATCAAACCTGGATCTCTCCCTGCCCTTCGCGTTCTTGCTTTTCATTACAATGTCACCGTGGAAGTGATCATCCTTTCATTATTACTGCAGCATTACTGCAGGCGACAAAACAATAAACCTGCCTGTTTCGCCTCAGCTGTGACCTCTGACCTCTCAACACTGCTTCAGCAGTCAGAATTCCCTACAACTCCTCTGTCGTTGCCAGCAGTAAACTACACTTGTGAGACCATAACATTTCTTTATTTGAAAATAAAATAGCTATGTAGGCACAAGAGCCTGTTCTAAACCGAAATATTATGTGAAAAGCACATAAATCGAAAAACGTGCTAAAGTCTGACACCTCGTGGCAAAGAGCTGCAACTACAGCCCCCCAGTTCTCGCAGCTGCGGATTCTGAGGAGTTTAATAATGTTAGTAGTGGTTTATTTTATATGGGGCCTTTTAAAGTAGCTTCTCAAAGCACTTTACAGTAAGAAGAAAAAAAAGTTAACAAGAAAAGGAGTTAACAAAATTAAAATCGTCGTAGCAGAAGACCCAGTCACCCACAGAAGGTAAACGAAACCTGGGGACAAACGAGACTGCAGTCAGATGAGTGAAGGCTGCGAGCTGGGGAGCAGGAAGACAGCTGCAGAGGTGCCAAGCCATGTAGAGCTTCACAGGAGAGCAAGAGCACATTGAAGTTGACATGAAGCTTGATAGGAAGCCAGTGAAGGGACTCCAGGACAGGAGTAAGGAAAATTGTTTAGGTTGTCCAGAGCCATATCTGGGTTTTAAGGTACCGGAAAGCAGCAGCTATTTTAACGGCTGTTGGTTTCACTCCAGGGCTAAAGGACTTGTTCGTTATTGAAAATATAGTTTGTTACTGAAATATAACAGCAGGAAGGGGATCCCATAAACAAGTGTTGGATTTCACACACAATACCAATTTACTAAGGCACGCAGTGTCCAGCTGAGAGAAACTAGAGAGAAGGGAACCAGCAGAACCAGTTATGCAAGGAGGAGATGTGGTCTTAACATGCATTGGGGAGAGATCATAATGCTGAAAGTTGTCACTCTTGGAAGTAAAAAACTCTAACAAAGTGTTGCAAAGCTGGGATGAAGCAGGTAATGTAGTGGGCTAGTTTGGTATTAGCTGTCTATTGATGGTGGACAACAGGTATCTAGTGTTATTGTTGTTCTCAGTGATGTGGGAGAAGTAGCAGGATCTAGCAGACTCTACTGCATCCTTTTATTCGATCAAGTGCTCCTTCCAAGACTTAAGATGTTTGTTCAAGCCAGTTTTCCGTTTGCGAAGGGATGTGGGAGCTGAAGCGCACATCTGGCTTATCTGCCTCTGTGTAAATTTCAGCCTCTTCATCCAGAAGAGTGAAAGCTTCCTTGCGATCAGACACAGAACAATCAATAAACGTCTACCGAAGGAGAGAGAGGGGCAGGAGACCTACGTATCTTTTTATGGTAAAGGTGAATTTCAAAGCTCCCGACCTTTAAACCCGGAGCTGTCCGGGTTTATGACATCTTTCTCCGTGGCGCCTGAAAGCAGCAGGAAGATCCCCGCCAGATCGCCCACAGCCCAGCTCTTGATAACAACAGTGACACACTGAGAAGAACCAGTGGTAAATCTCCATGGCAGCAGCAGGCCTCCAGGTGGCGCTCTTCATCAGGTTTTTCAGGTTTGCATAGCGCTCTTGCATCAAGCAGGACCTGGGATTAATTTCTTCAATCAAGCAACTGTTCGCCTCAAGTGATTAATGAGCAGCTGAGGGAGCAGAGCCCGAAGATCAGCTCCACCTGCACCCAGGTGACTCACAAAGGCTCTTCAGGAACCGCAAGCGCTGACTGAGCCTTTACGTGCAACAGCTATTATTTTTAAAATGAGCTGTTTTTGAAAACGACACCTAGCTATTTTTCAGTACTAAATCTCAAGCGTGTCCCTCTCCAGGAGCAGGGGATTAAAAGCTGGACTCAGCTGCGGACCCCCACGGGCCAGAGGACAGCCGGAACAGGCGCCTGCTTGCAGGGGAATCAGCACAGGTGGCTCCTCATCATTTTTATGGGAAAGAGGAGGCTCTTTTGTTCAGACTGATGCCCAGGGCGGAACTGGTACTGGAATCACCGCTGGTGTGTGCCAGGCTGTGTTTGATGAAGCACTACGGATCAAGAGCAGCCCACCCGTCGCACTTCCGGACCAGCCAGCCCAGAAACCAGCCCAGTCTTGCCGGCTCTGAGAGCTGGCCTGGAGAGACAGAGAGCAGGAGGCGAGTGTGAGCAGAGGAGACCCTCTGGTCTCAGGCCGCAGGACAGTCGCAGTTGGGTCAGTCAGAGGACACCGCATCTCTCTCTTGCTTCTATATCCTGGGAGCGGTCTTGCAGATCTCTGACAGCTCATCGCACTGGGGCTGCTCAGAGCTCAGGGGCTAATCCTGGACTTCAAGCAGCAGGTCTGCACCGTACAGGTGGAGGCAGATGGGCTGAGCCCCAGCTGAGCAGACAGGCAGGATCAGGGCTCCTGCCTGCTTTGTGTCTGGGCTGCCCTACGCAGCTGTAGAGCCAACAGCTTTGAACAAACAGGGCGTATCTGAGAGCTAGAATTACAGAGAGATTATTCTGTTCGGTAGGACGCTTACACAACCCACTTCCTCAGACACAGCTCCTGTATAGGGTTCCACCTCACTGCAGTCAGCTCTTTCTCATTCTGTTTGTGTTGGGAGACTCAAGCCCAACACCCCTCAAACTAGCCAGATTCTAAATCACATGGGGGGCTTGCACAACTGTACCCCCCATTCATCCTCCTGCCACCCCACCTCTGACCCCCAGGCAAACTCGTTAGCAGACACTAATTGCAGAGCCAGAGCGAACAGGCAGATTATTGCACACAGCACACACACAAACAGCACGCTCATCACACACACAGGCAGGCAGAGCACACAAACAGCACCCACTCAGTGCACACACACACACACAGCGTACACACAGCGCAGTCCTCTTCCCACCACCACTCAGACACTGGGCCTGACTACTTGCCCCAAGTCACACCGACAGAAACTCCACGAAGAGACAAGGATCTTCACGAAGAGCAAATTCCAAGAGATATGTAAACAACAAATAAAGTACGTCATAAATGTGGCAGGAAAACTAGTAAGTGGAGCTGGCGGAGCTGTGATGTATGGAGACTGGGACTCCTGCTCAGGCACAGGGAGCAGCAGCTGGTCTGACAACAGAGGCAAAACGTTGCAGATCTTCTGCTGCGTGTGGAAACTCTAGATTCGGCCACACTCCTGGATCCATCGCAGGCTGTCCATTCGCAGCAGGCAGAAGTGGCGCCCTGGACTCCGAACCGCAAGGGTGTGGCATCGAATCCAAAGGAAAAGGGTGCAAGTGTCAGTCATTTTGCATAAAAACATTAGACAAATAAACCATTAAGTAATAATAATAATAATTATTCCTTACACTTATAAAGCGCTCTTCTGGAGACTCCACTCAAAGCACTTTACAGGTAATGGGGATCTCCTCCACTACCACCAGTGTGCAGCCCCACCTAGGTGGTGTGACAGCAGCCAGAGTGCTCCAGTCCTCTCCCCACACACCAGCTCTCAGTGGGGAGGAGAGCAGAGTGATGAAGCCAGTTCAGAGATGGGGATTATTAGGAGGCCATGATTGGTAAAGGCCAGAGAAAAATTTGGCCAGGAATGCCGGAGTTTCACTCCTACTCTTTTAGAGAATTGCCCTGGGATTTTTAATGACCACGGAGAGTCAGGACTTCGTTTTTATGTCTCATCCAAAAGATGGCGCCTTCTTACACTATAGTGTTTCCGTCAATATATGTAGTGAGCGCCCCCTACTGGCCCCACTAACACCTCTTCCAGCAGCTGCCTCAGCTTTCTCAGGAATCTCCCATCCAGGTACTGACCAGGCTCATACCTGCTAGGCTTCAGTGGGCTGCCAACTGTGAGTTGCAGGATGATACAGCTTCTGGCAAATACAGGTACACACTGGGACAATTTACAGACACCAGTGAACGTGGCCAGCATGTCTCTGGACTGCAGGAGAAGACTGCAGTACCGGGAGAAAAGCCACATGGCCAGAAGAGAACATGCACACTCCACACAGAATGAGGCTCAGGCCATAATCAAACACAGGAAGTGTGAGAGCAGTGCTGACCACCAGCATCCCCCTTTCTGAGGTTGTTCTGTCTCCCGCAGTCTAGGGAAGGAAACGGGGAGAGGAAGTTTGTAAAGACGACAAAGCTGAGGGAGACATGATTGAAAGGAAGGATTGTTACCTGAAAGAAAAGCTGTCCAGATCAGGTCATTAGATCATCTGCATCAAGCCTTCATCTTCACTGGGTTTTAAGCAGACAGACCAGAACAGGAAGGAAACAGGATCATGACTCTCATGGATAACGGGGGGTGTGGGAGAGGGAGGCTCTATTTTAAGGCTTGATCCTGAAAGCTGGTCATAGTGAAGAAGAGCAGGCGGATGTTGCTAATGGGGTTTGACAAGCTGTGACAAGCACTCCCTCCCTCTTCCTGCTGTGAGTCACAGGCCCAGCGGAGCCCCACAGTCGCGCTGCTCCTGTAACTGCAGTGCACAGGCAGTATACTGGACAGCTCCACACAGGCGCTCCAGCCTTGCACTCTGCCAATCACTACTCCCTTCCCCACCTGCAGGGCAGGCGACATCGCTGGGCCTTGGCCACAGCCTCGCCCTTTGACCTTTCACACTGCCACCACAGCAACACAGCTGGCAGCAGGAAGCGGGCGAGAGGCCAGGCTGGCTGAGTTAATCACACCGACTGTAACAGGGGGCAAACTCCTGGCAGTTTTAAGGAACATTAAACAAGAAGAAAAAACAACCATTTTCTACTAGAACCTACTGGAGGTCCTGGATGTGCCAACCTCAACCAAGACCACACACAAAACTGGCACAGTGACCCAAACAAGCTGTGGACATAGTGGAAGGAGATCAGAGCTTTTGTTTCAAGAAAGGAGGCAGGAGACCAGCTAGCAAGCTGGGAGGAGCTCCATGTCTGGATTTGAAAAGGTAATGGTTCATTCTATGCTGAAAGCTGAGTGGCAGAGGTGTCCTAGATTGGACCTGCATGAACCCCACTCATCTGCAAATCCAACACATAAAACTGCTGGAACTCCTGCCTCTGCCCACAAACCACAGGAGAGAGAGCAGAGGTCGGAGGTCATAAGCACTAAAGCACAAGCAGTCCGATGAATGTGACCCTTTCATCGTGCTGCACAGAGTCTAGATGCCAGACAGTGCTGCTGCCCTGGACTGGATTGTCTTATACTGTCAGCTGGGGAATCTGGACTTCAGACAGCCCGGAGCTCAACACTGCTGAAAGTTTTGTCCATCTGTAGCATGTTTGTACAAGTAGCTCTTACAGGTCCATAAATAACTTCCAATCTCAGAGCTTTCAGAGCCAAAGTGTTTGGAGTCTGATAAAAATCTGCCTATATGAATTGCATCACGTGAAAAGCTCATTTTATTTCGCAAACCTCTGGGATTTCCATGGTGCTAAAGATAAGGTTTATCTGCAAGAGGCAGTGGCCTTGTTTGAAGTGCTGCCAGGGAGAATGCTGACTGAGATATTTTTCCCGTGCTGGTGACAGTCATGCCCTTCCCAGACTGGGCTGGAGTCCCCTTGCCCACGCGAGGCCGGTCAGCCCGTCCGCTGTTTCCCAGGGGCATCCAGGACACTGAGCTGACAGCACAGCCTCAGCCCTTCCTCACACAAACCGCGGAGGCGTTGGGCTCCACGCTGACCAGAGCACGGAGAGATTTCAGGACTGGAAAAGTTCCCAGCTTTTATTGTTCCAGAAGCTTCAGAGTCTGTCAGACACTGGGCTTTGAAAGTGCACTTCTTCAGTGAAGAAATAAAACCTGTTGGAGATGAATGCAGGGGCAGGAATTCATAGGTTTAGCACCTATTTGCAGAGCTAAAGCCAAATAATCCACAACCATCCCAACTATTTTAAGTATGTGAAAGGCTGTTCCAGGGATCTTTGTTCCACCCTTAACTGACCCGTCTGCAGCTTAATGGCTTCAGTCCAATTATCTGAGCTCTCTGTCCAGAAGCTCACTTTGCTGTGTTAGGAGCTATAGTCCTACAGTAAGAGCTGCAGCTGTACTGTACCTGCAATGAAGTGGCCACAGTCCTGTTGAACAGGACAGAAGATCCATTAACAGTTATGCACAGAGGCTACCATGTCTCCAGGGAGCTCTGAGCTCACAGCCCCAGCATCAGAGCAAGCACACCTGCAGAGAGTGGGCCCAAGCTTCAGTTTCCTAACTACTCACTCAGATCTATATACTAAACAGCAAAGCTATGCTTCTTGGTCAACTCAGTCTAAATTTCAATCTTCACCAAGTACTGCACATACTCACCTCACTCACTAGGATCTCATCAACTCCTTTCTCCATCACTCACCATGTACCTGAGTATCCAACCCAATCAACTACTGCCGACTTCTTAACTTCACTAGTCGCTATCCCTTAAAAGACACCAGAGTATTAGATTAGACTCTGTATTTCAACAGTCACTCTTCACCAAATGCCCGATCTTCACAGCCAGGAGCATCTCATCACTCTCCCTGCCGATCCAGTTTGGCCTGGGAAACCCCAGTAACCCCACCTGAGCCCCTGACAGCAGATCCACATCGGACTCTCTCAGCTGTGCTACACAGTCCTGTTCCTCCGTTTCACACTTCAACCCCATCAAGTCTGACAAACTACCCACCTGTCCAACACCTGGGATACCCTTCAGACAGATCTAAGATTTATTTATTTATTTATTTATTTTCCACTTGTAGGCTAGCCTCCAATACAGTACTAATGAACCCTCACTCTCCCACCTTCAAGACTTAAGCATAGACACACACTGAAACCCTTATCCTCCCAGTTCTTAAAAGCCTCTTAATTAACCCAGAGGAGTGGCTGATTCCACACAGAACCTATCCTGACAGCACATTTCTTTCATGTGGAATTTCATTCCCTCTGAGTGCTAATTAGTCAATTGGACCAGCTGCCTGATCCTGCAGGTGCTTTTCCATGAGGAGGTGGCTCTCTCACAGTGCCAGCTCACTAGCTCACAGATGGATGATTGTTCTGAGCTCCATTTTGCTTTCCTGTGCAGTTTCTGTGACCCTCCACTTAACGCCCAGCAAGTCACTGTTTTATTGTGATACCCTATTAGATTTTACAATGGAAGGAAGGGCTTTTGATAAAATCAGTCAGTGTCACCTGAAGCAGCTATAATCACCTCTGTTTTAATAGGGGCCTGCTTGAGTTTGTTTCTTGCTCAGGGAAGAGCAGTCAGCTCAGCCAGAGAGAAGCCACCTCCTGAGACATGGATCTGGGTATAGCAGTATTGCCATTGTCCCTCTGCAGAACAGCGCCGCCTGTGGACACACTGGGGAAAGCAGAAGAGAAGTTAGCAGACCTCCTGCACGCTGCCCAGTGTCCTGGTGATTGCTGATCAGACCAAAGCCCATTGCACAAGCACACACTACACTTGCACAATCATGCACACACCCACAATTACATACACATGTATGCATGAGCAACACACCCACACACAAACAAATGTGCATGCACACAGTCACACAGAATCACATGCTGTGGAGATCAAAGCTGTCTATGGGTAAACAGAGCAATATGAGCCAGGACAGATTTTACAGGAGCAAATAAACCTGAAGGAATGTGATGTCTAAACTACTAGACCTTTTTATATCAGATTCAAAAGACAATCACCAACTATTAGATATGTCCAAGTAATGAGTAATAAGGCAGGAATCTGAAAGCACAGGGACATTGAGGGGCAGTTGAACCGGGTTCTTGATTTCTGTGACTGCTGTCCAGCAGAGTCTAGAGGTCACTCCAGCCCTGGCCAGTGCCCTTGCTGGACACATCATAGCCCAGCAGAGGGCCTGAATAGAGTTGTCCCAGCTCTTCTCAGAGCTCGCAGGCTGCAGGGCTGGCTTCCCTCCTCTGAGGTTGCATTTCTGCTGCAGTGGCTGCGGCTGACAGGTGCGATTCTATGCAGAGATAAAGGATTCCATTGTTTGATTGTGAACCTACTGATTAAAAGAGACTGCAGTTCCCACAGTCACGGGCGATGGGTGGGTTCAGAGCAGTGAGCTGCTCAGGGCAGAGTCGGCCCTTATTTTGAAAGCTCTGTGTTGACAGGTATGCAGAGCAGCCAGATTAGAGATTGAAACGTTAAGACGAGTCACACAAGAGAGCTCATTGTGTCCTGTGGGACTGTGATGGTGATGGGGGGGTTAGGTTTAGCCCTGCTTTGGCCCTGGTTTAACCCGGGTGTGGCCCTTGTGTGGCCCTGGTTTAATCCAGGTGTGGCCCCTGTGTGGCCCTGGTTTAACCCTGGTCCGCCTCTCGTGGCTCCAGGCCTCAGAGGTGCCTTGTGAGCAGCAGCCTGAATCCAGGAGCCCGATGGCTGGTGTTGTGCTGGTCCTGAGCTGGGACAGACCCTGCGCCTCAGGCTTGGGGCTCAGGCTTACAACAGGGGCCAGGAGTCTCCCCAGGGCCACAGAGGCGTCGATCAACACTTGTCCAGCACACTTTAAAATCCTTATCTGTGGTTGTGAACAGTGATGTACAGTCAATCCAGGCTAATTCCCCAAAACAGCTTTTGATTCTAATTTGTTGTTGCAAACATCCCGACTTAAAACAAGGGATTTCTTCAAACTGCAGATAAAGGTGCGAACGGTGAGATCTCAGCGTCGGGAGTGGGTGTGGCCTGGCTCGGTGGGTGAGGGTGTACCCTACTTCTTTCCCTGCATTCCTCTGGTGGTTTTGTAGGATTTGGCAACTCTGAAGTAAAACAGGTAACAACTTCTGCTCCAAGATCAAATTCTTGATACCAGGCGTGTTCGGTCAAGGTGCCTCCCTGCCCCGCGCAGCCTGGAGCTCTGCGGCTCCTGCCAGGCGAGAGCAGACAGGGGGCGCTGTGCCCCGTTCTCACGGGCGACTTTCTGCTGCTGAGCTGAGAGATGTTGGTCGGTTCTCTTTGTTCACATGTTGAGCAACTGCTCGCTCTCCCCCACCCCAGCGCTTCGCCCTGCAGCTTGCCAGGCTGTGACACACCTCAGGGAAACGCTGCTTCACCGTTCAGAGGCTTTGCTGAAAAACCAGAAACTGTACCTGTGTGTCTGGTGAGAAGCACACAGGTCTAAACACAAACAGGCTATCGCCACTGTGATCACACAGCCTGAGACAGGGGACAGACTATCGCCACTGTGATCACACAGCCTGAGACAGGGGACAGACTATCGCCACTGTGATCACACAGCCTGAGACAGGGGACAGACTATCACCAATGTGGTCATATAGTGGCCTAGTAAGGGTGGGCAGAGTGGGCTGAGCTGCAGTCGAGCCTGATGCAGAGAAAGATGAAGCCGGCGAGTCCAGTGAAAGCCAGTACTGTAAAGCCCCTGACGTCGCACTGGAAGAGTGCACTGAAGCTGCACAATACACTATGTTGAATATCCAAATGTAACACATTCGTTATTGATGCCGATAAAGTGCTCCAGAATAACTGAAAACAAACACTTCCAACCTCAATCAAGAGGAAGGTTTTTGCAGAAGTGAACTACTGGGCTGGTCATGAGAGCAGGAACTCTAGGTTTGTTCTGTGCAGAAGTGAGGATATTCTGTGAGAAGCAGAGGGACACCACTCACCCCTGCACTGCGTGCACTGTGCAGACACACGCCGCACTGCAGCCTTTCACACACGTCCTATAAAGATAAGATCACAAAGCAACAAAAAGTTAAGTTGACATGAACTTGGGTTTAAAAAATACAGCGAAGACTCAGCTGCCTGACAACAGCAGGAGCCGGGAAGAATTCCAGAGACGTCTTCTCCGGGCCGGAGGAGAGCAGAATTCCACGAGCATCTCCTTCGCCCAGCATGTCATCAGAACTAATCTTCCCTGACCAGGGAGCTGGCCCACGGAGAGCCCAGGCAGCCGGATTTAGACAGAGCAATCCAGAGGATGTTGTCTAAAAATAGCTGTCCTATAAATTCCAAGGAGGGAGGTTTGTTTTTAAAATGTAAAAATAAAAAACAACAAATGTGCCACCAGCGTGTTACAATGGCAGCGCAGGCCACAGGCGCAGGAGATGTGTCGAGTAGTGGCTGGCCCATAATCCCCAGCAACATCTGGACCGTCGCCTGGCGGAGCGGAGCGGAACCGCAGCGGGGGCACGCCGTTATTTTGGGATTCTTCTTCCATACGTGGCCGGGGCAGGAGAGGAGGCCCGGAGCATTCGGTTCCCTCATTCTTCATCGACCTCTAGCATCAGGGTCCCTCTGCAAGTCAGTTAACTGGTCCGGGTAAAATTATGGAGTTCTGGACCGGCTGGGTCTGGGCCGGGCTCGGATCAAGTGCCCCTGGCTGGGTGGAGCTCTTTGCTGTTTGTGAACTCACAGTGTTGACCTGGAACCGGAGAGGACGGGTCTCCATGACACCTAACTTCCTGAACACCTATCTGAATGTCTTCTTTGGGCTCCGCAGAGGTGTTTGTTTTACAGTTGCCCCATTTTTCCCCACACCAGAAACTGGTTCCCACACATGTTCCTGTGAGGAGAGTGATTGGTTTTCCTGATATTACAAATAATATTTGAGAGGTCATGTGTATATTCAGCACTTAATAAAGCAAAACTAGCAGAGTCCTGCTAAAGATGTACTTCACCATAATAAAATCCTTTTCTTCAGAAAACACAATTCATCGTAAGTCTTCTTAAACAAAACTACTTTCCCAGACTGACCCCCCCAGAGCTCGGCTTACTAAAGCAATCTTGTTTGCTTTAGACAATCAGACGCCAGCGTGCCTGATTCTGATCTGGCTGAGTGACTTATATCACAGTAATTCACCTTCAGATTTTGATTCACTGACCATTAAAAATATTTGTGAGAAAATGTCTGTTTTTCTTAAGCTGTGTACAAAGTAGAGGGGAGAGAAACCAGCCCCACAGATTCAAGAAGCAAAGACAAAATGCACTGTATGCACGTTATGTTGTACAGTTGTGTTGGACTCTGCTGCAAACCAAATTTGATCACAAAGTTTGAGCTGAAATGCATTTGAATTGAATGGTTTCCAGACGGACACAGGAGAAGAGAAATTCCAAACCCTACAGCACCACCTGATGAGCCCAGAGACAGACGCCAGTCTGAGACGGGAAGGTCATTAAAGCGATACGCTGTGAAGCTGACAAGACAGCCGTTAAGGTGTTAAAATAGCTAACTTTATTGGAACCAGAGGATTTATACAGGCATGTCAAAACTCATTTCAAATTGAATAATAAATAAAAAAATAAAAATAAATATTAAATAAAGTAGAAAAACATGACCACACAAATCGTTTCTCAAAGCAAAGCATCCTACTGCATGTAGTTATGTCCTTTAACTGCAGGAATAAATAGAGGAAAAGAGTCTAACAGCAGGATGTCCCGTCTGGTGAGGCGCCGAGCCTCAGGCCCATCACTCTGGACAGGGAGGGATTTAGCGACAGGCGAGGATACGAAGGAGGAAGTCACACCCAAACTAGATCATTGTGTGCTATATACAACAGCCCTACGGATCGATATCAAGATCCGGGGGGCGCCGAGAGCTGGGTCTGGGAGAGCCCCAGAGCTCTCCTCCCTTCGGAACAAACGTACTCATCCCAATCCGAGAGGCAGCCGTTTGGAGCATGACAGGGAAGAGAAAAATCACCTTTCAGAATAAATGAACTCTACACCAAAACCCTGCTTCTTTTTCTGCATGTTCTCCACATGGGTTCCTGAACTCCTGAAGAAGCAGGTGAGCAGGCATTAAGTGCTCAGGAGGATATTTCCGAGGAGACCCCAGCCTGAGGCACCTGGGGGACCCCAGGCGTCTCATCCCCGATCAGCGACGGACACAGACCACAGGTCCCGCCCTTTGCTATATTATTGCTTTGGGAGCTTTGCGATCTCCACTGGTTTTCTTTTTCTGCACTGATTATTTGTGTTAAACATAATGTACATCTATTACTTACAGAAATGCAAATTGAGGCAAAAACTGTACATTTTCTACAAAAGCATATCAATAAAAATATATATTTCTGTTTCTTCTCATATACAGATTTTGATTTGTTGATTTGCTTGCAAAACACAGTTCCAGTCCCGCGCGATGGTGCAGTGTCAGTCTGGGCGGGTGGTGGTGCTGTCCAGTCCGGTCTGCGTTGTGTTCAGTCAGTGGGGAGCCGGTCCAGACCCGGTGCTGCTCAGCGTGGTTGGAGTCTTCGGGATCAGACAGCAAAAACACTCATAGTGCTGGTCTGGTCCTTCAGGCCCAGGATGCTATAGGCGATTCTCTTCAGGTGTCCTGGCAGACGCACTCCGATATTCCGAATATCCCTGTCGGAGAGAGAGGGAGAGGGTCAGCACAGGAGAGAGGAGCAGAGCACATGCCGACACATGAACACAGAGGCACACGCCCTGATGTCAGTAGGTGCTTCCTTGATTTTTAATTGGGTTCTTAATTGTTTAACGAGCTCTCTGCAGCTCTTCTGAGGACCTCCGTCGCAGCCCAGGACAGCTGGAGGCAGGGACTCTCGGAAACACTCCCAGGTTTTGAAAAGCGAAAGACTGTTCCCATGTGGGAAGGCAGAAAAAATGTGGAAACTATAAAATTCTGCAACAAAAACATCAAAGACATCCTTCCTTTCCTGGATTCTTTACTTTCGCGGTCATCCCCTCCTGCCAGAGGAGTAACCAGATGGCAGAAATAAACAGGGGGCCGGCAGCTGTGATGGCCCTCAGGCCAGTTCTGGGACACACAGAGCCCTCGAGCAGGCAGGCAGCGCGGCCCGAGCTGAACACAAATATTTGGACAGTTGAAATTAAGCAGAGGGCTGGGCTGGAGAGCGGCCAGGGCCCTGGTTTTGGTGAGAGGGAGGCCACAGTCTCCCACACAGCCCGGCGCCCACGATGCAGCTGGATAGCCCCCGTGCAGTAACCCTTTCCCGTGCTGTACCGGGGGTCCCCGCCGCCAGCCGACCCACTCGCGCCCTCCCGCAGTCCGTCAGCCACGCCCTGCCTGCAGACACCTCCCTGCTGGGGGCAGCTCTGCCGTTTGGCGCGGTGGAGCTGTGCCAGGGGTCGTGGGCACACGGAGCTGGGAACCACAGGGCCTGACCGCCCAGCAGCAGCACAAGCTGAGTCGCGCAGAGCAGCCCAGCAATGCAGCTGTGAGCTTTAGTAAACCTGAACCCTTGATATTGCCGGTTAAAAACACCTCCACAGCTGCACACACAGTACTGGCACGCCTGGCCCGCTGCTTTGTGAGCTGGAGTGTAAGGGGTTAACTCCTGGCCTTGCACAGCTGCTGTCTCTGAACGCATTGTGCTGGGAAGTCGTCTTTTTTTATTTTTTGGAACAAACGCTTGCCCTAGAGTTGCCCATCCCTGCCGCACATTGTGGAGCCTTTAAAGAAATTCCGCAGAAGAATTCCAGCAGCGAAGCCTGTAATCACTTGCCCTGGCCGGGCTCCCAGCAGCCCAGGGACACCACTCGGAGCCCCAGAAGTTCCTGCAAGTTTGTCAGCCTAAAGATCTTATTGCCTCCTGCCACTCTGATCCGCATCCCTCAGTCTCTGGGCCGAGCCGAGCCGAGCCGAGCCGAGCGGGTTCACTGCTGGCATTGATCCTCACGCTGAACTGCAGAAAATATTGTGCAGCCAACTTCCTCCTCATCCTGATCACTGGAGGGGGGTGACACTGTCAGCACTGGGGGGCAGGTGCACTGCACTGGGGGGGCAGGTACTCTGCTGTTGAGTCTCCAGGTCAGTGTAAGCAGCTCTCTGGTTTAACAGACAAATGAAACAAGAGCACGAGCAGCCCGGGGAAAGAAACGAAGCTCAGGGCCGGTTGCTGCGCAGACACTCACTCATTCCTCATCTGCAGCACCTGCTCCATGGAGGTGATGCCGGCGCAGGCGAAGTTCTCGTTGTACTGGCTCATCTTGATGGACTCCAGCCACTCCGGCACGGACTTGAAGGGAGGACAGTCGGAGCCGCTGGTGCTGGGCAGGCGGATGGACACCCTGCAGGACAGACAAGGCACGGGATAGGGCTGAGCATCACTGGGCGTCAGCAGAGACACGCTGTTCCCAGGAGTCACTCGCACACGGGACAGTCACTCCCAAACAGCCCCGGTCCTCACAACCCCCCCATCACAGCCTGAGCAAGCCCTGCTGCCTGTGACTGGGCCAGCACGCCGCACTGGCCCCAGACAGGTGTGAGGACCAGTGAGGACAGGAACAGAGCAGCTGGAATAAGGCTCTATCCCAGCTGTCTGAGCCTGTCAGATCTCGCACTCTGCCCGGCCTGACCTTGCTGTGCTGTAGCAGTCCTTGTGAATTGGGTCGCACACAGCTGTGAGCAGCTGGACTGGCCCCCTGGACCGGGTCGAGCGCTCGGCACGCCTACCGTGGGTCGAAGTCCGCGATGGTCTTGAGCGAATCGGGGCTGCGCAGCAGCTTGTCCAGCAGGCTGACGATGTCGGCGAACTTGGGCCGCTTGGAGCGCTCCTGCAGCCAGCACTGCAGCATCAGCTGGTAGACAGCGGAGGGGCAGTCCATCGGCGCCGGCAGCCGGAACGCCTCGTTGATGGCCTTCATCACCTGAGGAGGAGGAGGGGGTGTCACGTACAGCAGACGGGACTGACAAGCACACACAAGCAGGCACTGTACAGCCCACAGTGCACTCACTGGCAAACTTATCATTATGACTATTTAAAACAAGATTCCAGTGCAAATCTTTCCCGTTTCAAGAGGAAGCAGACACAGTTTGGAATGTGCACAACCTGTTATTATGTCTTTAAAGCTTCCTGGCTGCCTGACAGAGACAATCCTTCATGTGCCACCCCTCCAGTCTTACAAAGTGAGAACCTGTGTAGAGCCAGGCTGCTAGTGCTGTCTAAATCATTACAGCTGAGGGACAGCATCACACCTCGTGATTGGACATATCCCAGTAGGGTCTCTCTCCGAACGCCATCACTTCCCACATGACGATCCCAAAGCTCCACACGTCACTGGCCGAAGTGAACTTCCTGTAGGCAATGGCCTCCGGAGCTGTCCAGCGAATCGGAATCTTCCCGCCCTGAGGGATGGAGACAAGGAAGGGTGTCAGGAACTGGGAGGAGACAGGGGAAGCAGAGTGTGGGGCAGGAAGAGGGAGAGAGTGGGACAGGGAGAGGGGCAGGGGCAGGAGCAGGGAGAGAGAATGGTGCAGGGAGAAGGTGTGGGGCAGACAGATAGTGTAGGACAGATGCAGGAAGAGAGAGAGAATCAGGAGAGGGGGAGGATCAGTTGTATATTTATGTTCCTGTTAAGAAATTGGAAGACTGGCTGGATCAACATCTTGCAATGACTTGGTCAGAAAATGTTACTTGCCCCTGACACAACCCCTTAGAGACCCCCCCCTCCACATGCAGGACTGCACAGCGCCCCCTGCAGACTCACGCTGGTGGTGTAAGTGCCCTCTGGGTCGTCCTCCAGCACACGGGACAGCCCAAAGTCCGACACCTTGCACTCCAGCTGGCTGTTGACCAGGATGTTGCGCGCCGCCAGGTCACGGTGGACGTAGTTCATGTCGGAGAGGTACTTCATGCCTGCGGCGATGCCACGCAGCATGCCCACCAGCTGGTACGAAGTCATTTCGCCATCGTGGTCCTGCCAGAGAGACATGAGACATTGAGCTCACTGAGCTCTCGAGAGCTGTGGGCCAGAGAGGCCGGGTGTCCTCCGCTCACGAGTGGCTCGGGTGAGAGAGGGTCGCTCGCCAGACTCACCCTCAGGTACTTGTCCAGCGCTCCGTTCTCCATGTACTCAGTCACAATCATGGCGTGCTTATCTGAAGGAGAAGAAGACATCCAGTTAGGACAACAATCACACGGGCATGTGAAATAATACTAAGCGCTCTGTGTAGGAGACTTAGATTTACTATGAAGGTTTGTGTGGAGGAGAACAGAGCAGACAGACGGCTGGAAGACGGGGTGACAGAGGGCGGTGCTGACACTTACACTTGGTGACGACCCCCTCCAGGCGGATGATGTTCTGGTGGGTGAACTGGCCCATGATGCTGGCCTCGCTCAGGAAGTCTCGCCGCTGCTTCTCCGAGTACCCTGGCTTCAGCGTCTTGATCGCCACCGCCACCTCCTTCTTGCCTGGCACTTTCAGGGTCCCGCGGTACACCTCCCCAAACTCGCCTGCAGGGGGCAACAGAGAGGGGGCATTAATGCTGTGTGGTGTTTCTTGGTTGGCGTTGGACACCCTGGGTGCCAATCTGCGCTCATCAGATCACTCCCTGCAGGAGTAAAGCACTAGCAGAGGAATGGGGCTGAAGTTTGGGTTAGGGCTCATAAAAAACGTACTATGCATATAAACTCAATGGGCAAGTCTTGTCACTGCCTGATCATGTTACACAATAAGCAGTCTTTAATAATGCTTGTTGGTCCATTGTACCAGGCCCAGCCTACTCTATTTACAGCCAATTCTGTCATGATCTTCCAGTAAGGTGAGAACCGCCGTCAGTTTGCCAGCAGCCCCCCTCCTCTTCCTCTCTCGCTCCTTCTCAGACTCACTCTCAGCTGAGCTCTGCTGAACCACTGCTGCTGGACAACACGTTCTGGAAGGTCATGGGAACTGATCAGAGGGTCAAAGAGGGAATGTCAGCCCTCAGAAGTGTTCAGACCACATCCTCTGTCAGGGTCAGGGGCCTGCACTGGGGCTGTGCCGCTTCAGAAGAACACACAGGCTACGGGCAAGAACAGGGCATTCGGCCCATCAAGCCTGTTTGTAAGAAACAGAAGAAAAACGACCCCTTGGAGGGATTCAGTCTCATCATGTCCCTGGGCTCTGTTCTTCTTGATGTTGAAGGCTGACAGTGAGACTAACAGGAATATCCCCCCCAGTCTCTGAGTCGGAACTCAGAGCAGCACGAGCACGATGGGTCACTCTGCTAATAAGAAATTAACAAAATGACGTAATGATTCAGAATAGGAAGCCAATCCTCTTCCCAGGGCCCACAATCACAGAGCAGTGAGAACAGCAAACGACAGTGTCTGCTTCTGAAACTCTGCAGGGTATTTTGACACATTTACCCTACTGTCAGCGAACAGGAGGAGCTGCAGCCCTCTCGCTGTGTCGGACTGCGCCTCTCCTGCTTACCGGCTCCAATGACCTTCTGCTTGGTGATGTGGTTGGGGTGGATCTCAGTAGTGAACTTCAGGACAGCTTGATTGGGGTCCTCATAAGTGTGGGGGTCCACATAGGTCTTCAGGGGCTTCAGTTGCTCTAAGGGGGGCATATAAAGGTCAACAGAGGCAGAGAGCGGGTGGGGGGAGTTCTTAGGGAACCATGCACCCCTGACTTTGCAGGTTGTACCCTTGCTTTGCAGACGCGGAAAATAAGCAAATAAAATAAAAGTGCAATCGTACTGCCATCCTGTTTATGACGATACAGAACCACAGATTCAAATGAACTGAAACTGTACCTGCTGAATATGAGTAGTCTCACATATGAGAGCCTAATACCTGATTAAGGGTATCAGATAAGCACAGATATAGAGGTAACCCGTGCAGAATGCTATGAACTGGGCTGATGAGTACACTCCACCTGGCCTATAAGCAATACTTTCTGTGTTTTCCTCACTATATTAGGCTCAGAGCTTTCTAGACCTTCGCACACAATACAACACTGTCTCACCTGGGCTGGAGAAGTAGGTGTCCTCTGGGCCCTGTCTGGCGTGAGGGTTCCTTCTGCTGGAAGGACACAAGAGCAGTACAATTAGCCTGGCTGAGTCAGGGAGCCCTGTTTAGCTGTTTATGGACTGTCTATGGACTTTGACTGATGTCTTGGAAACAGCCGCATAAGCCTCCCGGATCAGCAATATAAGAGGTGTCCCAGACGTATGATAGAAGTCTCATAAAGGCAAAGAGTCACAGAGGGAAATGGCATCTGCGCTCCTCATTGCAGACGCATGAGTCAGTAACCGATATTTCAGGTTCTGACAAGTTCAACAGAACTGCCATCTTGCGATCTTGGCTACTGCAGAGGTGCCGTACCCTGGTCAGTGGTGTGGAAGCACAGTAAACGCTGGGTTAGGGTTAGTGTTAGAGTGGTCAGGTGACTGGAACTATAGCGACAGTAAAAACAGACTGCAAAAAAAAGTAAATGACTTCAACACTACATAGATTTTCCATGGTTTTTACCTGATATCAATTTTAAGCAAATTCCAACCTTGCAATTATAGACAAACATATCTTGTACAATAGATAAGGTCCTAACGGTGGCTCTTGCCCTATTTGTCTAAGCAGTCTGAAGACGGACCGGAGCAGCTCCTTCAGGGAGATGGCCAAGGCGACACAGTGCTGGTAATCGGGATCTGGAGTGAGAAGGGTGTGTCCAGACCTCCGGATCACCTTGTCACAGCAGGCACAGACACAGCACACAGAGCACAGGCAGCGATACAGCTGCTCATTCTTGATGGCATTTCCCTCCCACGGTCAGTCCTCTAACTGATCACTTTTCAATTAAAGGTGGCAAATTGCAGCCGGCAGAGAGGTGACATCACAGCGTTCAATCATGTTGTGGGATTGCAGGGGAATTCTTTATTCCCGGAATAAACAGGACACTCAGTATGGGTGTGTTTGCTTACTCATTGCCTGTTTGAGGCGGATGTTCATATCAAGAGTTTTATATATCTCAATATTTCTTCAAGACAACAAGCAGTCTAACAACATCAGCAAAAGAAACAACAGGAAGGTTTCAGACATGGTAGTGAGCTGCAATCGCAGAAGAGCAGAGCAGACAAGAGGAGAGGGGAGAGAGGATCGGGGAGGAAGAGGAGCAGAGGAGAGCTGTCCTCACCGTCTCCGCAGTAGCAGCACTATGGCCACGATCAGCAGCATGGCGATTCCCCCGATTGCAGCTCCCAGGATCACGGGCACGTTCCCCTGGGTCTGCTTCTCAGCTGCAAGACAGACAGGGCAGTCAGTCACGGCCCGGGGCTCGAACCTGGGGCCCTGACATCACCTCTGCTTTCTCACTGCTCACATGCTCATCCAGTGTGTATAGAGTGAATACATGAATAAAACACAAACGTCCTGAATGTTTCTGCAGCACTGGGGAGTGTGCTGTGTACACAGGACAAACGTCCTTGGTCTAGAGGAATGCCATTCGCTCTTTCCCATCAGCCACCTGCTTTCCCTTTATCACTCCTCAACAGAAAGTCAAACACACTCTGCAGTGTTTGCAGTCTGGGCTGTTCTCCCCACGGCTCCAGTCTGTCGGAGAGAGGCAGGGCTTCGCCTCTGCCCAGACTCCCGCCTCACTGCCTCACTGCCTCTGCTCAGACTCCTGCCTCACTGCCTCACTGCCTCTGCCCAGACTCCTGCCTCACTGCCTCTGCCCAGACTCCTGCCTCACTGCCTCACTGCCTCTGCCCAGACTCCTGCCTCACTGCCTCACTGCCTCTGCTCAGACTCCTGCCTCACTGCCTCTGCTCAGACTCCTGCCTCACTGCCTCTGCCCAGGCCATGTGCCCACCCAGGCTCTCTCACCTTCGGGTAGCGTCTCAAACTCGTGCTCCAGGCTGTAGCTGCCCTGGCCGCCCTCAGGGGTCAGTGCCTGCACGCGGAAGATATAGACTGTGCCAGGGGCCAGGTCACTGATGACCACTGAGCTCTTCTCCAGCACTAGGACTGTGTACGTCGTCACGTCGTCCTCATTGTCTTTGTCCTGTGGCAGAGAGACAATGCATGCTGCAGTAAAATGTGATACTAGAGGACTGTGCAGTCCTGTGCACACCCTGTAAACCATCTATAGAGTAACTTTTCTCTTTGTCTCCCTGCTAGTCCCAGACTTTCTCCCTGCCAGTCCCAGTCTGTCCCTCTGTCAGTCCCAGTCCTCCTGCCAGTCCCAGTCAGTCCCTCTGCCAGTCCCAGTCACCCTGCCAGATGCAGTCTGTCCCCCTGCCAGTCCCAGTCTATGCCCCTGCCAATAACTCCCTCTGCCAGTCCCAGTCCGTCTCCCTGCCAGCATCTCCCCCTGCGTACCTTCTTGCGGTACATGAGCTCGAAGCGGGTGGCGTGGGGAGAGGCCCGGCGAGACACGGCCCAGGACAGCGCCAGGCTGCTTGTCCCACGTTCATCCAGACGGATCGATGTCACTTTGGGAGGCTCTGAGGGAGAGAAATCAGACAAACAGACGGATGAAGAGTCGCAAAGAAAATCAACAGATCGTCTCTTCTGACGTTCCATCAGAGCGAAGGTTCTTGGCGCTGTCTGTGTGCAGCCGCGGGAAGGGCAGGTGTGCTCACCTGTCTGGTGGATGGCAGCGGTGACAGTCGCGGTGGCGCGCCGTGGGCTGAGGTCCGACACTCCGTTCCGCGCCTCGATGGTGAAGGTGTAGTTCACGTGCGGCTCCAGCTCGCTCACGGCGACGAGGCGCTCCTGCAGCCCCGCCCCCTGGGGCTCGTAGCGCAGCCTGTCCTCGCACGGCTGGCACCCCCCCTGGCCCTGCCGGCCGCACCGCTCGCACGACACGCTGTAGGAGACGTCCCTGCGCCCCCCTGTGTCCGCCGGGGGCTCCCATGACAACCGCAGCTTGGCGCCCATCGTGATGGCAACGGCTCCTCGCGGCGCAGAGGGTGGAGCTGTTCGAGAGGGGCAGGGAGAGACATTTCAGGGCGTTTGTGGAAGACCCTCACGGTGCGTAAGGAACAGAGGGACGGAGGAAAGCCCCGTTGGACGATTTCCCCACCACTCACCCGAACAGCCGTCCTCCTGCTCGTCTCCGGGGGCTCTGTAGTAGCCCTGCTCGCAGGGGCAGGAGGCTGCCCCCTCCCCTGAGGGCAGGGTGTGCTGAGGACACCGCACACAGGCCTCGTTGGACACCGAGGGCTTGAAAAGGCCGGGCAGGCACGCTGCAGGGAGAGAGAGTCAGCGTTCAGCCATTTTCACAACTTCGCAGACAAAAATGCTCTTCTTACACTGGAAGTCATTGCAGAAATTGAACGATACAAACACAGCCTGAGATGCACATGCAAGTTTAAAGTATTCCTACAGCAGTGCTCTCCAGAGGGCCAGTGTGCCTGTCGAACAGGTGTGGGGATGACTCTGTCCTTCTTACCCTCACGCTCCCATCGTGAGAAACTCTGGTTCTGAGAGAAGACCAGTTTTTCTTCATTCCACCACTGCAAAGCTCAGCAGCCTAGCAGCTCTCTTACAACCCCTCTCCCTCTCTCTCTCACAACCCCTCTCCCTCCCTCTCACCCCCTCTCCCTCCCTCTCTCACAACCCGTCTCCCTACACTACACTAATTCACCTTCCTCTCGCTGTCTCTGGGCTCCCGAGTGGCTGGGCCAGCAGAGGCACTTGCCCAAGAACAGGCTGAGCTCTACGACCCGGGTGTCATGGGTTCGAGCCTGGGTCAGGATGAGGCACATCGACTCCGGGATCTTCCCACGGTTGGGTTTTACAAGGATGGGGATTCCGCAGCTCTCCAGGAGCCCGTGACCCCGTGACCCCGTGACCTCTCACGACAGAGGCCGTCACGGCTCGGCACAGCCCTGCTCACTCGTCAGCAGCGCACAGAGGGCTGTCGGCTCCAGAGAGAATTCGCTCCCCTTTCAACTCTTTCCCCAAAAATCTCCAGCTCCAGCTGCTTTCTAAAAACAACTCCTTTCATTTCTCTTTTCCAAACTTCTTTTGACTTTTGCTACATTTGAACCTTAAAATGAACTTCTACAATGGGGGGAGGGGGGGCAGCTCTGAAGCTCCCATTCCGCACATGTACACACACACACACACACGTTTTCTTTTTCCATTTCTGGACTATTTTAAATATCCCGAGGGAAGCGAAGTTTACAGTTCTGGATTTCCCCTGAGGGAACTGAAACAGAGAAGAAAACATGAGTGAGAGAGAGAGAGAGAAGTTCCAAAACAAGCCAGGGTCTCGTTCCATCTGTCCTCAGAGAGACGATCCTACACAAGAACCACCATGTAGACAAAGAGGACAAGACCTAGGAGGGCAGGCTCTGCAGGGCAAAGGTTCGAACTCTCCTCCCTCTCTCTGCTCTCTGCTCTCTCTCCCACAGTAGAGAGCTGAAAGTTTCCCCACTTGAGAGAGTTACCCAGCAGTGAGATCAGGGAAAGGTGCAGAGTCAGCTTTAGCCTTCTCAGGCTCTCGTTGAACGACAGAGGAAAGTGGGAGAATTTTGAATAACAGCACAAGACCTGTAGCAAGAGACTCAGCAACATTTCAGAACCTGGTGCACAGATCTGCTCCCCTCTCACCACCTGGGCATCATTCTGCCAGCCACACAGACTGGGGAGCAGCCAACGCTGAGACACATTTTCCTGTGCTTGGAGTGAGAGCCCTGTCTAGCTTAGAGAAATTCCCAGGATAACTGAAGGAAAAAGAGAGGGAAGATAAAAAAAACGCCTTCTTCACTAACAGAGAGAACAGCTGCCGAATGGAAGAATGCATCCTTCTCCACCCAGGGAGAGCTGTCAGAAAGTGAACATCCCGAGTGGCCCAGTCACTGCGCCTGGGACAGCTCGACCAACTCTAGCAGGAAAAATGGGTAAAAACTGCACCAGGCCAGTGTGCACCAGTGCTAGAGGTTTACCAAAAAGACCTGCAGCTGTAAGAGTAAAATGTGCCTGGGAGGGCAGCCAGTTACCCCTGGTAAAGCTTATTTAACAACAGATTAAAGCACAAGTGATGAAAATATAGTTGTATCTATGTGGCTCCAGCACTTGAAGAGATTAAAAGGTTAATTACACTGATGGGAGCTGAGGAGTGCTGCTGCCGGGGTGACAGGTGTGGGGCTCCCTCGTCTGGGAGGCTCGTCACGAGTCAAGAGCTGCTCGCTCAGCTGGCTCGGGGGAGCCTGTGCTTCACCCAGGCCCGTCTGCGGGGCAGCTGGAGGCCGATGACAGCCGGCGCCCGGAGAAGAAACCCTCTCTGTTCAGGGATCAGAGCTGCTGTTACAAGTGCAGCCCAGAAGCCCAGCTGTCAGGAGCCGGCCTGCGAGCCTCCGTCCTGCTGGGACTCCAGCGCCCAGGACAGCGGGTATCTGCACCACGCCCGACACCATTTCCGAGGGGGCGAGGGCACCGAGCCTGGGCGCCAGGGGCCTGTGCCCACAGCCAGCTTGAACTGTGAGGACTCGGTAGCTTCGAGCGCAGGACATTCAAACTCAGGACAAACTCTGATGTCGAAGGATATGAAGAATGTGCATTAAAGTATGCAGTTCCAGTTTTCCAATTAACTAAATTAAACAAAATCAGAGACGAAGCTGCTGAAATAAGAGCCACAGTAACGTCGAAGAGTGGCTATATAGCAATGCTGAGGAGGCTGAGGTGGAGGAAGTGAGAGGAGCAGAGAGGGGGGAGACTTCGCACCGCTGTGCCAGAACGACTTCCTTCCTCGGCCCTGTCCTGGCACCGCAGGACAGCCAGGATGAGCCAAAGGGAATTGGGACCACACAGGGCCGCCGGTCTGCTGCCTCGACACAGCTTGTCAGGGTGCGAGAAGACCCCGGACTTGAACGGTTAAGGACAGACGAACGCCAGTGGCCACCTGCAGGCGCATCCCTCTGTGGGATGTCCGTGTCCAGCTCCAGAGCCCGGCCGAAGCCCTGGGACACAGGCGGAGGACAAGCGGCAGGAAACCGGACGCCAGCGGGAGACAGGTGGCCGACTGTGCTGGCTCCCATTAAACCTGCACCCTTGACACAGAAACTGTGCCGAGAACCCGTGAAGCGATGAGGAGCCATGAAAGGCCCCACCTCAGTCCACGTCGCTTTTCCTTGGCTTTGTCATCAAGGAATTTCACGACCATTACAACAGCAAACCCCGTCCGAAACCCCAGCCCAAGCCCTCAGCCCTCGCAGCCATCACAAGCCGAGCCGGTCCAGCAGACTCGCGACACATCCTCCCGCGAGGAAAAGCAGCCCTGCGCCTCCCGGCCAGTTCCCCACTGTCCAGCTCGGCCTCTCGGCCAGCGCTCGCCACACCACAGCTGACCACACCACAAGAGAGGGCAGAACAGTGGCCGGCGTCTCTTCATGGGCAGCTGTGTGTGCGAGCGTGTCCCTCTTAGCAGGTGTGTGTGTCTCTGTGTGTGTGTGCGTGCCCGCGTGTCTCTCTTAGCAGGTGTGTGTGTGTGCGTCTCCCTGAGCACGAATGTGTTTCCCTGGGCAGATGAGTGTGTGTGTCTCTACACAGGTGTGTGTTTGCATGTGTGTGTGCGCGTGTGTGTCTCTGCACAGGTGTGTGTGTGTGTGTCTCTGTGTGTGTGCGCATGTGTGTGTATGCGTGTTTGTCTCTGCACAGGTGTGTGTGTGTGTGTGTGTGTGTGTGTGTGTGTGGAGGGGGGCTGCACTAACAGGAAGCCCGGAGGTCAGGGAAATATCCCTGGGGGGCTGGGGGTCGTTAGTGAGGAGGATTAGCAGCCCAATAGAACAGCTGTCGGAGAATTAGAACTGTGCTCAACACTTCCGCGCCTCTTTCATCTCTGTGTTAACAAACACAAAGCCCACTAATTCCCCTCCTGGCTGGGGGTGGAGAGAGAGGGGGGCAGGGGGAGGGGGCAGGGCGCTCAGGGGCCCAGACAGCTCATCCTGGTGTCCGTCAAGACACCCAGCTGTCTCGCACCCTGGCTCGGGGTGTGGGACATGGGTAACAGGGAGGTGGATTTCTGGGGCCTGTGGGGGTGAGTTCCCATAAACCCTCCTTTCGCAGTTTCAGCACAGGAAGTTCGGCAGTCCATCGCCACAGCAGGACAGCTGTGGCGTGTGGCACCCCCGAAAACGGCCACCCGCCTGCCTCCACCACCGAGGACCGGGGAGAGACCGGGCTGAAGACAGCTTAGCTCAGCAGGGGGAGGAAAGCTCTACTCATTGTTAAAATCAAATGAACTCGATCATATTTTCTTTCGCAGGTCGGCTACAAATAACAAAATATTCTCCCACAGGGAAGAATTTCCTTAATAAAATCCTCAAAACAGACTGGCTGTGCCACTAGAAAATGTGACAGCGGTGCCAACAACTGCAGAGAGGGCTGCCCCCCCCACCGGTTGATTACAAAGACAATGGAAGCTCAGGAAGTTTGGAATTCTGACACGGAACATTCCTTTGTCATGACAACAGCAGAATCTGCAGGATTCTAGAGCCATCCGCCCCAGGTGGTGGCCCGCCAGCTGCGCTCGCTCAGGGCCCTGGGGGCTGGTGTCTGAGATGGACAGGGGGACTGGCCAGGCCAGGTATGGACCTGTGGTCAAGCCGGGACCTGCTCCAGAGAGGAAAAGGAATCTCTCTCTTTTTTTTCCTGCAGCCCCTCCATTAGGAAAAACCTCCCGTCATGAAATATTTGTCAGTGCAGCCGGAGGCGATACCATCTCCTGCCTAATTAATCATCACTTCCACACCAAACTTCCTTCCCCAAATTCCCTGCATTGCTCAACAGGAACAGGCCTTGGCAAACAGCATGAAACGGTTGCCACGGAAACCCGACACACCCTCGTCTCCCTCTGTCTGTGGGAGCGTGCCTGGGTGGGGGCTGGGGCCGCGATTGCGCGGCGCTCTGCTGTGTCGGGTTTTAGCGTCCAGTTTGGAGCTGCGGTGCCCTTCGTGCACTGCTGATCAGTCTTATTCTGTCTCTGCTGCCGTCTCCAAGTCAGAGGCCGAGGCCAGCGGACAGGCAGGGTCCCAGGGCTGGACAGGGGCTCAGGACACTGGAGCCCCACCTGCAGGCTCAGAGACAGCGCACAAAGGGAATGGGCGTCTCCTGCCCATAGAGGACAGTGGTTCCACTGAGCTTTAATATCCTGTGTGAGGAGCAATCCAATCTCCCTCACTCCCCTCCCTTCGCCTCTCCCTCTGCGCTCCCACGGCATTCCGATCCCCTGACACACAGGTAAGAGCAGTCGCTGCCAGGTGAGAGCAGATACAGTACAAGGTAGATATTTATAACCCTGAGATTGTACTCTAACCCTGGCAAGGAAAAAGAGAAACGAGTCTTGGAATGCCGGCCTAGAGATTATTAAGGATGAGGTTCTCCTACATTTGCTTAGATTTTATGATGAATCCAGTTCTGCAAATATGACATGGATATAGAATATGGGAGCAAATGGGCGCAGAGGATCCCAGGGCGTTCTGGCCGGTAGCAGTGGAGCAGTAGAAAAGCACTGTGTCTGGCCTGAAATCCACAGGCTCACAGATTCAGGCTGAAGAGGGGGGATTTTCCAGGGAATGGGAGGAAGTAAACAGTTCCGGCTCCGTTGCCAAAGGACACAAGCTATTCAAGGATCACCAGCCTCCTTCCAGAAGAGTAGGGTTGTCTACCACCAGGATACAGGCACAACTTTGTTTTTTTCCAATCTCAACAATTATTTTAAAAACAGTTTTTTTTACAGGCTGGTGGAGCACCATGAAATATCCTTTCCTGCAGCCCTGGATGGGCAGGATCTGTGAGTGTCCACAGCTGGGAGAGACTCCAGTGGGTCCTGGTCCCCCCTCTTCCCTCTAGCCAATCTCTTCTCTGCTGCTCCAGAGCCTCGCTAATTCCTCCTTAAGTGGAGGCTTGTAATTAGCCAGGAGAAACAATTTTCAAATCTGTCAGACATCTCTTCTGAATTGTGCTGGACTGCAGCCAATCTCTACATTGCAATGGAACCAGCTCGCATTTCACAGGAGTCCGTAGTCATAGAGGGATTTAAAGACAACGCAAACTAATTAAAACCTAAATTAAGTGATGGATCAGCCTTGTCAGGCGTAACTGTGACAGCGGCAAAGACTACTGACAGATCTTAATCATGTCACGGGTCTTTGGTTCAAAGCCATCGGCCTGTGGGTGCTCTCTCAGATGAAGACAGGGCGTGTCGGATTCCCTCCTCACAGGGGCGATTGCACAGCTTCTTTTGAAAGTCATCGAAAGATGGAGGCAGAAAAGAAAGGAGAGAATCTGCCCCCGTATCACGAAGCAGCTGTCACTCTGCTGTGTTCAGGTCGACTCAGTGGTCAGAAAGGAGGGCTGTGCGGCATCGTGGGCAGGTGAAGATGTGAAGAGCAGACCCTCCCTGTCTGCTGGCCAGGCTGTGAGCATGACGCCCCAGAGGGGGGATCTGGGGTTCAGGGGCTCAGTGCAGGCGCCCGTGGAGAGCGGCGTGGACCCCTCACCCCGCCCACCCCGTGGGCTTGTGGACTCAGAGCCTGCAGGAGCACTCACATCACACAACTGTGGGCCCTCTTTCTCTCTTCCCTTTTCGTCTTCCTCATTCTGTCCCTCCCCATCTTATCTGTCTTGCATTGTCTCCACCACTCTGCCTCGTGCTGCTGTTGAGGTCTGTTTCCTCTCTACAAAGCACTACTGTTACTTTCGTCCTTTAACTTTCTTCTGCATCTGCACATATTAAAATAAGCTAACTGACAAATGCTGAGGACAGGCAGTTCGGCATAAAGGAATCTGTGGTCTGTGCTCTGCAATTTGCAGAGGACTGAAGTGGCTCCCTGCCTCAGCATGTGCAAAGAATTAAAGGCTCAATTAGCATGTGCAGTACTAACTACTGAGAGAAATGCGCCCACCGTGACAATCCAAAGCAGAGCACGATCACGAAAAAGACCTACAGCCCGCGGAGAGGGCAGTGCCTTCGGTATCCCTCCTGCGTGTGTCAGTACAAGGCAAGGGGACACCCAGCGAAGAGGAGCTGTCGAGAAGGGAATAAATATTTTGTGCGCAGGACAATCCATCTCCATTATTAATCTCTGGGGAGCCATTCCAGCTCTGAAAGCTCCAGGACCTGTCTGACAATCCACAGGGGTCTCTTTACAGACACTATCCTTCATCTTCGAGATGGACAGTCTTAATCCACCCTCTCGTCTCCTGTCCTCTCCTAGGGTTCTCACAAAAATATTGAGGAAATTCCAAGATTCTCTCCCAGGGATTCTCTCAGACCCCATCCTGTGTGTTTCCTGTTTCTGATGGCCCCAGAGTGAGGGGCAGGGGTGCAGGGGCTCTATAATTAGCTGGAACGAGATTCTGAATGGCGGCCTGGTGACGGAGCAGGAAGAGAGTGACGGGTGGGAAAGCTCGGAATTCGTGCTGACAGACACTCGCTCAGCGCCTAACTGGGATGACAAAGGAAAACCAGGAGCAACCACAGCAAACCAACTCAAGACACGCAAAGGCCTCGAACCCTCGACACAGGACACCAGGAGAAACCACACTAAAGTGCACTGAGAACCGAGAGCAGGACGCACCTTTTTACACAAAGGGCTGTGGGGGGTGGAACAAGCTGCCCAGACATGTTGTTGAGGCCGATACCCTGCTGAAAAAATAGCTGGATGAGACACTGAGGTAAATCAGATGCTAAATACCACTCGGGCTTAACTGTGTGGCCTCCTCTCATCTGTGTTCTTACACAGCACGGAGAATACATGGGCCGGAAGAAAAATGAAGATACAAAGATCAGTCGGAAATGTACTGTACAAGCAGAACAATGAACGTGCTGCCTGTCTACAAATGGACAGATGTTAACAAGATTTATTACAGCCACAGACTGCAATCAGGCATCAGGGTAGGCCATCTGACATGGCATTTTTATATTTTTTATATATATATCTTTTGCTTGTAAAAAACAGAAAGCCAACGATAAATAAACATTTTAAAGACTCGGCCAAACAAATATTTTTAAGACTCGGCCATAAATAATAAACTTTCATTTAATGTGAGAATCTGAGTGGTCCAATTTTCCCATGAGGGCGAGTGAAAGAGAGAGATTCTGACAGGCTCACAGCGCGGGACAGCGGCCCTTATCGCTGCCCGCCAGCACCAGGAGCACAGGAGCACCCCAGACTCCACATCACGCAGCTGCCTCCCACAACCAGCTTACTGCCTGCTCGTCATGTTGTCTAAGAATAGCACTGGGTTTCTAGGCTGTGATTGCTGTACTTGTGTGCTGAGCAGGGAAATGGCTGAACTGCGACTTCGGCTCAGGCTCGTGGCTGTGCTGGCCGGGCTGCTCTCGAGAGCTCTGGCCTGCGGAAGCGCTGCTGGCCGACCGGCTCCAGGCCCTGAACCGGCCGACAGGAGCACTCCCATGTGCACAGCTGGCGACACCAGGACCGCCGGCTACACAATTAAAGTGCATCAGAGCGAGCCACCGAGAATTCAGGCAGGATTCGAGGGGCTTGAGCGTGAGAGATGGGTGTGACTCAACTCCTAGGAAAACGCTGCCTCCTTTTCAGGTTTGGAGTCACAGGAGGAGCTCGCCCCCCTCCCCCCGACCTGCCGCTGGTGAATTCCTGATCCTGGGAAGCTCTGGGGGCTCCTCTACAGATCCGTCAGGAATGCAGGCAGCGGGAGGCACTGACTCCCTCCCCATTCCTGCTCAACACTGTGGCCATTGTTCCCTGAGGACACCCCCGTCCCCTGCATTCCTCATGGAGACCTGATACCTGGACACTCTGGATGCTGTAATGGGAACCAGGATGCCTCTCGGGACACTGCAGCTCCCTCTACCCCTCTGCCCCTCCCCGAAACTCTCCTCTCTGTGCTTTGGCCAGAGGTCCTGATTCCTTCCTGCAGCCTGTGTCTTTTTCAAGGCCCTGTGCTCTGGGACCAGGAGCAGGGCTGCAGAACCCACACCCCTGGCAGAGCTCAGCCTGTGGCCCGGGCTGCACTCTCACACACACACACACACACACACACACACACACACACACACAGGTGTGCTGCGCAGGAGGGGATAATTACAGCTCTATAAAAGGGCAGGTCTCTGCAAGCTGCAGCACCTCTCTGGAATGAGCTGAAGCACGCCAATAAAAACCCATGAACTCATACAGAGGGTATGGGAATGAGAGAACGAGACATGTACAGGGCATGTCTGCTTGCTACCCCCTCTCCAAAAACCTGCACAGTGCACCACAAATCAAGACCGGAGCTCTAAATTTAGTTACAGGCTGTACACTGCTGTGTGTGCAATGACCGATATTGTGTTGATCTGCCCTCGTCACTCCACGGTCACACTGCTTGATGCAGAAACGCAGCTCCACAGAAAACTGCTGCAAACACGCTGCTCTCGGGTCTGTTTCCTGTTCAGCTGCGGGGGTGCGGAGAGCAGCAGGTGATGTTAATGACAGGGCCACCTGACTGACTGAGTGAGTGAGTCAGTTCCACCTGCCTGGCGATGGATGAGCTATTGCAGAACTTCACACTGACTGCTCATGTACGTGCAAGACTCAGATCAGAGTGAATGAAACACACCGGTGTTTCTTCATTGGATTCATCTCACTCCAACTACACTGCATTAATACCAGTTGGCAATGATAGAAAAGACGAGGAGGAAGTGAGAGAAGAGCTGAATCTCATAACACACTGTAACTCCTGCTTGCATCTCCACTGTCTAAGACTTTGCACCGCGAGGCGTAGAAACAAGAGTTTCCTCGTCTATTGCTTTGCATTGACGTGAGAGTCATTAAGAAAAAATAAAGAGAGACAGAGAAGGGGTGGCTGGCAGAGCAAAAAGATTAAAAGCTAAACAAAGACTAACACTAAACAAAATTAGCTGGCAAGTGTGCAGAACGTCACACCTAAACCACTCTGATCTGAAAGGAAATTATGACACAAAAAAAGCAAAGTGAAAATACAGCTCGTTCCATCTTACCTTGGCAGGTGCTGTTGACCATCTCGTAGCCCTCCTGGCACTGGCACTGTCCGATTGGCACCAGCCACTCCCCGTCCATGGTGCAGTGCATCCTGGGCGTGTCGTCGCTGACGGCGTGAGGCACGCAGACTCCCGGCACCTCGGTCAGCGGCTGTGACTCCCGGCCGGCCACCGTCTCGGGGAAGCTGGCCAGGCTGCTGACAGTGGCTGGGCAGGACTTGTAATAGACCCTGACGGAGAGCAGGGCGACGCAGGCGCCGATGTCCTGGAAGGCCAGGTAGAAGCCCTTCTTGGAGAGCGGCCCGACGATGCGGTGCTCCGCATTGATCCTCAGCTCGCCCTTCACCGTGATTTCGTCGGGCGCGATGGTGGCCACCTTTTTGAAGTGCCACTTCTGGAAGTTGGTGCCGTAGTCGACGTCGGACTCGGCGAAGTACAGGTTGAAGGTCTCCTTGCAGGACAGCGAGGCGCCGTCGAAGCTGTTGCAGTCGCGCACGATGAAGCGCAGGTCCACGAAGATGCGCGAGGCCTCCCGCCGCTGGATGAAGTTGGTGCGCAGCCAGTTGTCCTGCTCGTTCTGCGCCACGTTGCACACGGAGTAGGTGTACATCATAGTCCCGTTCACCACCGTCTGCAGCAGGTCCCACTGCGCGGGGAGGACAGAACAGCGTTACGGCGAGAGGCACGGTGTGAAGGGCAGCCCCCCTCTCGGGCAGGGTGGGGCAGGACTCTGTTTACTGCCCCCCCGGGGCTGTACTACTGCACAGCTTAGTGCTTCAGCAAATAAGGAGGGGCAAGATGGCAATAAGAGGTTTTAAAGTCATTTTAAAATCTGCCTTTAATCTGCGTTTAAAAAACAAGTAATTCTCTCTCCATTATTACCCCCCAGCCTGTGTCCAGAAAGCAGCGACTGGCTCTGCGTGGGCTGGGGTGTCTCGATCAGAGACTCGATCGCTCACGGGAGCCTCAGGGCTGCAGTGAGGAGGAGTCATGCCCCCGGGAGAGGAACTCGCTTCCCGTGTGAAGGTGCTCTGTGTTCCCATGGAGCTGACATCCCCCAGGGCTGGAGTTACAGCCCCCCACCCCCCCGTCAGCCCGGAGCTGTGCCTGTGCTGCAGGGAGGTCAGTCTGTGACAGAGCCTGAAACAGGACTTTGGTGGAATGTTTCCTTGCAATGCATGATACCCAGGGGCTTCTTTAACCAAACTCAAACCTGATTAATATCTTTTAGAGGCCAATGAAACTGCTCAATAAGCCACTGATGAAAGCATCAGCTGAAAGTGCTCATGGCTGTTCTGTGACAGCATTATCTCTCTGAGCCGCCCCCCCCCCTGCGCGGGGGCACAGAGTCTCACCGCATGGCCGCCCCCACACTCGCACACACAGGCCTGGACCCGTGTGACAACAGGAGACGGGATCAGCACCTCTCCGCTTCTCCATCACCTGGGAGACCCAGGGAAGGGAGCCAATCAGATAGGCTGCCTGCACCACATCGCCACGGCGATGGGCCCTCACACACATGAGCACTGAGGAGCCAGGAGCGGGGATCAGGGCGGAGAGGGCAGGGTGGGTGCAGAGTGGGGCAGAGCGCTGATCAGTGTCGCGGTCAGAGACGCCTCCAGCGAGCCCAGCGACACTGGCACCAGGGTGGGCACAAGCTGCTCTCTGCCTACCAGCAGCCCAGGTCGGTCCCAGACTGACCCCTCAGCACAGCCCCACAGCCCACGCCAGCCAACAGGCACGTCCAGGACTCCAGCTGGAACAAACTCATTCCATCTGTCTCTGGAGCAGCAAGAAGTACAGGGGGCTTCGTTCCTGTTTATCCGTTGGGAAATACGTTTGAACTGTTTTTAATCCTGCGCTCATGTTTTTGCTTTTACAGCTCGGTCTTTCATCAGGCACTCAGGCTGAGACACATAAAAAACTCAATAAGGAGATCATTCCACAAGCTGCATCCTTCATTTTTACTTGAAATGTTAATTATACCCTTAGTTATACAAGTTAATGATAATACTCTAAACCCACACCAAGCCACAAATATGCTCTTGGCCGGGCTGCTCTGTGAGCAGGACGGAGCAGCTATGTGGCGCTGCTGCCCTGTAGAAACACAAGCACACAAGAGCAGAGACGTGTGACCCCAGATCAGGGGTGCACCCTAATAACAGCCTCTCAGCGTTTCGCACACGTACTCCCGCTGGAGGGATGACACTGAGGACCCCGAACACTCACCCCCTCCTCGTACGGCCGGGTCAGCCAGCCCAGCTCCCCTCCGGCGGAGGCCATGTCCAGCAGCACCTCTGTGTGGAGACAGGGAGACAGAGAGACGTCAGGGTGCAGAACAGACCACGCCCTCCGGCCCTCTGAGGCGCAGACAGGCCTGGCATCGCAGGACAGAGGCCGTGAAGGGAGAAGGTGGAGGATGAGAGGGAAAAAGAGCAGGAAAGGGAGGCTGAGAAAAACAGGAGAAGGATAAAGATGAGGAGAGAAGACTTTGAATTGAAGGGAATTCAAGGGTATTTGAGGGTAACCGCTACACCCCGAGACACAGACACTGCGTAACCACTACACCCCGAGACACAGACACTGCGTAACCACTACACCCCGAGACACAGACACTGCGTAACCGCTACACCCCGAGACACAGACACTGCGTAACCGCTACACCCCGAGACACAGACACTGCGTAACCGCTACACCCCGAGACACAGACACTGCGTAACCACTACACCGAGACACAGACACTGCGTAACCACTACACCGAGACACAGACACTGCGTAACCGCTACACCCCGAGACACAGACACTGCGTAACCGCTACACCCCGAGACACAGACACTGCATAACCGCTACACCCTGAGACACTGCGTAACCACTACACCCTGAGACACAGACATTGTGCAACTCTACACACCAGGCACCTCTACACCATGAGAGGAGAGAGACAGCAGGGTTCAGCTTCTGTTGTGCAGCAGTCTGGCACGTTTCAGGATTTACAAAATACTAGAAAGACCAATTTCACTATTTCTACTTCTCTCTGTCCATTTATATCTATAAGATATCTATAGTGTTTCTATTTAGTTGAAATAATATTGCAGTCACAAACTCTCCATGTTCCTGGTGTCGGCTCTCCATGCTGGAGCCCTGCAGCTGCTAAAAGCCGGAGTGGATCAGACCGCTACACAACTGATGATGGAAGTCTTGTGGATTCTACATAGCTCTTTTTTCAAATTGTGGTTATCTTAGCTTAAGCATCGTGCTCGGTGTATATCTGCACTCCAGACACCCGACGCAGAAAGAGCAGTCGGCTGCCGACAGGGCTGTACTGCATCACTCCAGTGCACAGACCTCCCTTCACAGAATGTCTTCTGAAGTTTATTTTCTTACATCCTCCAAGTTTTCAACATTTTCCAGAACAGCCCTTGGGCTTCCATCCATATCAATTACCGTGAGGAGTTTTATACAGTTTATTATTATTAAATTACTTGGCTGAGTCGTCCTGTTTTTTCCTCCTGTTCCTACATCTGCAAACCACTGGACTGGTGATGAAACAGAGGGACTGGAGGAAGCCGACGGAGAGCCTTGCTCTAGGGGAATAACAGCTGTGCCCCTCCTAGGACTTGAACCTGCAACCTTCCATTAGGAGTGCAGACCTCTAATCACCCCCCTCCCACACACACAGACTTTGCTCTGCTGCCAGGACCCCCACAGTGATTCCCATTACATCAATCAACACCCAGACCTTTCCTACTTCAGTAATCTATTAAAATAAAATGCAGCTGGGGTTTGTACATTTTCACCTAAAGTCAGCCTAAAAGAGCTCCAGAACGGTCTGAAATATGGTTAACCTTTAATCAATGTCAATATCTCTGTGCTGGGAATACTCTGAAATGTTAACTGCGCTTAAGAAAATAAACGACGCGAAAGCGCTTTTAACGGAAAGGCTTGGCGAAATGTTGACCAATTCCCTTTCGTGAGCTGTTCTTTCTTCGTTAACCAGTAAATATGAAAACGGCTCTTGACACACTGAAACGCCCTTGCCTCTGGTGAACAGCTGCTGCCCCGTGTTTCGACACGGCTAGGTTATACACAGAGTCCGGGGTCCGAGCCTCGGGTCGTCACGTCCTGTCCCGGACTGTTTCCAGGCTCTGCCGGGGCCGTTATGAACACGGACAGGCGACCCGAGGAAAACAACGTGAAAACCAGCTGCTGGGCGGCGAGGGTCGACGGGACCAGCTTTCCTCGACGGCAATCGCGGCCTGTAATTAAACTCCAACTAAACCGCTTCCCGAGGGGGGGGGCATGCACGTGCTCCACGTGGGGACAGGTTCCGGGTTCCGGGTTCGGTGGGGATCACCGCTGTCCTTAGACCCCGTCGAGGGCACGGCTCGGCATCTCTTAACTGCTGCTAACTTAACAAGCTTTGTGCGAAAACCTGAACTTTGCGTCCTTCATCTGTGGGACTGTGTGCTACGGACCAGGGCTGTTCACCCCTCGGGCACTCTAACGGGCTGCCCGCGGGTGTTTATTCCGGAACTTCCGGCGAGTGCGCCGAGGTGACCGCAGGTAGACCCGGTCACTTCTCAACACCCAATTCAGTTCAATTCAAGGTGCTTTATTTAGCATGACCGATGGGTACAGTCAATGTTGCCAACACCCTCTCAGCCGGATCTGTGTCGGACCTGCTTGGAGACAGTTTGCAAAAACTGAAGTTACTTCGTAACACTTTTCAAGGGGAATGCTCTTCGGGATAATGACGAATCGGACATACGTTTCCTTTTATCGGACAGGAGTCGTGCCGTTCGTAGATTTAAGCTGTTTTAAAAATATATACTTGTCCAACCATACTAAGATGTAAAAATGTGTCTGTTGCGTTCTGTGGTGATTTAAAGCAAAACGTTGTAAAAAAATATCCTGGAGAACATTTTTTTCAATAAGATCTTTAAAACTATATTCATACAATTGACAAAATTAACCGGGATAAGAACTGGTTCCCTGGCGCAACTGGGAATGAAGTATAAAATAATCTTGCAATTATAACATACAGAGTTATAGACCACAAAGCCCACGGACACCGCGGTCCGCGCGCCCGGGTGTAAAGACCCTGCAGGTTTAAATGGCGCGTGCTGTGAACGGCCCTATAAACGCGAGACACTGTCGCTACAGATTTGTAAAAATATTATACTTTGTGAGCGCAGCCAGCACGCAGGGCTCCTCGTGAAACCAACTTTGATCTTGTGCGTCTTTGCAGATCAAATTCAAAAAAGACTTCGACCAAATTCCGGACTGGACCAGCATGACTGATGTAGTTTAGTGTGGAGAAGTGCAGAGTGTCACGTCCTTCTCTAGCCTCTAATCTGCTTCAGGGTCTCAGGGAGCCAGAGCCCAAGACAGGGTACAGCCAGGACTACACTCAGACAGGCACAGGCACACGCACAACAGGGCCAGTTTTCACAGAAGCCAACTAACCTACCAGCATGCTTATGGTCTGTGGGAGAAAACCAGAGCACCCAGAGGAAACACCCAGACTCCACACAGACAGCACCTTGGGGACTGAACTCAGGGCCCCAGCCCTGCGAGGCAGCAGTGCTGACAGTGTCATGTAGGCAGCAAAGTAGAAACTACAGGTGAGAAGCACTGAGCTTGAAGAAGGTACTTCTGAAAAAAGATTGAGGTGTCGATATTAACACACCATCTTCGTCCTCTAGATGATGTGAGGAAAGAATTAAAAAGACAAACAGAATGTGAGGATATATAGTTAATGGCATAGAGTTAGAATCACCAGAAAGACTGTGTTTAGGATATTGTGTGCAGTCGTGCTCATCAGACACCGGTCCAGAGATCAGCAAACAGACCCTCCCGGGATCCCAGAAACCTTCCACTCTGATGGGCTGAAAGCACTGAATCTCTTCAGTCTTGTGTAGAGAGGACTTTGTATAAGATGCCTGATTCAATTATTCACTCTTCCAAAGCTTCTTGAAGTCAAGCCATCGGACTGGACTTCTTCAGAATCAACAGAGAAACGCGCCTGCTACCCCAGTGGAGTTGACAGGGAAATGGTTTGAAAACGGAGATCAAGCTGCCCAGACATGAAGTTGAACCTGTACCCTTGTTTGTTTAAAGACACCACTGACTGAGATTGTGGGATCAATTAGGTACTGGAAAGCTGCAGTAGCTGTTCTAAAGGTCTGAGCACGAGTCGCTGTGGACGAGTGGGCGAGCCTGTCCTGGGAACAGATTTCAGCGAGAGGAGGGGACCCGGCACCGAGCCGCCGAGGCCAGGCAGACGGGAGTTGCGGCGCTAAGGGAGCGGCCAGCTTAGTCATAGCGCCGCGCTCTCACCATCCCGACTTCACACCTGGTAGCGAAACCAGCAGGGCCGTAGCTCACTCGCTGGAATAATTCTAGCGTTAGTTCTCGCCGCTTTGGGGCGCCTGCTGTTACTACACCGTGCTGTCAGGAATACTCTGCGTTTAATTCGCCGGGATTAAGTCATTTTGACAGAAGAAACGTGTCGCATCTGGAGTTCTCTCTTCTGTACCTGCAGCCCCGTAGCTGAGTGCTCGAGGGGTCCGAACCCGCGACTCTGCCCGGGCGGGCTGTGCACCAGCACCGAGCCTGCAGCCGGCTCGCTTTTCAGTTTTTTCGCGTTTTTAGTGACAGTGTAACAAGGCAGTTTCTTAAAATCAGTTAAAAAAAAACAATTCAAAATCTATCGATAGCACTAGACATACCCTCATGGATTTGTCAGTTTTTTGCAAAGTATTTCGAATTACCGCTGCAGTGGGGAAAGAGGGGAAAGAGTTGTCAGTGAGACTGTCACTCGCTTCACGATCACTGAGCAGTTCCGACTGCCGCACAATAAACTTCTACCTCTCCCAACCAACTCCCCAATCTTCAAGACGGTGAGTTAGAAATAGGGTAAAAGTGACAAATGCAACCATTGAAACAAACTTTGTCCAGCAAGCGACCGGAGGAGAGACGTGTCAGATCCCCGAGGCGCTCTCAGGTATGAAACACCATGTGCCCGGACACAAACTTCAACTTCCAACGCGAGGTTCTCAGCCAAGAAATACACAGAAAGAAATATATTCAAAAAAAAACAAAAGACTTACCTTCTTTGGTCTGTAGACTATTAAATACATTATTAATAAATACAATTACAAATACTAGATGCCTAATCCCGAAGGAATCCATTTTCTGTAAGTCCTCTGAAGTTACTGTGCGGACCGAGCTGCTCGGGTTGTAACTCGGCTGAAGCTCTGGCTGCTCCGGGCTCTCATTCAGGAATAGCTGACGTCACGGAGCCCCGCCCATTGGAATGCGCCCGTGTTCCATGTCAGGGAGGGGGTTACAGGTCTGGAGCGAGGTGGCTGTGTCAGGCCGACAGCCCTGCATGGGAGGGCAGCATGTGTTTACGGACTGTCCAAAAGGAAGTTTATGAATGAAGCAAAGCCAATCGTCCCATTTAGCTCTTTGTTGCTAGTAGCTCATTGATCCCAGGAACTTATCCAGCCTATTTTCTGGAAGAATCCACAGGATTAAATTCAGCAACATGGCTGGGCAGCTTGTTCCACACTCCCACATCCCTTTGTGTAAAAAAGAGCCTGCATTAAAGGTTTCCATCTGGGACCTCCGGTTCGTGTTTTACTGCTGGGTGTGAGAAGCTCAGGGTGCTGTTTTGAGCAGTTTCTCTCTGCCCAGCAGGGGAGGTTTATTGCAGCAGTGGCAGTGAAGACTTGTTCACCCCAGAGCCCTGAGCACACCTGCCCCTGCTCACAGATCAGTAAGAACAGATACAGAGCAGAAGGGGCTGTTGGGCCACCAGCCTGTAAACTGACCCCAGGCATTTCAGTAACCAGCACTCTGGGCGTAAGGCAGAGTTGTGTCTTCCTTTCTTTCTCTGTCTTTTTAAACTCATAATGCACAGGTACAACAACAAAGGAAATATGTTTTAATTCCCCAGGACTGTTTAAACATGCCAGACAGAGCTCCTGTCATAAAGTAAGTTAGCTCAATCTAATAACCCTGGAGTTTAAATGCAGACACTCACTGTACAGTAAATTGTTTTCTGCTTTGTTGCCAGCTGGCAGTACAAATAGATCATTTATTGTTGGTGTTTTTGTGAGCATAAGAACAGTTACAAATGACAGGAAGCCATTCTGCTCTGATAGTCTGTTTGATAGTTAGCATCAAATTGATCTGAGGATCTCATCCAGCTGTCCATGAAAGAAATCAGAGTATCAGGGCTTCAACCACAGGACAGGGCAGCTTGTTCCACACTTCCACTCCCCTTTGTGTAAATTACTGGTCACTCTGCTCTCCAGGCTGGTCACTCTGCACTCCAGGCTGGTCAGTCTGGGCTCCAGGCTGGTCACTCTGTGCTCCAGGCTGGTCTGTCTGCGCTCTTGCCTGGTCACTCTGTGCTCCAGGCTGGTCAGTCTGCGCTCCGGGCTGGTCTCTCTGCACTCCAGGCTGGTCAGTCTGCGCTCTTGCCTGGTCACTCTGTGCTCCAGGCTGGTCAGTCTGCGCTCCGGGCTGGTCTCTCTGCACTCCAGGCTGGTCAGTCTGCGCTCTTGCCTGGTCACTCTGCGCTCCAGGCTGGTCAGTCTGCGCTCCGGGCTGGTCTCTCTGCACTCCAGGCTGGTCAGTCTGCGCTCTTGCCTGGTCACTCTGCGCTCCAGGCTGGTCAGTCTGCGCTCTTGCCTGGTCACTCTGTGCTCCAGGCTGGTCAGTCTGCGCTCCGGGCTGGTCTCTCTGCACTCCAGGCTGGTCAGTCTGCGCTCTTGCCTGGTCACTCTGCGCTCCAGGCTGGTCAGTCTGCGCTCCGGGCTGGTCTCTCTGCACTCCAGGCTGGTCACTCTGTGCTCTTACCTGGTCAGTCTGCGCTCCAGGCTGGTCAGTCTGTGCTCTTGCCTGGTCACTCTGCACTCCAGGCTGGTCACTCTGCGCTCCAGGCTGGTCACTCTGTGCTCTTACCTGGTCAGTCTGCGCTCCAGGCTGGTTAGTCTGTGCTCTTGCCTGGTCACTCTGCGCTCCAGGCTGGTCACTCAGCTCTCTGGCAGTGGCTGGAAGGAAGGGAGATGTGGCCTCCAGCAGCAGACTGAGCTCAGCTGCCCTTAGGATACAGGTGCTGCTGCCTGCACTTCCTGCGGACAGAAGCCCCACAGATTCAAAGAGGAAAAAACAGCCGGCCTGGGTCAGCCGAGGCTCTGTGGTCGAACATTAACATCAACATCCCTTCCGCTCGCAGACACTTCCCTGCTGGCTGCTACTTCAAAGCCGCGCACTGTGCCCGGGGGAAGGCAAGATTCTCGGCGCTGGGCTGCAGCTGGAACCCGGCTCCAGGCCCGGCTCCTGCTGGGGCTCTGGAAGGACAGGGACACACCTTATTGCCCTGAAGCACAGCGCCGCCTGGGTTCTGCCCCGGGACAGAGCGGCTCAGGTGCATCCAGCAGGCCACCCTGGACTCCACTTGTGTTCCAGAGGAACCCCAAATCCGTGCGACACGTCAGCACAGGACAGACAATTCAAGCCTGAACTCTCTCTCAGTAATCAGTCCTGCACCACCTGGTCAGAAATGTATTGATGGCTTTTATTGATGATTATTGACTGTGGCAGCTGATTATTTTCATGGCAGCATCCATCCTTCTGGAATGACATGTGTCTGTAAGGCAACAAGAAGAAAGTGCCAGTTAAGCTGTAAAACGTTCTGAGGCCGATGTGCAGGGCACAAAGTGGGCTAGAGATAAGACACTGGCTTGGGCTGGGAGGTGCATTTCCGTCAGATCCCATGGGAAAGGCCTTTCCTGTCCTATTGTGCCGGACTGGCCCCAGCAGGACCCTCCCTGGGGAGACGACAATGGAGACGCTGAACTACCCGCTCAGCCATGGAGGTGATGAATATTCAGAAATATCCCTCCAGGATATAGCAGAGCTGCAGTGTGGAGGGTTCAGCTGTATGAAGGGAATATAGCACTATCAGCCATTGTAACTAGTAGTCTTCTAGTGGTTAGTGTCCTCTTTTAGCTCGTTGGCTCTGCATGACAGCAAGTCAGTAACGAGGCTGGACACCCACACTGGTCCCACAGAGCCTGTGGACCAGGGCTGGAGTGTGGAGTGGGAGGAGTGGGAATAGGTCTATGACTATTAATGGGAGGTGATGAAAAGGGAAGCTTGCTGTTTCTCTGTGAAAAGAAAAAATAAAAATATTGTCTCTTAGCAACTTCTCTTCCCAGGAATTCCAGAGCTGAGTTCTTTTGTGAAGCAAGCATTCCGCGCCCCTTCGGCATGACCTCTGGGATCTGAGAGCAAACTGGAGAGCACCTTAGTGCAGAGAAGGAGAGGAGGAGGGGAGGAGAAGGAGGAGAGGAGGAGAGGCGGAGAGGTTGAGCCAGGAGCCAGGGCTGCCCGAGGTGCTTGACGAGCCTCAGAAAAGGCCCCTTGGCTCAGGGTCCAGTTCACATCCACCTGTCGAAAGACAGCCATTCCATTTCAGATTATGGGCTACAGGGCGACAGGTCTCAGTAAGGACTTAACCATGAGCTCTGCTTCACCACAGTTCATTCCCTATAGAGTCTGGAGTTAAAGAGCAGTGAAGGGATTGCTCCTGCTCACCGGGCTGAACAGAAACAGAAAAAGAACAGAAATATACAGAACTATACAGACCACATGTATAGGTCTGTATGTAACTATATAATATTGAAATATACAGAACAGAAATATAGAAAATCCTACATATCTGGAGTTCGACTCTTACCTAAACCGTAAAACACACCTTGTGTCCCAGACTGGGGAACTGCGGACACATCAGCAGTGTGATTATCTGAGGCTGTTTACCCAGCAGGAGTAACTCCACACCGGAAGGACAGCAGGCCCTGTCAGCTGACACACTCCTGTGACTCATGCACATTGTTGCTGTTGAGCACTTCCAGTTGACTCACAAAGAGTTTAACTTCCGAATTCCTAACTGAAACTCCACACAGAGAACAAAAAGATAAGACATGGAATATTTTGGAATCTTTTGAAATCAAAGCCATGAATCTGTACATGATGAAACCGTTGTTTTAGTGAGGTAATCTCAATATAATATTGCTGCTCTGTTTGGACTCCTGTCTCTGCTGAGTTTTCTCTCCCCTCAGCCCTTGCAAACACAGTCCTGCTATTGATCCACTGTGTCCACACAGAGCAGGGGAGCAGAGTCCAGATTACAGCCACGAACATGATCACCTGCTTTCAGTTCATCTTTCTTTCTCCTCCTTCGGCAGCCTACGGTCTTTCTACGGACCTTGATCCAGCCCTGCTCGCCTACGGTCTTGGCTAGAGCAGCCTGTTCTTTGCACATTTCTCCTGTTTTAATCCTCATCTTGCTCAGCCTCTGCTGTGCAGGACACGTGGCCTGTCCAGAGCGATGGGCCGTGATCAATGCAGCAGCAGCTCAGGGTCATAGACCTGAACTGAGCAAACTCCCTGTTTATCCAACAGGCTGTGTTGCCAGCTCATTTCCAGGCAAACACAGCACAGGCCCTTGGGTCTATACAGACACAAACCTTTAACCCTGGTAAAGGTTTGTTCGGTTGCTGAAAGAGAGCCGGCGAGGCCCTGCAGCAGGCGGGGCCCTCGGATCCAGGCCTGGACTGGGCGCAGAGTTCCTGTCGGAGTCTCGGATTCCGGGGTCGAGCGATTGGATGCTTCCTCGCCCTCTCACCCCGAGGACATCCGTGCTCCTCTGGGAGCAGGGTCACTTTCGGGGATCGCTGATCACCAATGTAACCCTGAAGTTCACCATCCCCCCCTTCTCCGTCTTGCTCATAATGGGCCCCTTCACACTCCTCCTGCGGGGGGAGGGGGGGGCACAGGTGGAGGCAGAGCAGCAGCAGCTCCCCAACAGACTGGCCCATTGTTGCCAGCTGGCTGCCCATCAACATAGCAAAAGCAGCAAGTGTCTGTGAGAAATGGAAACGATGCGGAGAACGCCCCCCGCCCCCACCCGAGAGGAGGGAGTGTCCTGCTCCAGGCCGGGGGCTGTGTGAGGAGGGGCGATTCTCACCCACGTGTCTACAGGGCTCTGCAGATTTCTCTGCCTTCCTCATGTGTCCCATTCTGTTGAAGCACAAATGATGGGAACACCAATTTTTAACTGAATATTTGTAATCAAAATTCAAATAATCGCACTAAACACACATTTCTGGATGAAGAATGACAAATGTCATCAAAAACTGCAAAGCAAAATCCAAAATGAAAAATCGTTGATCACTGAAGTATTCACCTCCCCGGGTGTAACAGCAGTTACAGCTCTAAGCGTTTTTAGATAAATCCCACCCAACGTCCCACCGCACACTGGCTTGGTGCAGTTTTGCCTGTTCTTCATTGTAGATAGGCCAGCAGCCATATCACCCTGCAACTCACAACTGGCAGCCCACTGAAGCTCAGCAGGTGTGAGCCTGGTCAGTACCTGGATGGGAGACCTCCTGGGGAAAACTAAGGCTGCTGCTGGAAGAGGTGTTAGTGGGGCCAGCAGGGGGCGCTCACCCTGCGGTCCATGTGGGTCCTAATGCCCCAGTTTAGTGATGGGGACACTATACTGTAAATGGGTGTCGTCCTTCGGATGAGACATAAAACCGAGGTCCTGACTCTCTGTGGTCATTAAAAATCCTAGGACGTTTTTCAAAAAGAGTAGGGGTGAAACCCTTGAGTCCTGGCCAAATTTCCCATTGGCTCTTACCAATCATGGCCTCCTAATAATCCCCATCTCTGAATTGGCTTCATTACTCTGCTCTCCTCCCCACTGAGAGCTGGTGTGTGGTGAGCGTTCTGGCGCACTATGGCTGGAGTCCCCATTACCTGTAAAGCGCTTTGAGTGGAGTGTCCAGAGATATCTTCAAGTCTCGCTACAGAACCACAGGAATTTGACTGGGTCACGCAAGGACTTTCTCGTTCTTCTCGTTAAGACACTCTGATGGAGCTCTGGCTTTGTCAAAATTCGACACAAACAGAGAGTGAGTAGGATCACTAACACTCCAAGAGTTACTCAGCTACTGCTCCCCAGTGAAAGTTCCACTGCTGTAATAATAAATAATAATAATAAGCCTTTTATTGCATCTTAATGCAGTTTCAACCAGGCGGAGACAAGAATGATCTGGTAATTACTGGTAATGAGGGGGGCAGTGTCTCCTCACAGCTGTGCACATCTGGCCTGGGTTTGCCCCTGAGAGACTGACCAGTGTAACACACTAGAGGAACCACTGACAATACTGAAACTCTGGATGAGTATGTTAGGTATGTGCTGGAAGCTGTATATAAGGCCATTTTAATCTTGTGACAGAAACAATCTGATGGAAGTCGTATTTAAACACAGTAAATATCCATGTGCAAACACAACACATTGGATAAAGGACGCTCAGTGGATGATATTATTTAAACTGGAGACTTTGTTCTATTGTTCATCCATCCATCTTCTAAGCTCTTTATCCAGTTCAGGGTCTCAAGGGAGTAGCCAGCAAGCAACGGGCACAATGCAGGGAGCACCCAGGACGGGACATAACCCTAACCTAACCCACCCTGGACGGGACGCCAGTCCTTCGCCTGCTAGACTCCCACACTCACACCAGGGCCAACTTTACAGGAGCCAATGATCCTTCCACTGTGTCACTCTTCCGAAATATCTCAGCAATAAAACACAACCTGTCCTGTTTCTCTTGGTTACCTCGTGCAACAGAAGCTCGACCTGCTGAGCTGGGCTGAACAGACATCTTATTTGCAGATGGTCTTCTGACAAGGCAAGGAGACAGAGCAGCCAGGATAAATATATGAGAAGTCTTTCCCTTTGCAATCAATTCATGTAGGAAAGGTTATGACATGCCTGTGGCTTCTCCATTGAACAATGTGTTGCATGTGGAGCAGGGGGCGCGGGATTCCCGAGGAAATGTGCTCTCCGTTCATGGCAGTGTTCCCCTTTCCGAATGTGTGCATCCCATCCTGCAAGCGTGGGCAGAAATGCTCTCCTGGACTCAACGCATCAGGAAGTGAAGAAAAAGGAATAAAAAGCTCTGTCGTGTTGTATCTGTCATATACCGTCTGTTGTCTTGTAGAATAACTGTTGAAAGCTGGAGAAGCAGGGTTTTGGAGACGCTGTCCCAGAGTTCACTGGGCCTCAGAGGTGCCCACTCCTTTGCCACTTGGACCAGTTGGCATTTTTTAACAGTGCACCTCTCTGTCATCACCAATTCATCACTTTGCCGTTAGTGTGGATTATAACTATCTAAAAAATGTGTGTTCTAGTATTAAGTGTAACTGGTTTGACAGCAGCAGTTGAGTAGAAGCTGTGTGAACTTGAAGGCACAATGATGGGTGGGGACAGGGGGAAGATCAAGGCCTGATTTATCTTGTGAAACATAAAGCTATACAGTATGTATAGATTAAAAACATTAAAGCGCTAATTAACCTATAACAATTATTTAGGACAAATGAGATAATCTGGATTTAACAGTATGTCCTTGCACTGCTCTGGCCAGGGGACACTGGGGCGTCCAGCTCTGACCGCTGTCCCCTGCACTGCGCTGGACAGGGAGAGGATGCTGGGGCGTCCAGCTCTGACCGCTGCCTGTCTGCACTGCGCTGGCCGGGGGAGAAGAGGTTGGGGTCTCAGAACAGGAAGGAAATCAAAAGGCCACAGAGGGAGGAACAATGCTGGCCTCTTCCTGAGCATTTTAGTGGGGGCTGTTTGGCTTTACAGCAGCTTTTCTAACTGAGCAGGGGGTCCACTTGCCTGTATGCAGGAAAGGAATGTGACTGATTGTAGCTGGGCACCTGGGATTCCCTCATACAGTGTTAAAAGAGAAAAAGAAAAATAATCTCTTGGCATTTCAATGGACCTCCCCTGGAGAACTTGCAGTGAATCAGCCATAGTCTGTAGAATGTCTAATACAAATAATGGAGCCAGTCTCTGGGGTACTGGGGGGTACAGTCACTCATCCTCTCCTGAACGAATGTTGGATACTGGTAGCTGGATGGGTGCAGCTTCTTGAAATCTGACAGCATTCCAGCATGAAACTTGGTCTGACACCACAGCGCATCGAATGATCACTGATGGGTAATTACCTCCAATTAAATTGAGATGCTCAATTACGCACAGACACAAGCTTCGGGACGTGAGCACAGGGGCGAGAGCAGATTTTCTCACTGTGAGTGCCAGACTGCGGATTTCCCATCCACACTTTCTCATGCACCTCCCTGCGGTCATGGCCCTTGTGCATGTGCTGCTTCCGAAGGGCAGGGTTACATCAGCTTCTGTGCTTCACAAATGGAACCCAAGGGGAAGAGAGCAGGAGGCACGTCTTTACACAAAGGGTAGTGGGAGTGTGGAACAAGCTGCCCAGCCATGTTATTGAAGCCGATACTGTGTCTTCTTTCAAGAAACAGCTGATTGAAGTCACTAGCTGCCGTAGTAGTTAATTGTTCTGAAAGGCCTTGTATCCTTTCCTCTGTCTTTGTATTCCTATCTCTGCAGCAGGATGAGCACATACTGCACAGGACACAGTGACCCAGGGATGGGACAGAAACAGTAGTTTTACAGATGCTCTTAGGTGGCTGTGTTGGCACTCTGTCACAGCAAATCCAGCTGGCTCCCCGTCTCTCCAGCAAGGAGATAGAATCTAGTAGGAAAACCTCAAATTTAATTTCACATTTTAAACCAGTGCCAAAGAGTTTCCAGGACCATTGGGTGTAAGGTGAGGACAGATAAACATTCGATTACGGAGCTGCGACAGTGCGCAGGCTACACAGGAGCCAGTTGAGGTGAATTCCAAGCTGAGAGGTTGGAAAGTAAAGGCGTGTTTCTGCTGTGGAATCTCTTCTGTAATATCAAGTCAAATTAAAATAATTGAACGTACATGATGTATGGATCCCCACCCCAGACATTTATAGAGGTATGTGCAGAGGACTTTGATAGTGCCGGAGCCTTGCCTAGCATTCACATACCTGCAGGTTTGCACAGCTGCGCGGCTGGCCTGCAGTCCCTGAGGGGCCGCTGACCGCAGACACAGCTGGGCTGCAGCCACCAGCTCTGATGAGTGGAGAGAGGGGAGGGAGGTGTCATTCCTGCCTGCACTGACATAAGCAAATAAGAAAATAAAACCTCATCCCGCTGTGAACTAACAGGCCATTATGTTCCCATCAAGGCTGCCCTAGAGGTGTGACACCTGCAACAAAAGAGAAACAGGACCCAGCTCCCCCCCCAGAAAATCTCCCTGGTGACAACCCCCCAGCAGGGCTCCACAGGAAGTGTGTGCTCTCCTGCTGCCCCCCCACGGGGAGCTGCTGCAGGGGGCTCTGGACACAGGGGCAGCGAGCTTCAAAGGGATGCAGAGAAGCAAAGGAGAGGGAGAAGTTTCTATTTGTGTTGCTCATTGTGTTTTGGATCTGCAGCACTACAAGCGTTTTCCATATCAATGCAGCACCTTTGAATCCAAATTTGAATTTGACGGAGAGCGGGAACATACTGATGTAAATGCTTCGGAGGCTTGTGCATACTTGTCATGCCAGGGAGCAAGCTGAACTCAGATGTACTGAGAAATCCAGCCTAAAGAAGCCCGAATGTGGAGTGTCTGTGAGACACCAGTTTCATCACTACTCTACTGCGCCCCCTGCTGGGGCCCTGGACTCTAGTGTTTAAAGTGCATGAAAGTCCATGGAAAGACATGAGATGAAGTATTATTTGCCAGCTGGTCCTGATCTTTTTTTTTCTAACATCCCAGTGTGCAGTCTTTTGGAAACCTGGCTAGGGAATATGGTGGTGTTCATATTCCTGTGATGTTCTTATGGTCTAACTTTGGAGGTGCAGTTCTTTGGACCAGAAAGAGACTCATGTTTCCCTCTCTGCTATATACGCTTTGCACTTAAAACAACGATATCTGGGACTTTGACTTCATCGCCCTGTGGTGCAAGTCTTGAGAAATAGGTAAACAGGACAGCTGAGTCAGAGATGTTTCTGGAGAGAGAATGCCAAACACTAAAACTCCCGGCTGCAAACAGACACCTTTATTGTGGTCTTATCTGCTAACATATTCCAGCTAAAATTCTGAAAAGTATGAAAAACTTAATAAAATGTGAATATATTCTGTTTCAGTATTGTCTCTGTATTGTATTGTATCTTTGAAGTTTCATAATGAGCGATTGTTGAGAAACCCTACAGCATACTTCTCTCTGCTGGAATCACTCTGCACCTGCAGATTCTGACATGGAGAAGGAGGTCCTCACAGCCGTCATTCCTGTGGTGGGGGGAGGAGTGACAATGTGACGTGTCCTTCCAGGCACAAGAACCAGACACCTGCAGCCCAGCTCAGGTGCTGATTGGGCCCTTCCTGTCGTTGTTTCTGTAGCTTAATTCCCCTAATTGCAGTAACGGGGATAGCTGGCTGTGTTGTGGTTGAGCACCAGCGATGCATGAGGATGCCTGCTGGATTGAGCACCGACCCCGGTGTCTAAACACAGAGTGACTCCTTCCACCCTGCAGCTGCTCTCCAGGGGAGACACACACCCAGCTGAAGCCGCCCTTGTTTCTGCATGACACCTGAAGCACTGATCACCGCCTTGCTGGAGACCATCCACTCCTCTGGCCCCCTTGTCTTCTCTTATCCTGCTTGCGAGAACCAGCGAACTTTAGAGTGACACCAGCCAGATGTCATGGGAGAAGCCAGATGTCATGGTCATGGTAGGGTGGTGCAGTGGGTGGCATTGCTGCCTGCTTGGAGTTTGTAGTCTCTCTGTGTTCTTGTGGGTTTCCTCCAGGTGCTCCAGTTTTCTCCTAGTCTAAAGAGATACTGGTAGGTTAAATGGCTTCTGGGAAAACTGGCCCTGGTGTGAGTGTGTGTGTCTGTGTGCTCTGTGATGGACAGGTGTCCTGTCCAGGGTCTACCTGGCCTTGCACCCCTTGCTTGCTCGGATGGGCTTTGGTTGCCCCGTGACCCTGAATTGGAAGAAGCTGTTAGAAAATGGATAAAAAGATAAAAATAAAAGTGACATAACACCTGTCAGGACAAATAGGTGTTCAGTAACCTCCAGGAGGAATCACTGTCAAATAAACATGCTTGTTTAAGCAATGATTCTCATTACATTTCTTATGCTGTGCTGCCAGTCAAGACTTCATTCATTCATAAATATATGAACACGAGCTCCAGACATCACTGTGCTCCAGGACACAAGTGTGCAAGAAGTGATTTTGATGCATCGTTTACTTCTTGCAGACAAAGCACAGAAGCAATGAAAAAGTGAAAAAGTCAAAAGAATGTTAGGATGTGTAGAATATTCCACAGCACAGCCAGACAGAGCACTGTCTGCCGTATTGGTCATCTTGCTACAAAGAACATACTGCTGCTCAGGACTCATTTCAGAGAAAATCAACAAGACACATTCATGATCTTAAAGGACAGTCCTCTCTGACTTGCTAAAAGATCTAAATCACTTAAGTCTTCATCTGAGAAGATTACGAGGGGACCGGATTCAAGGATTAAAAATCCTCAAAGGTGGTGAAAAATTCAATGCTTCTTCAGAATCAGCTGTGAAACATCAACCACAGGAAAAAAACTGGAAACTACAGAGACGTGCATTTAAAACTCAGGGCACAAAGGCTTGTGGGAGTCTGGATCAGTCTGTCCAGCCAGGTTGCTGAAGCTGATATTGCATCCTCTTTCCAGGATGAAAGAGATCCTTGCCTCCAGAATCAAATAAGTATTCTTCTGTCCTCAATAAGGAACCATTAAAGGTTAATTCCTCACTGAAAAGTAGAATGAAGAAACAACATTTTGGTTGTTGAGCCTTCTTGACACTGATAGAGGCTCAACAGCTTATCGTTGGTTCTTCTTTTAAAGTTAAACTCTACTTGTTCCTCTGCAGCCGACACGCTGACTGCAGTCTGAGGGCCAGGGCGGAGCCTGCGTCATTACCCTCTCTCACCTCGGACAGGGGTCAAGGGCCAAAGGTCACAGTATAATCCTGAGCCCTCCCATCGCTAAACACAGCATCCCTCTGCAGCATCAGCTTGACGTCTGGAATCTCGGGAGATGATTGCAGTGCCCTGTTCCAGGGTTTGTAACAATTCAAAATTCATCATCTGCTTTAAATATATATAACTACACAGAGAAAGGGTCTCACTTTTTTCTCCATTGCAAAAGTTGTTCCTTTTTCTAAAGTTTTCAAATCCATAATGTGAAAGAAATATAAATTTCTCTGTTCCAAACAAGTTCAAAACTTTGGGATACACCTTCAAACCTTCACAATTAATCTTCTGAAAAGAAGGAATAAACTGTAACTCAATTAACTTTGAAAATCCCCTCTCAAATCTAAACAGTAATTATCAGCAGCTTTAATGTGGTGGAATCCCGTTTTTGTTCCCACATTTAGGAAGGAAAGATGCATTTCAGCTGAGCTGGTGCTGGAGGGTGTAGAGGTGGAGCAGAGAGCCCCAGGTGAGAGGGCAGCCTGATGCAGAAGGGACGAGCACACTCACCCCAAATAACACACACCACCGGTTTATGGACCTGAGTGGAGTCTTTTGTTGAATTTCCTTTTTTCTCTCTGCAAGCATAAACAATATGGAGAAAGAGGCCTTTTAGTTTTTGTGTACATGGATGTTATAATAAAGGATAAAATTTCAATAATCTTTCCCTAAAACAGTTTGCATTTAGAGGGAAATTGAAATTCAAATTGCTTAAGAATAGATGTGATGTGATTAACAATAGAACATTTTGCTTTCTGTCAATCAATTGTGTTCATAATTCCTCAGACAAGACAAAAGGAGTCTTTTACTCTGACTCACAAGCTTTGGTGAAATTATAAAAAAGAAAAACGTAGGAAGGAGAGAAAAAGAAGAAAAAAATAGATTTTGCCCATTGCCTCCAGTAGCGAAAGTTACAGTATGGCCTGAAGAGAAATGATAACTCTCAAAATGAAATGGTGCAAATGCAGACTGGCCCTCCTCAAAAACACAGGCAGCAGCACAGCCCTCTTCCTCTGGGCAGCCCAGCCAGTGCCAGCACACTGCAGAGAGCTGTCTGGCTTTGATCCTTCCTTAATGAAAGAATGTGCATAGAAAAGTTTTATCCATGCCGGGGTTCTTTCCTGCTAGGATAAATAAATAAGCCTGATGTACTTGTACTACAATTCAGTGTGTTTGAGACCGATGTGAGACCGTTTATTCTGGGAAAGGCTGTTAAATACATGCGATGCACGGCCTGGCCATCAATCATTTCCTGCTCTGCTCTGTGTGATCAGGGCTACAGGACAGGACACTGCCCTCCCTGTCCCTTTGAATGGAGGCCCTGTAGAGACCAAGCCTTTCGCCCAGCTGTTCTAAATCATAGTCATTCTTAATGTCGTTAGCTGTTCCGCATTTCCACCTGTGCCACTGCATCTGGGTTCACTCCCCTCTCTGAACGGGGGTCTCTGACTCCCCATCCTGTGGCCAGTGGGGTTCCCCTTAACCAAGCTGGTTAAGCCAAATGTCTCCATACTTCAATTTCACAGTAAACATCATCTAACACATCTAATCGTTGTGTCGTTACTTCCTGGAAAATAAGCTGTGCAGCAGGAGAGATGGTCAGAGTGTCAGAAGACAGCTCTGCAAGCATGTTTCCCTGCCTCCTGCTGTGTGTCTCCATATTGGCTGCTCAGTTGTCCAGGGCTGCACAGGCAACACAAACTCCACTTCCCACTTCAGACATAAGCCATCTGCCAGGGTCTGTGGAGTTAGTAAAACTGGCTCTGATTATTTCCAGATAAACCCTTCAGGGCTCCATGCAGACAGTTCTCCCACCTTTACTGACTCAGTAAACACAGATCTCCAGGGCTTCAGATCAACAAAGGAGGAGGCCTCTCTGTATTTACCACTCCGCTGATATCACTGGATATACTTTCTCTGTTAAGAGGGTTATTGAGCAAACGTTTGTGTTCACAGTGGATCTGTACAAGACATATCTAACCCACTCTTTGCTATTGCTATCATGTTACATTCAGTGCATAATTTCTGGCTGCATGACTAATGAAAGTGCTTTTGCTTCATGGCTCCAATCTCCTGGCTCAAGAAAAACCAGGATATGTTGTGACAATGGCTTTTCTGGAGTGCTCTGTGATCAAAGCCTTTCTTTTCTGAATCAATGCAAGATTCCCAGCCACAGCTTTAAACAGTGTGATAGTGTGTCTTCCAAGCTAAAGGTCACGAACTGATGTGACTTATTAATTATTATTGCTCAGATATTTCTGTAATTATTCTGTTTACTTTGGGCAGGGATAAACAGCAAGCTACTGAAGATCTCCGTGTTAACCTCCCTCTCTTCTTACTACTGGGCCATGCTAGGCTCTAAACCTGCACAGAATGCAGTGGTGTATAATGCTTAGTGAGTCTGAGATGGACCTAACTAGGCCTGCTTTCAGCAGCAGAGTTGTCCCGGTGAATCACGAATAGTACAAATATTCAGGAATACCACACAGGTGATGTAACGTATGAAATAAGGAACACGCCTCCAACCCTGAAAACAATGATCCTTTCTGAGAATCCCTCTGCAGAATTCCCCGGTGAGGAATGCATACTGACCTCAGTCCTGAGGAACGCTTCTCCAAGCCCTCTCCCCACCTCTCCTGGAACAGTCACCAGCCGTGTGGAGACACGCCGATAACAACCTGCCTCTTTGCTGCGGGGGAGCTTAATTAGTGTTTACTGACCGGCTGCAGCGAAAACCACTCTGCACCCACTATTCCACATTTTCATGGGAAAGATCTCATCGGAGACGTGGACCCTAATCCTGCTGTTTGTGTTTGAGTGCTGAGGGATGCGTTAGAACCTGGTTCTTTCTGACCCACGCCCGAGCCAGAAGGAGGGGTAGCAGATCTCACGTCTCGCTACGCAGGGGAATAAGAACACATGGAGCTCAGCTTTGCAGGAGAAATACACTGACCCCCAGCTGTCTGCAGGAGGCGAGGGGGCTGTTTCATTCCATTCCTCCCTTTCCAGTCAGGAACAGAGCACTGCTCCTGCGAGGGAGGCTGGGCTGTTTCACCTGGGGGGTCTCTATAGCACTCTCTCAGCCCAGAATCCTGCCACCTGCATATTTACACATGCTAAAGCAAATTCGAAGACAAAAAGACTCCAATTTGAAGGTAATTTTAAGTCAGTCTCCTCAAAATTATTGAACAAGGCTAACAATTTTTTTTTTATATTTAGCAGATTCCAGGACTGAGGAAATGAGCAAGACTGAAGGTAAAACTAGAGAGTCTCTCAGTTACACAGCTCTCCCACAGGATGAAACACACGTTTTATAAAAGCTCAAGGTCTCCTGCTGTTGGACACACCTGTTTGAGAAAAGACAGGTCGCTGTAAACTGTCATCATTAATAAATCTCCAAGGTTAACATGGAGCCTTCAATGTTAAAAGAATTCAGAGCAGGGCTGCAGGGGCAGTAGATTCAGAATGAATCAGTAATGGCCGTCCCACTGAATCACTTCCATTAAGGACAGCAGCGCTGATTGCTGGCTGCAAGCGTGGGATTTTGCTCACTGCAGGATAAATTCCTCCTTTTCTGGGCATCCCCTCCCATCTCTGTGGTACTCCTGCAGGCACACTGGGAGCTGCACAGGGAGATCAGGCATGCTAGATGCCGTACCTGCTGCCCAGCCTTGTCTCCGGTGAGCTCGCGGCCACACCCAGAGTCTCAGCCTGCCTGCTGATGAGCCCAGACAGAGGCACGCCGCAGAGCGCTGAAACTCCCCGAAACCCCGCAATCTGACGGGTTCCCAGTAAAAAACAACCTGCTCACCTTTCAGATCACGTTTCAGAAGCAGCCCAGGAGTGATGTCATGGAATTGTCTTTGACACTGGTCCCTCTGTTTTATGCTGCATGTGAAATTAAACCACTTTAATCTTTTAACCGCCTCACCACACTCACCCAGAACCGTCTTGGATGCATTTGACTTTCTGCCCATAAATATTAAATGAAATTCCATCTCTCCTGAAAACATGAAGGACATTCTTTCCAAATGATATGGGTGTGTACATGACTACTGTCATTTAAGACATTTATGACCAGTTCTGGTTACCTGGTTTCTATGAAATGAGCTTCCACTTCCCTAGTTAAACCATTCATGAAAAACATTTGACAAATTGTAGCATTTTAATACATTTCAAGTTACTTCTTTAAATGTTCGGTGAATTGACATTATTGGTGATCGTTAGGTGAGCTAAAACCCACATAAAGGAGAAGCAATTGAATAGTGATCCGGGACGGTTAATGAATAAGGAATGCAGAATAAGGAGCAGTAACCGGGATGTGGGAAGAATGGGGAGAAATAAAGACAATGAAGAGGCGATAAGGTAAGGGAGCAGGCCTGTGCACAGGGCTGAGGAATAAGCAATCAGCACATGGGTTCAGGATAACCAGCCTTTCTGAATCTGGCCCCAGTGAACTGTTGTGAACATCTTTGTTCTTCCAGTGACACACATCTCAGACACATCTGCACATGCCTGCTGCACAGATCTCCCCTTTACATTACACACGGTACAGTCTATACACTGTGCACACACTAAACACTGAGCACTGTAACACTCGACACACTGTACACTACACACTGCGCACACACTACACACTGTACACTACACACTGCGCACACACTACACACTACACACCACACACACACTACACACTGTACAGCACTGTAACACTGTACGCACTGTATTCTACACATTGAACACACACTACACACTGTGTACACACTACGCACTGAGCACACTACATACTGAACACACACTACACACTGAGCACTGTAACACCATACACTACACACCGTGCACACACTATGCACTGAGTACACACTACGCACTGAGCACACAATACACACTGAGCACAAACTACACACTGAGCATACACTACACACTGTTATGCGTCTGGCAGAGTCCCACTCAAGGCTGGGGTTTCGTGACTGTTAATGCTGCTGGCTGACAGAATGAGCACCTCAGCCACACACTGACAAGCCCGGAGGGCCTGCATGTGATCAGCCAAGCTTTACCTGTCACAGGTGTCTGATTCATACAGCCTCAGTGCAGAGGAAGCTGGCACACTCACCTCCTTCCAGCATCACCAGCTCCAGAGGGTCTCATGTTTCAGCGCCTAGTTGCAGACCCACACAGCTTCCGTTTCGCATTGACACAGGAGAAGATGCACACAGTGCCTGGAGCTCGTTTTTGCACCCCATTTTTTTTTTCTTTCAGAAAGCAACTTGTTAAGACTCTGGATCACATAAGAACAAAAGAAAGGTTAGAAATGACAGGAGGCCATTGGGCCCACCTGGGTGTTTTGGTAGTTAGTAGTTAATAGATCTAAAGATCTCTGGTTTGACAGTTTAACTCGCAACACATGACTTTGTCAGGCTTTTGAGGATTTTAAATACTTTTATCGGGTCTTATTCAAGTTTCAACTTTGAATTGTTAGCTTCTGGGAGACTGGGGAGACTGGGGAGATTGGGGTGACTGAGGAGACTGGGAGACTGGGGAGACTTGGGGCTGCATGTGGGGCAGGAGAATCTGGAGCAGGGCTGTCTGCGCTGGAGGATAGAGCTGCTCCTGTTTGGCGTCTGACACAGTGGCTCTGTCACTGATCCCGCTGAGCTCAGCTGCTGTGCGCAGGGATTCATCTCTGACCTTTGCACTTCCTGTTTGTGTTGCTAAGGTGCCGTCTCCACCAGCCAGCTCAGTGAGGCGTTTCCACTACTATGATTCCCAATGGCTGTGTTTTCTGAGAGGCCAGGGCCCGAGCTGTTGGAGCCATTGTCAAGGAGCAGAGGCCTCTGTGCGCAGCCAGGCCTGCCAGCCGCCTGCGGGCCTCACTGACAGGCCTGTAAGCCTGGGATTAAGCGCTTTGCAAAACTCCACAATTACTGTTTTCATTTCTCTCCGGTTTCTCTGCTTTAGGCTTCATTACAGCAAAAGACATAATTCTCTAATGAGGCTCCTATCTTCCACCCCCTCTGTCTGTCTCTCTCTCTCATCTCTGCCTTTTTGATTGTTCCTCTGCCTCTTCCTGCCCCTCTGTATCTTTGTCTCTGTGTATCTCTGTCCCTCTGTCTCCTTGTCTCTCTGTCTCTGTGATCTCTGTCCCTCTGTCTCCTTGTCTCTCTGTCTCTGTGATCTCTGTCCCTCTGTCTCTTGCCCTGTACCTCTCTTGCAGGAAGAGGTCTGTGCCTGAGGGGACTGAGGGGAGCTGTGGGCTCGTGGCTGCAGGCAGGCAAGGGTACACCTCAGCAGCTGGGCGTACCTCATCTGGCAGCACAACAGATAGTTCTGCAGCACCTGCCTAGGGCTGGAAATAGAGAAAATAATTACACTCCGGTGTCGAGGTGTTGGCAAGGTGTCAGCGCCAAGGTGTGAGTGCTCATTTTGGCACAGCGCATGTGAGAGATAACAGTTTTCTCTGTTACACTGGTTTCACTTGAAATGTGTTTGTGAAAACGCAGGGCCCTAACATTGAGTGTGCCTCTAAATATAACTGATTTGGTTACAGTGCAAGTGGAAAAACACATTGAATACAGTTAATATTAGGTTTGTATTGAAGAAACCAAATTTGGTACCGATGACCACCTGGAGAAGCTCCTCTTCATGAGTGGTGTGATCTGCTGGAAGGAACATGTCAGTATTCCTTCCTTTCTATTCTGGAGGCTGTAGAGGCTTGTTGTGCCGGTGCAGAGGGACAGCGGAGGGAAGTGAGCCGGGAGAGCACAGTGTGGAGCCATATCCCACAGGCTGGTCCTGCATTCCCAGCAGGATGCTGGGGCAACAGCTGGGAGAGGACATATGAATAAGCCCTGGCCATTTCACAACGCTAGAGAGCAGAACTGTCTGACTTCTAAGACACAGTTCGCAGTCCCAGGCCAAGTGATGCAGTAACTGACAAGTGACAAGGGGGTATATTTGCACCTTTCAGTGCACAATTCCTATTCCCATGATTCTGAGTGACTTGTATGCTTTTAAATCACTTTAATCTTGATGCTGCATGTGGTATGTGACTTGGTATTTCATTAATTTCTTTCTCTGTGTACATATTTTCTAGTATTAGAGTGAAATGAGCTTTTAACCAGTTTCTAGTTATGTACCTGCTTTCTGGTCATTGAATCTTAACTTAAAATATTTACTAGGATCTACCATATTGATTCCCTGTAAAATGTTGAATATCTTAATCAAATCCTCTCTCAGGTGTATTGTATTGAAATGAAAAGTTGAGGTTCCTTCATCTTCTCCTTGCAACATATTTCCTTAATACCTGGAGAGACCTTTGTTCTCCTGGAGTCAAAATCCTAAATCAGCTGTGGAGACATATCCATGGTGAAAAAAACAAAAGATGCCACTGTCAGCGATCCCCCCTTATTTTAAATTTGAACATAGAATAATGATTCACTGGGTGGTTTAGATACGATCTTAACTATGAGCAGATGGCATCTTTGTAGATCTACAGAAATCAGTCATTTAAAGCAGGGATGCAGCTTTTAAATACTGAATATCTACACAACTTGCAAAAAGGTTTTGAAGAAAAGATGTGTTGTCACAAGGACCATCCTTCAGGGCTAAGGCTTGTTGAGAGCAAGAGGTCTCTATGAATTGTAGGAATTAATATTAATTAGCCCTTCCTTTTTCGCTACACAGGCAGACCAACAGACAAGACACACCGGGTGGCTTTGCTTCCTGATTGCAGGGTCTGACAGTGTTTAACTCACACACTTCTCCTGCTGTCATATCCTCTGCAGTCTGCCCTCTAATCGGCCCCATTGCAGCCCCTCATTTGGGGCTCAATGGAAGAGGAGAGCCTGGGCTGTAATTAGAGAGCGTAGTGGATTCCTGGGAGCTCCGGCTGTGAGCCAGGCAGCACAGAACGGTCGCAGCCTAGAGGCCAACCCATCATTTCAGAGGCATTTGCTCCGAGAGATAATGGACACCATGAACACAGGGCCTCTTTTTTTGGGTGTGGAGCATCAATTAACATTCCTGGCTGTGCTGTGTCATGGCACTATAAATCAGACGTGGAGAGTGTGCGGCTGCCCGGGATCAGACAGCAGCGAGTCATATGGCCTGGACTCTCTGACACGGAAGCCTGAACAGTCTCTCCTGGGACTGAACGTCACCCCTCAATCCAGGCCTGCGGGCGTCGCATGTCTCTTTAATCCGCCACCTGTTAACACTCAAAAGGGTTGTTAAATGCAACCAACTAAGAAACTAATGACTTAAAGTGAGAATTCACCTGGAACACACACCTGAACCTTCATGCCCTTCCATGACCAGTTCTCAGCAGGACATGCTGTAGAAGGCTTTGAACCTGCTACTTTAAACCATACAGGGCTTTCCTGTGAAATTTCAGTCTGCTGATGGATCGAGAAGAGGCCTGGAGGATTGGGAATGTGAAGAGCACAGTTACACTGAGCCGCACGGCTGCTGTATGATTCATAAAGGCACAGCCCTTTCCCCAGAACTAACAACAGTTGGCCAGTTGCTCAGCTCAACGGTGGCTTGGCTGCATCTGGGCTGACTCTGTGCCCCCTGGGACCTGCCAGGCAGCATTTGCGCTCTGCACCGGGCACTTCAGAAAACATTCAAGTGACTCCTGGGCACGACACCATCCACTGAACTCACAATCTCTCAGATCTAGCTAGAGTTATAGAGGACTGAATACTCCCGCTCCCATATGAGAGTTTATTAAAAAGAGTAGAATAGTCCTGCTACAACAGGGGCCACAGACACATCCATCTCAGAAGCACACAGTCTGTGCAGATGTAGTCGCAATACGCAGACTATGTCAGATACTGTGGACTTAGACGCCTCTAAAATGAAATTATGAGACCCGAGATCCTTGAAAGTCAACGTCACGGTCAGAACTGCTAAATCGTGCATTTCATCCTCTCGCTGGAACTACGTTCATCATGTGGATTTAGCGGCACCGTGTGATCAAATCTAGTATTGCGTTTCTCACAGATTCTGTAATAATTCCCTCCTTTTTTATGCACATCATTCATCAGTAAAATTACATCATAAATATTACGGCAAATCGCACCCTTCAGGTCGTGAGGGTAAAACGATGGTGAAGAGACAGTCCTGCTGACTGAAACAGCTCCAGCCAGCGCGCTTACTTCCGCCCAGAGGAGCTGTCAACGTGTGATTGGACGGTACCACGCAGCATCGTTTTAAATAAAACCGTGAAATGGACAGCCCGACAACAAAGTGATAACGTATCAGTACACGAATACCAAGTCATTTTCGACATGTTGTTTTATTATTTTCGGACCTAAATGATACTATTCTTGACATATTTTCCGACATTGTTGTTTCAGTTTACGGCACAGCCTTGGCCACGGTGGGGTTGTCCTGGCAACAGGCCCTGCTCACCGAATGGTCCCAGGCCTCTGGTTGGCTGAGACGGTGAAGGTGAAAGGTCGCCGTGTTAGCGCTGACGTCGTTCTCTCTGGGAAGATGGCTACCGTGGGAGTGTGTGGATGTGTTCGGGCTGTTGTGCCGCGGTGCAGCGGGCGAAACCGAGCCCAGAAGCTCGGTGGAGGTTTGCTGCTCTTCCTGTGCGTGGTGCTGGCCACGCTGCAGGGGGCTGTGGCTGGCGGTAGGACGCTGGTGCTGCTGGACAACATCAATATGAGGGAGACTCATTCAGTCTTCTTCCGCAGCTTGGCCGGTAAGATCCGCGGTGTTCTGAACGAAGACCTGAGGTGCAAACGTGAACCGCACAGCCCATGTATTCTGATTTTTAAAAAGTTACAGTTTGCCCAGACTTAGGCTTCGGAGCGCTGAGCTTTCAGCACCCACAGACCACCCGTGTGATCGTCACCGGGATCGCGGAACAGTACAATGAGGTGCCGTGAAGTCGCAAGCTCACCTGAAACACCTGCGTGCTGGTCGTGGCGGAGCGAAGTGCTTCAGTATAGCTTAAAGAGAGACGAGTGTTCGGATGAACTTCGCCATGTGAAGGATTTCCAGACCTCCCTGCTGCTTGCTCGGCTCTGCTCTCTGGATGAATCCGATGCGTGACTGTTTTCATGCGCTGTGCCAGTACTTGGGATGGTCGCTTTTAAATTACGACTTGGTTTTGTTTTTTTGCAGATACCTGTTTTCGTATTGCTATTCAGTGGTTTTTTTATTTATGTTTTGAAGGAATACGTAGATTATTCTCCAGAAATACCATGGCTCATGAGGAGAAGCTACCGTTTCTGGGTCCAGTCATTAAATATGCCAGTGCTGATGCATCTTAGCCACTTTTATATATATAAATATTTTGCCTTTTATGATTTTGTGCAGTAAGCTTTAAATCGGTTGTACTTATTGGTAATGTAGTGATGTGTCTCTTATCCAGGTTGTCATTATAACTGAGAATTTTTGCTTAATCCACTCATATCGTTAAAGAATAAAATAAGTTAAATTGAAATTGGGGACTGTACTGGGCACTAACAATTAAATATGGACCAGGGAACACACTTGGAAACTATGTGAAAGTGCATTTTAAGATGAGAACAAGAGGCATTTATTTACACAAAGGGTTGTGGGTGTCTGGAACAAGCTGTCTAGCCATGTTGTTGAATCTGATAACGTGATTTTTTTCAGGAAATGGCAGGACCAATTAACTGTCATCTACCATGCGGGCTGGTGGGGTTGAAGGCCCTTGTGTTTGTAGTGTTCTTACCGTGACTATGTTACAGACCGAGGGTTTGACCTGGCCTTCAAGACTGCGGACGACCCCGGCCTGTCTCTCATCAAGTACGGCCAGTTCTTGTACGATCACCTCATCATTTTCTCCCCCTCAGTGGAAGGTAAGTGTGGCGCCTCAGTGTCGCAGTGCCGGCGCAGTCTGCCTGGCTCTCGGGGAGCACTGCAGACCCCTCAAAATAAGAAAGTTCATAGTTTTTCTGCTTGGTATGACTGTTGTCGAAACAGTCTGCACAACAGAAAGCGAACACTCCACTTCTGCCCGCGTAGAGACATGCGGCCTCTTCTCCAGGTTTATCCTGTGTAACAATGTGCGTCCTCGAGCTGCTCGGGTAGCAGGCTTTCTCGCGAGATGAGCCCGTGAGCTCTGCTGTGGGGGCCCTACGTGTCAGATGTGAGCCCCACTGAACAGCGGTGGGATGAGCTGGGGCAACGTGGCGTCTGGGGCCCAGGGAGACCGAGTCCAACAAGACATCATCTACAACTTTCGGGCTGTGTTGTTTCCATTGGTGGCCCCTGTTGTCAATCTGGGAAGGCGACTGTCATGTCTGTTGTATAAAATTTATATGTTAGTCCTAAAAAATGATTTTTTTCAAATGTTAACTTTATGGATTTGTTGGGGTTAAATGTGACAGTTTTCTTTTGGTATTCAGTACATTTTTTACAGTAGCCATTCTCTTATTCTGTTCGGTGAAGACGGGTGTTACACGCTCCCTTTTTGTCATCATTCAGCCTTTGCCGAGAGTACAAAGCTCAGCAGTTCATTGTCCTGCAGGAGGCGGGATAATCTGCTAATGGCTATTTTTCCAAATCCTTCGATTCCTTAGATTTTGGAGGCAGTATCAATGTGGAAACGATCACCGCGTTCATCGACGGGGGAGGAAATGTCCTCGTTGCAGCCAGTTCTGACATTGGTAAGACTGGACTGGGTGTTTAAATGTCTCTCCTCCAATGTCCGATTCTATCTGCTTCTCTGCTGGAGCTCTGCTCTCTCCCTCCTCTCTGCCAGGTGACCCCCTGAGAGAGCTGGGGAGTGAGTGTGGCATCGAGTTTGACGAGGAGAAGACTGCCGTCATCGATCACCACAACTACGATGTTTCGGACCCAGGAGAGGTGAGGCAGCTGCGAGCAACGCTGGTGACGGTTGTGACAGTTTCTGGCAAAGGGTGATCAAGGACCCTTTACGAATTCTGTAACACCGCTTACATCTCCTGTGAAGATGCCAGTAGGTGGAAAACATGTGTCCATTTTCCCTGGTGAAAACAAAAATCCTGCTTGAGAAATGGAAAGTCCAGGGCTCGACACCAAAACATTAAGTCTCTGTGTGTTTAACCACATTAGCTGTTTCTGAGGCGTGAGGTGGCTTAAAGGGTTAACAAGAGGAGTTTGTGAAGCACTTGTCTGTCGCCCTTGTGCAGCACACCCTGATAGTGGCTGACCCAGAGAACCTGCTGAAGGCTCCAACCATTGTCGGCAGGCCCACTGGAAAGCCCATCCTGTTCAAGGGCGTCGGGTGAGTCCCCTCCTTTAGAAGCACACATGGTGCGAAAATGCACATAATTACACCTCCGTTTTGCATGGTCTGCTAAAGCAAAATGCTTGAAAAGTCCAGAGGCTTGATAATTTACGTGCAGGAGCCCTCAGCTGGTGCAGTCTGACACCTGGCTTTCTGTGCAGTGCCAGTTTGATGTTGCAGGAGTGAGGGTGTAACTGAAACTAACACCTGTGGTGGTGTATTTGTCAAGGATGGTGGCTGACCCAGACAACCCCCTGGTCCTGGACATCCTGACTGGATCCTCCACATCCTACTCCTTCTTCCCAGACCGGCCCATCACTCAGGTCAGCCAGGGATGCTGTGGAGTTCTGCACTGTTGGCAGCCTTGAGTTTGACTGCTGCCTGTTTCCATGATCCCATAGAAATATAGGACCTTGAATTGTCCAGTGGTTTTCAGTTGGTTGTCATGCAGATCAGGTTATATCCAGTATCTTGAATAAAAAAATTCAGGGTTCAGGTTTGTAACGCTTCACTCTGAAAATTAAGCCATACGAAAAGGTAGTTCAGATGAAGGGTTTGTTTTCACAGTTTTGTAAAAGAATATTTGACATTGTGCTGTAGCTGCAGATGTATTGATGGCAGACCGATGCTTTATCTGCTCCTGTGTCTCAGTACCCCCACGCGGTGGGGAAGAACACGCTGCTGATCGCTGGCCTGCAGGCTCGGAACAACGCTCGAGTGGTTTTCAGCGGTTCCCTAGACTTCTTTAGCGATGCCTTCTTCAACTCTGCGGTGCAGAAGGCGGCACCAGGCTCTGAAAGGTGACCCTCTCTCCCTGCCCCGAGCATGACTGCACTTCTGTGCAAACACCTCCGCCCCCCCACAATGATTAAAGTTGTCGTTTTTGTATAAAATAGGTTTTGTGCTTGTGTAAATACTCCAGATGTGTCTGTAGCCATTCCGAGGAGCATTGTGCTGTTTGCGGTGCTGTAGGGCTCTAAGGGGGCTGTCCCGTCCGTCTGCAGGCATGCCCAGACTGGGAACCAGGAGCTGGCGCTGGCGCTGTCCCGCTGGGTGTTCAAGGAGGAGGGCGTGCTGAGGGTGGGCGCCGTCTCGCACCACCGAGCTGGGGAGACTGCCCCCCCCAGTGCCTACACGATCACAGACCTCGTGGTGAGTGCGGCAGGGCCCGGGCAGTTACCGTGAAGCCATGTTTTCTTTTTCTTTTAAAAAAAAATCTAAAAATCTTATTTCTTGGGGAAAGGTGTATTTCTGAAGATGTCTGCCTTACTGTTATTGTATACTCATGGACTGATAATCTTAAAAGTCTTTAGTAGGTGTTTGAAAATGAACTTCTACCTGTTCTACAACATTCTTCTGACCCGTGACCTAAAGCAAGCCTGTGTCACTGTTGCACAGCCACAGCCCAGAGCTCTGGGTCTGTGCTGCTGGCGACTCATTGAGTCTGAAAGGGCCTGTGCCGCTGTGTGTCTGCAGGAGTACAGCATCGTGCTGGAGAAGCTGTCTGATGGAAAATGGGTTCCCTTTGATGGAGATGATATCCAGCTCGAGTTTGTCAGGATCGACCCCTTTGTCAGGACATACCTGAAGAAAAACGGTAGGACTGACCAGAGAACTTCATTTCTAGCCTGTGCTCACAGGCCCTGTGTCCTCCTGTGTACTTTCCTACAGGGCAGCAGCTATTAAAAATGAATAATGAACATACCATTTCCAGGTTTGAGTTTTGTAGTGTTCTTTGGGTGTTGTAAAAACAGTTTGTTAAAATCTTTGCAGGTGGAAAGTACAGCGTGCAGTTCAAGCTTCCTGACGTCTACGGTGTTTTCCAGTTTAAAGTAGATTACAACCGGCTGGGATACACCCACCTGTACTCCTCCACCCAGGTGAGCCCACAGCACTGCTGCCACTGGCTGGGATGTGTGCCGGACTGGCGAGCTCTCAACTCCTGCCCATCCTGCTTCCATGGGTAAAGCACTGCTGCTGTGCTTGTGCAGGGAATGTGAGATTGGCAGCACAATGAAGCCATCTTGTACAAGCCTCTGCTTTTATTGCCCTGTGTGTCTTTTTAAATTGCACATTTTAAAAGTCAAACTGTTCTTATTTAATATAAATTTAAAATAAGTATTTTGACCTGAATTAGATTGGAAATGAAATATGTTGGTTTGTAGTTGTGAGTGATTGACTGATTTGAGTACTTTAAATAAACCTTTTTATTTACTTGAAGCACAAACAGTCTGAACAAGCTTATGGTGCAGAAACCAGTGGATACATTGAGTAAGACATGAAGTTCTGTCTGGATATAAAAGAGAAAGTTATGGCTGTAAGTTGGTGATCTAAAAACAAATAAAGTACAGTCACCACAATATAATTACTATCTCTCATATATATATATGTGGTTTAAATTCACCATTTGCAACACAATTTGATGTCTTTTAAATTCCAATAACTCAGACGTGTGCCTAAAAAATATTAGATGGTCTCCAATCAATCACCCAAAACATAGTCAAAGGCATGTCCACAACTAGTCCAGATCCTGAAAATTGTTTTACAGATTAATAGATATTTTGCTATTTCATGGGTGTATTAACCATGAAAAGTTCATACAGTATTAATAAATGACTCGTTTGTCTGTTTTTTTTAATGTGTAACTATCTCTTACAACAGACTTGATTGCTGGTCACGTACGGTTCACTTAGCCTCCACCTGACCAAAAGCTGAATGAGTATCTGTCTTAATTTACTTGGGTTCTTATTCTTTGGAGTGTTTTTGGAAATTGTGATGAACAGCTGTAGTTTTCTTGTGCTGAGATGAATTGTCTGTAAAGGTTAAGAAGTTTTACAGAGTGTCTCCACCTCGCTCTGTCATAGCTGTGTGTCTTCTGGTATAAAGGTAGTTGAATAATATGAAATGCAGAGGGCTTGTGCGTTGCTGCACGAGCAGCTGGATACAGGTGTGTTCAGGCTCAAATGTATCTTTCTCTCTCGACAGGTGTCAGTGCGCCCCCTGCAGCACACGCAGTACGAGCGCTTCATCCCCTCTGCCTTCCCCTACTACGCCAGCGCCTTCTCCATGATGGGCGGCCTCTTCATCTTCAGCATCGTCTTCCTGCACATGAAGGAGAAGGAGAAGGCGGAGTAGAGTGGCGTCTTGGCAGCAGGTCCGGAGTTCTGCAGCTGCTGCTACAGCTGGGCAGCTGGCAGTAGCCCCTGGCACATCTGGCAGGGCCACAGCACGTGGGCCTGGAGGGGCAGCAGCGGGGTTGGGGGTGCTGTCTGGTTTTGTTGTGCAGTTCTCTCCATCTCACTGATTACTGGGGTTAAAGCACTGTTGTTCTGGATTATTTTCTGTGTTTTGTGTTTTGCATTGTTTTCCTGCAGTGTTCTGAAGAACGATGCATTAATTCAAGAGAGATTTAAATTAAATCTCTTTATATACAAATTTTCAGTTTTTGAGGCTCTCACCTGACAGGTTTTGTTGCCATTTGAACCAGAACAAATAAAACAACATTCCACCCTCACAACTGTGCTGTTTTGCATTTGACTTGTATTTTCATTTAAGGTACCAGCCTGAATTGTTGCACAAATTATTCATTCCTAAAACTGTGAGAATGTACTGGAGCCTCAACAACACATGGAATTGTCTCTAGAAACAGTTCATTTAGGATCTGTTGATTCCAAGACAAATCCAGAATGAGACCTGAGGAGCTGGGAGTTATATAGGTGTGCTCAAATCTGAAATTGTACCAGATTTATAGGGAATGCCCTGCCATTAACATACTCCCCAATGGTGGGTTTAGAGACCTGAAAACTGCTGTAGACGGACACGTCTGTCAATCATCCTCACTATAGCAACTGCTCTGTGTAGTTCACGCTGGTTTGCTTAATGTTCAAGACCAAAGCGCGCCGGGGTCTGCAAAACTGCATGGAGTTTGCCTTGTGTCTCAAAATAACTTGGCCCCTGTACACTGAGCAGGTCTCGGTACAGTACATTTGGCAAGGCTTTAACAGGTTGAGATTTTTTTCTGTCTCGGATAACTTTAAGCGGAAGTACCGTACGGCGTAGGGATAAAGATAGTTATGGTTCGGTGTTTTTACTGTAATACACAAGAAGCTCCTACAGCGCCGGCGCAGCGGCCCTGCCGGCATCGCGACAGTGCGGCCGCTTGACGGCAGTGTGGCGGCGGCAGGCGCAGAGGCGCCGCCGCTTCCGGCTGCCGTCCAGGACTTCCGACACAGTGCGTGAGAGTGTGCGAGTGTGGCGGCGGGTGCTACTGTGTCGAGTGGTGAAAACAGGGCTAGCAGCCGCGGCGGCAGAGATTATTCACCGGCCCTAGGAGAGGACGCGCCCGTGTAGGCTGCGGCGAGTTTGCTTGCGAGCGACCGGCCGGGTGTGGATAGCTGCCTGTGCCGCAGGCGCGATGATGCTGACGGTGTACTGCGTGCGGAGGGACCGCTCGGAGATCACCTTCTCCCTGCAGGTCTCCGCCGAGCTGGAGCTGCGGGACTTCGTGGCTCTGTGCGAGCTGGAGTCGGAAATCCCCGCCGCGGAGATACAGGTGACGCGGACCGGCGTGGCTGTCCTCTGCTCTCACTTCTTCTTTTGTTGACGGAGAGTTTCAAGATTGTTTTGCGCTTTTTGTTTGTCCTCTGGTTAAATATACACCTACAAAGTAAAGGCTCTCGTTAAAGGGCGTTGTTGCTTTGAGCTACACCCGGTTTTCTTCTCCGTCGAAGTTTAGCGTGGTGGCTTCACTCCAGCGAGACAAAGCGAAACAAGTCGGTCCCCTGCGCGTCGCCGGCTGTGCTCAAGCCGGGATGCACAGAGTCGGGGCGGAATGCAAATGTGCATTTACAGCATCGTGAAGAGAAACGAGCCGGACAGGGATCAGAAACCGCAAGTACCCATCCCTTGGAGTCACGGGCGGTCGTTTGTCGTGGTGATCGCTGAGCTCCGTGCCCTCAGGCGGTCGCTCTTGCGTGTCTTCAGAAACCGCGGACACGCGTGGCGGTGTTGGCCAGGGCCACCGCCTGAGGCAAATTAACACCGCTGTGCGAGACTCGGGAATCAAGCTGCCGTCGCACAGCTGTATAGTTCTTGGGGTTTTTTCCCCAATTGCAGGCTTTTTAGAAGGCAGTCGATCTAGAAATATAACGTTAGCCAACGACAGGAGGGCATTCACCCCATGAAACTCGTTTGTTGAAGCTTTGGCGAACTCGCCCCTCCTTTTCTTGAATGAAGGCAGGGTGTCAGTGTCAACAGATTGGCTGGATAACTCTCCCACCACCCTTTGTGTGGCGATTACTGTATGTTCTCGGTTTTAAACACACTTCCCTAAACTATGATTGTAGTTTCTCAGGTGTCCCTGGTTTCTGTTTCGCTGCTCTGAAGAAGTCCGCTGGGTTTTCTTTGTCAATGTTTTACGATTTTGAAAACTTGAATTTGGTCTAGTTGTTCTCTTCTCTGTTGAAGATTAAAGAAGTTCAGTTATTTTATCCTGTCATAGTAGGACACTCAGTTGAGCTTGGAAACCTACCTGGCTGTTCTTCTCCAAACTGCTGCCAGAGCAGCAGTGTCTTTTCTTACACTATTAACTCAATTTTGTTTGCCTTTTTATTGCTTCTGCACATTGTACAGATGTTAACAAAACACCTCATATGAAGAGTGTGATTTGCCTACCTAGGTTCCCTGGGTTTGTCTACAGTAAGTCATAAGCCAGAGTTTGAATTCTGTGGAAACCCTTTTGACTTTAAAACTTCTTCAGTGTTTGCTAATGTTCTTAATGTGGCATAATTTGAAAGCCTGTGTGGTTTACTTGCCATACCAGATTTTACACTGTTCTGAGTCAGGAAGAGTGTCTAAAAGCAGATCTATATAGCCTTTGATGTGGGTTTGGGGTGACCAGCATTCTGGCAGATCCCTTTAAACTGCTACCATCCTCCCCAAATCCCTGTCTCTTCTGTCCCTTTCCACTGCTTTCCAGCTCCCTCTCGTTCCTTCATTGGAAAATAGTCTTCCTGAAATTGTAAGCCTTTGTTTTGGACTACATGTACGGTACAAATCAAGTGATCACAGTAGTTTTCTCACCTCTGTTTTCTTATTCTTCATGCTTTGAAAACGTGTCCAGTAACACCCCCTGTCATCAGGAATGTGAACTGACCTAAACAACAGACCTAAAATGTGTTTCCTATATATTACTAAACGCAGACACATGCTCACGTCTGTTCAGGGATTATTTACAGCAGCGATGAGTCCCTGAGCCCAGGCCTGATACAGTCCAGCCCCGCTGTCACTCGTCGTCTGAGAGAGTGACAGACGTACTGCATGTGACAGAGACAGCAGTGTAGGGAGGGACTGCTGATTTCCCAAACACAAACAACCCTCCACAGAGCCATCTGCTCTCTGGCTGAAGTCTGAGAGCTGTTCCTCTAAACCAATAACGCACACCGAAGTAACAAGCCCTGCCCAGCAGGTGCTAAAAAGGACACAGATCTTACCTCAACTATAAAAAGAAGCTGAGCCCTTTTTCTGACCCTAAATTTAGTGTCTCTCTCCCATGGTCGGGAGTACTTGCAGGCCGGAATGCTGGACTCTGGGTCCTTGCAGCCCCTGGGCTTTCGCCAGGGTGACACCCATGTGGCTCCGGAGGATGGGACTGGGTTGTCCTTGACCTCGTGTACCAAGCCGGTCGTCACACGACTGGCCACTTGCTCGTCTCGTTGCCTTCGGCGCAGGCCTGCCCTAGCAACAGCCCTCCTATTAATGGATGGTGGAAAAGACACTCTCTCCCACATGTATAACATTGTGTGTGCAAAGTTTCATACTTTCTTAATAGAGGCGGTAGAGAACACTGGGTGTCTGCTCGTCATCTTTTGTGCTTGTACGTTTTGAGGGCACTGGGTGGAAAGGGGCCTTGCCCTGGGCCGATGTCACTGCCGAGTTTCTGCCTGTGTTTATGGAGACTTGCTGGGAGGGTCTAGAGCCTTTAAGGAGGTTGGGGGTGTCTGCCTGCATGTGGCTCAGGTGGCTTCAGGACCCGTCGTTCAGCGCCCTTCTTTTCCGCCCCATGTAGATCACTCACGCGGAGCAGCCGCTGGGAGACTTGGCGCGGACGCTGGGCTCGTACGGGCTGAAGGATGGGGATGTGGTGGTTCTCCGGCAGGCAGAGAGACGGCCTCCTGTCCAGCCAGCCTTCCCAGGTAAGACTTAGCACTGCACACAAACATCTATTATTGTTATCGCTTTCAATTCTTTTTCCTTGCTTGTTTTCTTTCAAGTCTGTGTTGGAGATTTTCAGTGTTGTGTGTTCTCTGTCTCCACCTGTCCGGCTGGCTCTCTCAGGCCTGCCCAGGATCGACTTCAGCTCCATCGCGGTTCCTGGGACCTCCTCCACTCGTCAGCTCCCTGCACAGCAGCTGCGCTCTCCGCCTCCTCCCGCGCCCCCCTCCCTGCATCCTGGCGCGTCCCCGCAGGGACTGGACGACCCTGCCTTGCTGCGGGACATGTTGCTGGCCAACCCCCACGAGCTGTCGCTGCTGAAGGAGCGCAACCCGCCTCTGGCTGAGGCCCTGCTGAGTGGGGACCTGGGTGAGTGGGGTGGTGGTGTCACTGCGTCACTCTGAGCTTGCTGCAACTCCAGTCTCACTCCTGTGCATGCGGCGCTGATCCCTGTCTGTCTGCTCTCAGAGCGCTTCACTAAGGTGTTGTTGGAGCAGCAGCAGGAGAGGGCAAGGCGGGAGCAGGAGAGGATCCGGCTGCTGACTGCCGACCCCTTTGACCTGGAGGCCCAGGCCAAGATCGAGGAGGACATCAGGTGTGGTCCCGCCGGGCGCCGGAGGAACTACTCCGATCACAACAACAGGCCTGGGTGTCTTCTATGCCCCGCTGCGTGGCAGCGTTCAGGCAGTGACGTGTGCCTCTTCGCTCCCCTCAGACAGCACAACATCGAGGAGAACATGACCATCGCCATGGAGGAGGCTCCCGAGAGTTTCGGCCAGGTGGTGATGCTCTACATTAACTGCAAGGTCAACGGACACCCTGTCAAAGCCTTCGTGGATTCAGGTGAGGTTCCCTCTCCCTGCCCAACACTTTCGATAGCACTGAAGACACAGCACAGCCAGGGAAGCCCCAGCGCTGCCTGCGGTCTGCACAGTGAAGATGAAGTTTACTCTGACTCGTTGGAATATCTGCTCCAGCCAGTTGTGTCCTGTGGTTTGTGTCTCATGATGAGTGTAGGACATTCCCTGAAGCCCCAGGTTTATTAGTAATAATCCTGTTTCTTGTATCCATGATGATAGACAAATGTTGTAATGTCTCGCATGATTTATACAGTCTGGGTAAAATACCTTGATTGAGGACAGCACAGTGGTCAGCCAGTCTGGATCCCTAGAGCCAAGGCACAGTTTCAAGCTTCTGCCTGCACTTCACTGGCCACGGTGTCTGACTGATAACCTGGCGGGCAGCACCTCGCTGGCTTGGCGGTGGAGCTGCAGGACTGCAGGCTGAAAGCTGTGCCCCTGTCTCGCCCTGGCAGGAGCCCAGATGACCATCATGAGCCAGGCGTGCGCCGAGCGCTGCAACATCATGCGGCTGGTGGACAGGAGGTGGGCGGGCATCGCCAAGGGAGTGGGCACACAGAAGATCATCGGCAGGGTCCATCTAGGTAGGGGCTTGCAGTCCAGCGCGGTCCAGATTTGTTCTTCGGAGTCAGTTCGTTTCCCTGTGCTGACCATCAAAGGAAATGCCTTGTTTAATTTATACACGTACACTTACAATGAATTAACATTTTTAATTAATAGTAAGTAATAATTTCTTATATAGAACTTTTATGGACATTCCACCGAAAGCATGTGTGGAAACTCTAGATTCGACCACACTCCTGCATCCATCCATCTCTTACCCTGAGCCTGTAGAGGGCAGCATAGAAGCAGAGTCCAGGCAGGTGGGGGGCAGTGGGGTCCGGCGCAGGCTGTCCATTCGCAGCAGGCAGGAGCGGTGCCCTGGACTCTGAACCGGAAGGGTGTGGCATCGAATCCAAAGGGAGCCACAGCTGTTGTACCCCAGAGTCCCCTGGACTGCTCTGGTAAAACACCCAGCTGTGGAAAAGGGTGCAAGTGTCAGTTATTTTGCGTAAAAACATTAGACAAATAAACCATTAAGTAATAATAATTCCTTACACTTATGTAGCGCTCCTCTGGAAACTCCACTCAAAGCACTTTACAGGTAATGGGGATCTCCTCCACTACCACCAGTGTGCAGCCCCATCTAGGTGGTGTGACAGCAGCCAGAGTGCTCCAGTCCTCTCCCCACACACCAGCTCTCAGTGGGGAGGAGAGTAGAGTGATGAAGCCAGTTCAGAGATGGGGATTATTAGGAGGCCATGATTGGTAAAGACCAAGGAAATTTGGCCAGTAATGCTGGGGTAACACCCCTACTCTTTTTGAGAAACCATGGTATTTTTAATTACCACAGAGTCAGGACCTTGGTTTTAAGTCTCATCCAAAGGACAATGGCTTTTTACAGTATAGTGTCCCCGTCACTATACTGGGGCATTAGTACTGGTCTCACTCACACCTCTTTCAGCAGTAACCTTAGCTTTTACCAGGAGGTCTCCAATCTAGGTACTGACTAGCCTCACACCTGACTCACTGGGTTGTGGGAGTTGATGGGGCTCAGGTAAAGAGATGATTCAACCTGTTGAAAATCAAGCCTGGTGAAAATCACAAAGAAAAACACAGAAAGGAACAATACACTCCACACATCAAGAGAGCAGCACACTTAGGGCATTTCTAGTGGTTATAGTAAGAGATTTGTTTTTGCTGATGCTCTGCATATTATTATTCCGTCTAGTTCAATCAGATCAATCAAAAGTTCTAGTTTTGTTGCATTTTGACAGAATTTCAGTTGGGTTGAATGGCATGGGATGATGATGATGGTGGTGTTCTGGTTCAGCTCAGGTTCAGATTGAAGGCGACTTTCTGCCCTGCTCCTTCTCCATCCTGGAGGACCAGCCCATGGACATGCTGCTGGGCCTGGACATGCTGAAACGCCACCAGGTCAGTCCTTGGCATCGCTGCTAGTTCTTGCTTTCTTCTTTTTTCTGTTGATTGTTTATTTAGTGCTTTGTGTTTCCGTACTTTCTTTGCATTTTGACATCCGAAGCACGTGTTTTGCTGACATGGTGTAAAATTAAAGGGGAAAGTATAAAAATCAACAAGTAAGCAAGATCACAAGGGCAGTGGCTACAAAGAAAAGAGCCGTTCACAAAACTTGGGCTGTGTGAATGTGCTTGCGTGTTTATTTTTACCCTTTGTTGACCAAAATGTCATGATTATTCTCAAGAGTACAGATTTTCATACTGTACAATAATCACAGCTAATTAAGGAACAAGTAATAGGTTTATTCCATGCTGAAAAAAAGAAGAAAGAGAACACAACGTTTCGGCCGTGGAGCCTTCTTCAGGTGTGAGAGAGACAGGGCAGTAGGCAAAGGTAAAGTAGCGGGAGAACAAAATTTGGGAGGGAGGAGGAGTGAGAGGCGGGAGCAGGGGACAGAAAGAGAGGCCAATCAAGAGGTGTGAAGTCAGAATGGGTGCAGAGAGGTGTGAAATGAAACATCCAATTAATGGAGAAATTTAAAAAAACAGTAGTCTGTCGTTAAGAGAAGGGAGAATGTGTGATCCTAGCTGCAGAATAATTTTGGTTTCGGTGGTCTTTCTGATGTATGAGTTCGGAAAACCGTCTTTGAGAACACAGACGGAGAGATTAGAGTGGTCATGGCCGTCAGAGGTGAAATGAGAAACAATGGGCTTGGAGAGATCTTTAAGATCTCTAAGAATCTTTAAGATCTCTAAGAATCCTATACTTTCTCAAAACCTCAGGATTGCTGACCGATTGAATAATAACATTGGTGCATCGATCTCAGGTTTGATCATGTTCATGTGCTCCAAATAATCTCCAATAGTCTTCCTTTAGAACAGCACGGAGTCTGGGAACAGGTGTACAAACACTTCCACTGAAGAAGGCTCCTTGGCCGAAACATTCTGTTCTCTTTCTTCTTTTTTTTAGCATGGAATAAACCTATTACTTGTTCCTTTGCAGCCTACGCATGCTGACGCAGCTACCCACCTGAACTACTACAGCTAATTAAGTAATTGTTCATAAAGCTGCCAAAATTAAAAAAACATTCTACAATAAGATGGATGATCGAGTTAGTAAGGAGTAAGTTTTCTAACTAGCCATCGGTGAAGATACAAATGACTGCTTATTGTAGTTTAAAGGGAGTGTGTTGTTGTAAAATACACACCAAAAATGCAAAATTCTGCAAATAATATTATGTATTGGTTGTATCTATCGTTTTGATCAATTCTGGTATGTGTGTCCTGCTTGCAGAGTATTTAAATGAAATCTGTCCTCTAAAGGGTTAGACACCTCTTGGCTAGAACGCAGTCATGCTGCCAATTTGTCTCGCTAGTATAAAAGCAGTTAAAGTAAACCTGAGGACTCCAGTGTCCATTGCTGTGAAATTGGTTAACAAACCCTTCAGCTGTCAAAGAGATGGGAATCTGAGATGAGCTGCAGAGGCCGGAGTGTGCACAGGCTGTGGGAGTGAAGCTGTGGTGTGTTCCTGTGTTCCAGTGCTCCATCGACCTGAAGAAGAACGTGCTGCTGATCGGGACCACGGGCTCGGAAACCCGCTTCCTGCCGGAGGCAGAGCTGCCAGAATGCGCGCGGCTGGCGTACGGAGCGGGCCGGGAGGAGGTCCAGCCCCAGGAGATCGCTGACCGCGAGCTGGCCGAGGCGCTACAGAGATCTGTGCAGGAGTCAGGTGGGACAGGCTGGAGAGACGGGTGGGGCAGGACGAGGAGCTGGGACAGGCTGGAGAGACGGGTGGGGCAGGACGAGGAGCTGGGACAGGCTGGAGGGACGGGTGGGGCAGGACGAGGAGCTGGGACAGGCTGGAGAGACAAGTGACTGCAGAGGGCAGAGAAGCTGAGGGCTGGCTGGAGCTGGGGGAGACAAGTCAGGGAGTGTTGGACTGACAATAGCAAAGACAGCTGAGAGTGAGGAATGTGGCTAAAAAAGTTGTCAGACAAATGGAGAGACGCATGGAGAAAGTCCTAGTTTTAGTAGTATGCATGATGTGTGTATTAGCATGACATTTGCGTAACAATGTGCACGGTGTGTCTGTCCATTGCAGAGCACTTACCACTAAACCTCCAAGACCAGACCTGACAGAAACTTGGCATGAATTAGTTTTTATGTGCTGTGGAGAGTGACGCAAGGATTTGTTCTGAGGTTTTGCTCGCAGTCTTACCACTAGCTGTGTGTCTGAACACTGAAAGGACAGCTAACTGTTAACTAAACCTTATCCCGAAAGGCAGTATGTGTTTCAGTAAGTGATTTAAGAGGTGAGACATCACATGATTAACAAACCATGGGCTGAGACTGTTGCACCTGTGTACAGCAGGCATGGGGTCAGAGCCCCTTAGCTGCAGCCAGGTGACTCCAGGGGCTGCACATTGCCAAGCTCAGTGTGATGTGCTTTGTTACATTCATGGGGGCAGTTGATTCATTCTGTGTGTGTTGCCATTCATCCTACACTGGAACCTCAGACAGCTACTGAGTGGTTTCACCAGTGAATCTTTCCCCTGAGTGGAAGTAGAGGCGTTTATTGCCATATATACATGTACACTGGAATTCTTATTCATGCCGATCTCTCAGGACATACACAGTACAGCAGACAACACCACACAATGTAGGCAGTACATTACAAACATAATATATAATTAATAACAACCAGTGTGCAAGTACCACTGAGCTCGCAGGTCCAAAGCTCTGGTCCACAATTACAACGATAATTCAGCCAGAGCTCAAGGTTACGAAAGAGTGGGGCCGTTCACGCCTCTTCAACAGTTAACGCACGCCCTGTCCAGGAAGTGAATTCATGATAGTAACTAAAGACACATTGGACTGCATTGTAATAAGATTGTTAGTATCAAATTGTGAGACGTATTGGGACTCCAGTGTCTGTAAACTGTGTTTGTCAGGTAAACAATATTCATATTTCTCTTTCCACAAACATTTTCACTTTTAGACTTGTGTGGCTGTTTTCAGAAAACAGTTGAAAAGTGAGACCCCTAGTGGCCACCTGGGGTTCCTGCAGCATGCTGTGTGAGTGCTAACATTGCCCTTGTGTGTTGTGTTGTTTTCCTGTGTCCTCTAATCCAAGCAGAGAACCAGAAACAATGATGCATGTTGTGCTGCAGCTGGAGAGGCCCACCAAGCAGGTACTTGTTTGCTTTTTGCTCTTTATATAACCAAGTGCAGGTGTGCACTACGTTTATCGAAGAAGTACCTTCTTAACAGTACAGTGCTTTAATGCCAGGTAAGAGAGGACTGTGCTGTTATGAGGGTAGGGGGGGGAATTATACTTGCCCAGGGTTTGAACTGTGCTGATCTTTTTTTGTGACACAAACTGTAGTTTCTAAAGGCAGTGCTCTATTGCAAAGTGTAGGCCCAGGTATTTACTGGATACCATTCTCGCAAAATGTGCAACGAATGCCACGTTTTCAAACAGGGTCGCATGTGTCATTGGCAGTAATCTGTCAGTCATGTTACAGCACCTTCAGGTCTCTGAGTTATATGTTGCCGTGTTTTTAGATACTGAAGATGGACGAACTACCTCACCGAAGCCCCCTCTGTACCCTGCGCCCGCTGCTAGCTGTCCCCCACATGGTCAGACCCTGGACCAGTCTGTGTCAACCCCTGACCTACTGATTCCCCTCCAGCCTGCTCAGAGGCTCAGCCCCAGTACAGCAGAACGAAGCCAAAGTGAGCCGCAGTTTCAGGGTCTTCCTGCGCCGACCGCTGGTTTACCTGCAGACCCCCCAGTGACCGCCGTGGGCCAGGATGCATCAGGGGAGCCGATTCACACACCAAGTCCTCCAGCCCTTCAACTCGGAACTCCCGCTGCTTTGGAGGTCATACCGGGGTGGGATGCCGGTACAGGCAGCATTAATCTTGAAGAGTCGCTGTCCTCCTTCTCTGACAAATCTCCTCAGACCTCTGAAGAGATCAGTTTAGCTGATGGGGAACTTGTTCCAAATCTTCAGCCCAGCAGACGTGTTACCAGGGAGCCTGTTGACCTAGAAAGTCTACAGACAGGGTCTGTCCCAGCCACCTCTGTCACTTTAGACCCCCAATGCCAAAGTAAAATACAGCATAAAGAGGACGTTTTGTCAGAAAGACAGTCAGAAGTGGGCACTAGTGAGGACATGGTTGGTAAACTAAGACTCCTCTCCCAGAATTTAGGAAGCAGAAGCTTCTCAGAGAAACCTGATTTGAAGTCAGGAGGTCCCAGTAATATACTAGAGGTAGGATTAAGGAAGGATTTTGGTGGAACACAGGGCGAGAGCATGGCATTAGAAGGCTTAAGTGATTGTAAAACACAAAGTGATAGTCTTGACATGGACTTGCAGGGCTCGAGAGGCCCTGACTTGCCAGAGGAGAGCTTGGACATGGAGCTGCAGGCTTTGAGTGGTCCTGACACTCAGAGGGAAAGTCTGGGCATGGAGCCGCAGGCCTTGAGTGGTCCTGACACTCAGCAGGAGAGTGTGGGCATGGAGCTGCAGGCCTTGAGTGGTCCTGACACTCGGAGGGAAAGTGTGGGCATGGAGCCGCAGGCCTTGAGTGGTCCTGACACTCGGAGGGAAAGTGTGGGCATGGAGCCGCAGGCCTTGAGTGGTCCTGACACTCGGAGGGAAAGTGTGGGCATGGAGCTGCAGGGCTTGAGTGGTCCTGACACTCAGCAGGAGAGTGTGGGCATGGAGCTGCAGGCCTTCAGTGGTCCTGACACTCAGCAGGAGAGTGTGGGCATGGAGCCGCAGGCCTTGAGTGGTCCTGATACTCAGCAGGAGAATGTGGGCATGGAGCTGCAGGGCTTGAGTGGTCCTGACACTCAGCAGGAGAATGTGGGCATGGAGCTGCAGGCCTTCAGTGGTCCTGACACTCAGCAGGAGAGTGTGGGCATGGAGCCGCAGGCCTTTAGTGGTCCTGATACTCAGCAGGAGAATGTGGGCATGGAGCTGCAGGGCTTGAGTGGTCCTGACACTCAGCAGGAGAGTGTGGGCATGGAGCTGCAGGCCTTCAGTGGTCCTGACACTCAGAGTGAAAGTGTGGGCATGGAGCTGCAGGGCTCGAGTGGTCCAGGCCCACAGGAGGACAGCATGGGCATGGAGTTGGAGGTGGCTGATGTTAAACTTGAGAGTAACAACAGGCCCACAGAAGATCCTGAGCTGATTTCCTCACAGGTGTGTCTTTCTCCTCCTGTCTTGGGAATTGCCAGGCCAGAAGACCTTACCCATGAGAATTATGATGAGACATCTGTAGGCAAGATGCAGGAGCTTTGTGGGGAAAGTCCACCAGACCCCAGCATGGTGAGCCTCTGCCCTCCACCTTTGGCGAAAAACCAGCCTCAGGGTGAGAAGCAGGGGGCAGACAACACCCACTCTCTGGCCGCGGCTCTGTTGGAGCTCCATGAGCTTCTAGTGGCTAGCAGTCGTGGTACCTCTCAGGATCTCACACCTGGAGACAGCCCAGTGTGTCAGAGACAAGATGCTGACAGCTCTGATGTTCCTGTTTCTTGGGGTCAGACATGCATGCAGGGTGGGTTTCTGGTGAATACCGAAACAGAGGCAAGTATTGCCAAACCTGAAACTGCTGCTGCTGAATGTCCTTCCCCTTCCCCCTCACCTAACCTTCTGTCTGTAAAAGAACAAGATGACAGAGCCCAGCCTGCGTGGGTTCCAGAGATAGAGCAGGGTTCTTCCGAAATGCAGACAGGTCAAGGATCATCTGGAGGAGAGTCTGATGTCTTGGAGGAGAAGCAGCTGGTCTCCAAGGCCCAGGAGTTCCGGGTGCCTGGTAGTGGCCAGCTGGGGAGAGGGGTAGCTTCCAGGAGAGCCAGTGTCCCTGATGCCCTGGACTCAGAGATGGAGGTGCCATTAAACTCCAGTGCTGGTCCACTTGTTTCAGGGGTTCCCGATGGCCAAAGCTTCCCCCAGGTTCTGTTTCCTTCCTCTGGTGGAGCTCCTCTTGTATCTCCTGCTCCGCAGGGTGTGGCTGCCACTCGGCCGCTGCACTTTCCCGATGCCCACATCCAGAGGATCACCAGCGCTGGGTTCACTGACACAGAAGCTGTGGAGACTCTGGAGCAGTTCCAGGGAAACCCGGAGTTGGCTCTGTTAGTTCTGTTGGCCAGAAAGATCAAGGTCCCCACTTAACTGCTGCTGAACTCTCTGCAGCAATGTGTGGCAGGAACCTGGCTCCCTGACTGCACTGGAGGAAGGACTGGAAAGTTGTGAAAGTGTTCTGCAAGGCCGTCCTGTGCTGATTGCTGTGCTTGCTAATGTTATGCTTGACGAGCGCTTGTTGGGCAGCCAGTCCGCTGGAGGAGAGGTGTTGACCTAAGCCAGTCAGATCATCGCGGGATTGTGAGGTGATGACAGTTCCTCTCCAAGACTCTGCAGTTTATCGACTTTTATGTTTTTATCCTGGGATGTAACTGGCTTCTTCGGGGGTGGTGTTTACTTTAGGTAATAACAGTAGAGGTCCGTCCGACATAGGTATTGAAAAGGGTGTTTGATGATGGAGATTATTAATACTAATATTTTTTAAGTAAAGTCCATACAGACAGTGTGCCAGATTTCTGAAACGCCACCTCATGTCTGCACTGAGCCGAAACCCTCCCAGGAGCACGGACAGCCTTTTCTGCATGTGAAACTAAAAGATTGCATTGAAGTCTACTCTGTTATACAGAGTGCTGCCATATTTGGGCTTGTTTCAAGGAGTGCGGCATTTTAGTATGTCCCAGCTTTGTTAATTCTTGATCAGGGGCAATAAGCAGCATATTAAGCCACCACACACACAAACTGGGAGGTTCTGTGCTCTGTCAGCTGGCAGATGTGTGGCCTCAATTGTCTTGGAGATGGGCAATGTTTCGCCTCCCATGGATCTCTCTTCATTAGTAATGAGGAAAACAATTGCTTTATTGCCTGTAATCTGCAATAAAACACTCCCCCCACCCCCCACCCCACCCCCCACCAAAACATGACTGGGTACTCATGACATGCTCCTCAAGAGAATTAGTTTGAAATTGGAGGTGGGGAAATGAAGTACTGCTGTACCTGAGAAGAGGTCGGTTGATTGTTTTGCCAAATAGCCATGTTCTGATCCTCAGGAGTTAGAGCACTGATTTCAGGGTGAGGATGGGAGCAGATGTGCCAAGTCTGCCTGCCCCTATGGAGCTTCTCATGGTGCAGAAAAAGCCAGTGACTTCCTAAAGCCTTCTTTGTCTCTGCATTGGTCTCTGATTCTTAGTCACGGCGATTCCATCCTGTATTCTGTGTAATTATGTCCTGCTGAACCCCCAAGGGATAATGTACATCAAGACTGTGGGTGTTGCCCGTGCCTGGGGGCCATGTGCAGGTCACAGGCAGGTTTATAAGTTTACTTTCTTTTTTAGTTTATTCACTTATGTCACATCCAGTTTTGTGTGCTGGATTCCCTGGCAGTTCCTGAGAGTGTTTCTGATGAGGTTAGCTGTTTTTGTGCTGAATGACTTTTCCTGCATTAGAACATCTCCAGAAACAAAATTTAGGAGTTTGTTTCGAAAGCTTCAAGACGCAGTGTTCAACATTCTGCAGATAATTGTATCTGCATCATAGTTTAGCAGTTCCTTCAGGGCGCTGTCGGTTTTAGTAAGTGCACCAGGGTGGGCGCAGCTGGGGGCGTGTGTGGCCTAACAGGCAGCACGATGCTCCCTCAGCGCTTGTCTTCCTCCAGGGCTCACTGTCGGTAGAGGGAAGCCAGCAGGAGAACACGCAACAGGTACTCCTGTCCTTCTCTTCCGAAGTGATGGTGAAAGATCTTAAACTTTAAAACTGGTCTTAATCTTGAAATCTTGGTTAAGGGATTATGAAACACAAATCCAGACCTTTTAATGTAGTCTAATGAAATAGTTTTTTAAGTTGCCCAGGTTCATCTTCAGTTTTGGTATGGTCTTGAAGTTAGCAGAGCTGAGGCAGAAGCCAGACGATCGAGTGAACAGCGTACAGGGCAGGGCTCCCCTGAGAGAAGAGGTGATAATCCACCACTGTCAGTGTTGATGTGGGGATGATCTCCAGGGTTGAAGACAGGATTGCGAAACATCTGCCCGGGTTCAGGACAACAGCTGTTGTTCAGCCGGAATTATACCTCAAATCAGCTCCTTGTACTTCAGCTCCCCCGTCTCACTGTCAGCAGCCCAATCCAGCTGTCCACAGATTCATCTGATTAGTTATTTTGTTGATTTTTTTAGATTGGTTCTGTACCTACAGCATTCAGACCATTTTAAAATTCTCTGTTCTTGTATACATAATGAAAAATAAAATTGGTTCTTTATATTTTATTTTTTGTGTTATACTTCATTAAAGAATTTTGAAATAGTATGACCTGTTTAGAAGCACAGTATCAGTGGTGACTTCCGACTGGAAGATAACTTAAATTACAGTCTTTTAAAATGATGATTCAACAAAATTAGCTTTAGGTTAATAGATATTTAAAACAAACTGTTTTGACGTTGCTTTTCCAGGGTAAAAGTGAGTAAACCTATTCTGGAATCAAAAGGTAAAATTAGTTGACAAGCCTTTACTCTAAAACAGTTTAAAATACAAGCCTTTGACACAGTGCTTCATATTTTATACTTAATTGACAAATTGGTAAAACAAAGTGACCGGTACCAAGTCAAGCAAATACCATCAAAGCCTCCAATAAGTAACTGAACATTCTTGCATAATAAAAAATGGTGACGAAACAAAATTGATAAACACCCTGAGGATCAGATGGGCTTCAGAGTTGTATCCTTTTGAACCGTTCTTGTAAAAGGCAGAACAAAGAGGATGCTGCTGTTAGACATGCCCGTTGCAGTTACCTTTTGTGCCAAGTTTGAGTTGAGGCAGTTTTGTGGAACAGCATCACTCTGTGTTGGGCTCATGTGTTTAGTCTTACAGAGCAGCACCTCCAGTGGCCCTGGTGAGCCTACCAGGATGGGAGAGATCCGCTGACCATTTTGTGCACTCAAGTCTTCCACTAATACCATCCATGTATTTTCTAACTGCTTCATCTGACACAGGATGGTGTGGCTGCAGGTGCAAGGCAGAGTACACCCTGGACAGGACACCGGTCCATTGCCAGGCAAACAAATACACTTACAGCAGGGCCAGTTTTCCCAGAAGCCAATCAACCTACCAGTATGCCTTTGGTCTGTGGGGGGGAACCACAACACTCAGAGGAAACCCACATGAATATGAGAACAACATACAAACTCCACACAAATAGCACCCCAGGAATTGAATTGAACAAATGCCAACTACTGTGCCACCCTGCCACCCAAACAGTAATACCTACACAAGAAAATTGACACCTACGTTTACTTATCAGAGTTTTGTATTTAAGAATTAAAATGTTATCTTGGCACAGTAGTGGGTGCAGACTTGGAAATACTGATGTGCTTGTTATACGTGAAATTGTCTCGGATAAGGATAATAACAGAACATTAGCGATGCTGCATGTTACCCAATCGATCTGCACATGTTTTCGTCGATTTCACAACAAGCAGGTCGAATGTCAGAGGTCAAGTCCCCCTCCGGGTGACGTTACATCCTGTCACGAGTGCGCAGCGCTGCCTGCAGTCTTGTCAACAGAGCGGCGGAGAGTTGTGTTGGTAGCGCTGTGAACAGGTGGCTGTAAGGAAAAAAATAATACATTGCCGCCCTGTCTGGCAACAGCTGCATGGGTCAGGAGCGAGAGACTGTTCTGCAAACCGTGGTGTCTGAAATGCGTCTTCGGGACGAGTGGTACTAGAATGGAGCCGCGCAGGTACGAGGTGGAACCGGCGACAAGACGGGACCAGTTCTGAGACAAGGTTTGGCTTTGAGCTCAGTTCCTCAGCCGAAGGGTCTAAAGAAACTGTAGGAGGGAAGGGAGCTGTGATGTGCCCGGACAGTCGTGCATTGAGGAGGATAGTGATCTCTCACAGCCCTGCGCGCATCTTCCACCGATGACCAGCGTGGGGCTGACTGACGCTCGGACTCCGCGGAGGGTCACTGCTCGCCCGAAACATCCAGCTCCCCGGCGCCAGGCTCGGCTGGACCGGGCAGGTCCCGAGCAACAGCAATAACAGCTCATCGCGGTTTTCTCCCAGGCTGCAATGGTGACTGACCAGGCTGAGGTACCGGCCATTTCGTTACTGATCTGATATCGGCGCAGCTCCCAGTCCGGGAGTTGGATACAGAGCGTCCTGCGTGGTGCTCATCTTGCCGGCGGCCATATAGACGCACAAGGGGAGAGAAAGTAAGGCGCTCCGGGGTCTGCCCGGGCTCTGGGGACAATCTGCCCCGAGGAGAGGGACAGTCTTCAGTTCGCAGGCGGACCGAGCGAGTCCGAGTCATGGATCAGCTCAAAGTCAAAGACCGCATCCTGGAAAATATTTCCTTGTCCGTGAAGAAGGTAAGCCGGGAGCGGGGCGGGGAGAGACTGGATTCCGGGGATTCGGGGAGGGCCTGGGCTCGGGACTGTCGAGCTGTCCCGAGAGGGATCAGATCAAAGGCCGCTGGTGTGGAGACTCCACAGACAGTAACATCTACAGGAAGGTTCTAATTATTTAAATGATCATTATTTTCGTACCACAAGTGTGATGGTAACCTTAAAATGACCGCGCTGAAAACAAAGCCTGTTTGACACATTAAGCCGAGCAGAGGTAGAGAGCCTCTCTGCTCGTCAAGTTTTCTGTGTCCAGGCGTAAGCAGTCGCTGCTGCTGAAGCTGTTGGTTTTGGCCGGACAGCATCGTGAATAAAATTCAATGTTCATCGAGCTGTGTTTTCTGTGACTAAGATCTCCAGAAGGCCATTCTACCGATCTGTTGTGGATACGAAGATGTTGTGACCCTGTTCTCTTTCAGTTTAAAGGTTCCTCAGAGTCGGTGTCGTCAGTGGCCCTTAAACCTGCTGCTGGAAGTTATTACCCTCCCGCAGAAACAGCAGTTTAACTTGTTTCATGTTTTCATGCTCAGGGGCTGTTGTGCATACCGCTGGGACAGAAAAATGGGCGCTGAGATCATGCTTAAACCATTGTTCTGTGCGGTCTGCACGCATGGGAGAAGAACGATATTGTAAACAGAAGTATCCTATGCTTGTCAGTTGCTACAGAAGAACCTGTAGCTGCTTAATCCTAAAAGGACCCAACTGTTGTCCCAGAAATGTCCCATTTCTTTGTGCTGCATGGGATCTTTTAGATGTATAGTCTGAGATCTGTCTCTGGTCCTGGTCTTCAGCTCTCAGCGGAGTAGTGCATGTGACAGAGAGGGTGTCTCTGTCTCCCTATCTGGCAGTCTCACTGTGTGATTCAGCATGCCTCCTCCCTCTCTTCTTTCTCCATCTGTTTCCATTTTTGTTTATTTGGTATTTCCGAGCCCTGCCTGCCAGGTCACATGACTGTCAGGAGGCTGGAAGAAAGGTTGGGTCACTTGTTCACATCCAGACAGCAGTGCCCTGCACAGTGGAAGATTCCCATTGTATTGCAGTCTGATCCACTCCGGGCTTTACAGTCTGCTCACTCCAGCAGGCTCTGAACTTGTTCTTCAGACATCATCAGCAGAAAATATCTCTCCCAACGGTGCACCACAGAGTTTAAGAAACCCCTTTGATTCTTCAAATTGGCGAGTATCAGGAAGGAGCCCTGTGCTGTGTTGTTTTTCGGTGCGCCAGTGTGAGTTAATGTGCTCAAGGCTGACAGAAATCGGGAACGATTGCTCGTTAGTCAAGGCACAAGGCCACTGAGTGCTCCCTGGATTCAGCAACTAAAGACAGCAAGGATGGCTCACGTTAACTATCCAAGTGACATTTCATTGTGATTTTCTTAAATGGGAAAGGGGTGTGCTGCAGCTGTAATTAATTTAAGTGGACATGCTTTTTGGTGGAAGTAGTAGTACTATAATGTAGATCTGCAGAAGTAGGCGTTGACCCCCTGCAGCTTAAAGAATTGATCACTAGTATGTAGCTAAATGTGGTATGTTTAAGTAAAATAGGTAGAATGGGTATTATTAACAAGCAAGGACAATTTAACAATGTTTTTATTCAAATGTTTTTGTGAAATAACCTTGTTTCGGAGGTAGTAACACAGGGGCAACTTTTGTATTTGAAGCTGTAACAGTCAAACAAGCTCTCTTTAGGGAAGCCCTGGTGAAAGATTTGTGTATATTTGCTATAATTAATAATGATAATGGGTGAAAAAAACATCATTTTTGCAGAAGCAATCTGCAAGGAGGTATTCTTTACCGCACAGCTGCTCAATAATGAGGATGTGGGTTTTGAGAAGGCAACTCATTTTTTTCATGGGGTAGGAATGCAGTGTGCACAGTTTTTGTGTGGGAGCCCACAAAACGACATTCCTCCTGACCTAACGCATAAGGAAACAGTGATACATATGAAAATTCCTCTAACATTTAACTTCTTCTGGGAGGAGGATTGTAAGAATCCTTCTGGTAGGTTCTTCTTTTACCTCAAGTTTCATAAAAGACATAAAAGAGTGAAATCACTGTAGTGTCTGTTTGTGTTCTTGAAGAAAAGGCTTGTTCAGAATGAGAGCCAGCAAGTGGTTGTTCAGATCAGAACAGCCACAGTTGAGAGCAGAGGGTCTCACAGCCTCTTCAGCACCTCAGAGCGTGTCCAAGCCGCTGGTTTTCGGAAACATTTCCTCCCAAGGTGCTCTGCTTCAGTCTTGACTCTCCAGGAGCTAATATCTGCACAGCCACGGCAGTGCCTTCCCCCGTCTGACAGCTGGGTTTCTTGCCAGCTGCAGAGCTACTTCGCTGCCTGTGAGGAAGAGGCGCCTGCGATCCGGAACCATGACCGCGTCCTGCAGCGGCTGTGCGAGCACCTGGACCACGCACTGCTGTACGGGTAAGGGGAGACAGGAGGGGGCGCTGCTGAGCCCTGCTGACTCAGAGGCTGTAATGGCTGTGTCTGGTCCTGGAGAGCAGCCCCGCTGCAGGGCAGTACCCCTGTTGACGCATGCCTTGTATTTCATATTTGTTCACACCTGAGCACCTGCAGCCTGACGTGGACTCTGTTGTAACTCGACGTTGTTTCCTGTCCCTCTGTGTGCCGGTGCCAGGCTGCAGGACATCTCCTCGGGGTACTGGGTTCTGGTTTTGCACTTCACTCGGCGGGAGGCGGTCCGGCAGATCGAGGAGCTACAACATATTGCCACCAACCTGGGCCGCAGTGAGTCCCCCTTTCTAATAGTTTATTTGTTGTGGAGAGCTGACAGATTTTCACCCTTGGTAGACATTCAGGTCTTGGACCAAAGCTCATCTCCTCTGGCCCTGATGCAGCCCTCACTCGCAATGCACACAAACCCCTGCCAGGGGCTGTCAGTACAGCTGGGCTTTCTCATGCTTTCTGATATAATGCACAGGCTTCCACTATCAGGTTATTTTAATTCAGTTTCTTATAAATAGATATCTTTTGTACTTGCTTTTGGTTTATATTCCATCTTTGCAGTACCTTTACAGATTTGCATTGTTTTGTAAACCCTCCTTGAAGTGATGTTCCCGCTCTGCCACTCAGGTCGGGCCTGGCTCTACCTGGCCATGAGCGAGAGCTCGCTGGAGAGCTACCTGCGGCTGTTCCAGGAGAACCAGGGTCTGCTGCAGAAATACTACTTCAAGTGAGTCTTTGCCCACATCACTCCTGTCTCCCCTCCTCACAAACTCAGGATCTGAGATCCTGTCTTTCAGTCATTTCTAGATGAGTGGACTGCTGCACTTTGAGCTAATATATGATTCATGTACTCATAAATGACTTGGTTGCTGTTTGTGTGTGTTACAGGAACGCTCTGGTGTGCAGCCATGACCATCTCGCACTCTTCCTCACTCTAGTTTCCGGGCTGGAGTTCATTCGCTTTGATTTGGAGCTGGTAGGTATAAGCTGATCAAGATTTATTCTGTCATCAATTGTTTCACTCTGGGGAAAAAAATAAGGAAATAAGCTAAAAGAGACTAGAGCCCTGTGACCTAGCTGCGTCAGTGTACTGTGCACTGTGGGACGTGCACAGACGGTGGTCTTTCTGTGGGTCTGTTATTCATAGTTCCGAGAGGTTCCATGCTGTTGTCATCCTGGAATTTGAGGATTTGGAGTTTTAGAATACTATAGCAGAAGCGTATTTTAGAGTTGTGCTCTGGAATGGAACTTTCTATCCTATTGTAAAAGGCAAAATGCCAGGTTGCTGAACGTGAACTTGTGCTCAGTCTTGATGGGCATTGCTGAGGTTCAGCCTGTGGTGTTTCTTTCTTCCTCTTTCTCCTCTGTCGCTCTCTAAATTGTTCTTCTCCTTATATGTCAGTACTCATTGATGTTCTATCCCTTTTCTCTTTTCTCTGCATCCCTTATTGTTAATGTTGCTTATTGCTCCCCTGTGTTTTTATCCTGGTGCAGGACGTCCCGTATCTGGATGTTGCACCCTACATGCCAGATTACTACAAGCCTCAGAACCTGCTGGACTTTGAGGAGCGGCTGCCCAGCTCAGACAGCCTTTCCTTGCATTCCTTCACCTCGCTGACATCCACCAACCTGGAGTGGGACGACAGCGCCATTGCTCCCTCCAGCGAAGGTATGCGAGTGAGGGGGGCCAGGGGGCGCGGGTGATGACACAGTGTTCCAGGGTGAGAGAAGGTGGCACCAGAGCTGCCACCTGTCCATCCTTTGTGCTAGTTTTGATTTGCTCTTTTCCTTTTTTTACAGGTGGTTTGTCAGAAATGCTGAAAATGTTTATTTTATTTGATTAGATCAATTTGGTGATCAATATCAAAGTTTTGGTATTGATTTGTGGTATTGATTGCAACAAATAGTTTTCTCCTTGTCTGTTTTCACTGCAAGATGTTTTGTGAAATGTCATTTTGTTTGTTTGTTTTTTTTATCCCCAAATGAAGGTCAATGTCAGGACGCGAAGGGAGAGCTGGAGAGAGGCGGAGGGGGGGGCTGGAGGGGGTTACGTCAGGGTGGGGGCTGAAAGCAGCACTAGCATGTACAGCACATTGCAATCATGGTTACGAACGTCACCATCTGGGCTCAATTCCCCTGACAGCTTCTGCAGGAGCTGTGCGGGCAGAGCTATTCATTGACCTACAGCAGCGCTCTCCCCACGGCTCCTCGGCCATCTTCATGGAGGTCGGCACTCTCCTTCATGATGCTCTGGCTGGGTGGGCCAGGATGGGCTGAGGGAGGCAGCTCTGTTGCTTGTTGCCAAATTGCCTTTTATGTAAACCCAGGCCTTATCTTGATTTGACTGTAATTGACATGATCAGAGAAAGTGCTGGGAAGCAATTCAAATTGTACAATAAGAGCACTTAGTGGTTCCCAGCTAGAAAGTGCCCCGTCTATTCTGGTTTCGGTTTCTGTTGACCTCTGAAGTGTCACGCCCTTTGTTGCTGTTTTCTGCTGCTGAGCAGGAGACGTTGGAATACAATCCAGAGGGTCAGAACCAGTGACGTAAGGAACTGCTTAGTGGGATAAATTAATAAATAATAAATTAATGGAAAATTTAAAATTGTGACCCGGTGCCCTGCCTGCCTTCAAACATTATTTTTTTTTTTTAATACGTTTCTGCTGTCATTTTTCCATGCCTCCATTTTAATGTAGTCATGCCTGCCTTGGATGCTAACGTCGCGTTTTATCCCTCCTTTTTTTAGATTATGATTTTGGTGAGGTATTCCCTGTGATGCAGTCAATGCCCAGTGCAGACTGGGAAGGTGGGACATGGCTCTTTTTTTACCTAAACCCCCCCTCCCCCCCAGTGGTTGTCAAACTAAGGGGTGCAACAGTGTAGCATGTCCTGGGGTGTAAGGAAATCAAGGGAAACAGAAATGTTTTTAGAAGCACTGCAGTTAAAACACAACAATGAAGAGCTTCAGGTATATCTTATTACTACTGCAGGTTCCCACCGAGCAGTGGTCTGCACATTTGAAAGATTCTTCTTGGTGAAGGCTATGGTGACACAAGTTCTAACCATCTATTCTTGGTGTGCATGCTGATGTGTTAAAGCCCGATATGCATGGCACTAAACTAAGCCTGTCGTTTCAAACTGTATGTCAACACTGGTGAATATTATCTGTTTTCTCACCTCTGTTAACTTTCTTAGTGAACCTTGAATTTCTAGTGTAAGCTGATAACCTCTTAGTTTATTAGAATTTGTGCTGGCTTCTGACAGGGTTTTCTTGAAAATTACTATGGAGGAAAGGGCAGTTATACTGGTGATGTAAAATTTTAATGACTATTACATAGGGGGAAAAGCTATTTGACCAAACCAAATAGCAGCTCCAAAGTCTGTTACTTCAGTTACAGTGAAATGAAAGGTTCTAATTCTCATTCTTAGCTCCTTCCACAAAGGCCTTCAGTTCTCTCTTCACTATACCTGGAAGTTTACTGACTTAATGGAAACTAGTTCCCTTTATTGTGTTTGGGAACTCCCACATTTATCCCACCTGTGTTTGACTGACTCCAAGAAACTCCAGCTTTAATAACACAGGGAGTGTATGGTGGTAGCTGGGCTAGTTCTCAGTTCAGCTGTCACTGGTGTGTCACTGGTGTGTCACTGGTGTGTCACTGGTGTGTCACTGGTGTGTCACTGGTGTGTCACTGGTGTGTCACTGGTGTGTCACTGGTGTGAGTTGGAACAATCACTCAGGTATTCTTTAAGGATGTTACTGCAATTAATAATGGATATTAAAACATCTTTGATAACCTGAGTTTGCAGCAATCGGAAAGAGTTGTTCTTAATTCTAGAACCTGTTAATGGGTGTGGTGTCTTAAGTACTGTTTGTGGTTTGCACATTGTTCTTGTATTTCTGGATATGATTAGTTTTTAAAATGTTTATTGCAGTAAGTATGTTGTCAATTTGCAGTTTGAGCATGTGCTGTGAATATAGTCTAACTAACAACTGGAAGAACTTCATTTTATAATGCACACAACACCCTGCGTAATTAGAAAAAATGATCCAGTGCCTGGTACAGAAGCACTTGAAAATTACACTCTGGTGGCTCTCTGTTAAGACATCGTCACAGGTGCTGGGGAGAGGGACCTTATCAGACTAGTGGAAAATGGAAGGGTGGAGATATCCATAAAGTTTGACAACCACTGCCCAACCTCGTCCACTGGCTCTCTGCTTCCTGCATGCTCATGCTGTAGCACCATGCCTGTGGCAATGCCCTGTGCCAGAGCTTTGTCATAGGGGTGCCAGAGGACCTGTAGAGCCTTCAAGCTATTGGAGCTCTGCAGTCTCATGGCGTGTCAGGCAGCAGGGCCTCAAAGCTGGGGAATAAGAAGTAAGGAGCTGGTGACAGTGCGCTCTAATCAAGGACTGCTGATTGATTTTCTACATTTGTGGGTGCAGAGACAGAAGCCCTCCCCATCCTGCCGCCCCTGTCTGGGGTCCTGACTGCCATCCCTGACCCTGCAGTGGACACAGCCTGGTTGTGTTAAAGATAATTGTCAGTTCAGTATGGCTTCTGTTTTATTATTTTTAGATGACAGTTGTGCGTAGAATAAAAGATAAAATTTGCTTCTATAAAGAGAAATATAATTCCATGCAGGCATACTGGGACTGTAGCCAGGTTAACTCAGGGGGCTGCTGGGGTGCAGGCTGCAGCCACTCTGGGCTTCTTTTCTGTGGGTTTCCTGTGTTTCGGAGGTATTATTTTGAGTGCACCTGTAGTGTTGCAGGTAGGCTTGATCAGGGCTGTTCCTTCTGCTGTCTTCTGTTTCCTTTTACTGCAACTCCTCTACTGCTGGTCTGGGTCTCTTCACTTTCAGACACCAACAGGCTCTGGCACCTGTCTGGAGTTACTTCAGGGTTCTGTCCTTTCCTATGTTGATATGTCACCAGCTACTGGTGTTATGCTCCAGCAGATGTGATTTGTGCTGTTCATTTCAGCATTTCTATAAGGTGAAGGTGGAGCTGAACACAAGCTTGCGATACTGTATGTGGCTGCCCTTCCTGCTTTCCAAAGCTGTTACTGTCACTCAAACTTGCTCTCCAGTTCACAAGTTCATGTGGGCTGACAGGGCTCTTGCTCTTGGGTGTTTTCTGATGTGGTCCTGGCGATTTCTCTGTGCTGTCCACTAGGTGCAGGGATGTGTATGATGTTTAGACAGTTAATCTGAACTGGACAATATTTCTACCTCTAAATTCTTTTTTTATTCAATAATGAAATAGTTGACCTAGATACTTACTTATGACTTTTTCATTTCATTTGTAACATTTGGAATTTGACATAGATCCTGGAATGTTTTGTAGTGCCTCATACCCTCATTTCTAGAAGATTAATGCATTCCATTGTGTTTCTGAACCGTAATTAACTACAGTCATGTCAGTCACTCTAATGAGGTGAGATGGCATTTCCTCGTTTGTAATCACTCTAAGGAAAGCCTTATTCCTTACTCTAAGTGCAGATTTACCTCCTGGAGATCTGGATGTATTATAGATGCTACAGAGTTAAGACCTGTAGCATGCACGTTCATTTTCCTGTTCTTGTAAGCACCTGTGCAGTTACATTGAGTGGTTATTTTTCCTGCAAACGACCACACTGTAAGTAGTCTGTGACTGTGCAGAATTTCAGTTAAATTGAGTCACTTGCAAGTGTAAAGTCGACGGATGTGTTTCTCATGGCTGCAAGCTGGGAAAAGAGGACCTGCAGGCCGACTCCTTCCACCTGCCCTCTTCGGGCAGCAGGATCGCGGTCCTCCCTGACTGCTCCGCAAACCTGCGTGAGCCTGGGAGACTGCAGGGGGCGCTGTGCTGCTGGGAGCCAAGAGAGCCCTGCCTGATCAATCCCACGCCTTCCTCGATGGAGCTCAGCCTGTGGTGCCGTCCCTGGAGTAACACAATCGCAATGGGATTGTGACGGACCCAGGCTCGAACCCTTGCATTTGAGCAAGCACCTCTGCTGCTTGAGCCACTCATGTAAAGTGCTCTAAGGGGTCTCTTTAAAACTCCTTAGAAATTTGAAGCCCTGGTTTCCCTGCCTCAAGTGAAGTAGTATTTCCTACTTCTCTGTCTGAGAAGATCGATTATTCTGTCCTGTATTTAATTTTCACATTTCTGCACTAAACATGGGCTGGCGCTAACACTGTCAGTCAGTGCGTCTGTTACTAACCCTGCTTTCATAACGTGTGATATCTGTCCCCATAACGCCCGGTGAAATGTTAAAAGAAAATGTTATTCCAGTTCTGGGACTGGGCTCTGATAAATACACAGGCAGAGTTAAAATGAAGTCAAAGTTCAGATACTTGTGATGTTATTTTTGCTATTTCTCTGATGCTTTCAAGAAGAATTACAATTAATATTATTAAAAATAAAATATTTTCTATAAGACGAGCAGTCTGTATTTTAGTTGAGGCTTCATTAGTGCAGTTTACACTTGGGATGTCAGACAGGGATGCAGCTGCAGTGCCCTCCTGTATCTGACCAGAGGCTGTCTGCTACTCCTGTCTCCACGCAGAGGGAGACCTGACAGACCCAGCCAGCTGCCGGTCAGTGGCCTGTGAGCCGCTGGTCAACAGGGCGGCGACACGCAGCCCAACTCTGCGGATCAACCCTTTCAATGAGGACTCCGACACCAACCCTTCCACCGACACTACACCTGTGCACAGCGCACGCTGTGAGGCTTTCGAGGACGACGCAGAGAGCACTGGCACCGATCTGGAAGTCATCAGGTAAGGAACAGTGCCCCCTATGGATACTGAGCCACACTGCACTCTGGCACAGCTAAGTGGACCTGTCAGGGGCTAGTGGCATTAAATGCTGACACTGCATAGATGAGCTTTACGTGTATTGTTTACAAATCCTAAGCTCAGTCTACCTTTTCTGTTTTTTTAAATCCTGCCTTTTCAGAGATTGGTTCCTTCTGTTTTATCTTTATAGAAAGTATTTTGTGGCTTACTGTAACATGAATGACTGAAAATATGAGTCATTCCTTTGTCCACTACATCGCTCTGAGCACACCGGAAACCTAGAAACCAAATGAAAAAACTTGCTGTCTCTGATCAAGGAGTTAAACGTCAGCTGGTAGAGAAGGTGGGGATTTGTGTATTTTCATTGCTGGTGCCTATAAATGCATTGAAATTCATCTGATGCTTCATTGAAATGAATAAGGGTTGGTGTTTAAAATGGCTGCCTTATGCTCAAGCCAAGAAATGGGGAAAGTAGTAGACCTCTCTATACCTACATCCAATCCTGCACTTGCCTCCTGTTCCTGTGAGTGACGGCGCAGGGAGGCTGACAGTAACTCTCCCTGCAGGCTTGCCAAGAGGAGAAAGCCGGGCAGGAAGCGCCAAGGGAAGGGGAGGTTGTCCTCTGCGAGCACCAGCCACCTGCCTGTCGGACACAGGCCCCCAGAGCACGAAGGCCGGGGCAGTGGCGGGCCTGTGGCCGGGGCAGGTGGGCCCCAGGATGGCCCTCTGGGCTCAGGGCAGGACGGGGCCAGGGCAGAGGAGGGGCAGGAGGGAGAAGAGGAGGAAGGGGAAGATGAGGGAGAGGGCCTTCTGCGGCTTCCTGAGATGACGGACACCTCTATGGAGAGCGTAGGGCAGCCCCTGCGGGAGGTCATGGAGCAGCTGGAAGGGACTCTGGACTGCAAGACTTGGGAGCCCAGAGCGGGGGCCCAACCACCCCCGCAGCAGCCCTTTCGGAGCGACTCCGAGGGTGAGCCTCCAGACCCGCCCCCTGCCTCCTCTTTATCCTTGGCCCAGGAGCCCCACGCCCTGCAGGCCTCTCCGCCTCGCGACTTCTACCGCTTTACCCCAGAGAGTCCAGGCCCTGCTGCCACAGGTGGTGGCCACGATGACCCTGCAGGGCCTGGCCAGCCGGCGCATGTTCATGGTGGCCATGAAGCTGAGGGAGCGGGAGAGGCGCCGACAGGAAAGACACTCGGACTCCTAGGGGAGCGAGGGGAGGAGGAGGGACGGGCGATGCCTTTGCAGAACGGCTCGGCCCTGACGCCAGAGCTGCCCCTGTCTGGCCGGGAGGAGGAGGAACAGCCACCCAGCCCCTCGGAGACCAGCCATGCCGCTGAGTTCAGGTGCAAATTCAAAGTGTTTTCACACGGCTCGATGTTAATTTGTACTTTACTTCCAGTTTTCTCTTTATTTTAGTATTTTTATGTGATTTTTTTTCCCCTTTGAAATGTTGTATGTCGACATCTTAAGATTCAAATGGACACAATGATTTTAAATGTGTTAATTGCAGTTAAGTGATGGGATAACCACGTCAATTAAATTGTTAGACCCATTTGATCCTGTATTTGACAAAATGTTGTTCTCTGTTGAACTTTGTGAAGATCTAAAGTCAAAAGCAGAACGAGTTATGTGGAAGTTACTCAAATTAGCTGCATGTTCTCCTGTCTTTCGGCCTGTGATGGGGATCATATAGTAGTTTGTCAAGTTCTTTCCCTTTCTTCCTTTTCACCTAAAAAGGTCCTGCATTCCAAGGTTGTATGTGCGCATTATGATCTGTAATGTAAATACACTTTTGCTGTCGTCACATAAGGCACCATGTCTATAACAAACAACCCTACACCCTTTGGCCTCCCCTTAAATATTCTGATTCTCAGAGTGAGTATCTGCCCTCGATTGTATATGCGTTTGAGAACTGCTGGGATTTTATTAAAGGTTCGCTCGTACAAAGAGTTTAGAATTGTCTCTTACAATAGACAGAACCATATCTAACCTCACAAATAATCTTTTTAATTTTTTTTGGTTTTAAAATGCTATCTGTTGGCAACTGACATTTGAAAAGAGAGTCCCAGGCATAGTGATATGAAGATAGTTTTAAAAGGAAAATCACCCTTTTTCAGGTCCTGTTTTTAAGAGCATTTGATCCTCATGAAATTATTTTAAATTGTTCTTGATGGTATTTGCAGATAAGTCTGCCTCAGCTTGCAGTGTTGTGCATTAGCTTGATGTTTCTGATGTTCCAGAGTAAAAAAGCTGCTCTTGTTCTGTTCAGTTCTTTCAGACTCTGCAGTGAAAACGGCACTTGCCAAGGTCCCTCTCACTTTGACATGAGATTTTTACCGCTTTTTAATTTGTTTTTGAACCAAGGGGTCTCCTCAGTAACAGGAGGCACTATGGTCCTGAGGGTCACTGCTAGAGAAGTCGGCTCGTGCCAGTCAAACTCGAGCATTCGCTCGGATTGCAAAAGATTATTCTAACATCTTTGGCTTACTTTGTTAAATATGGCTCATGCTAATTATATCTTAAAAATTTTGTCCTGATTAAAGAAATGGTAATGAAATATCCAGCTCATAGTGTTGAATTTTTAGACAAGAGGTTGGCTACCCTAATTCAGAGTGTAATCAGTTACAGTTGGAATGTATTGGCAAGCGTGATGACGATCAGTGGTCACTGTATTAACGGACTGTTGTCTTGCAGGGTGGACAATAATCACCTGCTGCTGCTGATGATCCATGTGTTCAGAGAGAATGAGGAACAGCTCTTTAAGGTAAAGGGAAGAGATTTCGTTTAAGTGAACAGAGGCGCCTTTTACAGATCTGTAGAAACATACGGTATGAGCAATGTTTTCATTAGGAAAGTTCTCATTACTAGGGTGAATTAGGCTTAAATGTGTTTTTCTTTCATTCTGATGAATTGGGCTTTGGTAGGGGAAAAAAAAGTCTTTCTAACCCTGGGCTTGAGTTACTGTGTTAACACGTGGAAGACAAGATAAGATCACTTTATTATATACAATTTCTTGCATTTGGAATTCATCTTTTCACATACCCCAGCTTGCTCTCCATGAGATACAGACACACAAACATGTAGAGAGAAGCTTGGGGTCAGAGCGCAGGGTCAGCCATTGTACAGCGCCCCTGGAGCAGATGGGGTTAAGGGCCTTCCTCAGGGGCTCAATGGAGTAGGATTCCTCTGCCGGCCGTGGGATTTGATATGATTTGATAGATAGTACTTGAATTTGGAGTTACAGATCTTAACGGCAATGTCAGTGCTTAGCACATGTAAAGTTCATGTGTTTCTTTGCAGATGATTCGGATGAGCACAGGGCACATGGAGGGAAATCTACAGCCACTGTACCTCCTGCTTACAGACTGCTACATCTACTTGCTGCGGAAGGGTAATGGGAACTATCTGCACTGGCACTGACTATTGACTAAAGTATCACTTTAATGTGATGGGACCTTCACTAAGGTGGGGGTTCTTCTCCACAGTTCTCGTTAAATTCATAGACTTTAGTCAATAGAAGGGTATAGTCACATAGCTTGTTTCCTGTTGACAGGAGGTGATAGCAGGACTGGTATGATGGATTTGTGTCATACTAGTCATAAAGAAATCAGTAGTATCCCCGCAGTCAAGAGACAGCCAAGGACATCTACAATCCAATTGAAATAACCAAGAAGAAATGCTCTGAAAACTTTGGTGTTGATTAAGGAAGACAATAAACTAGAACTACCAGCATAGGCTGCGATCCCTATGTGTTAAAAAACAAACTTTTTAATGATCATATGTGGACAGAATTCTATGTTGTTTTACCAGCATTGAAGTGATGAGTGACTGCTAAACCACCACTCTGATTTGAGTTATGAGATTCTTCGGCATAGCCATTCCCAGTGGAAGTATAGTTCGGAAAATATAGGCCTTTGGTAGATCCCTTATTTTAGGTAGACAAAAGAATTTCACCTTTGGTCAATAATAGTGAATCATTCATCCAGCATTTCCTCGTGGGGGTAGCCTAAGCCTAACCTGGCAAACAGAGGGCGAGAGGTGGGAAACATCTTGAACCGGATGCCTGTCCATAGTAGGTAAAATAGAGAATCTGAGGCTTCCAATTAATGATTGAGCATGAAAGACTGGGGGGTTTTCAAGGATCCTTACCAAAGGGAGCTAGATCTAGAGACGACATATGGCAGCCTCGGGAGGATGGTGTAGACAGCTCTGATCATCATTGTGACCCTCAGGTGAATACAGATGCTGAATTCTGAGGAGACAAGATGTAATTTATATTGTATTATTGTTACTACTATTATTAATATGCTGCAGCTCTGGACTGCAACCAGAGCCCCACTACTTCTACAAAACAATTGTGTAGAATTCCAGAACTGCAGCAGTGATCATGCAACACAATAACTGAAACAAAAACAGATCACATTACAAGTTTGCATAAAAATACCACTGGTGGAATGAAGGTGTACTGCCAGTCCAAAGCACATACGGTATTCTCCACTGGCAACAGGCAGTCTCCTGTGGGGCCAGAGGTTTAAGTAAAGAGGCCTGTAGCAGCACAACTGGGCCAGGATCAGGTGACAGTGGTCACAGTCCTCCTGGGCCCAAGAGGCAAACAGTGAACCAGGAACTGTAGCAGTATCCACAAATTCCACAGTGGTGGTCCCTGTTAGCCAGGGAGCTGGTGCTGGATGCAGGACACCGTGTGGGGGCACAGTGAACCAGGGCTGCCCTCTCTGAGCCGGACAGTGAGGGAGCTCTGGAGTCGCACAGGAGGAGCAGTGAAAGGGGAGAGGCGAAGGGACCCAATTGCTGGGGAAAAGAACTGAAAACCACTGATGGAAAAAAAATGAGTAAACCACGGCAGAGAAATGGCAGCCAAGCTCTGCCAGCACCTGGCACCCTCACACCTGGCAGGATTCTTGCTCTCTGTACATCACTGTCCTCAGTGCTCACCCCTCTCCCCAGTGAGGCTCCTGCCCCAGAACCTTTTGCTTTTTAGATTTCTTTTTGTCAGCACTTGTCAGTTAATGGTTGCAAAACATAACTACAAACAGCCTGACCTTGCTGGAGAGCAGCAGGGCAGCATGGTGCAATACTGATTGCTGACCGATGTTCTTACTTTCTTCGCTGGAGAACACACTTCTTATAGCCATGCCAGACATCCCATGCACTTCCTTAGGAAATAACTCTTTGTCCTGGCTGGCAAACTTCATCTTCTGCTGAGTGACTGTCATGCTAACTCTTTGAACACATATCCCCAGTATCAGAAGGGCTAGGGGTATCCCACACTGGGTTAATAAGTGATTTTCATTTCAGGAGCAGCAGAGAAGCCTTACACAGTGGAGGAGGCTGTGTCTTACAACGAACTGGACTATATCTCTGTGAGTGGTGGGCAGAATGCACAAAGCACTTAGAAATGTTCTATGATGGGAGAGTGCCAAGACAGTCAGGGTAGCTTCTCTCTAGAAGTGACTGATTGATCAGTATTCCCAGCTTTAATGCTGAGACTTAACCTGTGTGTTTGTGATGTGTTCATGGTTTCTCTTTTCTACAAGATCCTACCAACAACAGTTTTATATTTTTTGCATTTAGATTTGAAGCACATTTTAGCAGTGGGTCGGTTTCTGCTTGAGAGGTGCTGTCAGCCAGAAGATTTTGAAATGCCTATGTACATGATCCTTTCTGCAGTCTGCTGGCTCAAAGATCAAGGCATGTGCTCTGTGTGGTACATGACCATGTCTTTTCAAAGACTATGGCATCTCCGTCTTCTCTTCCAGGTGGGAATGGACCAGCAGACTGTCACCTTGGTTTGCACTAACAGACGCAGGCAGTTCCTCCTGGACACGGCAGACAAGTCCTTGACAGAGTGAGTCCTGCACTCCTGACTCTTATAAACTTTTCTTTCATTTGCTTCAGTGTGTGGCTTCTTGCTTTTTGTTTTTTATGCTCATTGTTCAACTGCTTTACTGGTTTCTTCCTGGAATTTGTACTTACATTTGGTTCAGTTTAACCGCGTCTAGGTTTCCTAACCCTAACGGGGTTTCTCTTTGCCGATCTCTCAGGTGGTTCCTGGCCTCCCTGAAGTCGGCCATGATCAAGGGCTGTCGGGAGCCCCCGTACCCCTCTGTGCTCACAGATGCTACTATGGAGAAGCTGGCCCTGACCAAGTTTGTGGTACAGGAGTCGCACTGTGAGGTAGGTTGGTTACTGGTACTCTCAGGTCAGTCGGACTCCTAATAGACACTGTCACACAGATTAGAAGACTCTCGTGAAATCTCCTGGAAACAGTCTGTGCTTGCTTTTTTCTTGGGATTTTCAGTTGTTTTTTCTGTGTTTGAGCACTGTAGGCATCAGAGGTGTGCATCAAGCTGTACTCGCTGGTACACTGGGAGGATCCCCTTGATACATCCGGGGATCACGATGCTGGACTGCACAACCACCCTGACAGTTCTGTGGTCAAAGAAGGGCCTCTTCTATACCGTGCTGGAACCTCCTATCTTGGCAAGGAGGTGTGGAAGAGCTGCTACCTGGTTCTGAGGTAAATATAGTAAAGCCAGCTGGTCCTCAGGTGACTCTGAGGTAAAAAATGCTCTGACTTGTTTTCATACAAATATGTGTTGTCCTTACCCAGTTGCCCATGGTGTGGAGTGCGTGTGATATCATGGCTCCCAGTGCACAGTAGTCTGATACAGGTTTTTCAGGCTCCTCAATCTGACTCCCTGTACACAGCTGTTGTCTTAGTTTGTGCAGCTTGTAAATGAACCTGCAACTCAAAAACATGAAGTGGATTAAACTAATGGGCACCTTCCCTGAGCTCTGCTTACTTTGCTGTCTTGCCTTGCCAGCAATGGGATATTGTTCCAGTACCCTGAAAGGACAGACGTGACACCTCTGCTCTCTATTAATATGGGGTAAGACTGCAATGAGGCCCTCAACTACAAGCAATGTCCTCGCATAGGTCCTCCATCTTTGTGTTATGTCTCTCTCTGCATAGTCTTTTATTTCTTACTTTTTTAGGTATTGATATTCCATATTTTTGTATTGATACAGAAAATGAATTACAAAAGTAATTCTTATTGTAGAAAAGGGTAACAAACAAATACAAGTTAACTTTAATCCCAGTACTCCTCTTTCCCCCCAGTAAAATAGGAAATTTCCCACATGAAGCTTACACATCCAGACCATACCCCTACTACGTCATACAGCTGTGTTCAAGCTCCTTGTCTCAGTGTGAAACATCTGTCTTTCTGATTCTCTCTGTCTTCTCTGGCTCCAGGGGGCAGCAGTGTGGGGGGTGTCGGCGTTCCAACACCACAGAACAACTCCACTCGTTCCAGGTCATCCTGACGGAGCGCCCCCCTCTGGAGCTCAGTGCAGAGAATGAGCAGGACATGGCTGACTGGATGCTGTACCTGTGCCAGTCGGTGTCTAAAGGGGTAAGAGCTGTGGGCAGAGTGGTCGTCTAGCAGTATCCCAGGCAAAGCCCAAATCTGGCCCTGCTCCTGCCTGTCATTGTTCATGGGTGTTCCCAGATGCTTCAGGTCAAACAAGAACATTAGAATCATATTCAACATAATGTTCAGTAATTAACCATTGAAATGTTACTTTTCACACAAAAATCTTTTTTCTGAATGTATCTTCTCTGATTTTAAGCACATGTTGAAACTGTTGATCTGGAGAGGTGGTGTAGGATTGTGGGTTATGCTTGATGCCCAGAGAGGTTTTTCCATGAATAGTCTAGCAGTATGGGTGTGGAGCATTATTGACACTTTTTAATTAATCTAGATTTATTAAAGAGTATATTCAAAGTTTAAAATATTGGCAGTTCTCAGTTTAAACAACAGATCTGTTCCTGAAAGATGCGGCATAGCTCACACATGTAACTTTAAACAGAGTTTTGCTTAGTAATACATGTAAACAGTTAATCAATTTCAAAATTGTATTTTAAAATGTGAAGGGAATACTGTTGTTATGGGTGGTAATGAATGATGTGGGAAACACTGAAGTTGTGTCCACAGCACAGCTATTTTCATATCTTTTACTCCCAGTGAGCATTTTAAATGCTATTTATTTTGATGTCTTGTAACATTTTTAATTTTAAATTAGTGAATGTTAAAGTTGACTTAAAAAAAAATACTTTATTTTATTTTCAAATTTCTTACACTGAATTTTGTTATGTTTTTTTAATGCAGTACCTTTGATTTATGCTCTTACCGAGTTTATTTTAAATGATAACAATAAAAAGACAAGATGCAGACTAAGACCGTAAAGAGGTGCTGAGTAAGAGCGAGTCCATGGGAGAGCTCTGAGACGGGCTGTGCCCAGCTGTCTGTCAGCCGAGCTGCTCCTTATCTCTGTGTGCAGCTCGGTCGCTCTGCCACGTGGCTGGCTGTGCCAACGTGTGTTTAATTGAGAACTCATTTCTTCTAAATTAAGATTTATTGTATATTCTTCAGGCTTGTTGAACCAGAAATGAGCAAATTAAGAGCTTGTAAATTGATACCTACCTGTACCTTTCTAAATTCTTTCCTTGAAAGTAATTAAAACATTTTTTTCTAAGTATCCTGCACCCTGATATGCTGATGGTCAGTTTTACTCTCTTCCTGTCAGGTTGTCCCCCAGGATGCAGCACCCACCCCATGTATCCCCTGCTGCCTTGTGCTGACAGACCGGAAGATGTTTGTGTGTCATGAGGACTGCCAGACAAGCTTCTTTCGCTCCCTGGGCAGTGCGGAGCTGGCTGATGTCAGGGCAGTGAGAGTGGAGAGTGATCGCGAGTACTGTGTCATAGTGAGTCTGTCTGGCTCTAACCTAATGCTAACCTACAGCATTTTACTCTTTGCTTTCTATAGTGATACAAAGCTCATTTTGGCAATTCTTTAGTATTGTAAAAAGGAATCCTGCTTTTGTTTGACTATATTTCTGTATATTTAAAACATTTCTGTGATGTCACTGTTACTGAGTCCCTTACCACAACAAACTACCAAATGCTCAAGAGAGAGTATTATCTGTTTAATACATTCATGATTGTATGTAAAATAAAAGTTCAATCCATTAGGATGTACATTTTCTGGCCTATGCTTTAGTTTTCCAGAAGGTGTCTGTAAAGTTCCTCATGAAAGACTTATTAATATATAGGCAGCAGGCATTCAAGAAAATGTGTGTACTTCGATAAAGAACTAGCTAATAGTCAGAAATCACACAGATCTGCAATAGGACATTGTTCTTAATCCTCCGTTCTGACACACTGGCATACACTCTGGTGTAATAATTAAACCAAAGTTTGCAAAATTTGCAGATGCAAATCGGGGATTATTACACACTGTTGAAGCTGCAAAGGAACTTCATTTAGACAGAATGCAAAAGATGTGCAGAGTAACATACAGGTGGCAGAACAAACTATAAATGCAAGATGGTGTGATGTGCTTAGGGCTGTACTAGTTCTTTTGCAATAGAGATCATATCTAGCAATGAATTATGTCATTGCCATTGAACATGGTACCATTAGCCTGTACAGGCCAAAGCCAGGGTTAAACAAATGGTTCAAGCTGACTGTTCCTGTATGTCCTAAAGTGAAAGCCTCACGCTTTGTTTTCTACCTCTCCTCCCCTTGCACTCTGTCTGGATGCAGGAGTTTGCTGAGGACAAGAAACAGTTCCTGCCACCCTGGGTACTGTACTTCAGCTGCAGTGTGGAGAGGGACCGGGTGCTGGGGGCGCTGGAGACCACCTGGAGAGAAATCTTCCAGGTGAGTGTGCTGAACAGACAGAGAAGCAATCGGTTATCGATTGATGCTTTTGTAAATAAAATTAAATTATTCAATCTGCCTTCATTTGCATATAGAATCCATTTTAAGGTCTTTATTATCCTATTTCTGATGCTCTTTGTGTTCTCTCTCTTGGCTTGTATGCTTTTCGTTCGGTTCTTTCTTGTGGCTGCATCTCGGATCCGCCTTCTGGCTCAGGTGGTGCTGCCCCGGCAGGAAGTGTTGGACCCTGCCGTGCAACAGAAGTGCGGTGATGCTCTTTCTCTGATCAGGAGCGCCTGGCAGCGCAGTGATAGCCTGAGGAGAGGACGCTCGGAGAGAGAGCCCTGGTGCTGAGAGGCACAGGAGCTGCAGGTGGAGATATCCGGCTGCCGTTTTAATGAAGAAAGAATTCAGACTCGGCAACTGAACAGCCTGTGAGAAAGGTGTCATGTTCTGGAGGAGTGAACTCTTCCAGCCCTGTGACTGAGCAGACCTCTGAGATGCAGACTTGCGGAAGCTCTTTGGACACAATGCCTGAATTCACTAATTCTGTTGACCTTTTCTGTTTGTGCCTCACCTGAAAGGCCTGGAGCGGGACACCTGACCGTTGGAGGGGCAGACCCTTCCCGAGCAAAGTCTCTGGAACATGGACACAGACTCTGCAGCTTTTAACTCCTGCTTTTATTTTGTAACTTTTACTTCATGGCAAGTGTGTTCCAGACGAATGTCTTGTTTAAGCTATTGTCTCGCGTCTCTCTCAGTTAATTTTATCTGAAGAGACCATGTGTTTGATGTCTGGTCAGTGTTTCATGTTTTTTTAAAAGTAATTCAGCTTTTATTTTAAGGTACTCTTTTGAGTTAACTCAGGCTGCATTTTTTACATATCACTGCATTGCGAGGGGAATGTCGCTGGTGGACGCAAAATATTTTGGTGTCATTCTGAAAGTGAGGCTCATTTGCAGATGGGGTCCAGCAGGAAATCTACAATATTTGTTAGACTTGCCAGCGGTGGGGTTAGGGTTAAAAAAGATCATTTGATCTGTTTGATAAATGATGTGTTGAATGTTTGATCTCAAGTGGTAGCTGCTTAATTCTAGAAACTCATCCTAGGCTTTTTCCTTTAATAATCTCAAAAGTTATCTTTAGCATCTTTAGCCAATGGATGGATAATTGCACCAGACCTCTGTACTGTAAGTACTGATTATTAATTGGAAGATATTCAATGATTAAACCAATAGTTATTAATGTTACACACAAGATGTGACTGTCGGGCCGCAGACTGCATTGGGGTTGAAGAACTGGATGAGTTTCTTAACTAATGAAAGACTAAATGATTAAAGTTGCTCAGGATCAGGACTGACCTTCCTTTGATTATATTTTTATGGTAGTTTTAATCCCTATTTGTGCCTGAAATTTAAGAGATGTTAAAGCCAACTTCTATTTTTTTTTCTTTTGGCTGTATGTGAAGTGCCTAAAAAGTCATCACTGTTTTTGGGCCAATTGTCTGGGGTGTACATATTTATATTCATGTTCTGATGCTAATTTCACAGCACTTTTTTTTAAACCGAAGAACATTTTGAAGCATTTAAGCAACATCGCCCAGCTTTATCGTTCTGCTTTCCTATTATGAAAACCTGCTGAGATGTGAGATATCATGCTCTGGTGCTTGGAGTGGGGGCAGTGCAGGACAGTTGCCTGAAGCTCACACTCCAATGTCCTGGCACCCACTTGCTTGAGGGTTTATAAAACTCACTGAAACTGCATATTTATCTCGGACCTGCTCTGTTAAGAGGTATTGACAGTGGAATCACAGGTGTACATGGTAAATGATGTTGGTAATAAGATCTCTTGTTTATTGAAATCTCATGCAGCCTAGACAGCAGTGGTTAAGACTTGCAGTGAATGAAGACATGGGGTATGAAGACTTATTTCTGCGACACAATAATTGGGGGAATTAAGTTACAGTACTTATATATATTTTTTAACTTTACTGTTACTCTAAGGAGATGAAGAACCATACGTGTTTATGATTTAACTTGAAAAAAGCAGACTTATTTGTGCTGCTATGGGATACTTTCTTCATCTAACATGTTTACAATACTTAAATAAAAATGATAGGCCTAATGTAAAGAACTAGACATCAGAGTTTGACGTTTTTAATTGAAGCGTGTACTGAGGGTTCCTGGGACAGCCTTGCCACTTGGCCTTTTCTGTTCTGCTGAAGTTGTCCAAGTTGCAGTTCTATGTTCTGGTATTTTACATGCCACTTGTCTTTGTCCTAGTGCAGAGCTGCGATTAAGCAGCTGCTGTATGTAATGTTTGAACCCCACCTAAACATGTTCACGGACAGGTAATGAAGAATTGTAAATGTTTTTGGCTTGAAATTTTGTGAACCTTTTAGCAGTCTCCTGCATTCAGACTGCTATCGCCTACGGAGTAGCAGCTTTGGCTGTTCATCGCACGGCTTTAATGTACCGACCCATGGTTAGTTGTGTGATCTTCAGATGCAGGGTCTGTGAAGTATTATCTGGAGCCAGTGGAAACTGGTGCAGGCTGGCAGACTCAGGGTCCCCCCTTGCGCCTCAGCGCGCATGTGGTCCAGGCCAGCACTGCAGGAAGCAGAGCCTCTGGGGAGCCAGGAAACTGCGGGTCCAGTACTTGGAAAGGTCATTCTGTGTGTGAGAGTATTTATCCTGGAAAGGCATTTGAAAGAAATAAAAACTGATGTGAAACAAGCTGTGGACTACTTTTGATATTTGAAACTTTTCTCACTCAATAGCCTATAAATATATATTCTTGCACATAAAATTACAGTTGCTTACATTACAGTCATGGATTCATGTTTGACTAATGTGTGTAGTTTTATAAAAAACGTTGTATTTAATGACGAAAGGGTTTACAGTACAAACAACATAACCAAAACAGGAATAAAAATTCCCTTCATCCTTTCCTTCATATGTGGCTGCTTTCTCCAGCTATTTATATAATGTCTAATTTATATCTATAAAAATCTTTTTCCAGGTTATATTGTTGTGATAGATCTTCAAAGATTTTCAGATGGTCTTTTCTCATCATAGTGCATGTTGCCGTGTTCCCTTTCATAGCCCAAATCTTAAACTGTGTCAGATTTCCCAGAGGGGAAATCTGAATTAGAAACTATCCATTTTAATAGTTTTACCTCTCTCTCCAAGTCACAAGTTTTTATGATCTTAAACCAGATAACAGAAATTACAGCTTTATTCCAAGAGGATGGTAAATGCCCTCCACCTCTTATCCAGTGGCAAGTGGATAGGAGCAGGGGAGCCAACTGTTTTTGAATGTCTTGTAAAATTCACTTGGAAAGCCATCTGTCCCTGGTTCTTTATTAGATTTAAGAAATAATATTAATTTCCATCTCATTTATTACTCTAGTTGCACCAGTGATGTAGTGGTATCATGCAAGATTCCCATTCTTGTGACCTGGGTTTGATTCCCGGCTGGTGCATAAAAAATGATGTTGTTTGGGGCGGAGCAGTGGCTCTGTGGCTATGGATCTGTGCCTGTGGCTAGAAGGTTGCCGGTTCAAATCCTGCAGCCGGCAGAGGAATCCTACTCCACTGGGCCCCTGAGCAAGGCCCTTAACCCCAACTGCTCCAGGGGCACTGTACAATGGCAGACCCTGCTCTCTCCCTGTCTGTGTGTCTCATGGAGAGCAAGCTGGGGTATGCGAAAAGATAATTCGTACTGCAAGAAATTTTAAAGGGTTAATAAAGTGATGTTAAAGTTTAAAGTTAGTTAAAACAGATGTAAAGGCGTATCGACAATTTCTACATGCAAGAACATTGAAGCATGTATGGACCTTATCAGCATCTAAATTGTTTAATCTATTTTCATAAAATGTACATGTATTATTGCATGTACCCCTGACAATACTCTTAATATGTTATATATAATCGTGTTTTTTGTTATAATTAAATATAAAAAAGACGCGAGTCGATAATGTCAAAAGGAAGTCGCCCGCAGGGGATATACATCCAAATCAAAACAAAATTTTCTCCCCTCACCAATATTTTGGAAGAAAAAGACCCCAACTTCTTCAGCACTTAAAAACACATGCGATCTGGTCGCCATTTTGCCGACCCCCCCAGGAAATCTAGTCTCTATAGTTCTCTGGGCTGCACTGTTTTGCAGATTTGATTGAACATCAGATTTTTTTTATTACAATTGCAGCGTATTTATCGTGTCATGGATTTATGTCTCTCTTACAAGACGGACTCGGCAGGAGCTGTTTCTTGCATTCGGGAGTGAAGCTGGTCTGGAAAGAGACCCGCGTTTGAACAGTTTTACAGACGGAAGAGCAGATCTTCAGACTCTTTCTAAATGGGACAATATGACAGCGGTGACGACCTGATCTTTCTTTACCTGTTGAACCTGTTTGTGTAAAGAACATAGTATTATGCACTCCTGATTGTATTTTTTTCCTTGGTAGAAGTAATGCGCTTCCAAATGGAAGAGAGTCAAATCTTAAACACATGAGGGCACGTCTCCAAACTATTACTAAATGTCACAACATGAAAGCTGTACGTACCTTATCTTTATTTGCCTGTATAATGTACCCCGGTGATCTGTAATGTACTCTTGTGTGCATTGAATGGCATTTTTATTATTGCAATATAAATGTTAAAGAAGAGAAAACACAATAAGGTCGAATTAATCAACAACGTGAGCTGACTAGCCATTAAACAAACTCTCCAGCGGCGTCTAGAGTTCGGTAATAACTACCTGCCCTGAAATACGGTTTTCCAGGAGACCGCAGTGCTTTTAAAAAAAATGCATAACAGAATAACAAAAATTACAATACAAACAAGAGTACACATAACAGTTCAAGACAAAAAAATCGTCAGGGGTACATATTACAACATAAATTCAAGTTATTAAAAAAGATTAAACATTAAATAAAAAATTGTCCGCACCGCTTTCATATTTTTGCACTTCGAAATAGTCTGCAAATACCCCCTTACATCCATTTTAAAATGCTCAAACAAAAGGTTCTTTCCAGACCACTTCATTTTATGTATATAATAACTTTCCATTATAATAATTAAATTCATTACAAACGATATTTTAGGAGCCCACAATGCTTGACAAGCAGAGAGCGGAACCACAGCATCCTGAGCCGCAGCTCCACATCGACCTCAGCGACGGACCGGCTGTGCGCCGTCGCGCTAATTATGCGTCAGATCCAGTTCCGGCGCAGCTATGAGACGTACAATAAAGGCGTGAGCAAACGGGCTGTATCCAATCAACGCAGGAGTCGCGGTGTTTATGTTTAGGCCGCGGCTTTCGCCCAATGAGCGCAAAGATCCCAGAAGTCAAGAGAGTGACGCAGGGCCTGTCCAATCACCGCCGTTGGCTGGGGGTAGGCGTGACTGTCTTGTACATTGGGTGAGTGACACGGCTTTTGGCCAATCACCGTGGACTTCCGTGTTCTTCCACGGAAATACCGCCCTCAATTTGAGTGACTCGGCTCTAAACCAATCACCACGGATTTCCTTGTTCGCAGTGAAGTTACCGCCCTCATCGTGAGTGAAGCGACACTAGGCCAATCACCACGGATTTACCGGTCTCAGCTGAGCGTCGAAGCTTTTGTCCAATCGGCGCCGAGATTTCGGCAGGAGGCGGGAGGGATACGGCTCTCGTCCAATCACAATTTTAATTCCAAGACTTTACTGAATTACGGCGGGAGGTGACACTTCCGAGAAATGTCCACTGGGCGGCGACAGAGATACACGAGTCTATGGAGGTGAGTCTTAAAGCGCTCTTGTGCAGAGATTGGAAATCAATACAGATGATAACTATGACTTTTGTGACAGCAACTCTGAAAGCTAATTTAAAGAAGGAAACTAATATTAACATTACTATTAAAGAAGTTAAATAATGCTACATTTAAACGAATTGAAAGTAATATGAAAATATTGTTTGTATTTTTTTAAATATGATATTTGCACGATATAATAATTAATGAAATGGTGTGGGAGGAGAACCATGTTTGAACAGTTTCAAACAAATGTAAATGCGTCTGTACAGACAATTTGAAACATGTACGGACCTTATCTGCTTTTGTTTACTATTAAACAAGATTACGTTTAATCTGTTTTCATAATATGTACATGTATTATTGTATGTACCACTGAGAATACTCTACGTTATATGTATTCTTGTTTTTATTGCATGTATTGTTGTTATAATTAAAAATAAAAAAAGACGCGAATCGATTACATCAAAAGGAAGTGGCCCAAAGGGCTTAGGGGAAATGTAGTCTCTATAGTACTCTGGACTGTGCTTCCCACGTGTTTCGGGGATTTGATTGAACATCAGATATAATTATACAATTTCAGCGTATTTATCGTGTCACGGATTTCTTTGTCTTTCTTACAAGACGGACTCGGCAGGAGCTGTTTCTCTCTGGAGTGAAGCTCTCTTGGGAAGAAACGAGCAAAGTCTTCAGACTCTTTCTAATTGAGACATCATGACAGCTGTGCCAACATGATCTTCATTGACCCGTTGAACCTGTTTGTGTAAAGAGCAGGAGTACTGTGTACCCCTATTGTGTTATGTGTACTCTAATGTGTTTTTTTCTGTTTTCTATTTTTATTTCACAAGTCGGACCCGGGCAGTAGCCTGTGTCTTCAGCGCTCGTCCTGCCTAGGTGATAATAATAATAATAATAATAATAATAATAATTGCTTACACTTATATAGCGCTTTTCTGGACACTCCACTCAAAGCGCTTTACAGGTAATGGGGACTCCCCTCCACCACCACCAATGTGCAGCATCCACCTGGATGATGCGACGGCAGCCATAGTGCGCCAGAACGCTCACCACACATCAGCTATCAGTGGGGAGGAGAGCAGAGTAATGAAGCCAATTCATAGAGGGGGATTGTTAGGAGGCCATGATTGGTAAGGGCCAATTGGAAATTTGGCCAGGACACCGGGGTTACACCCCTACTCTTTTCGAGAAGCGCCCTGGGATTTTTAATGACCGCAGAGAGTCAGGACCTCGGTTTTACGTCTCATCCGAAGGACGGCGCCTGTTTACAGTATAGTGTCCCCGTCACTATACTGGGGCATTAGGACCCACATGGACCGCAGGGTGAGCGCCCCCTGCTGGCCCCACTAACACCTCTTCCAGCAGCAACCTTAGTTTTTCCCAGGAGGTCTCCCATCCAGGTACTGACCAGGCTCACACCTGCTTAGCTTCAGTGGGTTGCCAGTTGTGAGTTGCAGGGTGATATGGCTGCTGGTTAGGGTTAGGGTTAGGGTTAGACTTGACTTAGATAGACTTGGCACAGAAACAGAACCCACTGCCGTCGTGTCTGTGGGTTTCTTTGCTCCCCTGTCTTGTTTGCAAACTTTTTTCCTGTGTTTATTTTACTTTGTTAAATAATATGTTGTTGCCAGAGCAACCGTACTACAGAAATTGTTGCAGGAGCGGGTCTGACCTCCAGCACGTAAACAGCCGACGTTTTAAATCTAATCGGCGAGGAAAACAGGAGCTGTAGCTCAAAACTCGTTGTCAGGACCATCTTTGTGGATATTACATGAGTGAGGAAGAAACGTTGAGAAGCGGAGCCGGTCGTGTGTCGCAGGCTATGGGACAGGACTGTTAGGGAAACACGCAGCAGGCGGAGAAATATCAGTGCTGGACACCAGACTCACACCGCTGGGCTCACCGGAGTCTCCGGTCACAACATTATCTGCAAGTGGATGTGAAAAGGTGAGAGACGGCAGCGCAGTGCGTGGTCTGTGTGGAGTTTGCATGCTCTGCCCGTGTTCCTATGGGTCCAGTTTCCTGGGGTCTGTCTGTGTGGAGTTTGCATGCTCTGCCCGTGTTCCTATGGGTCCAGTTTCCTGGGGTGCTATCTGTGTGGAGCCGACTAAAGCAGTGACCTCCTTTCTCTACAGATTTTTTTCTTATTCGGATGGGATCATCTACAAACTTAATTCCTTTCACACAGTCAGCAGTAGATACACAGTTGTTAGCATAGGAGGAGTACAGAAGAGGTGACAGTGCCTCCATTCTTTGTAAAATTACAGGTTTCTCTGGACTGCAGTCCTCTTGCACTCTGCTTAGGATGTGCTGTGCTGTTCTCTACAACATAAGACCCTTTGTTGGAAGGAATGGGAAGCTATAGGCAGAATCCCAATCTCTGATACATCTAATCAAAACAGTAAGTTCTTTAAAACAACTAAAAACATTGTCATCAAATTAAAACTAATTTGCAAGTCATGGTGCACCACTTAAAACTGCCAGAAAAAAAATCCCTGATCGTATCCCAGTTGAGGAGAAAGCCAGGGCTGCAATGCCAACCAGTCCGTCACTCCATGTGTCCCGACACACGAGTGAAAACCTTTCCTGTTCATCACCTGTCAGGTTTCAAGTCAGAAGGATGGGCGTCTCCAAGCCGGTCTCTGCAGCTGAGGCTCTGAGGAGCTCCTGACAGACACGAGTGGAGCTTCGCTTTCAACACCACTGTGGTCAGTAAAGGTTTAATATTCTTAAACACGAGAGCTGGAGTTTCTCTGAACGTTATCTGCATCACAGCAGCTATGTTTCATTCACACTGGATCTCACAACACACACAAACAGTGCAAGTTAACATGACCTTAAAAATACATATCGTATTGCATAATATATTTGTAAAGCAACCCGAAGGCACTGGTTTTACATGTGTCGCCGTGATGTGCTGTAGAGTGGGACTGCTAGATGATGGATGGACGAGTCATCCCTTCCTGCAGATGCAGTACTTTGACACCAGAGGGTGAAAACATCTGTAGAAAAGTCATTTTCAGATGTGTTGTGTTTTCTTGAGAGAGGGAGTCTTCATTATCCCCAAGGTGGACGTGTTTCACGCCAGCAGGCAATATGTAGAAAAGCACACAAACTAACAACACACAGGCACATGCCCAAGAGTCATCTGTTGAGATCACACACTGTATTATTATTATTGAGAGACAGACTCACTGTTCCTCAGGCTGGGACAGGAGATCACACACTGTATTATTATTGAGAGACGGGCTCACTCTCTGTTCCTCAGGCTGGGACAGTAGATCACACACTGGATTATTATTATTGAGAGACAGGCTCACTGTTTTATGGCCGCAGGTCTAAATGAGAACTTGACCCTGTTTGTTTTCAGAGGAGGAAAGCAATTTCTGTGTTCGGAGGTCAGGGATTGGAAATCGTTAAACAAAGGGTGCAGATGGTCCTCTGGGATGGAACAGGCTTTGCTCAAACATGTGATGATAAGATGTGGGGAAGGGTTGGAAGAATAGCACCAGTGACCTTCTGACACTGTCTGGCAGCACTCCCTAACTCCTTCCCTCCTCCGATTTAGAGTCACACACTGGCAGAGCTGTGCACAAGTTGCAACAGTGTCAATAAGACTGATCAAACAGGATTCACACAGGACATTTACATCCACCATCCATATCATAGAACATTATTGAGAGACAGGCTCACTGTCTGTTCCTCAGGCTGGGACAGGAGATTACACACTGTATTATTATTGAGACAGGCTCACTGTTCCTCAGTGTGGGACAGGAGATCACACACTTTGCTGCAGCTTTATTGAGTTTTCTTTCCCAGTAATAATTGCTTACAATAATAGCACTTTTCTGGACCCTCCACTCAAAGCACTTTACAGGTAATGGGGTCTCCCCTCCACCACCACCAATGTGCAGCCCCCACCTGGATGATGCGACGGCAGCCATAGTGCGCCAGAACGCTCCCCACACACCAGCTCTCAGTGGGGAGGAGAGCAGAGAGTAATGAAGCCAATTCATAGATGGGGATTATTAGGAGGTTAGGGCCAATGGGAAATTTGGCCAGGACGCCAGGGTTACACCCCTACTCTTTTCGAGAAACACCCTGGGATTTTTAATGACCACAGAGAGTCAGGACCTCGGTTTTACGTCTTATCCGAAGGACGGCACCTGTTTACAGTATAGTGTTCCCATGACTATACTGGGGCATTAGGACCCACGTGGACCGCAGGGTGAGCGCCCCCTGCTGGCCCCACTAATACCTCTTCCAGCAGCAACCTTAGTTTTTCCCAGGAGGTCTCCCATCCAGGTACTGACCAGGCTCACACCTGCTTAGCTTCAGTGGGTTGCCAGTTGTGAGTTGCAGGGTGATATGGCTGCTGGCTAGGACTAGACATTGTTCTGATTCTGGTAGGTGTGGGATACATTTGGGTTTTTGTCACCTAGTTGCTATGGCCTGATTGTGGTCTCTGAACCTGTGCTTGTCAGAGTCTGTATCTCTTTGCTGTTTCTTAGCCTGGTCAAATATCCACCTAGATAAGATAAGATTTCATTGTCCACTGAGATATTTTTTTTATGGACACCCAGCAGTCCTGTACATTTAAATAGAATGCAAACAAAAAAAAGAAGAAAAGAAAAACATTGCACCTTATTCTATTACAAAAAATAAGATAAATATTGCACATCACTCTCTTGCACTTGTACAGCAACATGTAACTTTTATAACACATCAGGAAACATATCGCGCTCAAGTGGGTTGTAACAGTCATAAGTGTGTTGGATAGTGGAACAAAGAAATGTTTGTATCTGTTTGACTTATGTTTGACAACCCTAAAACGTTAACAGGAGGAAGAAGTTGATATTCAGAGTTGAGAATGTGGGAGGGATCTGATATAATTTTTCCTGCCTGTTTGATAAGGGATTTTTCCAAGATTGTCTGCAGGGAGGGATGCCGTTTCATGACATTCAAAGCTGTCTGGAAGAGGCAGGTTATTTGCGATTTTAAATGAACTGATAGATGACCAAACCACACTGTAATCCCACATCTAATAATGTTCTCAATTACAGCACGGTAAAAGAGTTTCATTAATTCCTGTCGAACCTCAAGCACTCTTAGTCTTCGCAGGAAATATAAGCGCTGCTGAACTTTGGAGCAAACACTCTCAACAGGTAGTCCAGCAACAGGTTACTGCCTATGTGTACATCTACACATTGAGGCGGAGCGGTGGCTCTGTGGCTAAGGATCTGCGCCTGTGACTGGAAGGTTGCCGGTTCAAATTCCGCGGCTGGCAGAGGAATCCTACTCCGTTGGGCCCCTGAGCAAGGCCCTTAGCCCTAACTGCTCCAGGGGCGCTGTACAATGGCTGACCCTGTGCTCTGACCCCAAGCTTCTCTCCCTGTCTGTGTCTGTGTCTCCATGGAGAAAAGCTGGGGTATGTGAAAAGATGAATTCCTAATGCAAGAAATTGTATAGGGCTAATAAAGAAACATTATTATTACCTAAGTACTTATATGAATTCACCTGAGTGTTGTTTGTTGTGGATTACTACATGCTAGTGATCACCAACTGCTCTGGGATTAAAAATTATTTCTTTTGTTTTTTTAACTTTGAGAATTAGGCTATTGTTGTCACACCATTGCACAAACCTTTGGATTTCTGACATGTATACAGTTGAGCTGCTACCTCTTTGCATTAAGCCAAGAACAGCTGTATCGTCTGATAATTTGAAAATGAAGTTGGTTTGACTACTGCTTGTACAATCATTTGTATAAAGTGTGAACAGAACTCGAGAGCTCACACAGCCCTGAGGGGCACCTGTGCTCATAGACCGTGACTCGGAAAGAGCTTTGTTGCGCTTGACATACTGTGTACGATTTGTTAAAAATGAATGGTACCATCGCATAATGTTATGATTAACAGAGTTAGTGTGTATTGTGTGTATTGCCTGTTTAGGATTCTGTAGCATTTCAGTTGGGAGGATGTTTTTATAGAACTCTGTGCATGGAGTATCTACAGGCTGTTTGTCCCATTTAGTGTAATCTTGCTCAGTGAAGGGATCCCACACTTCACTGCCGTATAGGGCAAAGGATTCGATTGCACTTTTAAATATTTAGAGCCAATTTTATTGGGGGATTGATGTTGTAGAGCCTCCTTTTACTGGCATGGAAAGCCCTGTGTGCCTTCTCTTTCAGTGACTTCACTGCAAAGAAAACTCCTAGATGAACTGATTGTCAGTCAGAGGTAGTTGGTTGTGTTCCAAATTGTTGTTGTTCAGTGTGAAGTTGTAACCGTTTTCCTGAGATCTAGATCGCTTCTGGAAAACCAAGACTCTGGTGTCTCTGGTCGCGTCATTATCTGCAGGTCTGACAGTCCTGCTCCAGCAGTGCCAGGCTCTGCTATTCTTTGTCCAGATGGGCTGGCAGTGCCCAGGTCTGACAGTGCTGCTCCAGCAGTGCCAGGCTCTGCTGTTCTTGGTCCAGATGGGCTGGCAGTGTCCAGGTCTGACAGTGATGCTCTAGCAGTTGCCAGGCTTTACTATTCTTGGTCCGGATGGGCTGGCAGTGCCCAGGTCTGACAGTGCTGCTCCAGCAGTGCCAGGCTCTGCTGTTCTGGGTCCAGATGAGCTGGAACTGCAGGGCTGCAGGCTCTGCTGCAGCCCCAGTTCTGGGTCCAGATGGGCTGTCAGTGCCCAGGTGTAAATGTGATGGGATGTGTGGTGGTTTGGTAGGAAGCCAGTCTGATTCTTATTCAGGACAATGTGCTCAGTAAGGAGAGCCGGTAATCAGATATTCAAGATACGACAGAGTTCCTTTCCCAGGTTACTGTTCACACGGAAGCCCCGGTACCTGTTGGGGTCGAGTCTGTCTCCATTCTTACAGACGGGCGTGATCAGTCCTTGATTCCAGGCCCCAGGGAAACATCGAACTGTCAAGACAAGGTTGAGGAGTTTCAGCAGGCTTTGCTGTAGGTCTGAGCTGCAGCTAAGTCAAGCGTTGTTGACTGTGTCTTGGCCACAGACCTTTTGTGGTCTGAGAGTTGTCTGTGTATGTATATTGTAACCTTCTGCTGAAACAGCCCCTGAAACGCGCTCGTTTTGTGCCGTGAACACGCTAGGATTGTAAATAACACTGAAGTTTAGCTCAACTTATCGTTTTGTCTGGTTTAAACCGTAAAACAGTTAGAAAAGAGATGGTTTAGCATGTTGAAAGTGTGTTTTGAAAATTGAGATTTTTGACCATTTATCGACAGGCGCGCGACTTCGAATTTCGTTTGCGAGGAAACGGGCACAGAACACTTTTCCTGCATTTCACATGCATCCTAGAGCACGGCAAATGTATCACAAATTGTCTAGGTGGTGTTAAAACCCCAACCCTAACCCTAGCTTTGAGCCCTTGCGGAACATATCGAAAACGACACGTGCAATAAGTGTGCCCCGTGAGATGCGCCAATGACTTCCAGATGCCTAAGAAACACTGTTTTACACCTATTGTATCCATAGTGGTACGGGCCAAATCCTATTTAAAGGGTGTTGCGAGCACTGGGGTTTGTTGGGAGTGGTAAGTTAGGAGTCTGGAAATGAGAGCAAGGTGCGAGTGGATATGATAAAAAGATTGTTCCTTTATTTTGTTTCTGATACCCGGTGAAGAGACGCAGTGAGTGTTTGTGTGGCCAGCTGCGTCAACTTCAATAAAACTGGCCTTTTGGTTTGTTTGAGTGCTGACTTGCTATGGTGTATTTTTTCTCTCTGTGAACAACACGTCCTACGGCCAACACTACCCACACAGGAGGTGTGTGCGTGACAGCTCCTCAGCTGCAGCAGGAGTCCAAGTGTGCACAGATTTCTTGTTGGGGTTTGTTGTTTGAAGTTTCTGTTTGTATGAACAAACATGCAGACTCCACACAGACAGCACCCCTGGAATCAAACCCAGGGCCCCGGTGCTATGAGGCAGCGATGCTAACCACTGTGCCGCAGTGTTGCCCCCTTTGAAAATGTCTGACTTCCGTTTTAATTTGAGGTCACAAGCTTATAAATGGTCTCACAACGTTTGTCTCATCTCAGGTTTCTCTGACCAGTCCCAAGGACCTGTAGTCACTGACAGCTTCTGCAGTCTGACGGTTCGTTTCAGTAGGCTGGAGGGATGGCGCAATTATCCTCAAATCAGTGAGTATTGTTTTGCTCTTGTAACATGAAACATCAAAGAGAAGTCAACAGACTATTCCGTGAAACTGTTCAGACTGGCCCGTGGTGATTTTCTGGGTCCTTTAGTAAGCTGACCGGGACTGTGTCATCGACACACTTTGTGAGAAGCCAGTCTATGTGTTTGCTCTTGTGATCATTCGTGAACGAATGTAAGAGAGTGTAAGAGAGGGAGAAGATTCGGCCCTGGACTGATCCAGTTTTCTATTTAACAACCTCAAACTGCAGGAGAGAAATGCTTCAGTTCTAAGATGGAAATATAATCAGAAAGTATAATTAGCCATTTGTGTATATCATGCCAAAAAATGTTTTATATATAAAAAGAATTTAGTAGAGACATATGCTTAATAAGGCAGTAGAATAAATGTTGTGATGCTGGTGTGATGGTGCTCTCCAACAAACTGATACAAATGGACAGAGAGACAAAGTGAGAAAGAAAATGTATACATAACAGACATATATGCAGAATACAATACAGTGCTATAAAGTACAGTACCCTAGAGTGAAGATGGAAATCATTCATTCCGGCGCAGGAGAAGTGAATCTGCTCGCAATGGTTTTCCTGTACAAATGGAACACGTTGTGAATTCTACATAATTCACAGGAAACAAAATAAACAACTCATTCACTCCCCTGCTGTCCGTGACCCAGAGCTCAGTAATCATTTCACTACTGAAGATCATGCAGTTTTTAATGCTTTTCATTTTAACATCCTACTTGTTAATATTTCCTCTTAGATGAGAATATTCTCTTCGGCGTGTCTTTACAACTCTTCTCTTATTGCTCCTCTTGTCAGTAATCCGGTGTGAAAGCTGTCTCTGTCGGAATCAATGTCTTACCTCTCCGTCTTGTGTTTCAGGTCTCCTCTGGCTGCTGACCCTGCCGTCAGGACAGAACACATCCCGCACTGACCACACTGCTGGGTTTACTGTACGTGACAATAAAGAGCTTGAGCAACACATCTAATGTGATCTCTGCACGCTTCCCGAGGAGCAGAGATGATAAGGTCTGTGTCCGTTCCCGAGTCTTTGCGAGAGGCCTGTTTAGTCCGTCACTGAGATGATTTTCGTGCCCACTGAAAAATGAAATAGTGCAGCACAATGAGACTTTAAGCAAAGATCTCATCAGCCCCTTCTGTGAATTGGTGTCTCGCAAGAGATCTTCCATCTCTTTGAAAGTTTCATAGCTTTGACCTCTAGATTAGAAATGACACCAATTGCACATGGGTCCAGCAACGTTCTATATAGTGCACATCACCATCGGGATGAAAAACAAAAATCCCCAGTGGGAGTCCACTCTTTCCCTGCTACGCAAATTGCTTTTCGTTAGGTGAGGTCGCAAGTTCTGATTGGAGAATGTTGTACAGTTTCTTAATGCAATAGGGCGAGTAAGACTGAAGTTCCCCCCGTGTTGGCCGATCAGTGGAACGAAACTGAAAAAAGCTCCTTGAAACTGTGATTCATACACTTATACACTGGCTCAGCATGGTGCTCACCTGCTGTCCTTGGGTGTCTGCTGAAATTTGATTTTTTTTCAGGAGCACTGTGACCCAGAGCTCAATAATCATTTCAGCTACTGAAGATCATTCACTTTTTAATGCTTTTCATTTTAGCATCCTACTTGTTAGTATTTCCTCTTAGGTGAGAATACTCTGGTACTTTTCTGGGTCTTAGTTGAGTGAGCTTTATTAGAATAATTGAACAATACTTTCACCTCCACATAACACTCATAGATTTTTCAAGGGTTAAATATGGGAGCCACGTTTCTTACATGTTTCCTTTTGTAAGTTGAAAGGTTCAAGGTTTGAAAGGTTCAAGGTTTCACTGTGTTTTAGAGTGCAGATAAAGAAGATAATAGGAGAGGAAACTGGAAAAGCTGTGACTGTCATTCCATTCAATTCAATTTATTTTCATATAGCGCCTTTCACAACAAGGTTGCCCCAAGGCGCTTAACAATGCAGGTAAATATACATTTTGTGAATACAGAACTGAAGACAATGGAGAAAAGGAACCAAAGACTCCTCAGTAAGGAGAATAAAATCCTCTAGGGGTCCAAGGTCAACTGGCTGCCCAACCCCTTTGGGCATGCTAACATTATATCATTAAAAAAAAAGAAAGAAATGAATGCGGGTATTAATCCATCCATCCATCACGTTATCTGTATGTCAGTACCCCATGCAGGTCTCGGCAGACCAGCAGAATCCTCCTAAACGACAGCTGTATCCATGATGCCCCTCTTGGATCCATGGCACTGATCCGCATTCAACTCACATGGTGCCCAGCCGAGGACAGACAGGCCTCTGAAACTATGCTGTGTACAGTATTTCTCCTCTGCAGCATCCCTGCGAGGCAGGACAGGTGCCTGACCTCTGAGAGCCTTGTAAGTAAGTAGAAGGAGTTTGAAGTCCGCCCTGTACCTGAGAGGAAGCCAATGAAGAGAGAGAAGTATGGGAGTTATGTGGTCATTCTTTCTGCTCCAAGTAACAATTCTAGCTGCTGCATTCTGTAAGTATTCAAACTCTTTGCTGTGACAAACCTAAAGTACTTTAGGCAGACAAAACAACCTTAAAAAGCCACATGATTTTTAAGTAGTCTGTCTGTGTGTAGTAACAGTGGTTCACATTATTTCAGAACGTATACTCCCGTCTCTGTAACTTTCCTCAGTCAGCTAGTGAACATTCTGTATTTACACCACGAATGCACTACTTTGTCTCGCGCGCGGTCACACTGGCCGTCCACAGGCACGGGCAGGAGCAGGGAACACGAGGCCGCTCTGTAGTGCCCCTGTGGCTCTCCAGCAGAGGGGAGCACTTTGCTCAACAGCCCTGAGCCAAAGGACCCAGTGATAAAGCTGAAAATCTGGCAAGTCCCCCAGTCTCCCTGGGGCGCTGAAGAGGATTTCATCTGATGCTGAGGTTCCTGTAACTCAACACAAAATTGAACACGGCGAGTTATGAGTTTGTGAAGAAGTGACAGCGGAACAATGTCAAACAGGAAGTTAACCTACAGGAAAGAATGAACTGAATCTCTGATATTCAAGCACGCAGTGTGACGTCCACTGTCTATTCAAATCTACTCTGCAAGTCGTACAATACTTTTTCATACACCGTCTCCTGGTTATTGTTTTGTGAGTGCTTGAACTGTTTCTCAGTAGAAATAAGACCGATAACTCACTGCTTCAGGATGCACACTACCGTCGATGAAACCTGTGGTGTAAGCAAGCGAAAAGAGACAGATCCTTCTAAAACACAGAGGCCATCGGGAGGGCAGAAACATTCTGCAACAGGTAGGAGCTGTGGAGCCGTGATTCCCCCGAGCCAGAGCCCTCGTCCTCCCTCGACAGCGAACTGAGCTCCAGCGACTGGAGCAGCTACCTGCCGTCGTGGGACCTCCTGCAGATTGGGAACGGGTAAGGCAATTCGACACGAGCCCACTCCTCTTCCCACTGCTTACACCCCTATAACAAATAGTTTCAGGGTATTCAAGTACAGGATAAAGAGATGACAGGTGTTCCCAATTGGCTGAGGATACAACTCTCTCTCTGAGAAAGCACACAGAGGTGGACAAAGCAATTAAATGCGTTTACAAGTCATTTCCTCTGTATCTGGTCTTTCTTTACATATCAGAAAAGTGAACTGGTGGCTGTTGGAAAGTGTCTGCTCCGTACGTAATATACATGTAAAAGATGTGATTAAATATCTTGGTATTAAGATTTTCAAAAAGGTGATTTTGTGATTTGTGATTTGATGTTCTCTACCTTAGTAAAATAAAAAAAAAACTTTATTCATGGTTGTTATTTGTCAAACACGGGCAGAAGGAGGCCTAAATGCTACAGAGTTTAGAGCATCTAATACCGATACCGACAGAGTATTATTTACAAAATTAAGCAAAGTAGGTGGTGTATGTTTCCCTAATTTAATCATTCAGGAACTAGCGGGTATAGACTTTTTACTTGAATGTCATTTGGATGCTGGAAACCCCCCTGAAACTTGCCAGCTTCCATGAAGACGTTCTCCTCATGTGGTCTCTTATAGATAAACATACCTCCCATAGATACATCATCTAGAATACAGAGAAAAAATAAACCCGTGCTTTGAAAACTGGGTTTAAAATAGTATAAGCGGGGTCAACAAATTAACTGGTGTGGATGATGAAATGTAGAATCAAGCAGATTTTATGAATAGATATAATGTTTGTGATACGTCTGATAACAATCCGTCGTAACCAGAGCTACTCCTAGAGAGGTATTGATATTTTTAAGAAACTAACAGTATACCATCAGAAACTATGGAAGAATTTACAACCTTTATTAGACTACAAGGAAAACAATTTAGTTATACTTGTACTAATAAATACTTCAGATCCCTCTCGCAATCTCACAATATCTTGTCAAACTATTTTGGAGCACCTCTTTGGGGAAAGTGAGTGGAATCAAACATGACTATTGTCAAACAGATTTTGTATGAATAATAAGGTTAAGGCGTCAGTACAAAATTGTACAGTGAATCGACCCGGTAAAGATACACAGTGTGCATAGATTTAAAAGTAATATAGATGATAATTGTCTTTCTCAAAGCAGCCCAGAAACCTTACGTTTGTTTTTGTTTTGTTCTGTTGTTAAAACACTCTGAACAGATCGGCAAAATGGTGTAAAGAAGGCTTCTAATTCTGACATTTCCTGTAGACAAATTGATGTTATTTTACTGCTCAATACTGCTGAACCGAATCTAAAATATAATGTATCATTGGCTTAATCATTATACTTGCTCGTTATTAGATGTATAAATGGCCTAAAGATGAGAAATAATCGAAAATTGAATAATTAGACCGTATGTCGTAGTAGCAGATTGTACTTCTCGCCTACTTGATGTGGTCGAGCAACACCACAATCGCCATACAATCCGTCCGTTCTCATGCTCTGACTTTCAGGTTGGGCAGTGGACTGGATTCCAGGGCAAACTCGTTCTTGTTTGATTATCCGTGTGAAATCTCGCCCAATATAACAGGTAAGCTCATACACTGAAATGATGCGCTTCCAAATTAAAGCGACACGCATTTGAATAATTCAAAATACACACGAGGGAACGTCTCCAAACCATGTCTAAGTATCACAACATGAAAGCTGTGCGTACCTTATCTTTATTTGCCTGTATAATGTACTCCGGTGATCGGTAATGTAGTCTTGCGTGCATCGTAAAGGATTTATATTATTGCACGATAAAGGAAGAAGAAAACACAAGGAGGTCGAACTGATCAGCAGCGTGAGCTACGGAAAACCCGGAGTGGATCTGCCCTTCCACCGGATCCGGACTTCCGGCTACGGAAAACCCGGAGTGGATCTACCCTTCCACCGGATCCGGACTTCCGGCTACGGAAAACCCGGAGTGGATCTGCCTTTCCACCGGATCCGGACTTCCGGCTACGGAAAACCCGGAGTGGATCAGCCTTTCACTGGATCCGGACTGCCGGCTACGGAAAACCCGGAGTGGATCGGCCTTTCACTGGATCCGGACTGCCGGCTACGGAAAACCCGGAGTGGATCGGCCTTTCACTGGATCCGGACTGCCGGCTACGGAAAACCCGGAGTGGATCGGCCTTTCACTGGATCCGGACTGCCGGCTACGGAAAACCCGGAGTGGATCGGCCTTTCACTGGATCCGGACTGCCGGCTACGGAAAACCCGGAGTGGATCGGCCTTTCACTGGATCCGGACTGTGATGTAGCTTTTGTCCAATCGGCGCTGAGATTTCAGCAGGAGGCGGGAGACAGGCTCTTGTCCAGTCACACAGCTTCAGTCCCGGGACTTTTCCGAATTCCGGCGGGCGGTGACACTTCCGAGAAATGTCCACTGGGTGGCGACAGAGATACACGAGTCTACGGAGCTGAGTCTCAAAGCGCTATCGGAAAGACTTGAAATCGGAAAGAAATACATTTGTTACATTTTAATCCCATTGAAAGGAAGATGAAAATATCGTTTGTATTTTAAAACATTATTATACTTGCGCAACATAATTATTAAGGGAATGGTGTGAGAGGAGACCGTGTTTGAACAGTTTAAGACGGATGTAAAGACATTTTATTTCAGAATGTCTTTCTGAAATGTGTCTGTTTCTGTGTTGTAAGAACGTTGAAGCATGGACGGGCCTTATCTGCATTTACCATGTTGAAACTTTTTTTTTCCATAAAATGCACATGAATTATTGCATGTACCCTGACAATACGACTGCTACGTTACGTTTTCTTGTAGTTTTTGGTCTCATAAAAATACAAAAGACGCGAGTCGATGACGTCATAATGTTGTCGCCCACAGGGCTTATGGGTAATGTAGTCTCTGTAGTTCACTGGGCTGCCCTGCCCATGTGTTTCGCTGATTTGATTGAACATTAGAATTAATTATATTAATACAATTTCAGCGTATTTATCGTGTCTTGTATTTCTTTGTCTCTCTTATGTGTTCCCTTGTGTGTATGTTTTCTTGTATTTCACGTGTCTGCATCGCTGGTTTATCGACCCGGCACATAAAGCAAACCCACTGTCCTCGTGTTTCTTAGCTCCCGTCTTGTTTGCAAACTTTTCTCCTGTGTTTATTTTACTTTGTCAATAAAACGTGGTTGCCGGGGAAACGGTGCTGCAGAAGTTGTTGCGATCTGACCTCTAGGAGGTAAACAGTCGGCTTTTGTAATCTAATCAGCAAGCAAAGCAGAAACGTTAGTCTAAAAAGCGCTGGCTGGAGTATTTTGTGGACATTATGCAGAAGAAAAGGAAGAAACGGTGAGTCGCAGGCTGTCGGTAAATATCAGCGCTGGACACCAGCCTCACACCGCTGGGCTCACTGCACCATGGGCGAGTCCGTCGGCGCCTCCTCCTGCTGGGGTGTGTTGCTGCAGGAGTGAGGAGTCTCCGGTCCCCGGTCGCGTCCTGATCTGCAAGTGGAGGTGAAAGGCTGAGAGACGGCGCACATGCTCTGCACATGTTCTCATGTGTCTGGTTTCCTGGAGTGCTGTCTGTGTGGAGTTTGCATGCTCTGCTCATGTTCTCAAGGGTTTCCTGCCGCTTCTGCAGTCCAGTGTTGGTGAGTCTGTCAGGTCGATTGTGTTGTGGTGTGAGTGTGCCCTAAAGGGGGTTTCAATAGTATGGGGTTTGTGTGTTCACTTGTATGCAGACCACTGGAGAGACCGGTTGTTTTTTGCCAGGCAGACTAATGGCTGCATATTCAATTCCAGCTACTGATGTTGCCAAACCAGCAAGTGGGACAGTGTTTGAAAACCCTTTCAATGAAAGGTTTGTAGAACAGTGTTGCTATTGTTCTTTTTAATTCGAGGTCACCAAGCTTATAAATGGTCTCACAACGTTTGTCTTTTTTCAGGTTTCTCCGACCCGGAGAGTGAACAAAGAAGTGATAAGGGCCCATAACACCTAAGCTCGGCACTCTCACACTCTTCAGCCACACAAGCTTCCTCCTGGTAAAATACTGGGCAAGCCCCTTTCTGACAGGGACAGTGGAAAACCCCCTGAGGGAGATGGGCTGAGGGGAGGAATAAAACCATCTGAGCCGGAACGGAGCGGGCTCCCGATTCCCACCAGACCTGGGAGACGACACAGGCAGCACAAGGGAAGCTGCGGAGCGCGAGTTCGCGGAGGCAAGGACCGATTGACGACCACGGGAGACAGTGGCATCGGAACAGAGGTACTGTACAGAGACTTTTAATACCTGAAGGCAAGGAGCGAGAAACCGGCCCGGCTAGCCGCTCCAAACTGAGGGGAATGGAATACAGTTCGCGGGAGGATTTCTAGTGGAACCTGAACGGAGTCTGGGGAAATGGGACCGGCCTCTCGTTCACTGGGGCCATCAAAGACTTTACTTACAGGTACGAAGAAGAATCGTTCGAGTGGCCACTCTTCGGTACTTGACAGAAAAGACTGCTGTCCCTCTGGATTCATTATGACCCTTGGAAGGACCTTTTGTTGCTGCTGTTTTCGTTGTGTCTTTGGCTGATGGTGAATGTGGATAGAAAATAAAAAGGTCACTTATACGATACACATGCTTGTCGCTGGTCTGTGTGGGCATTGGTGGATCTGGGAGATCAACAGAACCTGTGGTACTGGAGAGGGGCCCTGGCACCCTGTTTGCATTGCTAGGTGCCGTAGTCATATATGAGGCAGGAAATAATTCTTGTTTGAGGGGTCACCTCACTGTGACAGGAACGTGTTGGGAAGACGCGCCAGTTCTGACGTTAGTGCGACGGGTCTGTAGGCATTAAGGCAGGTTCTTGTGTCCTTTTTTGGAACAGGAACAATAACAGAAGATTTGAAGCAGTCTGGCACTGTGCACTGGGACAATGATTGCTTAAAAACGTCTGTAAAGATTGGAGCGAGTTGGCCAGCACAGTGCTGTAGTGTGGCTGGAGATACACAGTCAGGTCCTGCTGCCTTTTTACAGTTTTGCTTTTTGAATAGCCTTAACACATCCTGTTCTTTGCTTCACAGGGCATTCTCAAGACTTGTAAACGGCATCAAGTCTTTGGGAGAGATTGAGTGTGAGTGGGTGTGGCACTCCAGTTGAGTGGGGGACAATAGCTCATCCCCAGGATGTGAATTATTTGGACGAGTTGCGAGACTGCCATGGACAAGGTCGTTGGAGATCCTTTGTATTTCAGACCTGCTGTAAAATGTGTTATCTGGTAGAGAGTGATCAAGATGTATCTGAGGGGATTTTCTTTTGTAATTGAGCCTAATGTTATTGCGAAAAATGGCAACTAGCTATAGAAGATCTGATGAATATCTGTCCTGTGAATTGTTAAGGGTTTCATGTTATTGTGTGTCCAAGTAGTCCGGACTGCTGTGCTATGTGTTGTTTGTCTTGTGAATTTTCTGTTTTACACCTATTGTATCCATAGTGGTACGGGCCAAATCCTATTTAAAGGGTGTTGTGAGCACTGGGGTTTGTTGGGAGTGGTGAGTTAGGAGTCTGGAAATGAGAGCAAGGTGCGAGTGGATATGATAAAAAGATTGTTCCTTTATTTTGTTTCTGATACCTGGTGAAGAGACGCAGTGAGTGTTTGAGTGGCCAGCTGCGTCAACTTCAATAAAACTGGCCTTTTGGTTTGTTTGAGTGCTGACTTGCTATGGTGTATTTTTTCTCTCTGTGAACAACAGGTCCTACGGCCAACACTACCCACACAGGAGGTGTGTGTGTGACAGCTCCTCAGCTGAAGCAGGAGTCCAAGTGTGCACAGATTTCTTGTTGGGGTTTGTTGTTTGAAGTTTCTGTTTGTATGTAGGAAGCAATTGTGCCATCGCGTGGTCCGAGTTATAGCACGGGACGAGAGCTCCCGAAGAGCGCCTGCCTCCTGCCCGATTCGACGTCTAAAATCATCACAGAACGAGAGGAGCCAACAGGAATGCAAGTCTCTTCTGGTGAGGAGCCTCCGACACAGCCCCCAGTACTGGGTGTGCAGAAAGAATCCTGTTCTACAGTTGTGGTGCGAAATGGCCTCCAGTCCTTGTCAAATGCTGGGTTTCTCTGGACTGCAGTCCCCTCCGCATTTGGATGATTGTGATTGGTGTTGCTGTAGCTGTGCTGTCCTGAGACTGACTGGTGTCAAGACCAGCTGTACTCTGGGATCAGCAGGGCCTAGTGGTGGCCTAGTGGTTAGCTGTTTTTCTATGCGCAAGGAGGAGTTTCTACAGAGTGTACTCCTGGTCTGTGAGGGGACCCCACACTTCACTGCCGTATAGGGCAATGGGTTGGATTACACTTTCAGATATTTGGAGCCAAATTCTTGTTGGTGGGTTGACATTGAAGAGCCTCCTTCTTATTGCGTAGAAAGCCCTGAGTGCCTTCTCCCTCAGTGCCTTCACTGCCAGGTCAAAACTCCCAGAAGAGCTGATGGTGAGACCGAGATATGTGTAGCTGGATGTGTGCTCCAATGTGTTGTTGTTCAGTGTGAATTTGTACCTGTTTCCCTGCGGTCTGGCTTTCTCCTGGAAAACCATAACTCTGGTCTTGTCCAGATTGACTGGCAGTGCCCAGGTGTGACAGTCCTGCTCCAGCAGTGCCAGGCTCTGCTGTTCTGGGTCCAGATGGGCTGGCAGTGCCCAGGTCTGACAGTCCTGCTCCAGCAGTGCCAGGCTCTGCTGTTCTGGGTCCAGATGGGCTGGCAGTGCCCAGGTCTGACAGTCTTGCTCCAGCGGTGCCAGGCTCTTCTGTTCTGGGTCCAGATGGGCTGGCAGTGCCCAAGTCTGACAGTCCTGCCCCAGTAGTGCCAGGCTCTGCTGTTCTGGGTCCAGTTTGGCTGGCAGTGCCCAGATGTGACAGTCCTGCTCCAGCAGTGCCAGGCTCTGCTGTTCTGGGTCCAGATGGGCTGGCAGTGACCAGGTCTGACAGTGCTGCTCCAGTAGTGCCAGGCTCTGCTGTTCTGGGTCCAGATGGGCTGGCAGTGCCCAGGTCTGACAGTGCTGCTCCAGCAGTGCCAGGCTCTGCTGTTCTTGGTCCAGATGGGCCATCAGAGCCCAGGTGTGAATGTGATGGGATGTGTGGCGGTTTGGTAGGAAGCCAGTCTGACTCTAATGCAGGACATTGTGCTCAGTAAGGAGGGCCGGTTATCAGATATTCAAGTTACGACAGAGTTCCTTCCCCAGGTTACTGTTCACACTGAAGCTCCGGTACCTGTTGGGGTCGAGTCTGTCTCCATTCTTACAGACGGGCGTGATCAGTCCTTGATTCCAGGCCTCAGGGAAACAGCCGGCCGTCAGGACGAGGTTGGGGAGTTTGAGCAGGCTTTGCTGGAGGTCTGAGCTGCAGTTGGATCAAGCGTTGTTGACTGTGTCTTGGCTACAGGCCTTTTGTGGTCTGAGAGTTGTCTGTTTGTGTATGTGCTTATCTTCTTTAGGGTGTGCATGTAGTGTCTAACCATCTCACAGTATCTGAGGCGCAGGTCAGAGTGGTGTGGTGTTGTTTTAGTTCTGGTAGTTCTCTTCAGTTGTTTCTGCACTCTGTATCAAACCATTTGATATTGTTTCTGAGTGTGTTTCATATGAATGTAGTCATTTTGATTTTAAGGCTAGTTTCTCAAAAACATGGTTTAAATTTATGAACGATTTGTTGGTTTGATACAGAGCGTTTTGAAATGTAAGGGATCAAGTAATGGGTTTATTTGCTGCTGAGAAGAAAGAAAAAAAAGAAATGAGACAATTAGCTTGTAATGAGTTTATAACAACAGTAATTAGATTCCTGCAAGCACTCTTTTCATTGTCCAACAACTGAAAGCTTTTAGGTATAAAGGAAGGGTCCTCTAATATTTGATGTGTGAGATTGTCGTTCTATTGGAGATGTTAGTGAGTCTGAGGATTTGTGTTAATATGACAATACTGCTACTACTATTAATAATACAGCATGGCAAGACTTCTTTCAGTCATTTCCCACCCCTCCACCTCAGTGAATCACACATGTTAAACTTCCATCTCGGGTTCCAGATCAGACATGAGCAATCCTATATTACAAATACTTACCACCAGACAATTTAACCAGACAATAATTTAAGCAATTATTCATTCAACAGAAGCAGCAGGACGAGTAAAGTGCCCCTCTGATGGCCGGTCAGTGGAATTAAACTGGAAAATTTCTTAGAAATGATTATTCTTACAATAATGTGCCAATGGCGCCGCTTGGTGGTCATTCAGCAAAATTTCACCGAAAGTTTTTTTTAATTAAAATACCGTTAGTAATGTTGGTATTAATAAGTTATTTTAATTTTAAAAATATTTACGCATTTTCAACAGCAAAGAATACATTGCATTGCAAACAAGAGTAATGAATGAATGTATTGTACATGGATACAAAATACAAAATAAATGCAATAAACCAAAAATTAAAATAACATTCAAAAGGCGCGAGTCGATGACGTCAGAAGGAAGTCGCCCACAGGGCGTATGGGTAATGTAATTTCTGTAGTTCTCTGGCCCGCACTGCCCACGTGTTTCGGTGATTTGATTGAACATCAGAATTAATTCTATTGTACCATTTCAGCGTGTTTATCGTGTCATGGATTTCTATGACTGTCTTATGGGTTCTCTTGTGTGTCATGTTTATTTTAGTGGGTGGCAGTGCTGGGGCCCTGAACTGTAATCATTCGTGTTACTCATCATCATTGTTACTGTGACCCTCCTGGGAGGAGGGGACCTTTGTAAGATTCCTGTCCTGGCAAGCAGCAGGTGAGAGTTTGCTGTCCGACTCAATTACACCTCCGCTACCTCATTTCACCTCTTTCACCAGCCTGTAAAGGGGGTTGTGATAACATGGGGTCTTTCTCTTTAACAACCTCAAACCGCAGGAAAGAAATGCTTCATTTATAAGATTGAAATATAACCAGAAAGTATAAAAATAGCTATTTGTGTGTATCATGTCAGACATATTTGTTTTTATTTTAAAAGAATTTAGAAGAGAAATATGATTAATAAGGCAGTAGAATCCATTTAAACTGTCATTTTCCTGTTTAGGTTGGAAAGTTTAATTTGATCGAGTCCACTTGAGTGCCTAAGCAACTGTTTGGGTAGTTTGGCTGGTGTGGTGGTGCTCTCCAAATACCTGATCCAAACGGACAGGGAGACAAAGTGAGAAAGAAAAGGTGTAAGTAACAGACATATCATATGCAGAATACAGTAATGTGCTGTTCAGCACAGTGACCTAGAGTGAAGATGGAAATCAGTCATTCTAGTGCTCTCAACGGCTTTCCATTACAAACGGACCAGGGCTTCCTGAGACACAGGCAGTTGGAGTTATATAGAGTTAGATGTTGTTTTCACGGCACCAGCCGACTAAAGCAGAGACCTCCTTCCACTCCAGAATTTTTTTTTTATTTGGGTGGGATCATCTGGAGTCTTGATTCCTAACACGGAGTCAGCAGTAGATACACAGCTGTTAGCATAGGAGGAGTACAGAAGAGGTGACAGCAGTGCTGGGGACCCTCTGGCACAACCAGAGGTGTGAAATTGAAATTGTTTGGAAGGAATGGGAAGCTAAAGGCAGAGTCACAATCTCTGATTCATGTAATCAAAACAGTAAGTTCTTTCCTCGGGCAGCTTCGTTAGAACATTTTAAATAGATGTAAAAGTGTATTTACAGACTATATCAGCCCTTATCTTTATTTACCTGGTTTAATCTTTTTTTCAGAAGTGTAAATATATTATACGATGTACCCCTGATGGAATTATTGATGTGCTATAAATATACTCTTGTTTGTATTGTATCTATTTTTATTGCTACAATAAAAAGTTAAAAAGAACTGCACTTTCGAGAAATGTCCACTGGGCGGCGACAGAGATACACGAGTCTATGGCGGCGAGTCCAATAGCGCCTCCGTACAGATCCTCGTTGTGCAGAGATTGAAAATCAATACAGATGATAACTGTGACGTTTGTGACAGCAACTCTGAAAGATAACGTAAAGAAGGAAACTAATATTGACATTACTTTTAAAGAAGTTAAATAATACTACATTTTAAACCTATTGAAAGTAATATGAAAATATCGTTTGTATTTAAAAAAATATGATACTTCCACGATATAATAATTAACGAAATGCTGTGAGAGGAGACCCATGTTTAAACTCTTTAAAACGGATGTAAATGCGTCTGTACAGACAATTTGAAACATGGACGGACGGACCTCATCTGCTTTTGTTTACTATTAAACAAGATTACTTGTTTAATCTTTTTCCATAACATGTACATGTATTATCGTATGTACCCCTGACTATACTCTGTGTTATATGTATTCTTGTTTTTATGGCATGTATTGTTGTTATATTTAAAAATAAAAAGACGCGACTCGATTACGTCAAAGGGAAGTCGCCACAGGGCTTGTGGGAAATGTAGTCTCTATAGTGCTCTGGACTGCGCTCCACACGTGTTCCGCAGATTTGATTGAGCATCAGAATTAATTATACAATGTCAGTGTATTTACCGTGTCGCGGATTTCTATGTTTGTCTTACAAGACGGACTCGGCAGGAGCTGTTTCTTGCTCTCCGGAGTGAAGCTGTTCTGGGAAGAGACGAGCAAATCTTTAGACTCTTTGTAAATGAGACATCATCATGACAGCTGTGCCGACATGCTCTTTATTGACCTGTTGAACCTGTTTGTGTAAAGAGCAGGAGTCTCGTGTACCCCTGATTGTGTTATGTGTACTCTAGTGTGTTGCAGCGCTCGTCCTGCCTGGTTTATCAACTCGACACAGAAACAAAACCCACTGCCGTTGTGTCTGTGGGTTTCTGAGCTCTCTTGTCTTGTTTGTCTCCTTTGTTTATTTTACTTTGTTAAATAAAACGTGGTTGCCGGGGCAACGGAGCTGCAGTAGTTGTTGCCGGAGCGGGTCTGACCTCCAGCAGGTCAACAGGCGGCTTTTTTAATCTAATCTCCGAGAAAAACAGAAACTTAAGAAACTGGAGTCTAAAAAGCGCTGGCAGGAGTATTTTGTGGAAGAAACGGTGACTCGCAGGCTGTGGGACAGGACTATCAGGGACACATCAGCGCTGGACACCAGCCTCACACCGCTGGGCTCACTGCACCATGAGCGAGTCCGTCGGCGCCTCCTCCTGCTGGGGTGTGTTGCTGCAGGAGTGAGGAGTCTCCGGTCTCCGGTCGCGTCATGATCTGCAAGTGGAGGTGAGAGACGGCGGCGCAGTGGGTGGCAGCGCTGGGAGCCTGGATTTAGTTCCTGTGGTGCTGTTTGTGTGGAGTTTGCATGCTCTGCCTGTGTTCTCATGGGTCCTGTTCATGGGGTGCTGTCTGTGTGGAGTCTGCATGCTCTGCCCGTGTTCTCATGGGTCCTGTTCTTGGGGTGCTGTCTGTGTGGATACCTGGTGAAGAGACCCAGTGAGTGTTTGTGTGGCCAGCTGCGTCAACTTCAATAAAACTGGCATTTTGGTTTGTTTGAGTGCTGACTTGCTATGGTGTATTTTTTCTCTCTGTGAACAACACGTCCTACGGCCAACACTACCCACACAGGAGGTGTGTGCGTGACAGCTCCTCAGCTGCAGCAGGAGTCCAAGTGTGCACAGATTTCTTGTTGGGTTTTGTTGTTTGAAGTTTCTGTTTGTATGTAGGAAGCAATTGTGCCATCGTGTGGTCCGAGTTATAGCACGCGACCAGAGCTCCCGAAGAGCGCCTGCCTCCTGCCCGATTCGACGTCTAAAATCATCACAGAACGGTGAGGAGCCTCTGACACAGCCCCCAGTACTGGGTGTGCAGAAAGAATCCTATTGTACAGTTTTGGTGTGAAATGGCCTCCAGTTCTTGTAACATGATGGGTTTCTCTGGACTGCAGTCCCAGTGCACTCCGCTTTGGATTTGCAGTGGTGTTTTCTACAATGGAAAACCCTTTCTTTGTACAGAATGGAAATGGCAGTCTGCATGTTTTAATAATCTAATGTGATCATGTACTACAGCTTAAACACTGAGCCAGGTGACGTTTGATTCTAAAAGATTTCTCTGTCATTTCAGCGGCGCCTTGTCTGCGGCAGCCCGGCAGCTCCTCCTCCCTTCCAGCTGAGACTCTTCCCTCTCCAGAGGTGGGTTAGTGCTCTCAGGTCATCTTCTCTCACACAGCTGTGGGGCAGAAACGCTACTTCCACTGGGCAGAGAGCAGACGGGCAGTGGGAAGGGCAGCCCTGTGTTTGGGGATCAGGGCTGTCCCTGCTGAGGGATGCTTTCAGAGCCAAAGCAACTGGCTGGGTTATGAACTTTATGGTGTGATCCAAATATGACATACAAAGACAGAGAATGAGAAAGAAATAGTATTGCATGTATCTGATCAAAACAGTCTCTTTCAGACAAAACAAATATTGAACAAAAACTTAGTTGCAACACACTGCACTACACTTTCTTCTAGGCTGACATTACTGATAGTTTGTGCTGTCTTCCTTTCAGTCTGCAGGGTGTGCATCTTTTTCCTCAGCTTCCTACACGAGGAATCAGTTTCTCCTGCCCTGGTTTCACTCCTTTATATCTCACAATCTTCTGCAGCTCCTGGAGGCTGACGACATGTTTGCTGTTTCTGAAAAATTGCTGACTGGCTCATCAGCACAATTGCTGATTCAAAATCCTTTACTCACATGTTGCCTTAGCCTCTGTATCACAGAGATGTGTGCTTTTCTGGGTTGGGTAGATCGATAGTGTGCTTTTGCTCAGTTGCTCTGCTCAATGCGTGGTCTTTTAACTCCGGCTGGGTACGAGCACCTCACTCTCCACACGGCTTTCCAAGGCTCTGTCATCGTGTGTGAGGATGTTGTGTAGCTCGTGAAACAGTTCCCCCATTTGAGCCCTGGATTTACTGGGTACTTGAATACCTGAATCTTGCCGTCAGTCCTGATCACCTTGTTTTTGTTCTGCAAGGACAAGGCACCTCCCCAGCACTGAACACAAACTGATACTGGCGGGTTGATTGTGTTGTGGTGTGAGTTTGTGTCTGTGGGGGTGAGGTGTCCCCTGCAGCGCGAACAAACATGCAGACTCCACACAGACAGCAGCCCTGGAATCAAACCCAGGGCCCCGGTGCTATGAGGCAGCGATGCTAACCACTGTGCCGCAGTGTTGCCCCCTTTGAAAATGTCTGACTTCCGTTTAATTTGAGGTCACAAGCTTATAAATGGTCTCACAACGTTTGTCTCATCTCAGGTTTCTCTGACCAGGCCCAAGGACCTGTAGTCACTGACAGCTTCTGCAGTCTGACGGTTCATTTCAGTAGGCTGGAGGGATGGCGCAATTATCCTCAAATCAGTGAGTATTGTTTTGCTCTTGTAACATGAAACATCAAAGAGAAGTCAACAGACTATTCCGTGAAACTGTTCAGACTGGCCCGTGGTGGTTTTCTGGGTCCTTTAGTAAGCTGTCCGGGACTGTGTCATCGACACACTTTGTGAGAAGCCAGTCTGTGTGTTTGCTCTTGTGATCATTCGTGAACGAATGTAAGAGAGTGTAAGAGAAGGAGAAGATTCGGCCCTGGAGTGATCCAGTTTTCTATTTAACAACCTCAAACTGCAGGAGAGAAATGCTTCATTTCTAAGATGGAAATATAATCAGAAAGTATAATTAGCCATTTGTGTATATCATGTCAAAAAATGTTTTATATATAAAAAGAATTTATAGAGACATTTGCTTAATAAGGCAGTAGAATAAATGTTGTGATGCTGGTGTGATGGTGCTCTCCAACAAACTGATACAAATGGACAGAGAGACAAAGTGAGAAAGAAAATGTGTACATAACAGACATATATGCAGAATACAATACAGTGCTGTAAAGTACAGTACCCTAGAGTGAAGATGGAAATCATTCATTCTGGTGCAGAAGAAATGAATCTGCTCTCAATGGTTTTCCTGTACAATTGGAACACGTTGTGAATTCTACATAATTCACAGAAAACAAAATAAACAACTCATTCACTCCCCTGCTGTCCGTGACCCAGAGCTCAGTAATCATTTCACTACTGAAGATCATGCAGTTTTTAATGCTTTTCATTTGAACATCCTACTTGTTAATATTTCCTCTTAGATGAGAATATTCTCTTCGGCGTGTCTTTACAACTCTTCTCTTATTGCTCCTCTTGTCAGTAATCCGGTGTGAAAGCTCTCTCTGTCGGAATCAATGTCTTACCTCTCCGTCTTGTGTTTCAGGTCTCCTCTGGCTGCTGACCCTGCCGTCAGGACAGAACACATCCCGCACTGACCACACTGCTGGGTTTACTGTACGTGACAATAAAGAGCTTGAGCAACACATCTAATGTGATCTCTGCACGCTTCCCGAGGAGGGTCCAGCAACGTTCTATATAGTGCACATCACCATCGGGATGAAAAACAAAAATCCCCAGTGGGAGTCCAGTCTTTCCCTGCTACGCAAATTGCTTTTCGTTAGGTGAGGTCGCAAGTTCTTATTGGAGAATGTTGTACAGTTTCTTAATGCAATAGGGCGAGTAAGACTGAAGTTCCCCCCGTGTTGGCCGATCAGTGGAACGAAACTGAAAAAAGCTCCTTGAAACTGTGATTCATACACTTATACACTGGCTCAGCATGGTGCTCACCTGCTGTCCTTGGGTGTCTGCTGAAATTTGATTTTTTTTCAGGAGCACTGTGACCCAGAGCTCAATTATCATTTCAGCTACTGAAGATCATTCAGTTTTTAATGCTTTTCATTTTAACATCCTACTTGTTAGTATTTCTTCTTAGGTGAGAATACTCTGGTACTTTTCTGGGTCTTAGTTGAGTGAGCTTTATTAGAATAATTGAACAATACTTTCACCTCCACATAACACTCATAGATTTTTCAAGGGTTAAATATGGGAGCCACGTTTCTTACATGTTTCCTTTTGTAAGTTGATTCACAAAGCTTTCACCGCCTCCACTCCAGTGAATCACTTTGTTTAGCAAGTGATCAGGTGGAACAGTTTAATTTCTTCCTGCAAATAATGCCTTTTCCTTTTTCATCCCATTCAAGTCTCCGTCCTAGTTAGAGTCATTGTGATGTAGAACGGCAGTGGTCCAGTTGAAAGGTTCAAGGTTTCACTGTGTTTTAGAGTGCAGATAAAGAAGATAATAGGAGAGGAAACTGGAAAAGCCGTGACTCTGTCATTCCATTCAATTCAATTTATTTTCATATAGCACCTTTCACAACAAGGTTGCCCCAAGGCGCTTAACAATGCAGGTAAATATACATTTTGTGAATACAGAACTGAAGACAATGGAGGAAAGGAACCAAAGACTCAGTAAGGAGAATAAAATCCTCTAGGGGTCCAAGGTCAACTGGCTGCCCAACCCCTTTGGGCATGCTAACATTATATCATTAAAAAAAAAGAAAGAAATGAATGCGGGTATTAATCCATCCATCCATCACGTTATCTGTATGTCAGTACCCCACGCAGGTCTCTGCAGACCAGCAGAATCCTCCTAAACGACAGCTGTATCCATGATGCCCCTCTTGGATCCATGGCACTGATGCAGCATTCAACTCACATGGTGCCCAGCCCATGACAGACAGTATTTCTCCTCTGCAGTATCCCTGCGAGGCAGGACAGGTGCCTGACCTCTGAGAGCCTTGTAAGTAAGTAGAAGGAGTTTGAAGTCCGCCCTGTACCCGAGAGGAAGCCAATGAAGAGAGAGAAGTATGGGGGTTATGTGGTCATTCTTTCTGCTCCAAGTAACAATTCTAGCTGCTGCATTCTGTAAGTATTCAAACTCTTTGCTGTGACAAATCTAACGTACTTTAGGCAGACAAAACGACCTTAAAAAGCCACATGATTTTTAAGTAGTCTGTCTGTGTGTAGTAACAGTGGTTCACATTATTTCAGAACGTATACTCCCGTCTCTGTAACTTTCCTCAGTCAGCTATTGAACATTCTGTATTTACACCACGAATGCACTACTTTGTCTCGCGCGCGGTCACACTGGCCGTCCACAGGCACGGGCAGGAGCAGGGAACACGAGGCCGCTCTGTAGTGCCCCTGTGGCTCTCCAGCAGAGGGGAGCACTTTGCTCAACAGCCCTGAGCCAAAGGACCCAGTGATAAAGCTGAAAATCTGGCAAGTCCCCCAGTCTCCCTGGGGCGCTGAAGAGGATTTCATCTGATGCTGAGGTTCCTGTAACTCAACACAAAATTGAACACGGCGAGTTATGAGTTTGTGAAGAAGTGACAGCGGAACAATGTCAAACAGGAAGTTAACCTACAGGAAAGAATGAATTGAATCTCTGATATTCAAGCACGCAGTGTGACGTCCACTGTCTATTCAAATCTACTCTGCAAGTCTTACAATTCTTTTTCATACACCGTCTCCTGGTTATTGTTTTGTGAGTGCTTGAACTGTTTCTCAGTAGAAATAAGACCGATAACTCACTGCTTCAGGATGCACACTATCGTCGATGAAACCTGTGGTGTAAGCAAGCGAAAAGAGACAGATCCTTCTAAAACACAGAGGCCATCGGGAGGGCAGAAACACTCTGCAACAGGTAGGAGCTGTGGAGCCGTGATTCCCCTGAGCCAGAGCCCTCGTCCTCCCTCGACAGCGAACTGAGCTCCAGCGACTGGAGCAGCTACCTGCCGTCGTGGGACCTCCTGCAGATTGGGAACGGGTAAGGCAATTCGACACGAGCCCACTCCTCTTCCCACTGCTTACACCCCTATAACAAATAGTTTCAGGGTATTCAAGTACAGGATAAAGAGATGACAGGTGTTCCCAATTGGCTGAGGATACAACTCTCTCTCTGAGAAAGCACACAGAGGTGGACAAAGCAATTAAATGCCTTTACAAGTCATTTCCTCTGTTTCTGGTCTTTCTTTACATATCAGAAAAGTGAACTGGTGGCTGTTGGAAAGTGTCTGCTCCGTACGTAATATACATGTAAAAGATGTGATTAAATATCTTGGTATTAAGACTTTCAAAAAGGTGATTTTGTGATTTGATGTTCTCTACCTTAGTAAAATAAAAAAAAAACTTTATTCATGGTTGCTATTTGTCAAACACGGGCAGAAGGAGGCCTAAATGCTACAGGGTTTAGAGCATCTAATACCGATACCGACAGAGTATTATTTACAAAATTAAGCAAAGTAGGTGATGTATGTTTCCCTAATTTAATCATTCAGGAACTAGGTATTGATGCTTTTAAGAAACTAACAGTAGCCCTTCAGAAACTATGGAAGAATTTACAACCTTTATTAGACTACAAGGAAAACAATTTAGTTATACTTGTACTAATAAATACTTCAGATCCCTCTCGCAATCTCACAATATCTTGTCAAACTATTTTGGAGCACCTCTTTGGGGAAAGTGAGTGGAATCAAACATGACTATTGTCAAACAGATTTTGTATGAATAATAAGGTTAAGGCGTCAGTACAAAATTGTACATTGAATCGACCCGGTAAAGATACACAGTCTGCATAGATTTAAAAGTAATATAGATGATAATTGTCTATCTCAAAGCAGCCCAGAAACCTTACGTTTGTTTTTGTTTTGTTCTGTTGTTAAAACACTCTGAACAGATCGGCAAAATGGTGTAAAGAAGGCTTCTAATTCTGACATTTCCTGTAGACAAATTGATGTTATTTTACTGCTCAATACTGCTGAACCGAATCTAAAATATAATGTATCATTGGCTTAATCATTATACTTGCTCGTTATTAGATGTAGAAATAGCCTAAAGATGAGAAATAATCGAAAATTGAATAATTAGACCGTATGTCGTAGTAGCAGATTGTACTTCTCGCCTACTTGATGTGGTCGAGCAACACCACAATCGCCATACAATCCGTCCGTTCTCATGCTCTGACTTTCAGGTTGGGCAGTGGACTGGATTCCAGGGCAAACTCGTTCTTGTTTGATTATCCGTGTGAAATCTCGCCCAATATAACAGGTAAACTCATGCACTGAAATGATGCGCTTCCAAATTAAAGCGACACGCATTTGAATAATTCAAAATACACACGAGGGAACGTCTCCAAACCATGTCTAAGTATCACAACATGAAAGCTGTGCGTACCTTATCTTTATTTGACTGTATAATGTACTCCGGTGATCTGTAACGTAGTCTTGCGTGCATCGTAAAGGATCCGGACTTCCGGCTACGGAAAACCCGGAGTGGATCAGCCTTTGCACCGGACCCGGACTTCCGGCTACGGAAAACCCGGAGTGGATCGGCCTTTCCACCGGACCCGGACTTCCGGCTACGGAAAACCCGGAGTGGATCGGCCTTTCCACCGGACCCGGACTTCCGGCAACGGAAAACCCGGAGTGGATCGGCCGTTCCACTGGATCCGGACTGCCGGCTACGGAAAACCCGGAGTGGATCGGCCACTCCACTGGATCCGGACTGCCGGCTACGGAAAACCCGGAGTGGATCGGCCACTCCACTGGATCCGGACTGCCGGCTACGGAAAACCCGGAGTGGATCGGCCTTCCACTGGATCCGGACTGCCGGCTACGGAAAACCCGGAGTGGATCGGCCACTCCACTGGATCCGGACTGCCGGCTACGGAAAACCCGGAGTGGATCGGCCACTCCACTGGATCCGGACTGCCGGCTACGGAAAACCCGGAGTGGATCGGCCTTCCACTGGATCCGGACTGCCGGCTACGGAAAACCCGGAGTGGATCGGCCACTCCACTGGATCCGGACTGCCGGCTACGGAAAACCCGGAGTGGATCGGCCTTCCACTGGATCCGGACTGTGAGCAGCTTTTGTCCAATCAGCGCTGAGATTTCAGCAGGAGGCGGGAGACAGGCTCTTGTCCAGTCACACAGCTTCAGTCCCGGGACACTTCCGAGAAATGTCCACTGGGTGGCGACAGAGATACACGAGTCCACGGAGCTGAGTCTCAAAGCGCTATCGGAAAGACTTGAAATCGGAAAGAAATACATTTGTTACGTTTTAATCCCATTGAAAAGGAAGATGAAAATATCGTTTGTATTTTAAAACATTATTATACTTGCGCAACATAATTATTAAGGGAATGGTGTGAGAGGAGACCGTGTTTGAACAGTTTAAGACGGATGTAAAGACATTTTATTTCAGAATGTCTTTCTGAAATGTGTCTGTTTCTGTGTTGTAAGAACGTTGAAGCATGGACGGGCCTTATCTGCATTTACCTTGTTGAATCTTTTTTTCCATAAAATGTACATGTATTATTGCATGTACCCTGACAATACGACTGCTACGTTACGTTTTCTTGTAGTTTTTGGTCTCATAAAAAATACAAAAGTATGAGTCGATGACGTCAAAATGGTGTCGCCCACAGGGCTTATGGGTAATGTAGTCTCTGTAGTTCACTGGGCTGCCCTGCCCATGTGTTTCGCTGATTTCATTGAACATTAGAATGAATTATATTTATACAATTTCAGCGTATTTATCGTGTCTTGTATTTCTTTGTCTCTCTTATGTGTTCCCTTGTGTGTATGTTTTCTTGTATTTCACTTGTCTGCGGCGCTGGTTAATCGACCCGGCACATAAAGCAAACCCACTGTCCTCGTGTTTCTTAGCTCCCGTCGTGTTTGCAAACTTTTCTCCTGTGTTTATTTTACTTTGTCAATAAAACGTGGTTGCCGGGGAAACGGTGCTGCAGAAGTTGGTGCGAGCTGACCTCTAGGAGGTAAACAGTCGGCTTTTGTAATCTAATCAGCGAGCAAAGCAGAAACGTTAGTCTAAAAAGCGCTGGCTGGAGTATTTTGTGGACATTATGCAGAAGAAAAGGAAGAAACGGTGAGTCGCAGGCTGTCGGTAAATATCAGCGCTGGACACCAGCCTCACACCGCTGGGCTCACTGCACCATGAGCGAGTCCGTCGGCGCCTCCTCCTGCTGGGGTGTGTTGCTGCAGGAGTGAGGAGTCTCCGGTCTCCGGTCGCGTCATGATCTGCAAGTGGAGGTGAGAGACGGCGGCGCAGTGGGTGGCAGCGCTGGGAGCCTGGATTTAGTTCCTGGGGTGCTGTCTGTGTGGAGTTTGCATGCTCTGCTCATGTTCTCGTGGCTCCAGTTTTCTGGGGTGCTGTGTGTGTGGAGTTTGCATGCTCTCCTTATGTTCTCGTGGGTCTAGTTCCTGGGGTGCAAAATTCTGTTTATTTCACAAGACGGACCCGGGCAGCAGCATGTGTCTGCAGCGCTCATCCTGCCTGCATGTTTGCAAACTTTTCTCCTGTGTTTATTTTACTTTGTTAAATAAAACGTGGTTGCTGGGGAAACGGTGCTGCAGAAGTTGTTTCGATCTGACCTCCGGGAGGGAGACAGCTGGCAAAGCCGAAACTTTAGTCTAAACGGCGCTGGCTGGAGTATTTTGTGGACATTTCGCAGAAGAAAACTAAGGAGTCTCCGGTCGGGTCCTGATCTGCATGTGGAAGTGAAAGGCTGAGAGACGGCGCACATGCTCTGCACATGTTCTCATGTGTCTGGTTTCCTGGAGTGCTGTCTGTGTGGAGTTTGCATGCTCTGCTCATGTTCTCAAGGGTTTCCTGCCGCTTCTGCAGTCCAGTGTTGGTGAGTCTGTCGGGTTGATTGTGTTGTGGTGTGAGTGTGCCCTAAAGGGGTTTTAATAGTATGGGGTTTGTGTGTTCACTTGTATGCAGACCACTGGAGAGTCCGGTTGTTTTTTGCCAGGCAGACTAATGGCTGCATATTCAATTCCAGCTACTGATGTTGCCAAACCAGCAAGTGGGACAGTGTTTGAAAACCCTTTCAATGAAAGGTTTGTAGAACAGTGTTGCTATTGTTCTGTTTAATTCGAGGTCACCAAGCTTATAAATGGTCTCACAACGTTTGTCTCTTTTCAGGTTTCTCCGACCCGGAGAGTGAACAAAGAAGTGATAAGGGCCCATAACACCTAAGCTCGGCACTCTCACACTCTTCAGCCACACGAGCTTCCTCCCGGTAAAATACTGGGCAAGCCCCTTTCTGACAGGGACAGTGGAAAACCCCCTGAGGGAGATGGGCTGAGGGGAGGAATAAAACCATCTGAGCCGGAACGGAGCGGGCTCCCGATTCCCACCAGACCTGGGAGACGACACAGGCAGCACAAGGGAAGCTGCGGAGCGCGAGTTCGCGGAGGCAAGGACCGATTGACGACCACGGGAGACAGTGGCATCGGAACAGAGGTACTGTACAGAGACTTTTAATACCTGAAGGCAAGGAGCGAGAAACCGGCCCGGCTAGCCGCTCCAAACTGAGGGGAATGGAATACAGTTCGCGGGAGGATTTCTAGTGGAACCTGAACGGAGTCTGGGGAAATGGGACCGGCCTCTCGTTCACTGGGGCCATCAAAGACTTTACTTACAGGTACGAAGAAGAATCGTTCGAGTGGCCACTCTTCGGTACTTGACAGAAAAGACTGCTGTCCCTCTGGATTCATTATGACCCTTGGAAGGACCTTTTGTTGCTGCTGTTTTCGTTGTGTCTTTGGCTGATGGTGAATGTGGATAGAAAATAAAAAGGTCACTTATACGATACACATGCTTGTCGCTGGTCTGTGTGGGCATTGGTGGATCTGGGAGATCAACAGAACCTGTTGCATTGCTAGGTGCCGTAGTCATATATGAGGCAGGAAATAATTGTTGTTTGAGGGGTCACCTCACTCTGACACGAACGTGTTGGGAAGACGCGCCAGTTCTGACGTTAGTGCGACGGGTCTGTAGGCATTAAGGCAGGTTCTTGTGTCCTTTTTTGGAACAGGAACAATAACAGAAGATTTGAAGCAGTCTGGCACTGTGCACTGGGACAATGATTGCTTAAAAACGTCTGTAAAGATTGGAGCGAGTTGGCCAGCACAGGGCTGTAGTGTGGCTGGAGATACACAGTCAGGTCCTGCTGCCTTTTTACAGTTTTGCTTTTTGAATAGCCTTAACACATCCTGTTCTTTGCTTCACAGGGCATTCTCAAGACTTGTTAACGGCGTCAAGTCTTCGTGAGAGATAGAGTGTGAGTGGGTGTGGCACTCCAGTTGAGTGGGGGACAATAGCTCATCCCCAGGATGTGAATTATTTGGACGAGTTGCGAGACTGCCATGGACAAGGTCGTTGGAGATCCTTTGTGTTTCAGGCCTGCTGTAAAATGTGTTATCTGGTAGAGAGTGATCAAGATGTATCTGAGGGGATTTTCTTTTGTAATTGGTAACAGTTTGGAGACCTTTCCAGACAGATGAACAGTCTTTGTTAGCAAACAGTTGTTCCAGCTGTGGACAGGAGGGGAAACAAAAGGTAGAGAACACTATTTTTAGAGAAATGGTCCTAAAGGAACAAAGCATAGTGTAGGATGCCACTAGCTTAAGTCTTAACAGCACTGCATGAGAGGAGACTCCAGTGTCTATTTGGTCCGAGGGATCCTCAGAAAGGTCAAAAGGTTGCAAACAGATAGGAGACTAGTTACATGCCTGAAGCTTAGCTAGAGGAACATAACAGTGCTGGAATTCTGAGAGGGGAGGTTATCAGAGCCTAATGTTATTGTGAAAAATGGCAACTAGGTATAGACGATCTGCTGAATAATAATTGCTTACACTTATATAGCGCTTTTCTGGACACTCCACTCAAAGCACTTTACAGGTAATGGGGACTCCCCTCCACCACCACCAATGTGCAGCATCCACCTGGATGATGCGACGGCAGCCATAGTGCGCCAGAACGCTCACCACACATCAGCTATCAGTGGGGAGGAGAGCAGAATAATGTAGCCAATTCATAGAAGGGGATTATTAGGAGGCCATGATTGGTAAGGGCCAATTGGAAATTTGGCCAGGATGCCGGGGTTACACCCCTACTCTTTTCGAGAAGCACCCTGGGATTTTTAATGACCACAGAGAGTCAGGACCTCGGTTTTACGTCTCATCCGAAGGACAGCGCCTGTTTACAGTATAGTGTCCCCATCACTATACTGGGGCATTAGGACCCACATGGACCACAGGGTGAGCACCCCCTGCTGGCCCCACTAACACCTCTTCCAGCAGCAACCTTAGTTTTTCCCAGGAGGTCTCCCATCCAGGTACTGACCAGGCTCACACCTGCTTAGCTTCAGTGGGTTGCCAGTTGTGAGTTGCAGGGTGATATGGCTGCTGACTGTCTGTCCTGTGAATTGTTAAGGGTTTCATGTATTTGTGTGTCCAAGTAGTCCGGACTGCTGTGCTATGTGTTGTTTGTCTTTTGAATTTTCTGTTTTACACCTATTGTATCCATAGTGGTATGGGCCAAATCCAATTTAAAGGGTGTTGTGAGCACTGGGGTTTGTTGGGAGTGGTGAGTTAGGAGTCTGGAAATGAGAGCAAGGTGCGAGTGGATATGATAAAAAGATTGTTCCTTTATTTTGTTTCTGATACCTGGTGAAGAAACGCAGTGAGTGTTTGAGTGGCCAGCTGCGTCAACTTCAATAAAACTGGCCTTTTGGTTTGTTTGAGTGCTGACTTGCTATGGTGTATTTTTTCTCTCTGTGAACAACAGGTCCTACGGCCAACACTACCCACACAGGAGGTGTGTGCGTGACAGCTCCTCAGCTGAAGCAGGAGTCCAAGTGTGCACAGATTTCTTGTTGGGGTTTGTTGTTTGAAGTTTCTGTTTGTATGTAGGAAGCAATTGTGCCATCGCGTGGTCCGAGTTATAGCACGGGACGAGAGCTCCCGAAGAGCGCCTGCCTCCTGCCCGATTCGACGTCTAAAATCATCACAGAACAAGAGGAGCCAACAGGAATGCAAGTCTCTTCTGGTGAGGAGCCTCCGACACAGCCCCCAGTACTGGGTGTGCAGAAAGAATCCTGTTCTACAGTTGTGGTGCGAAATGGCCTCCAGTCCTTGTCAAATGCTGGGTTTCTCTGGACTGCAGTCCCCTCCGCATTTGGATGATTGTGATTGGTGTTGCTGTAGCTGTGCTGTCCTGAGACTGACTGGTGTCAAGACCAGCTGTACTCTGGGATCAGCAGGGCCTAGTGGTGGTATGAATTGTGGCCTCTGTTTCTCAGGTGTAACAAGTGTTTGATCACTCTGTTCTGTATGTGTCACGGACGTCCAAAGGGACTAACCGTAGGGAGCAGGAGAGCGGAAAAAGACCCATATGCGTAGCGGCGAGACGGGAAAAAGGCCCGGGCTCATTAGTGCAAAGAGTTCAGGAATGCCGTATAGAAACCTATGCCCTCAGGGAGCGGACGTGGGGCGCCCTGGTGCTAGGCGGGTCTCAGGACATCCGAACAACAATGCTGAGCGAGGACAGAGTGCAAGACCCGGAAATATATAGCCCAAGGGAAAGAGAGGGACAGGAAGGACAGCAGACCGGAAACTAGGGACAGGACAGAGAAGGAGCGCCCTCTGGCTGCAGAGGGCGTGACAGTATGTTTATCAATAGTGGGTACTGGCCTAATTCAGCCCTGCACTCGCTGTTAGCTGTTTTTCTCTGCGCAAGGCGGATGTTTCTACAGATTGATTAGAGTTTCTACAGAGTGTACTCCTGGTCTGTGAGGGGACCCCACACTTCACTGCCGTATAGGGCAATGGGTTGGATTACACTTTCAGATATTTGGAGAGAAATTCTTGTTGGTGGGTTGACATTGAAGAGCCTCCTTCTTATTGCGTAGAAAGCCCTGAGTGCCTTCTCCCTCAGTTCCTTTAGTGCCAGGTCAAAACTCCCAGAAGAGCTGATGGTGAGACCGAGATATGTGTAGCTGGATGTGTGCTCCAATGTGTTGTTGTTCAGTGTGAATTTGTACCTGTTTCCCTGAGGTCTGGCTTTCTCCTGGAAAACCATAACTCTGGTCTTGTCCAGATTGACTGGCAGTGCCCAGGTGTGACAGTCCTGCTCCAGCAATGCCAGGCTCTGCTGTTCTGGGTCAAGATGGGCTGGCAGTGCCCAGGTGTGAATGTGATGGGATGTGTGGCGGTTTGGTAGGAAGCCAGTCTGACTCTAATGCAGGACATTGTGCTCAGTAAGGAGGGCCGGTTATCAGATATTCAAGTTACGACAGAGTTCCTTCCCCAGGTTACTGTTCACACTGAAGCTCCGGTACCTGTTGGGGTCGAGTCTGTCTCCATTCTTACAGACGGGCGTGATCAGTCCTTGATTCCAGGCCTCAGGGAAACAGCCGGCCGTCAGGACAAGGTTGGGGAGTTTGAGCAGGCTTTGCTGCAGGTCTGAGCTGCAGTTGGATCAAGCGTTGTTGACTGTGTCTTGGCTACAGGCCTTTTGTGGTCTGAGAGTTGTCTGTTTGTGTATGTGCTTATCTTCTTTAGGGTGTGCATGTAGTGTCTAACCATCTCACAGTATCTGAGGCGCAGTTCAGAGTGGTGTGGTGTTGTTTTAGTTCTGGTAGTTCTCTTCAGTTGTTTCTGCACTCTGTATCAAACCATTTGATATTGTTTCTGAGTGTGTTTCATATGAATGTAGTCATTTTGATTTTAAGGCTAGTTTCTCAAAAACATGGTTTATAAATTTATGCCCGATTTGTTGGTTTGATTCAGAGCGTTTTGAAATGTAAGGGATCAAGTAATGGGTTTATTTGCTGCTGAAAAGAGAAGAAAGAAAAAAAAAGAAATGAGACAATTAGCTTGTAATGAGTTTATAACAACAGTAATTAGATTCCTGCAAGCACTCTTTTCATTGTCCAACAACTGAAAGCTTTTAGGTATAAAGGAAGGGTCCTCTAATATTTGATGTGTGAGATTGTCGTTCTATTGGAGATGTTAGTGAGTCTGAGGATTCGTGTTAATATGACAATACTGCCACTACTATTAATAATACAGCATGGCAAGACTTCTTTCAGTCATTTCCCACCCCTCCACCTCAGTGAATCACACATGTTAAACTTCCATCTCGGGTTCCAGATCAGACATGAGCAATCCTATATTACAAATACTTAGCACCAGGCAATTTAACCAGACAATAATTTAAGCAATTATTCATTCAAGAGAAGCAGCAGGACGAGTAAAGTGCCCCTCTGATGGCCGGTCAGTGGAATTAAACTGGAAAATTTCTTAGAAATGATTATTCTTACAATGATGTGCCAATGGCGCCGCTTGGTGGTCATTCAGCAAAATTTCACCGAAAGTTTTTTTTAATTAAAATACCGTTAGTAATGTTCGTATTAATTAGTTATTTTAATTTTAAAAATATTTAAGCATTTTCAACAGCAAAGAATACATTGCCTTGCAAACAAGAGTAATGAATGAATGTATTGTACATGGATACAAAATACAAAATAAATACAATAAACCAAAAATTAAAATGACGTTCAAAAGGCGCGAGTCGATGACGTCAGAAGGAAGTCGCCCACGGGGCGTATGGGTAATGTAGTTTCTGTAGTTCTCTGGCCCGCACTGCCCACGTGTTTCGGTGATTTGATTGAACATCAGAATTAATTATATTGTACCATTTCAGCGTGTTTATCGTGTCATGGATTTCCATGACTGTCTTGTGGGTTCTCTTGTGTGTCATGTTTATTTTAGTGGGTGGCAGTGCTGGGGCCCTGAACTGTAATCATTCGTGTTACTCATCATCATTGTTACTGTGACTCTCCTGGGAGGAGTGGACCTTTGTAAGATTCCTGTCCTGGCAAGCAGCAGGTCACAGTTTGCTGTCCGACTCAATTACACCTCCGCTACCTCATTTCACCTCTTTCACCAGCCTGTAAAGGGGGTTGTGATAGTATGGGGTCTTTCTCTTTAACAACCTCAAACCGCAGGAAAGAAATGCTTCATTTATAAGATTGAAATATAACCAGAAAGTATAAAAATAGCTATTTGTGTGTATCATGTCAGAAATATTTGTTTTTATTTTAAAAGAATTTAGAAGAGAAATATGATTAATAAGGCTGTAGAATCCATTTAAACTGTCATTTTCCTGTTTAGGTTGGAAAGTTTAATTTGATCAAGTCCACTTGAGTGCCTAAGCAACTGTTTGGGTAGTTTGGCTGGTGTGGTGGTGCTCTCCAAATACCTGATCCAAACGGACAGAGAGACAAAGTGAGAAAGAAAAGGTGTAAATAACAGACATATCATATGCAGAATACAGTAATGTGCTGTTCAGCACAGTGACCTAGAGTGAAGATGGAAATCAGTCATTCTAGTGCTCTCAATGGTTTTCCATTACAAACGGACCAGGGCTTCCTGAGACACAGGCAGTTGGAGTTATATAGAGTTAGAGGTTGTTTTCACGGCAGCAGCCGACTAAAGCAGAGACCTCCTTCCACTCCAGAATTTTTTTTTTTATTTGGGTGGGATCATCTGGAGTCTTGATTCCTTTCACGGAGTCAGCAGTAGATACACAGCTGTTAGCATAGGAGGAGTACAGAAGAGGTGACAGCAGTGCTGGGGACCCTCTGGCACAACCAGAGGTGTGAAATTGAAATTGTTTGGAAGGAATGGGAAGCTAAAGGCAGAGTCACAATCTCTGATTCATGTAATCAAAACAGTACGTTCTTTCCTTGGGCAGCTTCGTTAGAACATTTTAAATAGATGTAAAAGTGTATTTACAGACTATATCAGCCCTTATCTTTATTTACCTGGTTTAATCTTTTTTTCAGAAGTGTAAATATATTATACTATGTACCCCTGATGGAATTATTGATGTGCTATAAATATACTCTTGTTTGTATTGTATCTATTTTTATTGCTACAATAAAAAGTTAAAAAGAACTGCACTTTCGAGAAATGTCCACTGGGCGGCGACAGAGATACACGAGTCTATGGCGGCGAGTCCAATAGCGCCTCCGTACAGATCCTCGTTGTGCAGAGATTGAAAATCAATACAGATGATAACTGTGACGTTTGTGACAGCAACTCTGAAAGATAACGTAAAGAAGGAAACTAATATTGACATTACTTTTAAAGAAGTTAAATAATACTACATTTTAAACCTATTGAAAGTAATATGAAAATATCGTTTGTATTTAAAAAAATATGATACTTCCACGATATAATAATTAACGAAATGCTGTGAGAGGAGACCCATGTTTAAACACTTTAAAACGGATGTAAATGCGTCTGTACAGACAATTTGAAACATGGACGGACCTCATCTGCTTTTGTTTACTATTAAACAAGATTACTTGTTTAATCTTTTTCCATAACATGTACATGTATTATCGTATGTACCCCTGACTATACTCTGTGTTATATGTATTCTTGTTTTTATGGCATGTATTGTTGTTATATTTAAAAATAAAAAGACGCGACTCGATTACGTCAAAAGGAAGTCGCCACAGGGCTTGTGGGAAATGTAGTCTCCATAGTGCTCTGGACTGCGCTCCACACGTGTTCCGCAGATTTGATTGAGCATCAGAATTAATTATACAATGTCAGTGTATTTACCGTGTCTCGGATTTCTATGTTTGTCTTACAAGACGGACTCGGCAGGAGCTGTTTCTTGCTCTCCGGAGTGAAGCTGTTCTGGGAAGAGACGAGCAAATCTTTAGACTCTTTGTAAATGAGACATCATCATGACAGCTGTGCCGACCTGCTCTTTATTGACCTGTTGAACCTGTTTGTGTAAAGAGCAGGAGTCTTGTGTACCCCTGATTGTGTTATGTGTACTCTAGTGTGTTGCAGCGCTCGTCCTGCCTGGTTTATCAACTCGACACAGAAACAAAACCCACTGCCGTCGTGTCTGTGGGTTTCTGAGCTCTCTTGTCTTGTTTGTCTCCTGTGTTTATTTTACTTTGTTAAATAAAACGTGGTTGCCGGGGCAACGGAGCTGCAGTAGTTGTTGCCGGAGCGGGTCTGACCTCCAGCAGGTCAACAGGCGGCTTTTTTAATCTAATCTCCGAGAAAAACAGAAACTTAAGAAACTTGAGTCTAAAAAGCGCTGGCAGGAGTATTTTGTGGAAGAAACGGTGACTGTGGGACAGGACTATCAGGGACACATCAGCGCTGGACACCAGCCTCACACCGCTGGGCTCACTGCGCCATGAGCGAGTCCGTCGGCGCCTCCTCCTGCTGGGGTGTGTTGCTGCAGGAGTGAGGAGTCTCCGGTCTAAGGTCGCGTCATGATCTGCAAGTGGAGGTGAGAGACGGCGGCGCAGTGGGTGGCAGCGCTGGGAGCCTGGATTTAGTTCCTGGGGTGCTGTCTGTGTGGAGTCTGCATGCTCTGCCCGTGTTCTCATGGGTCCTGTTCATTGGGTGCTGTCTGTGTGGAGTCTGCATGCTCTGCCCCTGTTCTCATGGGTCTGGTTTCCTGGGGTGCTGTCTGTGTGGATACCTGGTGAAGAGACCCAGTGAGTGTTTGTGTGGCCAGCTGCGTCAACTTCAATAAAAATGGCCTTTTGGTTTGTTTGAGTGCTGACTTGCTATGGTGTATTTTTTCTCTCTGTGAACAACACGTCTTACGGCCAACACTACCCACACAGGAGGTGTGTGCGTGACAGCTCCTCAGCTGCAGCAGGAGTCCAAGTGTGCACAGATTTCTTGTTGGGTTTTGTTGTTTGAAGTTTCTGTTTGTATGTAGGAAGCAATTGTGCCATCGCGTGGTCCGAGTTATAGCACGCGAGCAGAGCTCCCGAAGAGCGCCTGCCTCCTGCCCGATTTGACGGCTAAAATCATCACAGAACGGTGAGGAGCCTCTGACACAGCCCCCAGTACTGGGTGTGCAGAAAGAATCCTATTGTACAGTTTTGGTGTGAAATGGCCTCCAGTTCTTGTAACATGATGGGTTTCTCTGGACTGCAGTCCCAGTGCACTCCGCTTTGGATTTGCAGTGGTGTTTTCTACAATGGAAAACCCTTTCTTTGTACAGAATGGAAATGGCAGTCTGCATGTTTTAATAATCTAATGTGATCATGTACTACAGCTTAAACACTGGGCCAGGTGACGTTTGATTCTAAAAGATTTCTCTATCATTTCAGCGGCGCCTTGTCTGCGGCAGCCCGGCAGCTCCTCCTCCCTTCCAGCTGAGACTCTTCCCTCTCCAGAGGTGGGTTAGTGCTCTCAGGTCATCTTCTCTCACACAGCTGTGGGGCAGAAACGCTACTTCCACTGGGCAGAGAGCAGACGGGCAGTGGGAAGGGCAGCCCTGTGTTTGGGGATCAGGGCTGTCCCTGCTGAGGGATGCTTTCAGAGCCAAAGCAACTGGCTGGGTTATGAACTTTATGGTGTGATCCAAATAAGACATACAAAGACAGAGAATGAGAAAGAAATAGTATTGCATGTATCTGATCAAAACACTCTCTTTCAGACAAAACAAATATTGAACAAAAACTTAGTTGCAACACACTGCACTACACTTTCTTCTAGGCTGACATTACTGATAGTTTGTGCTGTCTTCCTTTCAGTCTGCAGGGTGTGCATCTTTTTCCTCAGCTTCCTACACGAGGAATCAGTTTCTCCTGCCCTGGTTTCACTCCTTTATATCTCACAGTCTTCTGCAGCTCCTGGAGGCTGACGACATGTTTGCTGTTTCTGAAAAATTGCTGACTGGCTCATCAGCACAATTGCTGATTCAAAATCCTTTACTCACATGTTGCCTTAGCCTCTGTATCACAGAGATGTGTGCTTTTCTGGGTTGGGTAGATCGATAGTGTGCTTTTGCTCAGTTGCTCTGCTCAATGCGTGGTCTTTTAACTCCGGCTGGGTACGAGCACCTCACTCTCCACACGGCTTTCCAAGGCTCTGTCATCGTGTGTGAGGATGTTGTGTAGCTCGTGAAACAGTTCCCCCATTTGAGCCCTGGATTTACTGGGTACTTGAATACCTGAATCTTGCCGTCAGTCCTGATCACCTTGTTTTTGTTCTGCAAGGACAAGGCACCTCCCCAGCACTGAACACAAACTGATACTGGCGGGTTGATTGTGTTGTGGTGTGAGTTTGTGTCTGTGGGGGTGAGGTGTCCCCTGCAGCGCGAACAAACATGCAGACTCCACACAGACAGCAGCCCTGGAATCAAACCCAGGGCCCCGGTGCTATGAGGCAGCGATGCTAACCACTGTGCCGCAGTATTGCCCCCTTTGAAAATGTCTGACTTCCGTTTAATTTGAGGTCACAAGCTTATAAATGGTCTCACAACGTTTGTCTCATCTCAGGTTTCTCTGACCAGTCCCAAGGACCTGTAGTCACTGACAGCTTCTGCAGTCTGACGGTTCATTTCAGTAGGCTGGAGGGATGGCGCAATTATCCTCAAATCAGTGAGTATTGTTTTGCTCTTGTAACATGAAACATCAAAGAGAAGTCAACAGACCATTCCGTGAAACTGTTCAGACTGGCCCGTGGTGATTTTCTGGGTCCTTTAGTAAGCTGACCGGGACTGTGTCATTGACACACTTTGTGAGAAGCCAGTCTATGTGTTTGCTCTTGTGATCATTCGTGAACGAATGTAAGAGAGGGAGAAGATTCGGCCCTGGAGTGATCCAGTTTTCTATTTAACAACCTCAAACTGCAGGAGAGAAATGCTTCATTTCTAAGATGGAAATATAATCAGAAAGTATAATTAGCCATTTGTGTATATCATGTCAAAAAATGTTTTATATATAAAAAGAATTTAGTAGAGACATTTGCTTAATAAGGCAGTAGAATAAATGTTGTGATGCTGGTGTGATGGTGCTCTCCAACAAACTGATACAAATGGACAGAGAGACAAAGTGAGAAAGAAAATGTGTACATAACAGACATATATGCAGAATACAATACAGTGCTGTAAAGTACAGTACCCTAGAGTGAAGATGGAAATCATTCATTCTGGTGCAGAAGAAGTGAATCTGCTCTCAATGGTTTTCCTGTACAATTGGAACACGTTGTGAATTCTACATAATTCACAGGAAACAAAATAAACAACTCATTCACTCCCCTGCTGTCCGTGACCCAGAGCTCAGTAATCATTTCACTACTGAAGATCATGCAGTTTTTAATGCTTTTCATTTTAACATCCTACTTGTTAATATTTCCTCTTAGATGAGAATATTCTCTTCGGCGTGTCTTTACAACTCTTCTCTTATTGCTCCTCTTGTCAGTAACCCGGTGTGAAAGCTCTCTCTGTCGGAATCAATGTCTTACCTCTCCGTCTTGTGTTTCAGGTCTCCTCTGGCTGCTGACCCTGCCGTCAGGACAGAACACATCCCGCACTGACCACACTGCTGGGTTTACTGTATGTGACAATAAAGAGCTTGAGCAACACATCTAATGTGATCTCTGCACGCTTCCCGAGGAGCAGAGATGATAAGGTCTGTGTCTGTTCCCGAGTCTTTGCGAGAGGCCTGTTTAGTCTGTCACTGAGATGATTTTAGATGCCTGTGAGTCGTGCCCACTGAAAAATGAAATAGTGCAGCACAATGAGACTTCAAGCAAAGATCTCATTAGCCCCTTCTGTGAATTGGTGTCTCGCAAGAGATCTTCCATCTCTTTGAAAGTTTCACAGCTTTGACCTCTAGATTAGAAATGACACCAATTGCACATGGGTCCAGCAACGTTCTATATAGTGCACATCACCATCGGGATGAAAAACAAAAATCCCCAGTGGGAGTCCAGTCTTTCCCTGCTACGCAAATTGCTTTTCGTTAGGTGAGGTCGCAAGTTCTTATTGGAGAATGTTGTACAGTTTCTTAATGCAATAGGGCGAGTAAGACTGAAGTTCCCCCCGTGTTGGCCGATCAGTGGAACGAAACTGAAAAAAGCTCCTTGAAACTGTGATTCATACACTTATACACTGGCTCAGCATGGTGCTCACCTGCTGTCCTTGGGTGTCTGCTGAAATTTGATTTTTTTTCAGGAGCACTGTGACCCAGAGCTCAATTATCATTTCAGCTACTGAAGATCATTCAGTTTTTAATGCTTTTCATTTGAACATCCTACTTGTTAGTATTTCCTCTTAGGTGAGAGGTACTTTTCTTGTACTTTTCTGGGTCTTAGTTGAGTGAGCTTTATTAGAATAATTGAACAATACTTTCACCTCCACATAACACTCATAGATTTTTCAAGGGTTAAATATGGGAGCCACGTTTCTTACATGTTTCCTTTTGTAAGTTGATTCACAAAGCTTTCACCGCCTCCACTCCAGTGAATCACTTTGTTTAGCAAGTGATCAGGTGGAACAGTTTAATTTCTTCCTGCAAATAATGCCTTTTCCTTTTTCATCCCATTCAAGTCTCCGTCCTAGTTAGAGTCATTGTGATGTAGAACGGCAGTGGTCCAGTTGAAAGGTTCAAGGTTTCACTGTGTTTTAGAGTGCAGATAAAGAAGATAATAGGAGAGGAAACTGGAAAAGCCGTGACTCTGTCATTCCATTCAATTCAATTTATTTTCATATAGCGCCTTTCACAACAAGGTTGCCCCAAGGCGCTTAACAATGCAGGTAAATATACATTTTGTGAATACAGAACTGAAGACAATGGAGGAAAGGAACCAAAGACTCAGTAAGGAGAATAAAATCCTCTAGGGGTCCAAGGTCAACTGGCTGCCCAACCCCTTTGGGCATGCTAACATTATATCATTAAAAAAAAAGAAAGAAATGAATGCGGGTATTAATCCATCCATCCATCACGTTATCTGTATGTCAGTACCCCACGCAGGTCTCTGCAGACCAGCAGAATCCTCCTAAACGACAGCTGTATCCATGATGCCCCTCTTGGATCCATGGCACTGATGCAGCATTCAACTCACATGGTGCCCAGCCCATGACAGACAGTATTTCTCCTCTGCAGCATCCCTGTGAGGCAGGACAGGTGCCTGACCTCTGAGAGCCTTGTAAGTAAGTAGAAGGAGTTTGAAGTCCGCCCTGTACCTGAGAGGAAGCCAATGAAGAGAGAGAAGTATGGGGGTTATGTGGTCATTCTTTCTGCTCCAAGTAACAATTCTAGCTGCAGCATTCTGTAAGTATTCAAACTCTTTGCTGTGACAAATCTAACGTACTTTAGGCAGACAAAACGACCTTAAAAAGCCACATGATTTTTAAGTAGTCTGTCTGTGTGTAGTAACAGTGGTTCACATTATTTCAGAACGTATACTCCCGTCTCTGTAACTTTCCTCAGTCAGCTAGTGAACATTCTGTATTTACACCACGAATGCACTACTTTGTCTCGCGCGCGGTCACACTGGCCGTCCACAGGCACGGGCAGGAGCAGGGAACACGAGGCCGCTCTGTAGTGCCCCTGTGGCTCTCCAGCAGAGGGGAGCACTTTGCTCAACAGCCCTGAGCCAAAGGACCCAGTGATAAAGCTGAAAATCTGGCAAGTCCCCCAGTCTCCCTGGGGCGCTGAAGAGGATTTCATCTGATGCTGAGGTTCCTGTAACTCAACACAAAATTGAACACGGCGAGTTATGAGTTTGTGAAGAAGTGACAGCGGAACAATGTCAAACAGGAAGTTAACCTACAGGAAAGAATGAATTGAATCTCTGATATTCAAGCACGCAGTGTGACATCCACTGTCTATTTAAATCTACTCTGCAAGTCTTACAATTCTTTTTCATACACTGTCTCCTGGTTATTGTTTTGTGAGTGCTTGAACTGTTTCTCAGTAGAAATAAGACTGATAACTCACTGCTTCAGGATGCACACTATCGTCGATGAAACCTGTGGTGTAAGCAAGCGAAAAGAGACAGATCCTTCTAAAACACAGAGGCCATCGGCAGGGCAGAAACACTCTGCAACAGGTAGGAGCTGTGGAGCCGTGATTCCCCCGAGCCAGAGCCCTCGTCCTCCGTCGACAGCGAACTGAGCTCCAGCGACTGGAGCAGCTACCTGCCGTCGTGGGACCTCCTGCAGATTGGGAACGGGTAAGGCAATTCGACACGAGCCCACTCCTCTTCCCACTGCTTACACCCCTATAACAAATAGTTTCAGGGTATTCAAGTACAGGATAAAGAGATGACAGGTGTTCCCAATTGGCTGAGGATACAACTCTCTCTCTGAGAAAGCACACAGAGGTGGACAAAGCAATTAAATGCCTTTACAAGTCATTTCCTCTGTTTCTGGTCTTTCTTTACATATCAGAAAAGTGAACTGGTGGCTGTTGGAAAGTGTCTGCTCCGTACGTAATATACATGTAAAAGATGTGATTAAATATCTTGGTATTAAGATTTTCAAAAAGGTGATTTTGTGATTTGATGTTCTCTACCTTAGTAAAATAAAAAAAAAAACTTTATTCATGGTTGCTATTTGTCAAACACGGGCAGAAGGAGGCCTAAATGCTACAGGGTTTAGAGCATCTAATACCGATACCGACAGTATTATTTACAAAATTAAGCAAAGTAGGTGATGTATGTTTCCCTAATTTAATCATTCAGGAACTAGGTATTGATGCTTTTAAGAAACTAACAGTAGCCCATCAGAAACTATGGAAGAATTTACAACCTTTATTAGACTACAAGGAAAACAATTTAGTTATACTTGTACTAATAAATACTTCAGATCCCTCTCGCAATCTCACAATATCTTGTCAAACTATTTTGGAGCACCTCTTTGGGGAAAGTGAGTGGAATCAAACATGACTATTGTCAAACAGATTTTGTATGAATAATAAGGTTAAGGCGTCAGTACAAAATTGTACATTGAATCGACCCGGTAAAGATACACAGTGTGCAAAGATTTAAAAGTAATATAGATGATAATTGTCTATCTCAAAGCAGCCCATAAACCTTACGTTTGATTTTGTTTTTTCTGTTGTTAAAACACTCTGAACAGATCGGTAAAATGGTGTAAAGAAGGCTTCTAATTCTGACATTTCCTGTAGACAAATTGATGTTATTTTACTGCTCAATACTGCTGAACCGAATCTAAAATATAATGTATCATTGGCTTAATCATTATACTTGCTCGTTATTAGATGTAGAAATAGCCTAAAGATGAGAAATAATCGAAAATTGAATAATTAGACCGTATGTCGTAGTAGCAGAGTGTACTTCTCGCCTACTTGATGTGGTCGAGCAACTCCACAATCGCCATACAATCCGTCCGTTCTCATGCTCTGACTTTCAGGTTGGGCAGTGGAATGGATTCCAGGGCAAACTCGTTCTTGTTTGATTATCCGTGTGAAATCTCGCCCAATATAACAGGTAAACTCATGCACTGAAATGATGCGCTTCCAAATTAAAGCGACACGCATTTGAATAATTCAAAATACACACGAGGGAACGTCTCCAAACCATGTCTAAGTATCACAACATGAAAGCTGTGCGTACCTTATCTTTATTTGACTGTATAATGTACTCCGGTGATCTGTAACGTAGTCTTGCGTGCATCGTAAAGGATCCGGACTTCCGGCTACGGAAAACCCGGAGTGGATCGGCCTTTGCACCGGACCCGGACTTCCGGCTAAGGAAAACCCGGAGTGGATCGGCCTTTCCACCGGACCCGGACTTCCGGCTACGGAAAACCCGGAGTGGATCGGCCTTTCCACCGGACCCGGACTTCCGGCTACGGAAAACCCGGAGTGGATCGGCCTTCCACTGGATCCGGACTGCCGGCTACGGAAAACCCGGAGTGGATCGGCCGTCCACTGGATCCGGACTGCCGGCTACGGAAAACCCGGAGTGGATCAGCCTTCCACTGGATCCGGACTGCCGGCTAAGGAAAACCCGGAATGGATCGGCCTTCCACTGGATCCGGACTGTGAGCAGCTTTTGTCCAATCGGCGCTGAGATTTCAGCAGGAGGCGGGAGACAGGCTCTTGTCCAGTCACACAGCTTCAGTCCCGGGACTTTTCCGAATTCCGGCGGGCGGTGACACTTCCGAGAAATGTCCACTGGGTGGCGACAGAGATACACGGAGCTGAGTCTCAAAGCGCTATCGGAAAGACTTGAAATCGGAAATACATTTGTTACGTTTTAATCCCATTGAAAAGGAAGATGAAAATATCGTTTGTATTTTAAAACATTATTATACTTGCGCAATATAATTATTAAGGGAATGGTGTGAGAGGAGACCGTGTTTGAACAGTTTAAGACGGATGTAAAGACATTTTATTTCAGAATGTCTTTCTGAAATGTGTCTGTTTCTGTGTTGTAAGAACGTTGAAGCATGGACGGGCCTTATCTGCATTTACCTTGTTGAATCTTTTTTTCCATAAAATGTACATGTATTATTGCATGTACCCTGACAATACGATTGGTACGTTACGTTTTCTTGTAGTTTTTGGTCTCATAAAAAATACAAAAGTATGAGTCGATGACGTCAAAATGGTGTCGCCCACAGGGCTTATGGGTAATGTAGTCTCTAGTTCACTGGGCTGCCCTGCCCATGTGTTTCGCTGATTTCATTGAACATTAGAATGAATTATATTAATACAATTTCAGCGTATTTATCGTGTCTTGTATTTCTTTGTCTCTCTTGTGTTCCCTTGTGTGTATGTTTTCTTGTATTTCACTTGTCTGCGGCGCTGGTTAATCGACCCGGCACATAAAGCAAACCCACTGTCCTCGTGTTTCTTAGCTCCCGTCGTGTTTGCAAACTTTTCTCCTGTGTTTATTTTACTTTGTCAATAAAACGTGGTTGCCGGGGAAACGGTGCTGCAGAAGTTGTTGCGAGCTGACCTCTAGGAGGTAAACAGTCGGCTTTTGTAATCTAATCAGCGAGCAAAGCAGAAACGTTAGTCTAAAAAGCGCTGGCTGGAGTATTTTGTGGACATTATGCAGAAGAAAAGGAAGAAACGGTGAGTCGCAGGCTGTCGGTAAATATCAGCGCTGGACACCAGCCTCACACCGCTGGGCTCACTGCGCCATGAGCGAGTCCGTCGGCGCCTCCTCCTGCTGGGGTGTGTTGCTGCAGGAGTGAGGAGTCTCCGGTCTCCGGTCGCGTCATGATCTGCAAGTGGAGGTGAGAGACGGCGGCGCAGTGGGTGGCAGCGCTGGGAGCCTGGATTTAGTTCCTGGGGTGCTGTCTGTGTGGAGTCTGCATGCTCTGCTCATGTTCTCGTGGCTCCAGTTTTCTGGGGTGCTGTGTGTGTGGAGTTTGCATGCTCTCCTTATGTTCTCGTGGGTCTAGTTCCTGGGGTGCAAAATTCTGTTTATTTCACAAGACGGACCCGGGCAGCAGCATGTGTCTGCAGCGCTCATCCTGCCTGCATGTTTGCAAACTTTTCTCCTGTGTTTATTTTACTTTGTTAAATAAAACGTGGTTGCTGGGGAAACGGTGCTGCAGAAGTTGTTTCGATCTGACCTCCGGGAGGGAGACAGCTGGCAAAGCCGAAACTTTAGTCTAAACGGCGCTGGCTGGAGTATTTTGTGGACATTTCGCAGAAGAAAACTAAGGAGTCTCCGGTCGGGTCCTGATCTGCATGTGGAAGTGAAAGGCTGAGAGACGGCGCACATGCTCTGCACATGTTCTCATGTGTCTGGTTTCCTGGAGTGCTGTCTGTGTGGAGTTTGCATGCTCTGCTCATGTTCTCAAGGGTTTCCTGCCGCTTCTGCAGTCCAGTGTTGGTGAGTCTGTCGGGTTGATTGTGTTGTGGTGTGAGTGTGCCCTAAAGGGGTTTTAATAGTATGGGGTTTGTGTGTTCACTTGTATGCAGACCACTGGAGAGTCCGGTTGTTTTTTGCCAGGCAGACTAATGGCTGCATATTCAATTCCAGCTACTGATGTTGCCAAACCAGCAAGTGGGACAGTGTTTGAAAACCCTTTCAATGAAAGGTTTGTAGAACAGTGTTGCTATTGTTCTGTTTAATTCGAGGTCACCAAGCTTATAAATGGTCTCACAACGTTTGTCTCTTTTCAGGTTTCTCCGACCCGGAGAGTGAACAAAGAAGTGATAAGGGCCCATAACACCTAAGCTCGGCACTCTCACACTCTTCAGCCACACGAGCTTCCTCCCGGTAAAATACTGGGCAAGCCCCTTTCTGACAGGGACAGTGGAAAACCCCCTGAGGGAGATGGGCTGAGGGGAGGAATAAAACCATCTGAGCCGGAACGGAGCGGGCTCCCGATTCCCACCAGACCTGGGAGACGACACAGGCAGCACAAGGGAAGCTGCGGAGCGCGAGTTCGCGGAGGCAAGGACCGATTGACGACCACGGGAGACAGTGGCATCGGATCAGAGGTACTGTACAGAGACTTTTAATACCTGAAGGCAAGGAGCGAGAAACCGGCCCGGCTAGCCGCTCCAAACTGAGGGGAATGGAATACAGTTCGCGGGAGGATTTCTAGTGGAACCTGAACTGAGTCTGGGGAAATGGGACCGGCCTCTCGTTCACTGGGGCCATCAAAGACTTTACTTACAGGTACGAAGAAGAATCGTTCGAGTGGCCACTCTTCGGTACTTGACAGAAAAGACTGCCGTCCCTCTGGATTCATTATGACCCTTGGAAGGACCTTTTGTTGCTGCTGTTTTCGTTGTGTCTTTGGCTGATGGTGAATGTGGATAGAAAATAAAAAGGTCACTTATACGATACACATGCTTGTCGCTGGTCTGTGTGGGCATTGGTGGATCTGGGAGATCAACAGAACCTGTTGCATTGCTAGGTGCTGTAGTCATATATGAGGCAGGAAATAATTGTTGTTTGAGGGGTCACCTCACTCTGACACGAACGTGTTGGGAAGACGCGCCAGTTCTGACGTTAGTGCGACGGGTCTGTAGGCATTAAGGCAGGTTCTTGTGTCCTTTTTTGGAACAGGAACAATAACAGAAGATTTGAAGCAGTCTGGCACTGTGCACTGGGACAATGATTGCTTAAAAACGTCTGTAAAGATTGGAGCGAGTTGGCCAGCACAGGGCTGTAGTGTGGCTGGAGATACACAGTCAGGTCCTGCTGCCTTTTTACAGTTTTGCTTTTTGAATAGCCTTAACACATCCTGTTCTTTGCTTCACAGGGCATTCTCAAGACTTGTAAACGGCGTCAAGTCTTCGTGAGAGATTGAGTGTGAGTGGGTGTGGCACTCCAGTTGAGTGGGGGACAATAGCTCATCCCCAGGATGTGAATTATTTGGAGGAGTTGCGAGACTGCCATGGACAAGGTCGTTGGAGATCCTTTGTGTTTCAGACCTGCTGTAAAATGTGTTATCTGGTAGAGAGTGATCAAGATGTATCTGAGGGGATTTTCTTTTGGAATTGGTAACAGTTTGGAGACCTTTCCAGACAGATAAACAGTCTTTGTTAGCAAACAGTTGTTCTAGCTGTGGACAGGAGGGGAATCAAAAGGTAGAGAACACTATTTTTAGAGAAATGGCCCTAAAGGAACAAAGCATAGTGTAGGATGCCACTAGCTTAAGTCTTAACAGCACTGCATGAGAGGAGAAGCCAGTGTCTATTTGTTCTGAGGGGTCCTCAGAAAGGTCAAAAGGTTGCAAACAGATAGGAGACTGGTTATATGCCTGAAGCTTAGCTAGACGAACATAACATTGCTGGAATGCTGAGAGGGGAGGTTATCAGAGCCTAATGTTATTGCGAAAAATGGCAACTAGGTATAGAAGATCTGATGAATGTCTGTCCTGTGAATTGTTAAGGGTTTCATGTAATTGTGTGTCCAAGTAGTCCGGACTGCTGTGCTATGTGTTGTTTGTCTTGTGAATTTTCTGTTTTACACCTATTATATCCATAGTGGTACGGGCCAAATCCTATTTAAAGGGTGTTGCGAGCACTGGGGTTTGTTGGGAGTGGTAAGTTAGGAGTCTGGAAATGAGAGCAAGGTGCGAGTGGATATGATAAAAAGATTGTTCCTTTATTTTGTTTCTGATACCTGGTGAAGAGATGCAGTGAGTGTTTGTGTGGCCAGCTGCGTCAACTTCAATAAAACTGGCCTTTTGGTTTGTTTGAGTGCTGACTTGCTATGGTGTATTTTTTCTCTCTGTGAACAACACGTCCTACGGCCAACACTACCCACACAGGAGGTGTGTGCGTGACAGCTCCTCAGCTGCAGCAGGAGTCCAAGTGTGCACAGATTTCTTGTTGGGGTTTGTTGTTTGAAGTTTCTGTTTCGATGTAGGAAGCAATTGTGCCAACACGTGGTCCGAGTTATAGCACGGGACGAGAGCTCCCGAAGAGCGCCTGCCTCCTGCCCGATGCGACGTCTAAAATCATCACAGAACGAGAGGAGCCAACAGGAATGCAAGTCTCTTCTGGTGAGGAGCCTCCGACACAGCCCCCAGTACTGGGTGTGCAGAAAGAATCCTGTTCTACAGTTGTGGTGCGAAATGGCCTCCAGTCCTTGTCAAATGCTGGGTTTCTCTGGACTGCAGTCCCCTCCGCATTTGGATGATTGTGATTGGTGTTGCTGCAGCTGTGCTGTCCTGAGACTGACTGGTGTCAAGACCAGCTGTACTCTGGGATCAGCAGGGCCTAGTGGTGGTATGAATTGTGGCCTCTGTTTCTCAGGTGTAACAAGTGTTTGATTACTCTGTTCTGTATGTTTACCAATAGTGGGTACTGGCCTTATTCAGCCCTGCACTCGCTGTTAGCTGTTTTTCTCTGCGCAAGGAGGAGTTTCTACAGAGTGTACTCCTGGTCTGTGAGGGGACCCCACACTTCACTGCCGTATAGGGCAATGGGTTGTATTACACTTTCAGATATTTGGAGCCAAATTCTTGTTGGTGGGTTGACATTGAAGAGCCTCCTTCTTATTGCGTAGAAAGCCCTGAGTGCCTTCTCCCTCAGTGCCTTCACTGCCAGGTCAAAACTCCCAGAAGAGCTGATGGTGAGACCGAGATATGTGTAGCTGGATGTGTGCTCCAATGTGTTGTTGTTCAGTGTGAATTTGTACCCGTTTCCCTGAGGTCTGGCTTTCTCCTGGAAAACCATAACTCTGGTCTTGTCCAGATTGACTGGCAGTGCCCAGGTGTGACAGTCCTGCTCCAGCAGTGCCAGGCTCTGCTGTTCTGGGTCCAGATGGGCTGGCAGTGCCAGGCTCTGCTGTTCTGGGTCCAGATTGACTGGCAGTGCCCAGGTCTGACAGTCTTGCTCCAGCAGTGCCAGGCTCTGCTGTTCTGGGTCCAGATGGGCTGGCAGTGCCCAGGTGTGACAGTACTGCCCCAGCAGTGCCAGGCTCTGCTGTTCTGGGTCCAGTTTGGCTGGCAGTGCCCAGATGTGACAGTCCTGCTCCAGCAGTGCCAGGCTCTGCTGTTCTGGGTCCAGATGGGCTGGCAGTGACCAGGTCTGACAGTGCTGCTCCAGTAGTGCCAGGCTCTGCTGTTCTGGGTCCAGATGGGCTGGCAGTGCCCGGGTCTGACAGTGCTTCTCCAGCAGTGCCAGGCTCTGCTGTTCTGGGTCCAGATGGGCCATCAGAGCCCAGGTGTGAATGTGATGGGATGTGTGGCGGTTTGGTAGGAAGCCAGTCTGACTCTAATGCAGGACATTGTGCTCAGTAAGGAGGGCCGGTTATCAGATATTCAAGACTGAAGCCCCGGTATCTGTTGGGGTCGAGTCTGTCTCCATTCTTACAGACGGGCGTGATCAGTCCTTGATTCCAGGCCTCAGGGAAACAGCCGGCCGTCAGGACGAGGTTGAGGAGTTTGAGCAGGCTTTGCTGCAGGTCTGAGCTGCAGTTGGGTCAAGCGTTGTTGACTGTGTCTTGGCTACAGGCCTTTTGTGGTCTGAGAGTTGTCTGTTTGTGTATGTGCCTATCTTCTTTAGGGTGTGCATGTAGTGTCTAACCATCTCACAGTATCTGAGGCGCAGCTCAGAGTGGTGTGGTGTTGTTTTAGTTCTGGTAGTTCTCTTCAGTTGTTTCTACACTCTGTATCAAACCATTTGATATTGTTTCTGAGTGTGTTTCATATGAATGTAGTCATTTTGATTTTAAGGCTAGTTTCTCAAAAACATGGTTTAAATTTATGAACGATTTGTTGGTTTGATACAGAGCGTTTTGAAATGTAAGGGATCAAGTAATGGGTTTATTTGCTGCTGAAAAGAGAAGAAAGAAAAAAAAGAAATGAGACAATTAGCTTGTAATGAGTTTATAACAACAGTAATTAGATTCCTGCAAGCACTCTTTTCATTGTCCAACAACTGAAAGCTTTTAGGTATAAAGGAAGGGTCCTCTAATATTTGATGTGTGAGATTGTCGTTCTATTGGAGATGTTAGTGAGTCTGAGGATTTGTGTTAATATGACAATATGAAAATACAATACAATGCTACTACTATTAATAATACAGCATGGCAAGACTTCTTTCAGTCATTTCCCACCCCTCCACCTCAGTGAATCACACATGTTAAACTTCCATCTCGTGTTCCAGATCAGACATGAGCAATCCTATATTACAAATACTTACCACCAGACAATTTAACCAGACAATAATTTAAGCAATTATTAATTCAACAGAAGCAGCAGGACGAGTAAAGTGCCCCTCTGATGGCCGGTCCGTGGAATTAAACTGGAAAATTTCTTAGAAATGATTATTCTTACAATAATGTGCCAATGGCGCCGCTTGGTGGTCATTCAGCAAAATTTCACCGAAAGTTTGTTTAATTAAAATACCGTTAGTAATGTTCGTATTAATACGTTATTTTAATTTTAAATATATTTAAGCATTTTCAACAGCAAATAATGCAAAGAATACATTGCATTGCAAACAAGAGTAATGAATGAATGTATGAATGTATTGTACATGGATACAAAATACAAAATAATTACAATGAACCCAAAATTAAAATAACAGTCAAAAGGCGCGAGTCGATGACGTCAGAAGGAAGTCGCCCACAGGGCGTATGGGTAATGTAGTTTCTGTAGTTCTCTGGCCCGCACTGCCCACGTGTTTCGGTGATTTGATTGAACATCAGAATTAATTATATTGTACCATTTCAGCGTGTTTATCGTGTCATGGATTTCCATGACTGTCTTGTGGGTTCTCTTGTGTGTCATGTTTATTTTAGTGGGTGGCAGTGCTGGGGCCCTGAACTGTAATCATTCGTGTTACTCATCATCATTGTTACTGTGACTCTCCTGGGAGGAGTGGACCTTTGTAAGATTCCTGTCCTGGCAAGCAGCAGGTCACAGTTTGCTGTCCGACTCAATTACACCTCCGCTACCTCATTTCACCTCTTTCACCAGCCTGTAAAGGGGGTTGTGATAGTATGGGGTCTTTCTCTTTAACAACCTCAAACCGCAGGAAAGAAATGCTTCATTTATAAGATTGAAATATAACCAGAAAGTATAAAAATAGCTATTTGTGTGTATCATGTCAGAAATATTTGTTTTTATTTTAAAAGAATTTAGAAGAGAAATATGATTAATAAGGCAGTAGAATCCATTTAAACTGTCATTTTCCTGTTTTGGTTGGAAAGTTTAATTTGATCAAGTCCACTTGAGTGCCTAAGCAACTGTTTGGGTAGTTTGGCTGGTGTGGTGGTGCTCTCCAAATACCTGATCCAAACGGACAGAGAGACAAAGTGAGAAAGAAAAGGTGTAAATAACAGACATATCATATGCAGAATACAGTAATGTGCTGTTCAGCACAGTGACCTAGAGTGAAGATGGAAATCAGTCATTCTAGTGCTCTCAATGGTTTTCCATTACAAACGGACCAGGGCTTCCTGAGACACAGGCAGTTGGAGTTATATAGAGTTGGAGGTTGTTTTCACGGCACCAGCCGACTAAAGCAGAGACCTCCTTCCACTCCAGAATTTTTTTTTTATTTGGGTGGGATCATCTGGAGTCTTGATTCCTTTCACGGAGTCAGCAGTAGATACACAGCTGTTAGCATAGGAGGAGTACAGAAGAGGTGACAGCAGTGCTGGGGACCCTCTGGCACAACCAGAGGTGTGAAATTGAAATTGTTTGGAAGGAATGGGAAGCTAAAGGCAGAGTCACAATCTCTGATTCATGTAATCAAAACAGTACGTTCTTTCCTCGGGCAGCTTCGTTAGAACATTTTAAATAGATGTAAAAGTGTATTTACAGACTATATCAGCCCTTATCTTTATTAACCTGGTTTAATCTTTTTTTCAGAAGTGTAAATATATTATACTATGTACCCCTGATGGTATTATTGATGTGCTATAAATATACTCTTGTTTGTATTGTATCTATTTTTATTGCTACCATAAAAAGTTAAAAAGAACTGCACTTTCGAGAAATGTCCACTGGGCGGCGACAGAGATACACGAGTCTATGGCGGCGAGTCCAATAGCGCCTCTGTACAGATCCTCGTTGTGCAGAGATTGAAAATCAATACAGATGATAACTGTGACGTTTGTGACAGCAACTCTGACAGATAACGTAAAGAAGGAAACTAATATTGACATTACTTTTAAAGAAGTTAAATAATACTACATTTTAAACCTATTGAAAGTAATATGAAAATATCGTTTGTATTTAAAAAAATATGATACTTCATAATAATTAACGAAATGCTGTGAGAGGAGACCCATGTTTAAACACTTTAAAACGGATGTAAATGCGTCTGTATAGACAATTTGAAACATGTACGGACCTCATCTGCTTTTGTTTACTATTAAACAAGATTACTTGTTTAATCTTTTTCCATAACATGTACATGTATTATCGTATGTACCCCTGACTATACTCTGTGTTATATGTATTCTTGTTTTTATGGCATGTATTGTTGTTATAATTAAAAATAAAAAGACGCGAATCGATTACGTCAAAAGGAAGTCGCCACAGGGCTTGTGGGAAATGTAGTCTTTATAGTGTTCTGGACTGCGCTCCGCACGTGTTCCGCAGATTTGATTGAGCATCAGAATTAATTATACAATGTCAGTGTATTTACCGTGTCGCGGATTTCTATGTCTGTCTTACAAGACGGACTCGGCAGGAGCTGTTCCTTGCTCTCCGGAGTGAAGCTGCTCTGGGAAGAGACGAGCAAATCTTCAGACTCTTTGTAAATGAGACATCATGACAGCTGTGCCGACATGCTCTTTATTGACCTGTTGAACCTGTTTGTGTAAAAAGCAGGAGTCTTGTGTACCCCTGATTGTGTTATGTGTACTCGAGTGTGTTTGCAGCGCTCGTCCTGCCTGGTTTATCCACTCGACACAGAAACAAAACCCACTGCCGTCGTGTCTGTGGGTTTCGGAGCTCTCTTGTCTTGTTTGCAAACTTTTCTCCGGTGTTTATTTTACTTTGTTAAATAAAACGTGGTTGCCCTGGCAACGGAGCTGCAGTAGTTGTTGCCGGAGCGGGTCTGACCTCCAGCAGGTCAACAGGCGGCTTTTTTAATCTAATCTGCGAGAAAAACAGAAACTTAAGAAACTTGAGTCTAAAAAGCGCTGGCTGGAGTATTTTGTGGAAGAAACGGTGACTCGCAGGCTGTGGGACAGGACTATCAGGGACACATCAGCGCTGGACACCAGCCTCACACCGCTGGGCTCACTGCACCATGAGCGAGTCCGTCGGCGCCTCCTCCTGCTGGGGTGTGTTACCTGGGCTGCTGTCTGTGTGGAGTCTGCATGCTCTGCCCCTGTTCTCATGGGTCTGGTGTCCTGGGGTGCTGTGTGTGTGGAGTCTGCATGCTCTGCCCCTGTTCTCATGGGTCTGGTTTCCTGGGGTGCTGTCTGTATGGAGTCTGCATACTCTGCCCCTGTTCTCATGGGTCTGGTTCCTGGGGTGCTGTCTGTGTGGAGTTTGCATGCTCTGCCCCTGTTCTCATGGGTCTGGTTTCCTGGGGTGCTGTCTGTGTGGAGTCTACATGCTCTGCCCCTGTTCTCATGGGTTCAGTTTCCTGGGGTGCTGTCTGTGTGGAGTCTGCATGCTCTGCTCCTTTTCTCATGGGTCCTGTTCCTGGGGTGCTGTCTGTGTGGAGTCTGCATGCTCTGCCCCGTTGTCATGGGTCTAGTTTCCTGGGGTGCTGTCTGTGTGGAGTCTGCATGCTCTGCCCCTGTTCTCATGGGTTCAGTTTCCTGGGGTGCTGTCTGTGTGGAGTCTGCATGCTCTGCTCCTTTTCTCATGGGTCCTGTTCCTGGGGTGCTGTCTGTGTGGAGTCTGCATGCTCTGCCTCGTTGTCATAGTTCTGGTTTCCTGGGGTGCTGTCTGTGTGGAGTCTGCATGCTCATCCCCTGTTCTCATGGGTCTGGTTTCCTGGGGTGCTGTGTGTGTGGAGTCTGCATGCTCTGCTCCTTTTCTCATGGGTCCTGTTCCTGGGGTGCTGTCTGTGTGGAGTCTGCATGCTCTGCCCCGTTGTCATGGGTCTGATTTCCTGGGGTGCTGTCTGTGTGGAGTCTGCCTGCTCTGCCCCTGTTCTCATGGGTTCAGTTTCCTGGGGTGCTGTCTGTGTGGAGTCTGCATGCTCTGCCCCCTGTTCTCATGGGTCTGGTTTCCTGGGGTGGATTCTGCATGCTCTGCCCCTGTTCTCATGGGTCTGATGTCCCGGGGTACTGTCTGTGTGGAGTCTGCATGCTCTGCCCCTGTTCTCATTGGTCTGGTTTCCTGGGGTGCTGTCTGTGTGGAGTCTGCATGCTCTGCCCCTGTTCACAGGGGTCTGGTCTCCTGGGGTGCTGTCTGTGTGGAGTCTGCATGCTCTGCCCCAGTTCTCATGGGTCTGGTGTCCCGGGGTGCTGTCTGTGTGGAGTCTGCATGCTCTGCCCCTGTTTTCATGGGTCTGGTGTCCCGGGGTACTGTCTGTGTGGAGTCTACATGCTCTGCCCCTGTTCTCATTGGTCTGGTTTTCTGGGGTGCTGTGTGTGTGGCGTCTGCATGCTTTGCCCCGTAATCATGGGTCTGGTTTCCTGGGGTGCTGTGTGTGTGGAGTCTGTATGCTCTGCTCCTTTTCTCATGGGTCCTGTTCCTGGGGTGCTGTCTGTGTGGAGTCTGCTTTCTCTGCCCCTGTTCTCATGGGTTCAGTTTCCTGGGGTGCTGTCTGTGTGGAGTCTGCATGCTCTGCCCCCTGTTCTCATGGATCTGGTTTCCTGGGGTGGAGTCTGCATGTTCTCCCCCTGTTCTCATGGGTCTGGTGTCCTGGGGTGCTGTCTGTGTGCAGTCTGCATGCTCTGCCCCTGTTCTCATGGGTCTGGTGTCCTGGGGTGCTGTCTGTATGGAGTCTGCATACTCTGCCCCTGTTCTCATGGGTCTTGTTCCTGGGGTGCTGTCTGTTTGGAGTTGATTAAAACAGTGACCTCCTTCCTCTACAGATTTTTTTTTTATTCCGGTGGGATCATCTGCAGACTTGATTCCTTTCACAGCAGTAGATACACAGTTGTTAGCATAGGAGGAGTACAGAAGAGGTGACAGCAGTGCTGGGGACCCTGGTATCTCTTCCACTGAGGACCCTCTGGCACAACCAGAGGTGTGAAATTGCCTCCATTCTTTGTAAAATTAAAGGTTTCTCTGGACTGCAGTCCCCTCCCGCTTCGCTTTGGATATGCTGTGCTGTTCTCTACAACAGAAGACCCTTTGTTTGGAAGGAATGGGAAGCTAAAAGCAGAGTCACAATCTCTGATGCATCTAATCAAATCAGTAAGTTCTTTAAAACAACTAAAAAAAACTGTCATAAAGTAAAAACGAATTTGCAAGTCAAGGTGCACCACTTAAACCCCCAGGAAAACAAAATCCCCACCTGATCGTATCCCAGTTGAGGAGAAAGCCAGGGCTGCAATGCCAACCAGTCCGTCACTCCAGGTGTCCCGACACACGAGTAAAAACCTTTCCTGTTCATCACCTGTCAGGTTTCAAGTCAGAAGGATGGGCGTCTCCAGGCCAATATCTGCAGCTGAGGCTCTGAGGAGCTCCTGACAGACATTAGTGGAGCTTCGCTTTCAACACCACTTTGGTCAGTAAAGGTTTAATATTCTTAAACACTGAGAGCTGGAGTTTCTCTGAATGTTATTTGATCACAGCAGCCATGTTTCATTCACACCAGAACTCACAACACACACTAACAGTGCAAGTTAACGTGACCGTAAAAATACGCATTGTATTACATAATATATTTGTAAAGCAGCCTGAAGGTGCTGATTTCACAGGCATCTGTCTAATGTGCTGTAGAGTGGGCCTGCTGGACGATGGATGGACAAGTCGCCCCTTCCTGCAGATGCCGTACTTTGACACCAGAGGAGTGAAAACATTTGTAGAAAAGTCATTTTCAGATGCATTGTGTTTTCTTGAGAGAGGGAGTCTTCATTATCCCCGAGGTGGATGTGTTTCACGGCAGCAGGCAATATATAGAAAAGCACACAAACTAACAACACACAGGCACATGCCCAAGAGTCATCTGTTGAGATCACACACTGTATTATTATTATTGAGAGACAGACTCACTGTTCCTCAGGCTGGGACAGGAGATCACACACTGTATTATTATTGAGAGACGGGCTCACTCTCTGTTCCTCAGGCTGGGACAGTAGATCACACACTGGATTATTATTATTGAGAGACAGGCTCACTGTCTGTTCCTCAGGCTGGGACAGGAGATCACACACTGTATTATTATTAGTGAGAGACAGGCTCACTGTCTGTTCCTCAGGCTGGGACAGGAGATCACACACTGTATTATTATTAGTGAGAGACAGGCTCACTGTCTGTTCCTCAGGCTGGGACAGGAGATCACACACTGTATTATTATTAGTGAGAGACAGGCTCACTGTTCCTTAGGCTGGGACAGGAGATCACACACTGTATTATTATTATTGAGAGACAGGCTCACTGTCTGTTCCTCAGGCTGGGACAGGAGATCACACACTGTATTATTATTATTGAGAGACAGGCTCACTGTCTGTTCCTCAGGCTGGGACAGGAGATCACACACTGTATTATTATTATTATTGAGAGACAGGCTCACTGTCTGTTCCTCAGGCTGAGACAGGAGATCACACACTGTATTATTATTATTGAGAGACAGGCTCACTGTCTGTTCCTCAGGCTGGGGCAGGAGATCACACACTGTATTATTATTATTGAGAGACAGGCTCACTGTCTGTTCCTCAGGCTGGGACAGGAGATCACGCACTGTATTATTATTATTGAGAGACAGGCTCACTGTCTGTTCCTCAGGCTGGGACAGGAGATCACACACTGTATTATTATTATTATTGAGAGACAGGCTCACTGTTCCTCAGGCTGGGACAGGAGATCACACATTGGATTATTATTATTATTGAGAGACAGGCTCACTGTTCCTCAGGCTGGGGACAGGAGATCACACACTGTATTATTATTATTGAGAGACAGGCTCACTGTCTGTTCCTCAGGCTGGGGACAGGAGATCACACACTGTATTATTATTATTATTGAGAGACAGGCTCACTGTTCCTCAGGCTGGGACAGGAGATCACACACTGTATTATTTCTCTCCCAGCAGGACTCGACATTGTTCTGATTCTGACAGGTTTGCGATATGATCTGTTTTATTGGTGAATAATGTTCGTCTTGTTCCAGAATATTTCTCACCGTGCGGCAGAAAGTGTATCTCTCTTTCCTTTTTTTCTTTCGGCAATGGGAGCACAGCCTGTCCTCTCTGGACATTCGGGTCTTTGTCAGCCAGTTGCTCTGGCCTGATTGTGTCTCTGAACCTGTACTTGACAGGGTCTGTATCTCTTTGCTGTTTCTTAGCCTGGTCAAATATCCAGCTAGTGTTTATTGTGTGGATCGTCTGTTTAGGATTCTGTAGCATTCCAGTTTGGAGGATGTTTTTACTCTTTTGGATGGAGTATCTACAGGCTGTTTGTCCCATTTAGTGTAATCTTGCTCACTGAGGGGATCCCACACTTCACTGCAGTATAGGGTAAAGGGTTCGATTGCACTTTTGAATATTCAGAGCCAATTGTATTTGGGGGACTGATGTTGTAGAGCCTCTTTTTACTGCCATGGAAAGCCCTGTGTGCCTTCTCCTTCAGTGACTTCACTGCCAGGAAAACTCCCAGATGAACTGATTGTCTGTTAGAAGTATGTGTTTCAAACTGTTGTTGTTCACTGTGAAGTTGTAACTGTTTTCCTGAGATCTGGATCTGTTCTGGGAACCAATGACTCTGGTCTCAAGCAGAAGGGCTATCAGTGTCCAGGTCTGACAGTCCTGCTCCAGCAGTGCCAGGCTCTGCTGTTCTGGGTCCAGATGGGCTGGCAGTACCCAGGTGTGACAGTCCTGCTCCAGCAGTGCCAGGCTGTTCTGGGTCCAGATGGGCTGGCAGTGCCCAGGTGTGACAGTCCTGCTCCAGTAGTGCCAGGCTCTGCTGTTCTGGGTCCAGATTGACTGGCAGTGCCCAGGTGTGGCAGTGCCAGGCTCTGCTGTTCTGGGTCCAGATGGGCTGGCAGTGCCCAGGTGTGACAGTGCTGCTCCAGCGGTGCCAGGCTCTGCTGTTCTGGGTCCAGATGGGCCATCGGAGCCCAGGTGTGAATGTTATGGGATGTGTGGCGGTTTGGTAGGAAGCCAGTCGGACTCTAATGCAGGACATTGTGCTCAGTAAGGAGGGCCAGTTATCAGATATTCAAGATACGACAGAGTTCCTTCCCCAGATTACTGTTCACACTGAAGCCTCGGTACCTGTTGGGGTCGAGTCTGTCTCCATTCTTACAGACAGGCGTGATCAGTCCTTGATTCCCGGCCTCAGGGAAACAGCCGGCCGTCAGGACAAGGTTGAGGAGTTTGAGCAGGCTTTGCTGCAGGTCTGAGCTGCAGTTGGGTCAGGTGTTGTTGACTGTGTCTTGGCCACAGTTCTTTCATGGTCTGAGAGTTGTCTGTTTGTGTATGTGCTTATCTTCTTTAGGGTGTGCATGTAGTGTCCAACCATCTCACAGTATCTGAGGCGCAGTTCAGAGTGGTGTGGTGTTGTTTTAGTTCTGGTAGTTCTCTTCAGTTGTTTCTGCACTCTGTATCAAACCATTTGATATTGTTTCTGAGTGTGTTTCATATGAATGTAGTCATTTTGATTTTAAGGCTAGTTTCTCAAAAACATGGTTTAAATTTATGAACGATTTGTTGGTTTGATACAGAGCGTTTTGAAATGTAAGGGATCAAGTAATGGGTTTATTCCCTGCTATAAAGAGACGAAAGAAAACAATGTTTTGGCTGTGGAGCCTTCTTTGAGTTTTGAAATGTAGTTTATTTTGTTTGAAGTTTGTCTTTAGGGCTCTTTGGCATTCGTGGCTGTTTGGAGTCCATCTACGCCTGGTGCAGGTCATGCAGCTGGCTGGGCTGTGTCAGTGTGTCCCTGTGCTGCTGTGTTCTCTTGATCCGAGTGGGGCCTGACAGTGAAGGCACTCTTTCAGCACAGTCCACCACACTGATGCCCAGAGCTGAGCTGAGCTGACAGTGAACTTACTTGGAGTAGTTTTGTTTGCACCAGGTGGCAAAATCTTCTCTAGTTGGCCCATGACCCTACACATCTGCCTGCAAGAAACTAATAACAGTTGTCTGCAAATGTGTCTTACTTGACTGGTAATAACGTACAAATTGTATACTGAACAAAGAGAAAGGAAGATAATATAGATCCTCGGGAAGCATTTGTGCAAGAATGCAGCTTGAGACGAAGTATGGTTGACTCTTAGGCCCTGAGTTCTGTCTGTAAGGAAATCAGCAACCCAACTGACAAGATTAAGAGCAGCACCAAAATTAGACAGTGTGGTTGCCAGTAAATATGGTTGCAATACTATGATTTAATTATCTACTTTATAATTTAATTCATCTTTAGTGTCCTGAAGCTAATTTGTTGTTTTCATCAAAACCTTAAACATAAAACATACATGACAATAATAAAATACAACAATTATGCATAATATCATAAGATTAAAATTAAATCAGACAATTAGCTTGTAAAAAGTTCATAACAGTAATTGGATTCCTGCAAGCAATATTTTAATTGTTCAACATCTGAAAGCTTTTAGGTATAAAAGAAGGATCTTCTAATATTTGTTGTGTGAGATTAAAATGTCGCTCTGTTGTATATTTTGAGAATATTGCAAATACCACCAGACAATGTAACATTTTCTCATAATTCATCCATCATGAAACTTAAAATAGTTTTCAAATCCACAGTGCACAGGCTTCATTTTCCATAATTCATCACATCTTCCCGTAAAGAAAAGCGCGATATAAGTGAAAGCAATTATAATGAATTCAATAGAAGCAGTAGGAGAAGTGCCCCCTCTGTTGGCCGATCCGTGGAATTAAACTGGAAAAATACATTTTGATTCTTACAGAAATAGTGCAATGGCGCCACCTTGTGGCCATTAAGCAACATTTCACCTTCAAAACTTTTTAAATTGAAAATACCGTTAACAGAATGTAAGTTTAATAGTTTTAAGTTCTTAAATTTTATTTATTAATAGTTCATTTTAAAAAATATGTAAGCATTATCGAACACAATACAAACAACATTTCAAGACAAAAGCATCACAGGGGTACATATTATAAAATAAATACAAATTATAAAAAGGTGAAACAAATTGAAGTCTGCACCGCTTTTATATTTTTACAATTTGAAACAGTCTGCAGATTCTCCTTTACATCCATATTAAAATGCTCAAACATAGGATTTTTCCCAGACTATTTCATTTTGTGTACATGATAATGTGCCATTCTAATAAAGTTACAAATGATATTTTTGTATCGTTTTCGATGGGCTGAGATTGAACATGCCATCTATTTCTTCAAAGCAAATATAAATATTGGTCTATTTTTTAATATAATTTGCAACTTAGTCCAGAAAGGTTTTACCATGGGACATAACCAAAATAAATATAGAAAAGTTACTAATGTCACAATAAAACACATTTATCACTTATCTCAATTTTAAATCGCTGGACAACAAGGGTCTCAACTGGGTAAGTATGATTAATTATTTTGTATGAAACCTCCTTAACCTTATTAGTTATACAATATTTATTCGGCAGCATCCACATTTGCTTTTCCAATCAACCCATTTTACAAATGAGGAATTCCAATATACTGTAACAGCAAGGATATTGTCATCTTGCAACAGAGATCTTAATTTATTACATCCACAAATATTCATATAATTGTTTAGTCTCCAAGTAACGCTCCTAGATTTTTTTCAAGACTAACTATGAGCTGGACTTTAGTTTGTAAAAATACTCTTCACCTAATTGTTAGAATTGAGGAGAAGCTTACGGGGATCTTTAAAACTTATAAACATGTAGCCCGTTAACTATGTTGAATTACAAAGTGTCTATTTCTGCTCATCATAAGCGTCTGCAATTTAATTTTCAGCAGAGTGTATTTGATGAAAAATGTAATCAAACAAAAACTGATTTGCAGCTCACAGTGCAGCTCTTAAAACACTCTTCACACTTTAAAAGCGTCAGAATCGAGGAGAAGCTCACAGGTGTACTTAAAACTTATACACATGTAGCCTGTCAACTATATTGAATTAACAGGATCTCTGGAACATCAGCATGTCATGCGATTGAGTTTATCTGGGAGAAGGATCTGGCTGAACAGCGGAATAGGGTCTGGAAAGATGTACTGTACACAGTGTCTATTTCTGTACATCATCAACTTAAGCAATTTAATTTTCTGCACAGAGTGCATTTGATGTGTGGGAAACAGTCTAATGCAGCCATCTGTAACAGACTTGTGCTTGTGTTGGAAAGAGGAGAGCTGTCTGTTTTTCATGTAGGATTTGGAAATGCTCCCGGTTAGTGCAATATCGGTTTATGGTATTAAAAACTTTCAAGTTTAAATGCAGTGGTCACCTCTTAGGATCCCAAGAGCTTTTGATCTCTTTAACTAGTTTCCAGGAAATTAAAGAAAAGATAATTACCTGAATTTGTGCAAAAAGTGGAAAAATATAAGGAAGAAGGAATATGGGATAAATTAAACTTTAACATCCACTTAGTGATTCATTGTCTCGTGTGGCTGGTATAAGAGACGCACTGAAATTGATTGCAAAAAGGATTTGTAAGTTGGTGATGAAACAGTACCAATTATTTTTCAAGTACATACATTTCTGAATTATGTGTAGTAAGATGCTACATATGTTCTATCAGTCGGTGGTAGCGAGTGCCATTTTCTACGCAGTGGTGTGCTGGGGCTCTGGGATTAGAGCAGTGGATTCTAAAAGGCTGAACAAGCTCATCAGAAGAGCAAGCTCTGTCATTGGGTCTGACCTGGACCCCTTGGAGGTAGTGGCTGAGAGGAGAACGATGTCCAAAATGGAGGCCATCATGGACAACTTCTCCCATCCCCTCTATGACAGGCTTGCAGAAATGAAGAGCACGTTCAGCAATAGACTGATTCATCCATGGTGCAACAGAAAACAACTTAAACTTGATAGGTTAGTCTAGTCATGAACATTCTGAGCAAAACCATTTCTCCTGTATTTTAAGGAAGGTTGTGTGGGACTGGGCAAAAGAGAACAGTGGAAGAAGGTACATTTTAATATGTAAATGGAGTTGAGTATTTTTTCCCCAACTGCTTTCTCATACTTTTTTGTACTCTGAAGACAAACATTTGAGGTAAAGCAGTTGCCACATTGTCAACGATTGGTTGAGCTCTGTGGGCTTTGCCCTAGCTTTTGAAATCACTTCCACAAAAAAAATCACTTTTCTTCCGCCCAATAGGTACAAGAGATCTAAATTAAACTGCAGTAGTTAAACTGGGTCTCAATTCCTCCTTACTGATGTCAGCCTTCATTGAGGTGCACATGTGAAGCTGCTACAGATCCAGAAGACAATATTGATCTTGTGGGTAGCTGCGTCAGCATGCGTAGGCTGCAAAGGAACAAGTAATAGGTTTATTCCATGCTGAAAAAAAGAAGAAAGAGAACACAACGTTTCGGCCGTGGAGCCTTCTTCAGGTGTGACCAATATTGATCTTGGCCACCTTGTGGATTTTGTAAAGAGTAGTGAGATTCTGCTAAGGTCAGACTGGAAAGGCAATGGAAAAGCTTCATTTCTAAAACAGTCAGTTAACTATATAAATAAAAAACATTTGATAGTTACCATTTTAAAGGACTGATGGCTTGTTTCAGCATAGGCAGACAGTTAAACTCCAGATTATATCCTGGAAAGACATGGGTGTGAACTTCTACTTGTGACACTTAATCTCATCTGGCACTGCCACCACATGCTGGTTGTAGTTGCAGGTAGTAGGTATGTATTACTAGTACCACAGAAGCTAAAAAATCATGTTTTAAACTAGTAAGTGCTTGAGGAGGAAGCTGTCCACATTTTTTGGTTGTAAAGGAACAAGAAAGAGTTAATTGCAAAGTGAACAATAGATTGGTTTCCACTGCTGAGCCTTAAAACCGGAAGATAATTTTAATATTGCCTATAGAGCACTATTCCAGTAGGAATGTGTCCAGCGTTCACCTCCACTTCCCCCCCAGTTTAATTGCAGTACTGAGCCCTTGGATTAACACTTGCAGTGTTACATGTTGCACTCAAGTAAGATGGTAAGATTTATAACTTTTATAAACCTAGAATAGTACACTTGCCTATGGGAAAAAAAGACAATAGTAACAGATTAAAAAACTACACCATTGATGAATCAATCACTTAAAATGCCATTATAGTTCAAAACTTGGCATAAACTAGTATGTGTTGTAAACAGTATTACACAGTTATAACCTGTGCAGTTGAATCTGTGATTCAGGGAAACTAGTACATTTACTCACCTTTTCCATGCTCTACACGAGATGCAAGTGTTACTAAAGAACAGTGTGCACCAGGAAGAAAGCTCTGCATCACATTTTGCAAAAATGACAGAAGCACTGAAGATGAACCACCTCCCAGGGTTTGATGCTGTACATGAGGTAAGGAAAAGGGATACTATTGATAGGCCATTTGAAGTTTAGTAGTCAAAGCCATAGTCTATCCTTCTCAAGGGTAGAGGTACACAGCTTTTGTGTAAGCACATAAGCATATTACCCAGCCCTTTATTGAAAGAACCAAAGGCGTCTGCCTCCGTGATGTGGCTAAGCACTGTTTGGGACTCCCACAATGGCAGGAGTACAGCACCTCCTGTTCTCAGGATCACACTTCACAGGGGTCCACGGGTCCTCCTTCCCAAACCCTGGTTCATTCCAGCTGGGAAATGAAGGACAAGGACAGCAGCTCTGGTTAACACTGCTCATTAGGTGCCAATTCTTTAAAAAAAACATGGAAAACCTGAAGAGTAAGTTTGTCGGGCCAAGACGGGGTATCTATGCTCTATAGCAGTAGTTCCAAGTCTTGGTGACCTGCACACCTTTGGGACTTTATTTAACTTACAATATATTACTTTAAATCTCCAACATGAGTAAGAACAGAGAACAAACCAAAGTCAATGAAGGGTTTGATTGTGTAACTAAGGGCTGAGCTGAACCAAGGTCACCAGGAACAGGATTGGGAACCACTTCTCTAGAGTTAAGAGCCACTGGAATTGTTTCCCAAGATTCAGAAAAAGTTATTTTTAATAAACTGGGAAACCCTCACTTTGGTGGGCAGGTGGAAAGTGTCATAGCTTAACAGAAGGATTCCACATGAAGGAAAATGGACACTGCTAGAGTGTACCTACCCAGCTCACAGTACCTTACCTTTCCATCAGGAACAGGCACTCAAGTCAGTTTACTAGAACCAGCCAAGTGAACGAATCTAAGAGCCCCCACTCATTAAAAAAGTCAACTAGAGAAAAACAGCACTTGACAAAGAGGCTTGTCCCAAAAACAGCCAGATGTCACCACTTTATAAATGCTGAATGAACACAGGAGCAGTGACTTTTTACACCTTAAGCTGGGCTGGCACCTCCACAAGAAACCTGAGTAAAACCAGTTTTCCAAGCAACAAAAAAAGCCAAAATCAATTGGAAACAAAAAGAAGGCTTCACAGTTGAAATGTGTTTTCTTTCTTCTCTTTTCAGCATGGAATATGCATATTACTTGTTCCTTTACAGACTGCGCATGCTGATGCAGGTACCCACCTACAATATCAATAGTCCACCAGAAATGGCTTCATGCAGCTCAGCTGCTTTCTACCAGGTAATCAAGAAAAGTATACTAGTTATATTTTACCTATGAAATATAATTATACTATTATAGGAAAGTAAATGTGCAAACTAAATGGTCATAATCAAGTGTTTGATAAAACAACCTTGTAAACACTCATTTAAATCAATATTTAGCAACAATACAAACACTTGCTGCTCCAGTCCAGGAGTGGTAGTCCCCTTTAACCCCAGAAAGTGAAAAGCCAACTAGTTCAGCCCTGTAAACTTAAAGCAAATCTCAAGAACATATTCTACCCCACAGAGCAGCCTGTACTCACCCCTGTTCTGAACCACTGAATGGAAACAGGAGCAAAGGGAGTAATCTGTTTTATACCCTGAGCAGGGCTGGCACCTCCCCCTTGGAATGTAGCAAAAACAGAGAATGGTAAAGCATCCACAGGTGACAGTCGTAGTGGCTGTGAAACAGGTTTAACCCACAGTTAAAAGGGGTGTTCCTTAATGTCTTTTTATAGGACCATACATGTGAATAAGGATTTAATTGTACTTGTGTATATAACAAATAAACTGAACTGAATAAAAAAACAGCCTTGTAAACACACACATATGTAGGAGAGATGAATTTCTAGTCATCTGCAGATATAAATGTGAAATTTAAGAGCCCAACCATTACTTATTGTACTCCCACCATGTTCATTTGTCATATAAATTTACTTTTTTAATTAGTTTTTTTTTCCTCAGGAGTGTAGGAGTGTTATTTTTTTCTGTGTGATTAGTGATGGTTTTGACCAAATAAAATTTTATGTTAAGTTAATATCAAGGTTGCAGTTATGTTTTGTTACACAACCAAACATGTTGTGTTTATATATGTGATATACAGTGTGGATATATATACACTTTGAACATTTGAAATTATATTAAGGACATTTTAAGGATCTTGAATAATTTGCAGTTTGGCTTCAAGTCACTTTTCACCATTTATGAGTGAAATTTGAAGGGATAAAAAGGTGGTTTAATCACTAAGAAACTGCAACTAATTGAATAACAGGAGCAGGGTGCTATTTAACAAGTGTTCTTGGTAGTAATTTGGAAATTAATTTGGCTTTGGGATGAGAGATCAATAGGTTAGCTGGCTAATGCTTGTTTGGTCGTTGGAAGCAGGTGTGTGTTGTATTAGGAGCGGTGGGGGTTTGGTAGTGGCCCTTTGAGGAGCCGTTGGGATTGGCCCCTGGTGAATTAGCTACAGCCGTGAGGTCATCATGAGGCTTATAACAAGGCAGCCCAGGCGGGTGGGTGTCTGGCTCTCTTTGTCTCTTACTACAGCAGGTTAAAGAGAGGCTTTATGTTATTAGAGTGGTGGTTGTTAGTTTTTAATGTCATTATTATATAAGGTAAATTATTTTGCTATGCTTTTTTTAACCAGGAGTTGTTGAAGAATTGTAAAGCTTTTGCAAAGATGTGTTTTTAAAAACTTTAAGAAGTGTCAATACTTGAGAGTATGGAGTGAAGTTAAGATTAGTGTGAAGTCTCTATTTGCTTTTGGTTTAGACAATTTTTAGTTTTCCCCAACACTTATACATTTTGTTTTAGTGTATGAAACTCTTGTTGGTAAATACTGTGATCTCTTCTCTAGAGCTCAAACCGGCAACAGGAAAGGCTTTATATCCTGACTTGACAGTTTCACTGGGACATCAGGGAAGACCCTTCTCTGTCCAACATGCTGGTGTTCCAGTCTCTGCTGGACTATAGAAAACTGGAGATGCAGGTCAGTGCGGGGTGAGCTCTTAAGGCTGGGAGAAGTCTGTATGGCACTTGTTCTGGTCCCCTCTCTGTGGCAGTGGGGTGGCCATCAGTGTTTTGCTGCCCTTGTCTCCTTCAGGTGCTGTTCTGAGAGGCAGATGGTGATAATGAGCACATTCACTTGAGAGAGGATGCTGGTGGAGTTTCCAGATGAGATTTTGTTGGAACGGTGTGTGGAAACTGCACAGACCAGCTTTTTATAAGGCTGTTCAGCAGTGGTTCTGATTGTCTGTGAGTTAAACTACACTGCAGTACTCGGAGCTTCTCAATCCCTGGCCATCTCAATGCACAGTATGGAGACATCGCTTGGAGAATTGTTCAGAGGAAGCTCACTGGCTGGCTAAAAGGATACCCACTGTGTGACCTGTTGATGCCCACCTGTGGATATTGAAGTCTTGTGGTTTTAACAGTGGAAGGTGAAGAGGTGCTGCAAGCAATCCTTGAATATTCTGGATGCCCATGAATTTTGAGCAGTTGTAAAGGTAGTGTCTAGGAGGAGGTGAGTTTCACTCTTGTATCCTGTTTTTATTTATTTTTACCCTTAAGAATTGGCTTAGTGTTAGTTTTGGAAGACTTCTGGTGATTTTTCTATCATGTTTGAGTGTTGGTTTAATTTGAGGTGTAGGTTTTCTTATCTTCTGGGTGCTGTACTATATACTGACATGTATAGTACTAAACTGGTACTGGGAGTAAAAATTCTTACTGTTTCAAAGTGAAGAGGATCAAATCTAAATCTCTACTTCAGGTTCTGCTGTTGGAAGGGTTGACCAGGCCTTTGCTCCCAGAGGGATGACCTTTATTTGCCAGGAATGTGCAGATGTGGCACACTGTAGACTGGGTGCTTTCTCTTCAGTGAAGATCTGCTTGAGGAGTTCTTAGTTACTAAACCAAGACAACAGCTGTTAGGGGACCCTGTCAGAGCTGCTCAGTGAGTTCTCTACCACCCAGGAGTAGAGACCGGGGTGACTGTGTGTGGGGCAGCTCTGGGCTTGACATTGCTTGATCCTCCTTCAAAGGTAGGAGTGGCTTTCTGTTCTGACTGCCACTCTGCACACCAGCCTTGGGGTGGCTGTTTCTAGGAGCACCTGAGCCACCTGGCTGGTTGAGCTATAACTGACTGTTCCAGGCAGGAGGGGTCCCTGATTTTACAGCCTTTGTTTAGTTGTAGTTGCTGGGGTTCTTTGTTTTCTAACTTAAATGAAGTGGTAAATTAGGAATGGAAGTCCAATACTGAAAGTGTTGTGCAAGCACAGGGAAAGATCTGGCTAAATTATTTTGCTAAGGGTACCAGTGAAAAATAGAGATTCACAGTATGTGAGATTTATTTCATGGGTGCACACATGTAAATAAATCTAACATTGACTGAAATTCTGAACTGAATTAAATTAAAAAATGGGGAAACCTATGCTCCAGTCTAGTGTAAGGTGGACTTCCTGATTTAGCCCAGTGAGGCTGTATTTTTCCCCATTATCTGCACTAAAAGCCATGCTGTCAGAGGTTTAGTGCAGAAAGGGGAGGTATGAGTTTCTAGGTGATTGAAGTGGTATGTATTCTCTTGTGAGAAGGGAGAGAGAGCAGTATGGAAACTTACTTGTGCTGGAGGACTTCATTGTTTGTGCTCCTGTTTAAACTGGTTTTATACTGCATATTTTTCCCTTGGCTCCTGTGTATTGACCTGTGACCATACAAGATACTATGGTAGTAAACTATTTCTATTTTTACACCTCTTGGAACACTTGAATGACTTGATTAGGGAATGTTTAGCTTAGTTTTACCAATGGCTTGTTCTGCATATGTACAAGCTGTAATCTCCCTAATGGTATAGAGCATGCTGTAGCTGGAAGGCTGAAATCCGCTTTAAGTGTTAAAACTCAAACCGTTCCCCTCTTATGGAACTCCAGTCAAGGCTGCTGCTGTTGGTACTGAAGATGGTTAGTGTGTTTGGTTTTGTACTGCTGTGGAACCTAATTATTTTTTTGGAGGTGGGGGGGGGGACTTTCTGCTCTTTTTGTAGTAAATGCAAACTTACTGCACCTCTTTCGTTGTGTGTTGAGGCATTTTCTTAAAGCATTGTCCACCACTATTTGTTTGGGTATACAACTTTGAAATGTCTGTCAATTCTCTGTACTGTAAACTTGTTACTGTTTTTATGTAGAAGTACTGGTAGTTTTATTTAGGTGTGCATTAGATGTACTTGTATGTACCCTATGTCCAGATGGGGAAAAATATCTTCCATTAACTATTTTTCCCCTTTACTTTAGGAATGTTAGTCTTCTGTAAATTGATCTGAGTATTTGTGTGGCACGGGGAAGCAAGTTGAAGAATTCTAATCTCTTGCCTCAGAAGCTTGCAAGCTAATGTCAAGGAAGAGAAGCAAGGGCATCTATGTCCTGGGTGAGCAGGACAAGGATTTGTTTTTTTTTTTTTCTTTCAGCCAGTAAGGATCCAGCATTGAGGGTTAGGATCCGTGATCCATCAGGATTGGGGTGGAGTCGAGTTGGATGCACTGAATTTGATTCATTGTTTTTTGTTGTTGTTGTTTGGTGCTACATGTTTGTTCTAGTGAGCTGTTGACAACCATTAATGGATATTGCAAAAGGATCCAGTTTCCCTGGACGTCTGCCGTGTCAAAGGAAGAATGTTGAGGAAGCGGAAGGCTGTGTCTATTTCAACTATTGCCTGAATCCCTGACCTTGGCTGCTCTGTGATGGGCAGTTTGCAGAAAATAGTGGTCAGTAATCAAGTCAGCCAGAGTCTTTAATGCTGATCCAATTATTGCTCTTAACTCAAGTGCACTCTTGTGGCCAAGGTAAAGGTGAGTTTGAAGGTATGTAGAGGGGAGGTGTAGGTCAAGATCTTTTAGTGTGGATTGTTAATTGATTTTAGTACAATGATCAGTGTTCCCCAATCCCTGGCAAGATTAATCCACAGTGTGGAGAAACAAGATTGGTGAATCCTGTTCAGAGGGAGCTCACTGGCTGGCTAAAAGGATACCAGCTTTGTGACCTGTTGTCCATTTGTGAGTATGGAAGTCCTCTGCTTTGAACAGTGGGGAAAGTAAAGAGGTGTAAGCTGTCCTCAAGTTTCCTGGATGCCCATGGATCTTGGAGGAGATGGAAGGGTAGTGTCTAGAAAGACACTGTGCCTGGAGACAAGGTGGGTTTCACTCACCCAACCCCCCCTCTTGGATATCTTCTGGTGGCAAATGACATGGTTTTTAATGTGTTAAACCTTTTTGGCTTTCTTTCTGGGTTTGTTCCCTGCTTGGTTGAAGCTCTCCTACACCGTCATGCACTGAACTGGCTGCCATTCTGACTCAAAGACTGAATTACTGCATTGTGTGGGATTTTATTTCATGGGTGCACACATGTAAGTAAATCACATTGGATACACTGCAGTACAACCGTGACTTGGCACACTGCAGACTCCTTACTGGTTGAGGCTCTGAGGAGATGGCATGTCAGCCAGGTTCTCTTGATGGGTGTCGGCACAGGAACTGCTCTCTTCAAGGGAGAGGAACTGCACTGGATCTTTTCCTTGTCGAAAGAGCCCTGGACTGGGGGGTTTTCTCTGCTCTCTACATTGTTTCCCTGTTAGCTTGTCCTGGGCAGGTGCTATACTGAACATTTTGCAAGTTCAGCACGATCCTGGATTTGGGGTTGAGCTTCCTTAGTATTTCTGAAAAGTGCTGAGGACTTGGACTAAATCCTTCTCTCCATTTCAGGATCTCTGCTGTCAGAAGGGATGAGCAGGCCTTGGGTCCAGAAGGACTTAGTGTGACAACATGCAGGGGTGTCAGTTGTACTTATCTGTGATGGAGTCTAAGAGTGGAATCTGTTACTCTGTACCCATATAGTGGTAGGAGATGTGAGCTTAAGGCGAATGGACACCTCCTGCTTGAATCTTTTGGTTTTACATGCATTGTATCAGTTTAAAACTGGTTTGAATCAATGGGTAGTGCTGTGCTTGCTCCAGATAAGGAATTTTTCAGACTTAAGACCTCTGCCTTAAAGTCTCTTGCTCAGCAGTTTCCATGCTAGTTCCTGGGACCATAAAGTGCTGCATGTAATTAAGTCATATGGAAAGAATTGTCTGTATTGGTTAATATTTCTGCTTTACTTCAAGTATGTTTCAGATATCATACCTTTCTCTAGTCTTCCCAAGCTGAACACATGGTTAAGTAATTTTGTTCCTCCAGTCTTGTCTTATTTTAAATAAAGGTTAATTTCCTTTTTAGTTTGAGATAACTAATGGATTAATAGTGGTGGGAAAGTTCTCTATGGTTGATTGTAGTCCATTAATTATCCAAATCTCATCTGAATTATAGATGAGGTGGTAAGTGCTAGTTTAGTCATTGGAAGCAGTTGTGTTGATTTGGAAACAGTGGAGGTGGGACACTGAGCACAGGTTGGGATTGGCTCCTGTTAATCGCCCTGAGGAGTTTTATAAGGCAGCCCTGGAGCCAGTGTGTTCCCAGCTGCAGCAGGTGAAGACGCTCCTGTGATTTGTGGTGGTTTTTTACTTTTAAAATTTTAGTATTACTGTGGTAGGTAAGAGTAATAGCTTCTTTTGAGGTTTTAATTTTTCTAGATTTTTTTTTTGCAAGCCAGTGTAATCAGATTTACTGTAGCCCTGAGCTTTATTGGATGAAAATAATTGTTTTAGTGATCATTGATCCTTTTATGTGGTGAATTAACTAATTGTATGGATAAAGCTGAGGTGATGCATCTGCTCAATTTTTTTTTTATCGGCTTAAATTGTTAGGACTCACAGACTGTAAACCAATCATCCCACTGCCTGAAATTCCTGACCCTAACCTATAACCTGCACCTTCAATGCTGACCTGATCATTGATCCTAACCCAATCAGTGCACCCATGTGGCCAAGGTAAAGGTGAGTTGCAAGTCAAACTTTTTGTGCATTTGGTCAGCAGTGATGTGCTTCCCGGTCCCTGGCCAGCTGTATGCACAGTGTGGAGTGACAGGCCTGGAGAATCCTGTTTCGAGGAAGCTCACTGGCTGGCCGAAAAGATGCTAGCTGCGTGACCTGTTGATGCCCTACCGTGAGTATAAAGTGCAGAACTTTAAAACGGGAGAGCGAAGACATGCTGCAAGCCCATGTATCTTGGAGCAGTTGCACTACCCAGAGCAGAGGTGAGTTTCACTCTTCTCCTGTCTTCCCTAATCCAAACCAAATTTGATGCTCTAACCATTTAGTATTGGTGAGTGAGCTTCTCTTTCGGATATCTTTCATGTTGCCTAGTCCAAATTGATCAAACAACCCCCTCACTTGTAAGAATTTTACAATGGAGGAAAAGGTACTTTTGGTGTAGGCTTAGTGTTAAACTCTTGAACCTCATTGCAACATGCTATCCATTTGGAAATGAGGTGTAATTTTGGATTTGTCTTGTCTCTTTTGGGTGATGTTTGCTCCTTGATTGGGTGAGGCACTGACGTGCACTTGACTGGCTGTCATTCTGGCTCTCAAAGACTAAATTAGTGCTTTGTATGTGATTTATTTCATGGGTGCACACATGTAAATAAATCACTTTGGTTCAATTGTGACCTGATGAATCAGACTCCTTACTGGTTACAACTCTGAGGAGACAGCATGTCAGCCAGGTTCTCTTGATGGGTGTTTGCACAGGAACTGCACTTGCTCCCCTGTGGCACGACAGTGGACTGGGGGGTTTCCTTTGTTTTCTGCAGGGTGTTGTCCTGTTGGTTTGACTTGGACCCTGTTGGTAGTGAAAATGCGGACTTGACGGTTTCTAAGAAAGGAAGAGGACTTGGGTTAAATCCTTCTCTCCATTTCAAGCTCTCTGCTGCCAGTAGGGATGAGAAGGCTTGTGCTCCTGAGGGAAGACCTTTCATCACCAGGAGTGGAGCGCAGATGGGGCCGGTCTCTTTCTATGAAGGTCTACTGGAGGAGTGGGGAGCTTGTTCCAAGTCTGAATGTCATTGATAACATCAGAGGATTCAGGTTTGACTACAATGTGTACACTAGCTACATGGGGAACATTTTCATTGGGTACAGTACATACACCTGGGTACTCTGGGTTCATGTACAATTGTGTAGACTGTTGTATGGGGTATATTTATGTGTACTGGGCAGATGGCTTTTGGCATGGGACATAGTGTTGTATGACAAACTCTTGGCTACTTCTAGTTTGTACTTGAAATTGAAAGACCCTGTAATCAGGGTCAGAGATGCAGGACAATCTGAAAGCCAAGCATTCTTTAGTTTACTGCATGGAAAATTGAATATTTTGAGAATCTTTGATTTTGCAACTAATTTTAACTGTAGCAATCAGTTGGGCATCTTCAGTATTCAAGCCAGTGTTGTGATGCAAGATAGTGATGTTGAAATACTTTTTTTACACTGTGTATTCCAATGAGCAGGTGACAGCTGTCAGACTGAGAACGGGGGAGTAGGAAGCATTACTGCTGGTGAACTTGGGCTGCGCCGAGTGAACAATGTGAGCTGAAGGTAAGCAAAGGAGAGATTCAGGTCAGTGTGAGGAGAGCTTTTAAAGTTGGGAGCAGCCTACACAGCACAACCTGGTCCCCTCTGTGTGGAGGATGGGAGTGGTTAGTTCTGTTTCTTTTACAGTTGGTGCACGTGGCAGTGGTTGAAGACAAGATGCTCCTAGTCTCAAGAGAAGAGTGTCTTGGTCTCTGGAATGTTTCTGTGATTTAGGGTGGAATGCTGTGACTTGTGCTCCCCAGTCCCTGTCCACCTGAATGCAAAGAGTGCTGATGGACGCTTCCATTGAATAGTATTGGCCGTCCGAAAGGATATCGGGAGTGTTCTGTGAGTATTAAACACGTGGGAAGGTTGTGCAGAACATTGTCTAATCATTGGTGAGTTTTGGCATTTTGCACCTTGTGACTGGTTCTCTACACTTTCCCAAATCAAAGATGACTGAAACATCAAACTATAGTGTTTGATTAAATGCATCTTTATATGGAGTCAGGTGTGAGTGTCTTGCTAGCAAATTCCAAATGCAATGCCTTTTCACTTTTGTACTAGGCTTAGTTTTGGGATTCACTGGGCAAGTTTAGCTTCCTGTTGAACTGTGGGTTTCTTTATTGTAGGCTTTTGTTTTGATGTTTCTTGCTTAAGCAGTTGTAGCACCAGCAGCCTCCTCCTCTTGGAGACTCCTTGGAGATGTTTTCAAACAGTGAAATACCATGTCTGAGACCCAGTCAGATCAGTGAGTTCCTTACCACTCAAGAGTAGATTGGGGAGGTTGTGTGGGGCAGCTGTGGGCTTGACACCACTTGAGCAGCTTTCTTTTCCGACTGCTGCTCTACACATCAGCCTTTTGATGGTTGTTCCCAGGAGCAGCTGAGCCACCTGGCTGATTGAGCCAAAGTTGACTTTGTTCCAGGTAAGAGGGGACTCTGATGTAGCCTGGAGCTGCTGGGGTTCTTTGTTTTTTTTTTTAGCCTTAATGATAGTGTCACTGTAGCATAAGTACTGGTTAATCAGGGGACGGAAGTCAAATACTGAAAGTGTTGTGCAAGCACTGGGGAGGATTTGGCAAAATTGTATATGGTATGACTGGGGAAATTAGAGAATTGTCAGTATGTAAGATTTATTTCATGGGTGCACACATGTAACTAAATCTTACATTGAAATTTTAGAAGTGAATTAAGTAAATTAAAGGGGAAACTAAGAGTATGGTGTCTTCCTGATTATCCAGTGAGACTATTCTGTGAATGTCCAGCAAAGTCCTGTCAGAGGTTTAGTGCACAAAGGGGAGTGAGTTTCCAGCTTATTAGAAGTGGTTGTGTACTGTGCCTTGTGAGGGAGAGAGCTACATGAAGACTGTTGGACTTTCTTATACTGGATGTGTACTTTAACCATGAGCACAAACCTGTTATTGGTGTAAAACTGGCTGTGAAACTTGGTTAAGTGGTTCTGCTGATCTTCTAGAAAGCTTTTTTTAAAGGTGTTTCTAGTCATTGAGGAATATGAGGCTTAGTTTGACCATGGGTTAATCGGTATGTGTTCAAAGTATTCTCTCCATGATGGTCAAGTGTGTGATGCAGCTCAAAGACCTCAATCCACGTGGTGCCCTATCAATCAGTTTCGAGTACTATGTACTCTTGTTTCAATTGTTTAATTTGTTTAAGCTCTAAAGCCTTTTCACCTTGGTTAAGGCTGTAGCGGTTTGGTACTGAAGATTGATAGTGTTTTGATCTCATACTGCTGTGGATCCTTGCTGTTTTTGAATTTTTGTTACTTTTGCAAAATCAGAAGTGGCTAGTCTCAAATAGTTTAAGGCAAAAATTCTGCTGCACTAGGTATGCATTTTTAGGGTCTCTTGAAGATTGAATTTCAATTACTATTTTATTTGGATATGCAGCTTTGCATAATCAGTTCTGTTTTTCGGTAGTGGTGGTTGGATTTTAATGATGGGTAAGATGTGCAGCACATCTACGTGGTGAACTACTTTAAATGGATTTGGTAACAATCATGTATCTTGGTTATAAGGCTCAGTTGGTTAAGCTAGAGGTTTTTAATTGGGTGTCTCAAATTTTCTACTTTTTTGCTTTTGCAACCGATTTGACTAGTTTTCATTTCTGGTTTCAGCCAGTATCCAAGCTAATCTCAAGGAAGTGAAGCAACAGCATCTAAGTCCAGGGTGAGAACTGTCCTGGAGTATTGCAACAAGATCCAGAACTGTCAATGTTAGTGGTGTCTGTGTCCATGATGCCATGCTGCATGATGGTCCAGCTCAGAAGAGAGGAGGCTAGCTTTGTCCTGAGTAAGGTGAGGTGATCCACCTGCTTAAAGTTCTCATCTACAGAAAGTCCCGAGCCTCTGAATAAGGTGGAAAGAGTGGTGGGTAAACCAATCATCCTACTGCCTGATGACGTGCTTGGGCTGTAACCCTCATCTTCGGTGTGGATATGTTATTTGCTCTCACTCTAATCGGTGCACTCTTGAGGCCTAGGTATAGGTGGGTTTGAAGGTAAGTAGAGGAGGTGCAAGTGTAGCTGTTTTTCCTGAGATGGGTCAGCAGTGATGCAGATCTGTGCATTTTGATTATAGTTCAATCAGTGCTCTGCAGTTCCTGGCCAGCTGAATGCACAGTGCAGTGACAGGCTTGGAGGACCCTGCTCAGAGGAAGCTCACTGGATACCAGCTGTGTGACTGGTTGATGCCCATTGGTAAGCAATGAAGTCTGTGGTTTGAACAGTAGAAAGTGAAGAGGTGCTGCAAGCAGTCCTTGAAATTCCTGGATGCACATGGATCTTGGAGCAGGTGCAAGGGTGGTGTAATAGAGGACATGTCCCTGGAGCAGAGGTGAGTTTCACTCTTTTCCGGTCTAACCTTATCCATTTCAAACTTGATGCTATATAACCTTTTAGTATTTGCTTGTTAGAACTGTTTACTGAAGCTGAAAAGTTTCTTCTGGAGTAGGCTACATGTTAAGCTCTTGGATCTCTTCTGGTGTATAACGTCACGCTTTAACATGCTGAACTGTTTCTAGAGGTGAAGCTTTTTTGGGCTTTCTTCTGGGTAATTTTTCCTCCCTGTTTGGTTGAGGCATTTGTATACTAATGTGCACTTGACTGGCTCTGTAAGGCAATTACTGCTTTGCATCGGATTTAATCACTTAAATACCGAGCAGTACAATGGTGACTTGGCACACCAGCTGCTAACTTCAGTTTGATTTCTTGCTGGTTACAGCTCTGTGGAGACCACATGTCAGCCAGGTTCTCTTGATGGGTGTTGGCACAGGACCTGCTCTTCTCCCAGGGGAGGAACTGTACTGGATCCTGTGCCAAGAACCCTTGACTAGGGGGTTTTTCTTGGCTCTCTGCTGGGTGTTTTCTTGTTGGTTTGTCCTAGACAGGTGCTGCATTGTGTTCATGTTGGGAGTGGAAATGCTGGCTTGACTGTTTCTAAGAAGTGCAGAGGACCTGGTCTGAATCCTTCTCTTCATTTCAGGCTCTATGCTGCTAGAGGAGATGAGCAAGCTTGGGCTTCAGAGGGAAGTCCTTTCATCGCCCAGGAGTGGAGCACAGATGGGGCTGGTCTCTCGGGTCTTTCAGTGAAGGTCTGCTAGAGTGGTGTGCTTGTCTGAAGACTGCAAGTTAAAGGCAGCATCAGAGGATCCAGTCAGGTGAGTGAGACAAGTTCTCATTTTGAGTACACTGGGTACTTGGGGGGTTTCATTTGAGTACTTTGGGCATATGTTGATTTTGTTTAGGTACAGTTGTGGAGATTGCATGTCAAGTTAGATAATTGAGTATATTGGTTAGGCAGCTGTTGGCATGTGCATGGGAGTTGTATAGTACAAACAACTTTTTTTCTTGCCTAAACATTTTTACACATGAACATGAAAGATCCTGTTATCAGAGGAATGTGGAGGAATCTGAAACCCTGCATTTTTAATGAGGAATTGCATTTTTGAGAATGTTAACTGTTTTAATTGTCTTGTCTTAAGCTAGCACACCTAGGAGGAGAAGCAAGTGGATTTATGTCCTTGGTAAGTATTCAAGAACAATTTAGTTCCTCAAGGTTGAGGGAAGGGAGAGGTTTAACTGGCTGTTTTTGGGAACTTGTGTGGGAATGTTAAATGCTTTAAACAAGGTATTAGAAATGGACTTGAGTTCTGCACTCTGTTTTTGCTTTATCGCATTTTAGGGTGGTTTTGTTGGTTTGTCCTGAAAAGGTGGTACTGAACATTTATAGTAAAGGTCAAACTGGGTGTTTGAAGTGGAAATGTAGGCTGGACTATTTCTGACTAGTGCAGAGGACTCGGTCTAGTTTTTTTTTTCAGGTTCTTTGCGGTCAGGGGGATGACCAGGCCTTTGCTGGCAAGAAGACCTTCACCAGGACTGGAGCCCAGATGCAGCAGACTGGGTAGTGGGTTCTGTCTGCAAAGATCTTGATGAATCTGTTCCCATCCCAGAAGCCAATGGGCACATCGGAGGATCATTAAAGCTGCTGTAGAAGTTTCTAATGACAGGCAAAAAAATGAGGGGGGGGGGGGGGGGGTCTTTTTTGGGTTAATTGTGGGCTGGAAAGAGGTTCAGGTGCTGTTGATGGTCCAACAGGAGCTGTGAAGCTCTGAGTGAATCTCTGCACACCAGCCTTATAATGGCTGTTAGGACCTTGGCTTGTAACTCCAGCACCTGAGCCACCTGGCAGGGAGGAGACAGTGACTTTTGGTGCAGAAACAGAGAAAGAGTTCCAAGTTTTGTAACTTGGTAGCTACTTTGCACATTCTTAGCCATTTTGAAAAGAGTTTGAGAGGCTAAGGTCAAGCAATGATTTATTTGCATGGGTGCACACATGTAGATAAATCTTGCCTTGGCTGTAGAGTAAAAGTGAATTAAACCTATTAAGTAGGGGTGAATAAAAGGAAAACTAATCCCATCCACTCATTTAGGAAAAGTTTACCGGAGTGTGGCTCTTTTTTTGGTACCTGCACAGAAAGCTCTTGTCATGGGAGAGGATTTTTGTTTTGTGTTGTGGCTTTGTAAATACTTTGCCAGAGAATGTTGTCGTCTATTGAATGTCTTTTTGTCTGTATGGGATGTTAATAAAAAAGTACCAATTTTTTTTCTTGTACCACCACCATCAACATAAGTTGCTGTTAATTATATTAAGTACATTGTGCCACTGGATCTGCTTTTTCATGTAGTTTTTATTTGGACATTTTGCTCCCTAATTGATTGGTTTAACAATTGTTTTTTTTTTTTACTACTGGGGAGGTTCAGGTCCTACTTTTTGGGTACATTTGATGTAAGTAGAGGATGTTTATTAGCATTCTTTAGGCATCTAAGCTTTGGTATATATTTTTGGGCATTGACAATGTAAAGCACAAAACTTTAATGGTTTGGGTTTATGAAAGTTATTAGATTTTTGCCCCTGGGTGGTTTGTGCCTTGTTCAGTTGTGTAGAAATGAAAATGTACTTTATTTTCTTTGTAATGTAGAGGTTTTTAGAATGAAGGTGTCGTTGGTTGTGATTGGCTCGGCTTTGGTTTTCTTCAGTTCTCATGTTTTACTTTGGGGTTTTTTTTTGTCTAGCTTTGGCTTCATTTTTTTTTTTGTGTGAACTTTTTTGCAATTACCTTGTCCTAACATGTTATCAACCTTTGTGTTCTTTTGTAGTATGTTTTGTCATCTTTTGTTTTTTGCTTTTGGTTGTAGTTCCCTAGTGTATTGAAGCGAACGTAGTTGAAGTTGTCGGGTACATTGGTCTTTGTATTAGAAACACTAGTTTAGGATGGGCAAGTGCCTTTGTTTTATATGGCTGGCTGGGGGTAGTTAAGGTTAGCCAGGGTTTCAGATGCCAAAGACCTGAGTGTTTTGGGTTTTTGTTTGGTTGGCTTTCTCACTATTAGCCAGCCTCATTTTGTTTTTCTTTTATTTGGCACTGCTCTAGTTCCATGTTATCCTGTTTATGTACCAGTCACTTTAAATAAATCTTTTGCACCAAAACTTGTCATGCTTTCTAAGTTTTTCACCAGAAACCCACCAACATCCAAAACCATCCTAGAAGTTACAACTTAGGGTTGTAACAGGCACACTGGACACCCTCTGTGACTAGCAGTACCATCCCCTATAGAGGGAGTTTTTACTCCTACAGTCCTGGAGGGGATTGCACCCTTGTAAGGTTTCATTTCCTCCTTGCTTGTCCCTTTATGCCTTTCTCCATGTGTAGGCAAACTCATGCATCTTGGGTAGTAAGGTTTTGCTTTTTACTTTATGCACCCTGCTCAATAGTGTTAGTCCAGTCTGGAGGTAATGTTGGCACTATGGTTTATTTTTTCCACTGTTTGTGGTTGCTGCTAATGTCATACTGGTACTTTTCCGTCTGGGGTGGCTGACTTATTTTACTGATGCTCTCTACAGTGCCTCCCATTAGTCACAATGGATACACTTATTTAAGAGTAAACAAGCAGTTCCAGTGCAACTGAAATTACACCAATTAAGTCTTCCATTTCCTTCCATGTGAAAATGTCCCAAAATCAGTTTACTTAAACTGTCCATTATACAAGGTTTTCTGTATGTGTAGTGAACTTGGGTGCAGCTATTTGTATTATTTGATGTCTTTAAAAGAACAAAAGTCTACTGGAAGTAATGCCAAGATGAATCCATTTCATACTGTAGTGATTGAGACTGCATTATAGAATAGACCAAGAGAATATAATAGATTTAAGAGGAGTTTTCAGAATTGTATAGAGGTTGCCATTTAGGGCAGAGACAACTGCTAGCAGTGGTGGCAGTAAAATTATTTATACATTAGGTTTAAAGTCTAGCAAATGTAATTGTTACACAATTTTCATCCTTTTAAACTAATTAGATTTTTGGTTAGTGAGGTCTTTTTTATAGAGGGCTTGGTCTGTCTCTGCAATAGATCTGTTGTGGATGTTACTATATGATTTCTACCAGCAAGGAAGTATAAATCTATTTACAGTGGTTTAACCATACTGCTCACTGCACCAATGAAGATCAGATGGAATGCCATTCCTTTCCTCATGTACAGCATACTGTCAAAACATCTTTTTTTCACCTTAGAAATATCGCAAGACTACGCCCTATGCTATCATTAACTGTGGCTGAAAAGCTGATCAACATATTTGTATTCTCTCGAATTGACTACTGCAATGCTCTGCTCCCTGGTGTATCTAAATCTACTCTGAACAAGCTGCAGTATGTCCAAAATTCAGCAGCCAGAATCCTGACCAGGTCTAGTACAAGTGTTCACATTACTCCTATCCTGGAGTCCTTGCACTGGCTTCCGGTCAAATTCCGCGTAGACTTTAAAATCCTCATGCTCACCTACAAGGCTTTACATGGCTTGGCACCTCAATACCTGTCTGAACTTTTATCGCCCTACTCCCCTACCTCGCAACCTCCGCTCTTCAAATTCTGCCCTCCTTACTGTCCCCCAAGCCTGTCTACATTGTATGGGCGACAGGGCCTTCTCCTGCTATGCCCCCAAGCTCTGGAACTCTTTACCCAAGGATATTAGAGAGTCACCTTCTCTAAACTCCTTCAAATCCAGACTCAAAACCTTCTTCTTCAGTAAAGCCTTTACTTAACTGGTTCCATTCTTCACCCCTCTGCTCTTCTTAATACCATCTTCCACGGTCTCCTCTATTGTTATTGTTGTATTGTTGTAATTATAATTGTGTCCTGTCTTGTGAAATTTTCTTATTTATTGTTGTAGTCTTCTTATTTATTGTTATTGTCATCCTGTAAAGCGCTTTGAGAAGCCACCTTTAAAGGCGCTATATAAAATAAAGTTTATTATTATTATTATTATTATTATATTTCCTCATCTACTTGTGCCAGAATGCAATTAACCTACCTCCATGTTCTTGGACTGTGGCAGAGAACACATCTCGGAGACGGCCACAAACTGGAGAGAAAATTACATGAGAAGCCCAAATCTGGTTCTGTTCCAGTCGTCCCACAAAGTGTAATGTGTAGAAAAATAAACTGGTAACAAGTACCATGTGTAAGGAGTGTTTATTTTCATGAGCCCTGCATGAAGGAGTCCTTTGGAACCATGATGATGGCTTGGAGAGAAGCAAGAATGTGCACATTGACATTTAATAAGTAATGGTATGCATCATTCATAGGATAAATAAGTTTCACATTAGTTATCACATCATAAACTTGAGTTGGTAGTTAAAGCAACCTTTTCTTTATTTTTAGAAGAACCCAAAAAAGTGTGAAAAGGTCAGGTTGTCCAGATCCTGCCTCAAGTTCAACTGCTTGTAGATGTAATTACATTTCATTAATGAAAACACAATGGTGACATACTGAGTTTATTATAAAATATGCCACTCCAGTATTCATATATGCCATATGAGATTGGTAGTTATCAAGATTTTGTTGATTTATTACTCTTCTACTTTTGGTACAGTAGCTTAGCTGCTCAATGTATTCTACTAGAGTTTAGGGGTCTTTTTCTCCAATCCCAGAGGTTAGTGTGATTTGGGTCAGTCCAGTACAGAGTGTAATGACCTTTACAATTATAATCTATTTCATTAATTATATCCCAGTTTTTTCAAGTACCATGTTAACCATAAAAATGCCAACTTTGTAGGTTTTGAATTGTAAGTGCATGGTTTAGCTAAAGAGACACCTTAATTTGTGGTTTTGTTTTTAACACTTTTTATTCTTAAAACCTTTAATAATTTATCACATTATGAAATAAATCCTCTTCATTTATATAGACCTGTTTGGAAGTGTCCACCAATTAAGTCAGTAGAAACTTTAACGTGCGAGTAGGTTATTGCAAAAAAGGTAGTAGATTACTACTGGTTAATAAATATAAAATAACAAATACTTTGCTCAACAAAAGGTTTGTAGTAGGAGCCAAGTGTATTTAATCTAAGTACCCCTTTTCTAAAAAACTTTGTTAGAAAAAAAGATTTACAAAAGTAAGGAAATAGTACTCACCACTTACCACTCTCCTCAGCTCCTGGACTCTTGAATGAAAACAGAGGCACAGGGAGTCTGCTCTTTTATCCTCTGAGCTGGGCTGGCTCCTCCCCCTCAGAATGTACCAAGTCCAGTGAGGGGTGAAACCTTCACAACTGTATATAGTGGCTGGCTGAATTAAATCAACAGTTATACAAACTCCATATAATACATCTATTCATTTGAAGATGGATAATGAATTTCTCATTTTGGGGTTAAATAAAGTGCAACTGATTGAATCATATGTGGGAAGCTATTCATTGATGATTATTGTTTGCACTTTTGAGCCTCTTTGTGTTTTTTGATCAAGAGATTTATACAGATGTAGGCATTCAAAGTGCATGTTTAAACCTGGTTAATATGGAATCTTAATATCGAATTTTAAAACAAAAGGGTAATTTTGGTAGCTGAGCATAAAAAAAACAGGAGAATAAATCTTTGAACATCATATCATCATAAATTATATTGATTTAGTAATATAAACATTATACTTAATGTCTAAGACTGATAGAGGTAGCTTAAATAAAAAGTACACAGAAGGATTGCACTTTACAAACGTTATGCATCAAAGACTCACTTTATGTGGTTAAGTTTTGATGTGCTCTTTCTGACTATGTTAAATGTAAAACATTATTAAGATTAAAATATTATGGATTCTTTTAAAAAGCATATAAATCTTCTCTATGACTCCTTGCATTATTCCAATAAAATACGTACTTTTTAGAATCCACTGAATGAGGTAAGATTACTTTACTAGCCATATACAATTATAAAAGAATTTGTCTTTTTCACATAAGCCAAACTTGCTGTCCATGAGATACAGAGAGGTCTGGGGCCATTATACAGCACCCCTGAAGCAATTGGTCTTGCTTAGGGGCCCAATGGAGAAAAAGCCCTCTGAAAGCTGTGGGATTTGAACCAGCAACCTTCCAGCCACAGGTGCAAATCCTTAGCCACAGAGCCACCACACTTTCCTCATGCGATTATGAAATGGAAATATGTAGTAAAAGAAATTAGTAATCACATGAATGGATCAAAATATTAAAGATTTATGTAACTGATTGTATAACTGTAGTCTGTTTTCTTTGAAAATGTTTATTTTGTGACTCATTCAGTCCTGATTACTTTTGAAACAGTTTGACCTGTCTGTTTCAGTAGCAGTTCCAAGTGCTCTGTTGGTGCAGTGGGTTTAGCTGTGTGGTCCTCTCACCCCCTGGGAGATCTGAGTTCAATTCCTGCTTAGGGCTCAAGGTTTTTTTTCTAATAAACAAAGTCTACTTTTTAAAAACATGAAATAGTAAATATGTATAGTATATTAAGATTTTTATATAACTATAGACTTTTATATAACTTTTTTATATAACTATCTAGTCAAACAAATCTTTAGGAATGAAAAACAGGTAGAGCACGCTACATTATGTGTGCTGTCGGGTGCTGGATAGCTCAATGGGTTAGAGTATGGTATTAATGAGCTCAAGGTTGTGGGTTCAATTCCTGCATGGGCCATGAAATCCCATTTTCCATGGGGTGGTGTGGTGGCTCTATGGCTAAGGATCTGAGAGTGGCTGGTAGGTTGCTGGTTAGTATCCCACAGCTGGCACAGGAATCCTATTTCATTGGGCTCCTGAGTGAGGCCCTTTACCCCAAATGCTCCAGGGGTGCTGTTCAAATGGCTGACCCTGCAGTCTGACCCCAAGCTTCTCTCCCTGTATGTGTGTCTCATACACAGGGTATGTGGAAAGACAAATTCCTAATATCATAAAAATATATATGGCCAATAAAGTGTTATTATCTATTGTCCTTTACCTCTATAGGGACACAAAAAGTTTTAAAAGTTAAAAGTCCAAAACATCAATTTGTGATATTTTTGGCTGCTTAGTTACGTGATTCCATATTAATATAATTAAGTGGTATTAATTCAATGCCATTATTTATAACAGCAAGTGGCATTTACTATGTATTCTTTGAAAAGGATAAAAATAATTTCACATGTAATAAACTATAGTGTTAGAAGCAGCATGTTTAAACTTTTGTATATCCCACTGTAATTTACCAATTTAAAGATTTTGATGCCTAAAAAGATGTATGAAGAAGGTGGAATACTGTTGTGTACATTATTTATATATTATGTTTTATTTTTACTTTCTGCCATAAAATTATATATTTGGATTTTCTCTTTGTCGATGTAAACCTGAAAGAGGCACATTATGTTCACACCCTACAGTATAATAATAAACTATTTGTATATATCCAACTAAGCAATCTTGTTTTTATTCTATCTACTTACTTTTAAGTACTTTGATATTTAACATGCTGTCATACACAGTATACAATTCAATTTCTATAACTGGCAAAGATTTGTTCCTTACCTTTGACTTGGATTTAAACTCAGGCGTTTTCTGGTGACTGTCCAAATATTCCACAAAGAAGTGCAGTCCCACAACTGAGTGTTTGTAAAAAGTTGCAGCACCCAGCAGATGCTGAACCTTTTAAGTACTCCTGCATTATCACCTGTGTCTTCTGAATGGCTGGATCTGGAGATGGGCTGGCTAATACTTGTTTAGTCATCGGAATCAGGTGTGTCGCATTATGAACAATAGGGCTTTGCTAATTGACCATTTTGAGGGCATGTGGGGATAGGTTCTTGATGAATTAGCCACACCTCTGAGTTAATGATGAGGGGTTTAATAACACAGCCTTGGAGACTAGTAGTCAGTCTGCTTCTGGCTCCTGGATGGGTAGGAGCTCCTGGCTTGCAGCTGTGTTAGCCCAAAGACTGCTATGGAAGGTGAGTGGTTTTGATGTTTGTTGGGTTTGGGTGGTAATTTGAAGAAGGTTGTAGGTTGAAGTTGTTGCCAGTTGAAGTTTTTGAAGGTGTTTAGAATATTTTTGTACTGTGAGTTTGGGAAGGGTTGTATGTGATGGGTGGAAAGGTAACATATTTAGTTGAAACTTGACTGTCTTCTAAAGACTGTCCAAATGTTCCACAAAGTAGTGCAGTCCCACAACTGTTTGTAAAAAAAAAAAAAAAAAAATTGTTACCCAGCAGATCCTGAACCTCTAAGTAGCCCCCACATTATCACCGGTGCATTTTGAATGGCTGGATCTGTAGATGGGCTGGCTAATACTTGTTTAGTCATTGGAAACAGGTGTGTGTCACATTATGAACAATAGGGCTTTGCAAATTGACCATTTTGAGGACATGTTGTGGTAGGTTCCTGGTGAATTAGCCACACTTCTGAGTTAATGATGAGGGTTTTAAAAACGCAGCCTTGGGTCTAGTAGTCAGTCTGTTTCTGGTTCCTGTAGGGGTAGGAGGTCTTGGCTTGCAGCTGTGTTAGCCGAAAGACTGAGAAAGGTAGGTGTTTTTTATGCTTTTTTTTGGGGGGGGGGGGGGGGGTAATATTTGTGCAATGTGGGTTTGGGAAGGTTTGTGGTACTTGTTGAGTTTAATGGTACTATAATCAGTTGAAACTAGAGTTTTTTTTTCTGGAGATATGGAAGAAAAGTTACTTTAGTTTATTTTAGTGTGTTCTGAAATCTGATGTTTATTCTTGTGAGGGTTATGTTCTTTGAATTGAAATGTGTTCAGCCATGGGTTGTGTTCTATAAGGTTCTTTGTAAATGGGTTTTCCAAAGGGTGGTAGGATTTCAAAGGATTTAAACCTGTTTGGACCTGAATTTGTTAATTTTCATTGGTTTTTGTAAGCAGTCAAGGCTATAGGACATTACATTCTTGGATGATTGTTTTCAAAAAGGTGGCAGGTAAGAGAATGTAAATTGAGTTGGCAAATAGGTAGTATTTTAGATCCGGTTCAGTGTTTAGGCAAGCGTTGAGTTGGGGAAATTGAGATATGTGTTTGTGGTGTGTAACTCCTTTTTGTTGTATGCCTAAACTGTTTTGATGGGAAGTTGACATTTGGAATAATTACACAATGGTTTTTCCTTTTGAGATGGGAGAAGGAGTTAAAGGGTTAGGGACTAATTTGGTCAAGTGTTTTGTTATGTGTGGTATTTAAAGCTTATTGAATTGTGAAGGTTGTACTGGAGGTTCAGTATGTTGCTGTTGGTGTATTTTGTGGATCTAATGTTTAAGTGACTGGAATAATGAAGGAGAGTCAATTTTGACTTTGTGGCTTTTGGAATGGTGATGGAAATAACCTGGGTGCCAATGTGAAGTTTGTGCGTTACACACGATGCTCTACTTGGGCAACTTAAAAAGATAGTATGAATACTATTGATGTGAAAGTGAGGAGGAGCTTCAGGTTGGCTGCACTGAGCTTTTTGGATAATGTTGAATGTGGTGTTTTTTTTTTTTTAAAGGTTAGGAGTTATCCTTTTTTTTATGCTTAAATATGAGTATTTTGAAACATGCTTAGATGTTTATGGTTGTTTTGAGCTTTCAGTTTTGTCATTTTAGCTGATTTGGAAATTAGTCTATTTTGCTTTTTTTAATATGAATGTTTTTGGTAACATTGTTTAGATTAGTACTCTGAATTTGTGGTATGCTGATTTACAGTGAGGGTGGTTGTGAATGATGAGGCCATGTTGGATTCAGAGAAGAGTTGGAGCTTCACTTATTTTCAATGGCTATAATGTTATTGGTTCTAGTGGACATTGAAGATGTTCTGTTATGATTTGGCTGAATGATATCTGAAGTAACTTTGTTTTGAACAATTGTTTTCCTGGTGGTAAGCTCTTTGGCTAATTGCACCATTCACACCTTTTTGAGTCATTGAAAGTAAAGCCCTGTATATATTTGGATGTTTAATGATACCCTTATTACACTAACAATTTATGTTGATGGTTGTTATGGTTTGTTATTAGGTGAATGTGCTGGTTATGTTCTTTTTGACTTTTGGAATTAAGTCAAAGTTTTAATTTTCAATGTGAATAGTCTGTTTTGGTTGTGTGTTATGTTGGAACTTTGCAATTTTCATGTTTTGGAATTTCTATTGCTTTGTATTGTATTTTTTTGAGAGTCATGCAATACAATGTAGAACTGAAATTGGAGCATTTATTTGCTCTACGATTGTGGAGGTAGTTTGTTTTTTCTTGATGGAAGTGTGCACAATTACATTAGTTTAGCAAGGGGTATTGTGCAGGAAGGGAGGTGTTAGTTTTGGGGGTCGGTTTGTTTCGATTTGTACAGATGCAGCCATTCAAAACGAGCTGGGTATGCTGTGGTACAACGCGGTGGGCGTGTTGCATCAAAACGCGCAATTTCGTGTCATACTGCAATTGACTGTATGCAAATTAGATTAATAGTACCCGGAATCACCTTGTAAAACCACCAGGTGGAGCTCATAAAGCTTAACCTTGCATGTCCAGCATTTGAGCTGTCACCAGAAATTGCCAGTTTTGAATCCCGATCACTGCTGAGGGACAATCTTTATTCAATTAAGAATTTAAGTTGTATATTCTTTAGACTTTAAACTGTATTACAGCATGTTAATCATCCAACATTAAAAAGGGTATATTCGATGAAAGCAAGATTGCTCAGTTGGACAAAAGCACACAACCTACCTTTATCATAAATATTTTATGCATCAGTATTTACTGAAGATATTACTAATAGTATTAATGAATGTAGTTTTTTTCAGTTCTGATATTCTATTCGTGGGATGCTACTCTTGACTTCCGAGCCTGTGAGCGGGTCAGTCTGTCATGCCATCCCGACATACACTTCTGAATACTTGGCTTTCTTTGGGTTGTCTCTCCTGGCTTCCGTGATTGAATGTTGAGCTGGCTTTCCTATTCTTATTGCCGGATATCACTCCGGACATCCGTGTCTGTGAGCGGGCTCCTTGCCTGGCTCTCCTTGGGTTGTTCATTCCGATATCAGTGATAGAATGTTGAACATGTTTTGCCCAGTCTGTGTTTTTTTTTCTTGTTTTTTGCTTGGTGTTGATTTTTCACTTCCCGGTTTCCCCTTCTTTATGGTCTCCCAGGTTTAATTCTGTTGTGGTTTGTGCTTTTTTTTTTTTTTTTTTTTTTGGCAAGTCTCCGGAGCTCTACCTGACCCCCCCCTTCCTCTACCCAATAAAGTTTTAATACCCTGGAGCTGCATAGCACTTGGGGGAGGAAAAACCTCATTTAACAGAAGGGAAACCTCCAGGAGTCCACGGCTGAGAGCTGGAGGAGGGGGCAGCTCTCAGCCGTGGACTCCTGGAGGTTTCCCTTCTGTTAAATGAGGTTTTTCCTCCCCCAAGTGCTATGCAGCTCACTTATTTGTTTGGACGTTAGGAGCCACCCATTAAGGGTCCCGCCCCCTGCAGGGTGCTCCTACTGTCTTGTCCCTAGTTTCCTGTGCTTTGCTCTCCTTCTGGTGTCTCTCTCTCCTGGGGGCTATATATTTCTGGGTAACTTATTCTCCTTTGCTCAGCATTGATGTTTGGATATCCTGAGACCCCGCCTAGCACCAGGTCGCTGCTCCGTCCGTGGCCTGAGGGCATAGGTGTCACGCCCAGTACACCTAGAGGGCGCTCTACTTTCCTCCTGTTCCTAGTTCCATGTGATTTATTCTTGTCTTTTTGTGTAGCCTATTTATTTCCTGCTTCTGCTCTGCTACTCACTCAGCATTGACGTTTGGATGTCCTGAAATCCACCTAGCACCAGGTTGCCCCACCTGTTGCATGTTTTAACTTTGTCCTGGGCTCCCATGCACTCTGATCTCCCTGGCTCCGAGCTCCCACCACCTCTGGTCTGGGTTTTGTCTGTTCTGCCTTTTTTTGTGTTGCTCCTCCGGAGCCCAGTCCAGCCCCCCCTTCCTCTACTCAATAAAGGTTGTGTTTTTTTTTTTTTACCTGAAGGAGGGGGCAGTTCTCAGCCGTGAACTCCTGGAGGTTTCCTTTCAGTTAAATTAGGTTTTTCCTCTCCCCAGTGCTGTGCAGCTCACTTATTTGTATGGACGTTAGGAGCTACCCATGAAGGGGGGGGGGTGTACTGTCACGCCCTCTACAGGATGCTCCTACTGTCTTGTCCCTAGTTTCCTGTGCTTTGCTCTCCTTCCGTTGTCTCTCTCTCGCAGGGGCTATATATTTCTGGGTAACTTCGCTCAGCATTGATGTTCAGATATCTTGAGACCCGCCTAGCACCAGGTCGTTGCTCCGTCCGTGGCCTGAGGGCATAGCTGTCACACCCAGTACACCTAGATGGCACTCTACTTTCCTCCTGTTCCTAGTTCCCTGTGATTATTCTTGTCTTGTTGTGTAGCCCATTTATTTCCTGCTTCTGCTCTGCTACTCACTCAGCATTGACATTTGGATGTCCTGCAATCTGCCTAGCACCAGGTCGCCCCACATCCGCTAACTGAGGGCATAGGTTTCTATACGGCATTTCCTGAACAGCTGAGCCCAGGCTAACCCCCGTCTTGCTCCTACGCATGGGGTCTTTTTGCTCTCCTGCCATTCCATGGTTCGTCCTTTCCGACATCCGTGACAAAAGGTTTCTATATGCCAATCCAGAACTCTTTGCACTGCTGAGCCCGGGCTAACTCCCTGTTCGGCCTCTTTGCATGGGGTCTTTTTCTGCTCTCCTGCTATTTTATGGTTCTAAAAAACTTTTCTAAAAATTTAAAAAAAGATTACATTGGCATGCCTGTAGCTTTTTCACAAAACCTCCTTGAGTTACGAAAACACTGGCTGTGTGTACAAAGTACATTGTGACTGTTTTCACAGCCTTCACTGTCATTTTTAAGCCATTTTTTTTACCACGCTGAATTATTCTTCTGTCCATATCTTTGGAAGGGAAGTGCAGAAAGCCTTCAAACAAATGCATTTTAAAGACCACGACTTGTGAAAGTGTTCACAGCCTCCAGGTAAAACATCAGTGAGCTAATTCTTTTTTTAAAACCTCTGGTTTTTCATTAATGCCTAATTATGCACTAACTGGAACCTGGGGGGCCGCTGTGTACACACATTCACAATGTGAGAAATACTGCTCAATACGGCTTTGTGGAAAAATTCCTATATCACCATAGGAAGCAGAACAGCGCAGCCTCCAATTACCAAGACTGTAAGCACGGGAATTAAGCTTTGTTTGATTTCTGAAACCCTTTATTTATGTCCTGTTTTCATTCAGGTAAGGGTAAACTATATACACAATACTGCTGACAGCAGGAAAATTCAAATTGTTACTCGGAAGCTTATTAGCAGCTGCACAATGCTGCAAGTAAGTGTTTTATACTTTCCGAGTCATGCTTTGTGTTGTGAAACTTTTTTTTGAAGATGACACTACAGGTAATACTGGAATAGAGGGTCTTCATGACTCAATAGCATTTACACACCAGACAGCCCCCCTCACCTTATACAACCTTGCTTTGGGTTGAGAAACTGTTTTTTTTTTTTTTTTTTTTTTTTTAAGAGAACACTGCAGGTAATACACTGGGATGGGGAGTGCTTCCAGTAATTTCTGGGTTTCCTGTGTCTTATTTCAGTTTCACATTGGTTCTGAAAGTTAACAGTTTTGTAAGACATACTGCGTTTTGGGAGTATTGAAACTGTTACTTGGCTTTCTTTGTGAGGGGAGTTATCCTGAGAAAAGATACTTTTCATTACTGTTTTCAAATATAGCTATTATGCTGTGCAGTGTGGGGTAGTGGTTTACTTATCAATAGTGCCTGGAATCTAAAACCATTAAAAGGGTTATGAACAACAGGAGGCCATTCACTCAATCTAGCTAATGTAATACTTAATTTATTTTAATCTGAGGACCCTTTTTTTTTTTTAAGAAGCTCAAGTTAAATGATCAAAAACAGTTGGACAGATGTTGAAGTTGACCCACAACTGGCTAAATGTCACTGAAGTCACTAGGGACTTGTGTGGAGGGGGGGGGGGGGGGAGATTTTAGGACCTTATGCGGTGCTTAGAGAATAGGTGTCCAGAAATCCATAGGACGAAAGACAGAATACGAGGTTGAATGGGCAGGCTAGGTCGGGTTTCCAGTAGTTAAGTCGGTACGGTGTCCAAATCAAAAAGCTGCGAAACAGAAATGAAGACAAAGCCGGGGACAGAGCAATCGGATATCCAGTAGTCAGGTCTGTGAGGTATCCAAATCCAAAAGCTGTGAGACAAAAATGAAGACGTTGCTGAAGACAAAACGGGGTCGGTATCCAGAAGTCAGTTCAGTAAGGTAAGCGCACAAGAGAAAGGCTAAGACATCTCAACAGTGAGCGAGGGTTTAAATGGGAAAGAGGGTGTGAGCAGTGCTAATTGCTCAACTAGGGTGCAGGTGTTGATGCGGAGAGGTGCACGCGGGAGTGCGGTTCGTGACAGTACCCCCCCCCCGCTCACGGGCGGCTCTGGATGCCGTAGACTGACGGAAGATCCTGATGAGGGACTTATCCAGGATGTCCCGTTCTGGAATCCACGATCTGTCCTTGGGACTTTATCCTTCCCTTCCCAGTCTATTAGGTACTGGCACTGCCCCCAGTGCCAAGGTGGAAGTGCCATTGATGAGATGGCCGAGGTTGGGGTCTAGAGAGGGGAGACGGTGATAAGGCTTAAAAAGAGAAACGTGGAAGGTTGGGTGGATTCGAAGGGTAGGGGGGAGAGCAAGACAAAAGCTAACCGGGGTGATCCTGGAAACAACCCAGAAAGGGCTGACAAAATGGGGTCCCAACTTGACAGAGGGTTGGTGTAATGGAATGTTCTTGGTTGATAACCAGACAAGTTGTCCCCTTTGGAGCCTGGGAAAGGGTCTTCTGTGCTTGTTTTCCAGAGTTTTAAGAGAAGACGTATATTGACAGATGGAGGGAATATCCGAGTCAGTCGGGGCTGCTATTCAGGAGGAGTGAGGGTTGATACCCCAAGGAGCAGAGGAAGGGTGAGACGCCGGTGGAGGAGGAGTAGAGGGAGTTATGGGCATATTCGACCCAAGGTAGCAGAGAGTTCCAGACATCCTGGGATGGGGAAACGTAAGCTCGCAGGTAGGTTAAAAGCTCCTGCCTCAGATGCTCGGTCTGGCCGTTAGCGTCGGGATGATAGCCGGTGGCGAGGGAGTCGGAGGTCCCTAGAGCCTTGCAGAAAGCTTTCCAAAAGTGGAACATAAACTGAGGGCCTCTGCCAGAGACTATATCAGTCGGTATGCCGTGGAGTCTGAAGACCTGATGAACGAAAACGTCCGCCATCTTCTGGGCAGTGGGTAACGAGGTAAGGGGAACAAACTGGGCGGCTTTGGAAAATCTATCAACAACGACAAGAATGACAGACTTGCCTTTACTTAACAGGAGATCAGCAAGGAAATCCACGGCGACGTGAGACCAGGGATGCTTGGGGATAGGGAGAGGTTGAAGGAGACCAGCTCTTCTGAGACAAGGTGTCTTGATCCTGGCACAAGTGGAACAAGCCTTAACAGTCGGTGACATCGGTCTCGAGGGAGGACCACCAGAAGTGAGAGGAGACGGTGCGTCGAACCCCCAGATGACTGGCAATGCGAGAGTCATGGCCCCAGCGGAGAATGTCGGAGCAGACCTGGTCAGCAACGAAAAGCTTATCCGGAGGGCACTGGGGGGGGAGTACGGGCTGGTTGGACAGTGAGCGTCGTACGAGGTTCTCAATGTTGCAGCGGATGGCGTCAATCTTATGAGGAGGGATAATGGGTTTAAGGGGTTTCTCAGTCAGGAAGATCATGCAGGTAGGAAAGGGCGTCAGCCTTGACATTCTAAGAGCCAGCAGTGTAAGTGATGAGAGAGTCAAATCGAGTGAAGAACAGGGACCACCAGGCTTGTCGGGGATTGAGTCGCCTTGCCAACTGGAGGTAGGTCAGATTCTTGTGATGGGTGAGGATGGTTAAGGGATGCAGGGCCCCCTCCAGCCAGTGTCTCCACTCTTCGAGAGCGAGTTTAATGGAGAGTAGCTCCCTGTCACCCAGAGAATTCATCTCGGTGGGAGACAATCTTCGGGAGAAAGGCACAGTGGTGAAGAGCGCTCCTGTCCCCATGACGTTGGGACAGGATAGCTCCGACTCTGTGAGAGGAGGCATCAACTTCCAGGACAAAAGGCAGAGAGGGGTCAGGGTGGTGGAGGAGTGGAGCAGAGGTGAAAAGGTGATGAAAGGTGCTTCAGGAGTCCATTTTGCCATGCTTGGAGCCCTTGCGGTCAAGGAGGTAATGGGGGCTGCGACAGAACTGAAGTGGCGTTAAAAATGGGCAAAACCCAGGAAGTGCTGAATCTGCTTCAAGTTCTTGGGGGTGGGCCAGTCCCTTATGGCCCTTCTTGGCAGGGTCCATCTGAACACCAAGTGGAGAAATGTCACCTAGGAATTGCACCCTAGACACATGAAAAAGGCAGTTCTCCAACTTGCCAAATAACTTGTCCTCAATGAGGCGACCAGGGACCTCCCGGACATGGGTTGTGTGTTCGTGAAGGGTGCTGGAGAAGACCAACATATCATCCAGGTAGACCAGGACATACTGATTTAATAATATCCCGAAAAATGTCATTCGTGAAATTCTGAAAAACAGCCGAAGCGTTGGTGAGACCTAAAGGCATGATCTGGTTTTCGTAGTGGCCATGAGTGGTAATGAAAGCCGTCTTGCATTCGTTGCCCTCGCAGATGCGGATGAAAGTTGTAGGCACTATGTAGGTCAAATTTTGAGAAGATGGTGGCGGCCCAGACAGATTCTTTGGCTGCGGGGATAAGAGGCAGATGGTAATGGTTCTGTACGGTAATTGCATTAAGCCTGCGGTAATCCACACATGGTCTTAAGGAGCCATCCTTTTTACCAACAAAAAACTTGCACAGGCAGGGGAGGCGGAGGGGTGACTAAATTCTGATTTCAGAGAGTCCTGGATGTAGGTTTCTAAGACCTTGGATTCCTGTACAGAGAGAGGGTAGATGCATCCACTGGGAAGTAAGGTACCTGGATTTTGATCGACTGGGCAGTTGTAAAGGTGATGTGGGGTGAGAGACAGTGCTTTCTGTTTACAAACTGCCAGATGAAGATTGGCGTAAGCAGGGGGTATAGTGGATGGGATATCTTGAGAGATGAGGGTGATTGGGAGTTTCTGGGGAAGTTGACAACAATGGGTTGTCACGCCCCACACTGTACCTCAAACGCCGTTCTGTCCCTGTCACACCCCACACTTTCCCTCGCAAATGACGTTACATTCTGGGAAAATCTGCTTCACAATCTCATCCCTGATTGAACCCATCACATTCTCACATGCATCAGATTCCTCAAATTCTCACTCCCTAAGCAATCATCCAATCACACCCCTTTCCTTTCAGTATTTAAACTCCCCTCACACACCTTCCCACGCTCACTACTGAGAAGCCTCTCGCAGTATTCTCCAGTGTGTGTTTCCTAGCCTTTTGACTGATCTCCCGTTAGAATCTTCTGCTTCCGCCTCTTCACCTCGCCTTCTGGATTTTGACTTTTGGATTGTTTTTGGATATCTCTCGTTACCAAACCCTTTGCCTCCCTAATCGACCCAGCCTTTGGATTTCGTCTTTCGGATCGTCCCTTTGCTACTCTGTGTTCTGTGGAATTCCGGTCAAGCATAAGGATCCTCCTATACTACCTATAGGTTCCCTGACATGGGTAATGCAGCGAGGGCTCCAGGCAGTGATATCATGGCAAGCCAGGAAATACGAGGATTGTGTACTTGCAACCAGGGAAAACCAAGATTAAGTGGAAGAGATGGGGAATGGATGAGGAGGAGCTGGATCTGTTCTTGGTGAGTAATACCAATATGCAGAGAGAGGGGGATCGTATGCCATTCCACCAATCCCGGAGAGAGGGAGGAGCTGTCGATGGACTGTATGTGGATGAGAGGGGAGACTGACAGCAGGGGAATCCTTAGAGGTGGCGAGACTGGAGTCTAGAAAGTTGCCCACAGCACCTGAATCAACAAAAGCCAAGATGGGTTCCCGAGAACTGCCCCAGGAAAGAGTAGCACGGAGGGAGAGCCCAGATGTGGAAGGACTGAGAGAATGGATACTGACCTTAGCAGGGGGATGGGTGGTGCGAAGGGGTTGGACTAGAGAGGAGGCTCTGAGGTGATCGGGGCCCCACAATAAAGATAGCATCCCTCAGAGTCGGCGGCTCTGTTCTTCAGGAATAAGACCGAAGGGGGAGTAGCCAGAGTAGGAACGGGAGGGGTTTGGCTAGAGCCCTACGTTGCTGCAGGTGGACGTCTAACTCTACGACCAGCGAAACAAAGCTCTCCAGCGTGGGACAGACCCCGGCGGAATTGATGAATGAGGGCCTCCTGATTCCAAGCAAGCTGGGAGGCCAGAACCCGAAAGTCTGTGATGTATTTCTGGAGAGGCTTTGCATCTTGCGATAGGACTAAAAGGCGAGAGGTGGCGAAATAGGATTGGGACTGTCTGAAGTTGGTCAACAGTGCTTGAAACTGTGAGATCTTGGCTTCCGGAGCATTCCTGGTGAGGAGACCTGCAGCTCATTCCAGGGCCCGGCCAGAGAGGTAGGCTACCATAAAATCAATCCTTTCTTTATCTGTAGGAAAGCAGTTTGGACGGAGATTATAAGCCACCCAGCACTGCATCAGGTAAACCTGGCATGTTCGGATTGCCATCGAATCGGTCCAGGGTGGGAGGAGGCATGGGGTTCCGGGGTGGGTGGGAAATGACAGGCTGGGGGGCAGACCCGGAGACAAAGTTAACTAATTGTTGAACGTTAGAGCTGAGCTGGTCCAGTGCCCGAGTACTTTGCCAGCAGCGCTGAAGGAAAATTAGAGCCTGCGGGGTCCATCTTAAGGCTCACTGTTCTGTCACTGAAGTCACTAGGGACTTGCTGTAAAAAGGTGTTAGGACCCTATGCGGTGCTGAGAGAATAGGTGTCCAGAAATCCAAAGGGTGAAAGACGGAATACGAGGTGAAGACCTGAAGGACGAAGATGTCAGCCATTTCCTGAGCAGTAGGTAATGAGGTAAGGTGCACAAAGTGGGCGGCTTTGGAGAATCTATTGACGATGACCATAATGACAGACTTGCCTTGACTTGGGGGAAGGTCAGTAATGAAGTCCATGGAGATGTGTGACCTGGGACTAGGGAGGGGTTGAAGGAGACTGGCTCTCTTGAGGCGAGGAGTCTTGGCGATGGCGCAGGTCGGACAAGCTTTAATATAGTCGGCCACATCGGTCTTGAGAGAGAGGTGTGATGAGATGTCTGGTGAATCGAGAGTCATGAAAAAAAAGTTTATCCGGGGGGCACTGGGGTGGTACAGCCTGGCTGGAGAGAGAGCGGCGCACAAGGTCCTCAATGTCACAGCGGATAGTGGAAATGATCTTATTGGAGGGAACAATGGGTTCAGGGGAATTCTCAGAATCAGGGGGGTTGTGCAGGCAGGATAGGGCGTCTGCCTCGATATTCTTAGAGCCGGGTATATAGGTAATGAAGAAGTCGAATCGGGTGAAGAATAGAGACCATCAAGCTTGATGGGGGTTAAGTTGCCTTGCTGACTGGAGGTAAGCCAGGTTCTTGTGGTCAGTAAGGATGGTCAAGGGGTGCATAGCCCCCTCCAGCCAGTGTCTCCACTCTTCTAGAGCGAGTTTGATGGAGAGTGGTTCCCTGTCACCCAAGTCATAATTCATTTTGGCAGGAGACAGTCTCTGAGAGAAAAAGGCACAGGGATGCAGAATGCCCCTGTCCCCATGGCACTGGGATAGGATGATGCCAATTCTGTGTGCCGAGGCATCCACTTGCAAGACAAAAGGTTGAGAGGGTCAGGGTGGTGGAGAAGTGGAGCAGAGGTAAAAAGGTACTTCAAGCGGAGAAAAGCACAGTCAGCTTCAGGAGTCCACTTACCCTGACTGGGACCCTTGCGAATCAAGGAGGTAATGGGCTCAGTGACAGAACTGAAGTCCCTGATGAAGCGATGATAAAAGTCGGTGAATCCCTGGAACTGTTGAATCTGCTTCAAGTTCCTAGGGGTGGGCCAGTCCTTGATGGCTTCTGTCTTGGCAGGGTCCATCTTGATACCAAGTGGAGAAATAATGTAGCCTATAAATTGTACCTTGGAGATGTGAAAAAGGCATTTCTCTGCGTTCGCATACAGTTTGTTGTCGATGAGGTGATGGAGGACCTCCTGGATGCAAGTGATGTGTTCCTGAAGAGAGCTGGAGAAGATCAAGATGTAGACCAGAACAAACTGATTGATAATGTCCCTGAAGATGTAGTTCATAAAATTCTGGAAGACCGCAGGAGCATTTGCGAGGCCGAACGGCATGACTTGATATTCATAGTGACTGTGGGTGGTAATGAAAACAGTTTTCCATTTGTTGCCCTTGCGGATGCGAATGAGGTTGTAGGCACCACGTAGATGGAGTTTAGAGAAGATGGTGGCACCCCTGATGGCTTCTATGGCTGCAGGGATAAGGGGCAGAGGGTAGTGATTCTTGATTGTAATGGCATTAAGCTGCGGTAATCAACGCATGGTCTTAAAGAGCTGTCTTTCCTTCCGATGACAAAAAAAACTCGCACATGCAGGGGATGAGGAGGGGCGACTTGAGTGAGTCCTGTATGTAGCTTTAAAAAAAAAAAAAAAAACCTGCAATGGTGGCTGTAGGTGTTACACTCTCCTCCACTTAATTCAATGTCCTCAGCGTAGGGCTATCCCATCCTGCAATGTTGTGCTCTTGGACTCCTGTGGGTTTGCGCCCTACACCCTGTGGTACTGCTGTGTTCATACAGTGTGAACATGTGATATTTAGAAATGTAAAAGATGTCAATATAATGCTATTAAGATTTGCTCTTTTAGTTTTGAAAAGAAATGTTTATTTGTTTAAAAAAACTCATAGCAATTGCACCCAATCTCACACTTATTTAAGTCAGTTATTTAAGACATCCATTACAGATGGTGACAGCACAGTGGTGAAACAGTTGTACACATCAATAGAAAGTCTTTTAGTACTGTTTGTGCTACAGTACTTGAACTTTATTATTGTTATTATTTTTTTATGTTTCCATATTATATTCCCTATTAATTCAATTCTAAAAGTATGCTTTTCTGTTTGTTTCTGTTGTGTTTGTATGTGTGATTTCTACATTTGTAATGGCATGATTTTGTGCATGTAGAAGAGGCCTTATTATGAGTAAATTTAGAAGTTTTTTGTCAGTGTTTCAACTTTTGAATGTGTCTTGATGGAATGGAGGAGTGTTTAAAGTTGGAGTTTAAAAGCAATTAAATTTGTGGTAGATCAAATGAATGTGATCTTTTATTGTTTTGAGTAAGTTTATGGGAAATTACTTTGTCTCTTTTTTTTTAACTTTAAAGAACTTGAATATGTTTGAAAAGTTGTTTTGTAGTGTGATGGACAGTGTTCTCAATTGTAAATTGTATTTTCAAAACTTTGTAATGCAAGATTTTTGAAGTTGTTTAATGCTCAATGTCTGGTGTATTGTCACTTTGTTGTAGTTTTAGCATTGTAATTTGAGCACAATAAAGTTGCTGGGTGTGCTCTTTCAGGGTATTA